>NC_044572.1:29274166-29985833 GCF_901933205.1 Camarhynchus parvulus | reverse complement strand
ATTGTCACAACAAGATGAAATAAGTGACATGAATGAGGCAAGTAGAAATGCTGAGTATACCTTTTCCCTATCCTTGAGATGATGTTATATACATATATGAATATGTGTATATTTCAGCAGGAGTGTTTATGGTACTTTGCAGACATAAGAGAACTCTTTGATAATTTACCATTTAAGGTTTTTTGTCATTGCTTTACATGAAACTACTAAACTTGGCAGGATCCATATTCTTTTCTAATATTATGAGGGATAAAATAAGCAGCCAGGGATCCCATAGACTGAGTAATGCTAAAAGAAGGTGTTTTATACTGTAAATCTGGCACTCTCTACTTCTGTATCTGGATGCATCTGGTCTCAAGATGGGCTGGAGTGGAAGTGGACATCATGGTCATGTAAAAAATTCCTCTATCTCAGCTTGAGAACTTGGCTGCTCCTGAGCTGCAGGTGGTCCTCTGCTGGGGACACTGTCTCTTGCCAAGAGCCCTTAGCTGAGATGGGAGAAAGGAAAGCTCCAGAGTTTCCTGTTTTTTTTGAACTGAAGTGTCAATGACCATTATTTATTAACTGACAAAGGGGCCTTTTTTTCCTCTCTTTTAATTAGAAACTACAACAACTTGCTTTTCAAAGCTGAAAATACTTGAAATGATCCCAAGTAATATTCCAAAACCACTAGCCTAAAGCTGGCAGTTAGAAACCTAATGAAATCTGATCGACTGGCTGAGCCCTCCTTTTCCTACACACATACTCACATGCACACACATGCTTCCCTTGCCCCAAAAACACAAAAAAAGACCCCAGACAAGGCAAGTACATTCCTTTTAAATAGTCATCTAAATTTGTGACACATTTAGTGGACATTTTGGGATCTATCCATGAGAGATTACTCTTATTGCTTTGAGAGGCAAAATCTCCTTCATGAAACCTCCCAGAGCAGAGTAAGAAAAGTACATTATTTCCCAGGCTATATTTAATTTCATTCCAGGCTCATCACAGGTCTTTATAATCCTCTTCTGTGCAGAATATCTTCATGGTTTGAACTCCTCTTTAGCAGATTTAGCATTTGCTGTGGGAGGGGGGGAAATCTAAATGAAGCTGCACTGAGTTGCAGCAGCTGCTCCACCACAGGTTCTCTTCTTCCCCATTTAGTATGATCTCTATTCCAGCTCAGGCCTCTGCAGCACACACAAGCTCACACACCAGCTCACAAGATGCGAGGGGTTGTCTTTTAATGGCAGAGTTTGACAGGCAGCTTGCTGCTGAGGTTCAGCCAGATACAGCTGGTCAAAGCAATGCTGCAAATTTACATCTGTCTCCCATGCACTGAATTCTGTCAGGGTTTATTTGTCATGGACAGAGTTAATTGTGAAATGCTCAAAACTGAAAGAATATGGAAGATACAACATAAAACAAGCATCTGTTTTGTGAGAAAAATGAAATGCTGACACAAAGCAGAGCTAAAGCTCAATCAGTTTAAAGGGCTGCATAGGTCTCATGAGTTTGAGGGCTCCAGGATTATTTGGTCTGTCTCATTCAGTCCCCTTCCTGGTAAGTTCTTCTGTCACATTCTGCCCACACTAACAGCTTTTCAGTCTGTATTTCCACTGTTTTGCATCTCAAGAGGGGCTTGAAGATTGTGATTGGACAGAAATAATTAAGACTACGTCACAGGTGTATAAAGAACAACCAGTTTAGAGATGCTGTATGACTAAATTGGTTTGAGGAAGGGGGACTTGGGATGGGGAGTGGGCAGAAACTGGGGAGGTGTGAGACATGTCAGTAGTGCAGATGTGAAGTAGGGATCTTAAGTTTGGCTTGAAGAATGCCCACATCACCCCAGACCTATCTGGTATTGCTGGCCTGTGCTTCTTTTGCAGAGGAAGGCCTGTCTACGACGTGCTGATTTAAACTCATCACATCAGCTGTGTGTCGTCCACCTGTTCCTCTCCAGTAGCAGCTGGATCACTTGTTAGCTGGTCACAGAGCCTTCATGATATATTTGCCACCAAGCAGAAACTAATGTTTTAAGACTTTTCTGAAGACATTGCGGAGCCCAGAAGTTTCCACTGAGAAAATATTTCAACTCTCTGAAAACATGGGAAAAAAAACTCTTCAGTCAATGACTGCCTCTAGGAAATGAAGCTGGGCAGGAATATAAAACTGACATGTGGTGCTTTTCATGCAGTATAGAGATTTTTTTTTCAAAAGCACAGATATTTATGAGAAATCATGTTTCATTTCCATTTGCACAATGTTTTATCATGTGTTCTCTATAGCTATGTTTGTTTGCTTATTTGATGTCTCCTCCCATGAAAGCAAATCTCAAAGAAGAAATTTGCAAGGATAACCCTACTCAGTATAGTTGAGATATACTTTTTCCTATGCTAGCTTTTATATAGGCACAAGAACATCAGTGTTTTCAAAATATTCACAGCACATATTGCAAATGCAAAGAGATATACTTAAATCTTGTTGATTCAAGAGTGACTTCAGCATTATAAGTTAAACACACACTTAAATTCTTTGCAAATGGTGCCTCAAACACTTGCTAAAACCTTCCTTTTTCATACCAAAGGGTCATAATGACTTGGAGTTAGTGCTGCCACTCTGAGTACTTTGATCTATGCAACAAGCTCTTGTTGTCTGCTGCCCATCTGTTCATCTCCTCACCCCAGTTCCACTCCATGAGAGCCTGTGGGTTTGTGGGCTTTCTGAAGCCTAACTCATTTAGGTGGGATACAGCAGAAATTCAGTCCTGATCCACCAGGAAGGCTAAAACATTGACATTTGAGTAGGGAGTTAGAAACTGTATCAAATGTGAAGAGGAACAAATCGCAGCTAATTGTAGAAAACTGCTAGCAATCCGTGGCAAGAGGCAGAACTCAAACAAGAAATCCCACAAATTTCGGGAACCTCAGAATTCCTCTTCCCCGTGGTGTCTTTACAGTCTTTCTCTAAACTCATCCACCTATCCTATCAATGGCCAGTTAGCTAGCCCTTTGCTCCTTTGGTGTGTTGCATTCTTTGCCTTTTTTTTCCACAATCCTTTTCCCATCCTCCTCCTTACCTCCAAAAATATACAAACAGATAAATAAGCAGTGACTGTGACCTCTCGCTGACTTTGCTCTGCTTCCAATAGAAACATGGTGCAGGTTGATGCTTGAGCAGAATCCATGATAATTTTGATGCTTTTGAAACAAATGTTTCAATGTTCTTGTCATCTGGAGCCCTAGGATAAACTTTGGAACAAGAATTTTCTGTCTATATTTGTTTGCATAATTTTCAAGATCTTTATGTCTATTTGGTTTTTATTTGTATACAGTATGAAATAGAGACAGCGGAGTCTCTGTGGAGTCATAGCTATCTGTGGAAAGTCATTCAGAAATTTGGAACTGTCTTCAATGTTCAGAGAGTCAGACCACTTCAGCAGATCAGCATCACCCTCTTCCAGGCCATAAAAAGCATTATTAAACCTGTCATGATCACTAACTTTTCTAACAAGAAAAGGTTTGTCCTTTTTCTTTGAACTGTCATCATATGGAAGTCTGTATAAAGAGTAGATTTTACTTCTAAATTTTCCCATTCCTTTATGTCAACTATTCTCCATCCTTTGTATTTATACTATTTCTCTTACATCAACAGTTCCAGAACAACAAACTCTGCCTATTGATATGAGAAATTTTGCTTTTTTACATCAATCAAGCACGTGACACATGGTAGGTAGACCCTGCAAAAGGTGTCACACACCAAAACCCTGTGACTGAGCAAAAGGCTACAAATATTTCCATTCCACAGAATTCAGAACTCCATTCCAAATGCAATTAGTAACTAGTTTTGGAAAATCTGCCTTGTGTTTTCCAAAGGAACTTATGGATTTGCCTGGAAGAAGTGAACTGAATTGCTAGACTACATAAATTATTACTTTCTGTAATCCTGCATTGGAGTCCACATTGTGAGTCTATGCTTACAGTTTCTACTGTAAGATAAAGGAAGTCTAGGTCTCAGCTTGTCCAGCTCGTAAATGTCAGTATTTACACCTTTTTGTCTGCATTAGGAATTCATAATATTTTCATTTAGAGAACTTTAATGTAGGTACCCAATATGTGCTGATTTCTTTGGGCCCATAAATATCATTTATTTTAAGAAAACAGAAGGATTAAAAAAATACAAATGTATAGATGTGTTTGAATTTTCCCATGCTTTAATAGTTGAAGAAAGAACTTCAAACATGTAGTTATTTCTAGGACTTGCAATACCAAGTCTGAGATTAAGCAATCTTAAAGAACATAAAATTTATTGGAACCATGTTGTGCTTGTTCTTAAAAAAAAACAATATCTTGTCTTTTTTTGTGGGAAATTAATGCTCACTGCTAATAACTGGATACCATTTCTAAGAAATCCAGGAACAGCCTTCTGATAAACAATTAAAGATCATTTGTGAATTTGTCGCATCGCCCAGATTTAAATTTGATCAGGCTCTCTACAGTCTTCATTTGCATTATTGAAAGTTAATTCTAGAATTAAGTGGCTTAGTTGCAAATTTTTGAAGGACAGTGATGATGTTGATCATTGCATGAACAAAGCCTAGGATTTTTGAAGAACTTAGGGAAATTAAAGACCCAGCTTGCAGTGGAATGTAGACACCTCAAGCTCCTAAAGCTTATTTATATTATGACTAAAAGATGTTTTGTTACAGAGTTACCTCCTTACAGAATGTAGTGCTAATTCTTGGTTTAGTTTTGACCTGAGACCTCTGTTGTAGGCAAAAACATGAGACATGCATGGCCTGCACATAGCACCGCCCTTCTGGACCTCCAGCCACCCCCCAAAAAAATTTCCAGGCAAGGCAATGTGAAGAAATATCCCATTTCAGGGAAAATCTCCTTTTTTCACATCATGCTGTCTTAATAAATCACAGATATGAGCAGAATAAGGACATCAAAGAAGATGAAACCTCAAGGTAATGGTCAGTGGGCGAACAGTTTTTAGAACATGTTACTGATGTTTCTTAGAACATGTTACTGATATTTCTCCCCTCCACCAAGAACTGCCTCGGGATGAGATGGAAATGATAAAATTAGTAGTTTAAACAATTAAACATGAGGGACTGTATAACAAAAAGGCCTTCAATTTTCCTTTTTCATTTGACATGCTCTTGTGAATCCTTAAGTGTTTCTTTTAGCTGAAAATATGGCACTGTGCAATCCTATGTCTTGGGCATTTAAAAAAACAAGGTGTTTTTTAATATCAATTTTAGCCAGTTTTAGTAAATCAATCTGTGGCATTTCTGACTGGAATGTTACTGCAACAGCCTTCTACACACCAGTTTGTGGTGCCTTTCAAAGCTCTAAAACACCATTCTCCTAAACTGTGCTGGCCAGGGCAGTGGGAGATGCAGGGTCTGGAACCTGATAATGGCTAGTAGTGCATGTGGATGGACAAGACTAAAAGAACAAAGGTGTTCTTCCAGCTGTTCCTCTGAATCTTGGATAGCCAAGAAGAGGCACTGCTTAGGGAAGTTCAAGGTCAGACAACATTTCAAAATGAGGGGATCTGAAGTAGAAAGGGAAAATTACTTCCATGGGAGAATAAATTTGGTGATTGCAGGCAGGAGTGTGAGATGAGTCTTCCCACTGCCATTTAGTATAAAACTTTTTGAGGAGGGCAAGCTGTGCAATGTATTGCTAATTGCATTAAATTTAGTGCTTAGGTTCACTACGATGTCATATGTAAACTTATGGTATTACTCAGCCTACACTCTCCCATAAAAACGGGATTTTTTAGGTATAACTAATAATTATAGAGCATTAACTTGGAGCTCCAGATGACAAGGATCTGCTAGCAGTAGCACCTTATGATTTGGCCTGGTCTGTGTTACTCATTGAAAGAATGAATAGGCACAACCAGTGTTTTAGACACATATTTAGATCATGCTTGGAAACCCCCAAAATGGTTAACATACACACTCTCACTTCAGATTATGTTTCAAATGGAACTGACACCTCTCTCTTTCCATTTACTTTCAAAACAAGTAATAAATCTTTGACGTCTAGAATGAGAAACTGGCTAGCCCTATTATTTTTCTTGAGATGAAAAAAACCCCACAAAACAAAACCTAAGAACTAGTTTAGTTGCAATACAATGAACTAAGTTTTTGGCTGTAAACCCTACTTGTGGTGCACTAGAGTACACCAATTACTTTCTTGGATAAGACAAAAATGTATATGGTTGTTCTGAAGCATATACACACAGATGAAGTCCCAAACCTTATTCATTTTGGCTGTATTTGTGCTTATCTAACCATAAACTATGGTTAAAACTATTTTGGCAGTGTTACAGTGCATTATATAGTTTATTGCTTTTTGTTTTGGAAACGGAAAGCTGCTAAGATATTGTGGTTTGGAAGCTGCTTACAGAGCATATACAGTGCTTCTCCCAGGCACACACTTTCACTGTATTTTTGTTTTGTCAATGGATTACAGACATCTCATACAGTTAGGCTTTTATGTAGCTTTTCAAAGACCTTTAAAAAGCGTAGGTGGACTCTCCACTCAGTTTAGTTTGAATCACTCCTATGGTATTAAAAGTGTTATGTGTTATATCATAGTAAATACAATAAAAATGCATTACACCACCCCAGAATTTGCTGGTTTTTATGGACTATTGTAACAGCTTTTGATTTTTTACTTGTTACCTTAATCTTTATTCATTTTGCCTTTCCTTAAGGAAGGTTTCCTACCTATAAAAATATTTCCCTTTCTGAAACTTATTGAATAAATAAAAGAGAATGGAATTCCACAGTCTTATTTTTTTTCCTATTGTGTGTACACACAGAAGATACACAAGATACACACAAGATACACACAGAAGTAATAAATAGATATATAGGTGAATAAAGAAAAGGAATTAGAGGGGAAATTATGTCCGGGGTGTGTGATGGGTGCTGATTCTGTGGGATTGCAACAGCAACAGCAGAACTAGGTTTCATATTGAGATCACAGTGTTTATGGCTTAGGTCATTTTTTGAGGACACTGGATGTACAGAGAGATATGACGGGTAGTGTCAGAATAGAGGTGGTGCTTAACATTTAGTTGGAATTGAGAAGTTTATTGAGTATCTTTTCACATAGAGACACTGGGCCATCAGAGTTGCACCAGAGTCCTGCTTTACCTGGCGACCTGAAAGGTGGCCTGAGGCTACCACTGAAGTGTTGATGGATTGTATACACTGTTTGCACCAGTATTTCAGCTCTTACACTTGTGTTGTAATTACCTCTCATCTTTAAATCAGGATTGTTCCTGCATCCGCTGGGCTGGGTGGAGATGGAGAAACTCCTTCTCTATTTTGCTGAAAATGAAACCAAGTGAGATTGCAAGGATTATTAGGGTAAAACCAAAGTGCTTCTGTCTAAAGGTTACAGCAGAGATACAAACTCTGTCAGGGGTCCATGGGTCAGATCTCTTAATTTCCCAGTATTCTCCCAGAGGTAATTCCTAACTTGGGATACATAAATTTAATTTGAGGAAAGTTTCACAGAGATTTCTGTGTTTCCTCCCTTTTACAAATAGAATGGTCAACTACCATTTAAGTCCATCTCAGTGACTTTTTCATCCTTTTTACCTTCCACTTGTATATCACTATGAGAGAAAGAGTAGCTTAAGGATATTTAACAGCTTTTAAAAGGGATAAAAAATTTCTTTCTTTGTTCACTTTTATCTCAGGACAGAAAGGCTGATTGAAGTACAAGGAAATAAATGACTAACTTATTAAAGTGCTTGTCAAAGAGAAGAGGTTCCATTTTGCATGGTCCAATATGTGAGCTAAGAGGAAGTAGGGAAATATTTTACTAGTGGAAAAATAATGTCTCCAAATAGTCATGACAGTGAGCAGAGGCTGAGTGGTGCCCAGTTTCCAGCTTCCCACCACAGCCTTGTCTCCCAGGCAGCTTGCCTGGCTATGCCTGGCACTGTTCAACCCCAAGCACGCTGGGGCAGGCACCCCAGATTATGCATCTGCAGGCACATGGCACATGGAGAAGAGTCTGGCCATGAAGAAAAGCCTGATGCAAGACATGTACAGAAATTCAGAGCTAGAGGAATCAACCTGATGACACTGTTTTTTAAAGACCGTAACACGTGGTGAAATACAGACTGCATTTATATGTGGTGAAGTAAAGCACGTACTTTATAACATAATCAAGGAGCTATTGCAGTGATTGTAAGCACTGTAGTTCTCACACTATTCCTTTTTTATTGCCTTCTGTTACTTGTAACCATGCATTGACTTATAACAAAGATATATTGGTGTAATAAATATTAGGATGCTCTCATTTATGGCATGCCACCGAAGGGAGTAAAATCAATATAAAAAGAGATAAAAAGTCAAATTAAAGTCTGAAGCTATAAATCAACATTGTGCAGAGTGCTGATCAGATTTATTTCGTTGCTTTTACTGTAAAAATACATAGCAATAGGAATTGGCTTGCATGGGACAGAATATCAGGTAGGGCACACAACCACATCTTTGTTTTCGCAGACCTGCCAAGGTCTGCCCCTGCCAACATAACTGTGCTCTGACTTACTAAAGGTCCTCTTTTTTATGTTAATGTATCTTCCAGTACCCTGACCAGGGTAGGTGTCCCTGGCTGTGCATGGAGGCCAGCAGAACCCTGGCAGACTGCAGAGAAGATGGCCTCACAGCAGTGCTTGCAGGCCATGCTTATTTCACAAGAGCATCCTCCTCCCCGTCTCCACCATGGTGTAGATGTCCAGATTCCTCCAGGTCAGTACCACACACTGCTCCAAGTGAGGCCCACTTACTCCTACAATCGCTGGGGCCCACATACTCCTACAAACTGGATGCAAGCTTATTTCCAGCACCTTTTCCAGGAAGCATAGTTTTCCTGCTGGCCTGACTAGGAAAGATAAGTGTGGGTCTGGGTTCCTGGATCCTGAAGATGGCTGCTGGGGAAGCAGAGGTGCTGCTCTGCAGGTGGGGTGAGCTCTTTATCCCCTCAGCGAGCACGAGAGTGCTGCCAAGGGCCCCTCCACTGTGGCAAGGTTTAAAGGGACGTGTCAGTCACCATGGCCTTCAGCCTGCTCTGCAAATGCCTCTCCAGCCATGGAATTTAGGGACAGGAATGCCTGCATCCCCAGCTCCCAGCTGCTCAGCCTTGTCAGAAATGGGCCCGTTCTGGCCACGTGCTGAGATGTGAGCCCTGGCCCCAGGGAACTGTGGTGAAAGAGGAAAGCAGCTCTGGTGTTTATGTGTCTGCAGCTTCTGCAGCAGCTGTGTGCTCTTGTTTGGTGCCTCAGTGCTGCATTCACCGCTCAAATTCTGCTTGAGAGCCCCAGGGTGAATCCAGGGTCTGGATCAGCCCCACTTGGGGTGCTTTAAGTGGCACACAGAGTAATCCCTGCTCTTTCTGAAATGGGATATTCTAAAATGGGTCTTTTCTTCTCTGTCTGTTTATCTTCCTTTGTCTCACCTCTTGTTGACTCCAACCCTTCACCCAGCCCCTAAACTGGGCCTCCTCTTTTGACCTGCAGGTCTGGTCCCATCCTGACACGTCCCAGTCCGACATGCCAGCACCTTGTCCAAACCCAGGTTTTTGTCTCAACCTCCCTCTCCAGGGTCTTTCTTGGCTCTGGCCAGGGGCACCACACCTGTGGCTGTTCTGCCTCAGACTATTCCACAAATATCTCCAAGTTTCTCTGAGGCTGCCGTCAGGGTCCTTCCACGATCTACCAGTCCCAGTGACAGCAGCTGCTCTTCACCAAAACTGTGGGGCAAATTTTAGTTTCCATAAGAGGATGATTTTATGTGTGAACTGTAGATTTATTTTTTAATACTTTTTTCCTTATTACTTTCTTCCTGAAAGACTTCTCTGTGAAGGCGCCCACAGGTAACGCACAACGGTGCATTGCATAACCTGGTGCAATTATGTGTTTGATCTGGTAAACAAACAGGGTGCAGAACCCAGCCAGCTCCCAAATTTCATACTTCCCCCAAATGTTTTCACAGGAAAGAATTCACATTTCACTTCCTCTGTTATTGCAAAGGTTCAAAGCATTCATACTTGGCATATGGTTTTATTTTATTTAGAGCTTTATTTATCCTTGTTTTCCCTGAGTATAGAAGCCACCATAATGAAACTGTTCTGTAATTCAAATATATGTATAACTACATAGTGAAAAAATGAAAAGGGAATTTAAACAAAAAGTAAGTGAACTCAGTACTAAACCACAGCATATTTCCAGATGAAACCCCACAGAATCATTACATTGCCTGTGTGGTGGGATAAAATGAAAATAACCTCCATGAATGTTTTTTAGCAAAATGACAGCCACAACAATATAAATATGTTTAAAGACTTATATATCTATATATAGGTGTAACATAAAATTGGCTAATATCACTTGATCTTTTCATCCTTCTCTAGAATATCCTTGTTTACACAGTGATTACCTTTTATTTATGTCAATCTGAAGGAGAAAGGCATACCTACCACTTACAGACAGTCAGACCATCATAATCTTAAATGTAACCTCTGTAACAAGAATGTTTTCCATTAATTTTTTCTTCTTGTATTGAAAGCTTTACTTTGAATTTATCTCTGTTTGGATTTTTTTTCTTTCAAAAATTGTTCTAATGTAGGAAGATTGACTGAGCAGCTTTTGAAATTTTTAAAAGTAGAAAAATATTCATTATGTATTATAGCTTTGAACTAAACAGATAATTATGTCCAAAATTCATATTTCTGAATTGTTTGGAAACAGTACATGGCACAAAAAAACCCGCTTCAAACAAGATCGAAATAGATAATCCCACATTTTACCTTAGATTTTAAAATTTAGGGGAAATTTTCTGTGTAAAGTGAACTCCATACATTAGAAAGACAATGCTTTTTGGTTAAAACAACATTAGACACGGGATTTATTAGTGCAGGCAATATCAGTCATTTACCCTAGCTGTTATTACTCCTTTGAAACTAAATGCTCAATGTAGATTAATAGAATTCTTAGCAGTCACAGAAACCACCAGTTTCCAACTGGAGAAGAAAATGTTAACAAAATATAGGAGTGTCATAGTTAATCTCATGGAGAACAATGAGTTATTCAATAAAAAAAGGGAGTATCTGCACAGCAGTAATTTTATATCCCCCATTTAAAATGAAATAATGATCAAACAATTTGCTGGGCAGATGCATTCTCCTTGCATTAATTGTGTCAGGGTGAACAAGTTCTAACAATATGGTAATTAAAACTGATCATATTTCAATCCAGAGCTGGAAGGTTTCAGTAGATATGTACTTCAAGAAAGCATCTTTCATCTTTTTGTAGCTGGCTGGAGTAACCCAAAGGTTTTATTGTCCTGAATAAAGATCTACTGATCTGTTTTCTTGGCCAAATGAGCAGCAGTTTCAGTTACATGTACCAGGGCAGCTCCCACTGTCATCAGGGGCTTTGTGGCTGTCCCAGCACACTAGCAGGAATTCAGCATTCAGGACTGAATTTAGACCTCACCCCTAGGAATATTCAACTGAAGGACAGGTTGGGAGAGCTTGCTGTGGGAATGTCTGAAGGAACAGACAGTATTAAAGGCACCTAGGGTAAATTAACATGTGAAATATACAAATTGTTTCGAATACTTGTACTTTTTTATTTGATGTGTTGACACCTGCTACAGAGCTGCTGCAGACCCGCTGAGCATCTTTAGAGGCTGCAGGAAATGTGCTTACTCCAAGTCACATGCTGCATGATCTTGACATCAAACTGCAAAGCGTAGGAGGACTCTGCTTTCTCTGCATCTTCTGCACTCTTTTTATTGGTGGGTCTTTTCTAAGAGTTATATTAACACTCAGTGACAACCTTATACTCCTTGTGTCTGAATTTGAACCAGTCAGGAAAAAGTCTGTGCTATATTTAGAGAGAAAGCCTCGCTTTCTTTCTTTATTAATGTAAATGATTTTGCTCTGAGTCAGGAGCTGCCAGACTTACAGGAAATGATAAATAGGCCTCTGCTTTACATGCAGGAGAAAAAGGCAGGAGGGAAAACCCCTCTAATTTGTTTATATGATTGATAGTATATCTCTTTTGCATAGTGCTCGAGGTAGTCTCGTTGAGGAGCTGATGATCCAGTTTTGGAAATGACACTCTGTAGTGAATCTAGGCAGATCTACAAAGATCTACAGAGCTGGTGGCAAAGAGAGGGATGGTAGTAGTGCACATCCCTGTGCAAACAGGTACAGGACTCCTGCCTCAGTAAAATATAGTCTTCAACATGGTGGACTGACCGAAACAATTTTTTCACCTGATCTTGAATAGCTCAGGGCTATGTAGATGTTATTGCTCGTAGGAGAGAGCTTCTTTGTGGGACTGCTCAGGCAATAGCTGAGTTAATGAGTTAAATCTGGGAAACTGAAGCATATAGTCAATGCAACAGAGAGTGCAGGTCAGACTCAGCCTGCCTCTTTGAGTAGTCTAGACAAAGAGATATATAAACTAAATTTGAAGTGAGAGGGAATTATTTTCTAATTTTTCTGAAACTAATCAGTTAAATTTTTGGGCTGCATGTCTGATACTCATTTTCTTCTAGCTTCAGTTTCTGTAAATATCTTCCCAAACAAAACAAGCTTGTATTCCCACAGATCTAAGGATGCTTTCAATGAATTACTGAAGAACATCACTTGTGGAAAGAACTGCTTATGACCCTCTGCCCTCCAACTTCAATTTGAATATGACCCTGAAAGATTTTCCCATGTGCTGAGAAAATCAGAATGTTCTAGAGCAGACTGCAACTTGCCCTTTTGCTTTTGTCTGTGTCTCACCACACCATGTGCCCTGATGACCAAAGCTGGGGGGGGCCTACAAAGTTAATCCTGTAAATAATACATATCTTGCAAGTATCACAGGTAGGAGCCTTAGATTTTCACTTCTGCCCTTGAACAGTAGTAAAAGAACAGTTTGGAAAAGAGGATATACTTGACTACTTTCAAAGTTCAAAATGTATTTTTGGAGAGTTGGGAAAAGAATAATAATAACTCCAGGTTCAAGAAATTTAATCTTTTAGAATATAAGCAAAGCCCTGAAAGTGTTGAGAAATAAGGATGTTTAAAAAAATAAGCCATACTGATACAGAAACATTTTTGGAAAGTTGCTTCTCGTGCTACCAAAAAAGATAAGAAAATCAGAAAGTCACTTTGCACACAAGACTATGTCACTTTCTAGCAAGAAACTGCAAATTGATGAGGACTTTTCACTCTGAAGGCAAGAGTCTGAAGACGCCTTTTCTTTGTGAACATGAGAAGCTTAACCTTGGCAAGCATGAATTTGATTATAAGAAAGCTGACTAAAAGGCAATCAGAGCAATTAAAAGGGCACAAATTAGAACTGTTCTTGCTGCAAATGAACCACGTTTTGAAACTCTAATGGATTCTGGTTTTCCATAGTGTTGTGCGCAAGCTTGTAGTGTTTTATGTACATGTAATGGTAGGTTAAAGCTATGTGTTTATTAAAATAAAAGCTACAAGGCTTAGCCAATATATGATCATCCTAGATAAAAGCTGATTCACTTTGACCCAAGGGCAGAATCACTGGGCTAAATCCTACTAAGCATTAAAATCAGAAAGAATCAAAGCTACAAATCTGGCATGCAAGAGCTTTAATCTAGAAGCACTATATACATTGTGTTATAGTTTTGATTTTAATGTACTCATTGCTTGAGGAAAAACCATCTGCTTTACATTATGCCTGCGGTGCAGAGTACATAGATTTCATCACATCTCTGTACAGAATAACAATAAATGGGCTGTGAACCATTCTTCAAATATCTTCTTTAAGAATTAAGAATAACAACCAGTATAATATTTCAAGGTATGAAAACACAAAGAGAATGAAACAGAACAACTGCAAAAATTCACTTTGAAATAATGTTTCAGAATGGTCTTGGTCATGTTCCCTTTATTTTATTGTCTGTTTTGACAGTTGGCCATCTTCAGCTGTCACTTGAAACTTCGATTCAAAACTTTCACTTTATTCTTGCTTTAGAGATAATGAAATAGTAAAAGATTTCTTATATTTGGAAGACATATTTATCTTCTGAAACATGAAAAGCGGTGGACGTGTTCTGTGCTTTTTTTTTCCCAAGAAAATTATTGGTTAAAACACTAAGGAAAAATATGTACAGAGCTTCAGATTTTCAAGAATAGATTAAGACAGAAAACTTTTCTGGGCTTTACAAATAGCTGGGTTTAGTAAAAATTGTCAGGTTGATTTCTGGAATGGGACTTCCATAACAAAATAAAACAACCCAAAAGAAACAAAAAGCATGGTGTTCACAAGTGTTTTCCAAACTAAGTCAGTAACCTGTTTTTACACATAAGTAAATCTAACTCTCAGGAACTGTCAGAAAAGCAGCATAGATGTGATGATGATCATAATGCTACACAAGCTATATAATTGTGCAAACATTATGTTCAGCATAAAGTGACATACATGGTTATTGTGGTGACCAGCCAGCACAAAGTTCAAAGGATGAAGCAATGAGGTGAAAATAAATACAAGTCAGCATTGCAATTTTCTGCTGTTTTGGTAAAGAATGTATGCTTGCTCCATGCAGTGCAAGGCAATAGTACTACATCAGGAACTCATCCAGAGCTGATATCAGGTAAAAGCCTGAAAGCTCAGTAGCAGCCAAAATAGAACTGACCCGAGATTATGGGACTGCATGCTGAGATGAGCAGGCCCTTAGTTCCTGTTGTTCCATCACTGTGTGATCTAGATTCCCCTGTTCTGGAGGATAAATTATCATTGCCCAACCACAGTTAGGCCAGTAATTAGAAAATTTGTCCTAACTAACAGAAAAATGCAGTGGTGCTTGATAACTTTGTGTGTGGGATGACATGACCATATTCCTTTACCACCAAAGATCTAGTGCTGGTGACCTGGAAGTCCTTCTCAACTGATATCAGGGAGCCTTTCTGATTACACCAGACCAGACTCCAGTGTCTGAATCACTCTCCAGACTTCACTTGACTGTAGGTTGAGATCTTTGCTGATAATAATAAAGTACTGACATCGGGCTCACAAGTAGATTCTAAAATTAGGCTGGTGCTGACTCCACACTCTTTCAGTCTGTTGTTGTTTCTGTTGCACTTTTTCAATGTGTGAGTCAAGATAGAACTAAATAATGGCCATGCAGACTAGCTGGCACAGATCATTCTGATTCATCCATGAATCTGTAAATCAAAAGAAGTTTTAAATGCACAATAAAAAAATCTCACTCATATGCTGAGGTCTGCATACATAGAATATGAAAACATTTTTTTTAAACTCTTTTTTTAAACTCAACTTTAATTAAATGAAAGGGACGCATATTTAAGAAAGGACTCTAGAGAGGAATTACGTTTTATCACTGGGGTAATCTCCCCTGCTTTGGGGCAGCCCCATTACATGACTCAGTGCTTCACAAGGGAGCAAGAAAGAGTACAGGTCTCCATTTCCATCGAGATCTAGTCACACTTATGGGAGAAGGGGAATGGATCACTTTGGAACAGAATTTTCCATTGCAAAGGCAATACAAGACTTTTCCATGGGAGCCCACCCATTGTCCGTGTTAAAATCAGAAAGGTCCATCTCTAGCAGCTTCTATGACTGTATCTGATTGTGTCAGGGGAAAATGGACCAGAGGTCTCCTGTGAGTACAGCAAAGAAGTTACATTTCTTTGAGTCTATTTTGACATATTTGCCAAGACAGAAAAACCAGGAAATGTATAACAAAAAATGAAATATAGGTAATGGGACTCCAAACTAATTTACGTTTAGATTTATTATTTTACATTTTATTTTAGTCTGGGACTGACTATTTGGATGCAGGAGATCATAGAACCATATCATATCTCAGGTTGGAAGGGGCCCATAAGGATCATGTTATACCCTAAGCCTTAATTTTTCCTGTTTGTGAATAAAGTACACATCTTCCACTGCAGTAAGCAGAGGAAGTGACCTTACATTCTAGTTCCCTTTTTGGTACCTAAAAGAAGACTATGAAACTAAATGAAATCATGCTAGCACTTTGTCTGATGTGACATTGTGTATATTCTTTTCTTCCTCAATGTAATTCAGTGGCTCTCAGCATACAGCAGAATCCAATTGAACTTAATAAATAATGGTAAACATAGATTCAAGTAGGAAAGGGGGCTTCCCCAAAACTAATCAAAGCAATAGAGAAAGACTACGGAATGGGTCAAGGGAATAAAGCAAAAATATTATGCTAAAATTACACTAAATACAAAGAGGGGGTCAGAAGACCTGACCATACCTGGCGTATGTTGGGACTCAGATGTCAGAACGTATCTACAATGTTCTGCAATGTTTAGAGTCTGGCACACGTGGTCAGTGGCTCTATGACTTCAAATGATAGTCATCCCCAAGCAAAGTATGTCGTACAGGAAAAAAAACCTTAAAGTAAATGATCTTTCTGGAAAAGATCATGTTGGTATTTCAGGTAAATCAGACAGTGTTGATAAAGAAAAATGCAGTAAAACTTTAATAAATGCCTCTGCATCTGGCAAAAAGCCAAAGAAAAATGCTGTACCATTGCTTTTCAGAGAAAGTGAAGTTATTATTCACTTCATAGGTGTGGGATAATTGTTCTGTGCTTCTTTGAAGCCAAACTTTTTCATAGGCAATTTAAAGCATCAAGTAAATTGCATGTGTTTTGAAAATAAAATACCTCTTTTATTGACAACACAGACATTTGGCCAGGAGGAAATCTATAAAAGGAGCAGATTTATTGGAAGAAGCGATAGGAGGGTTTTCTAAAGATTAGAACTCTATAACATACAATAGTTTGTTTTTGTCGATTCTTACTGCAACTATTCTAACAAGATTATTTCAGAGTTAATTTGGTTCTTATCTGTGTGTGTATGTATCTAACTATCTATTTATTTAAAACTGCCTGATTCCCCTATTAGCTGAGACCTTGGCAAAAGATAATTCTCAGCCTTATTCATTTCGTAGTGGAGATTCTCAGTACACTCTTTGGAACCTCTCTGCTCATGTTTTAGCTTTATTTAAAGTTTTATTTTGGATAGTCTGGATGATTTAATCACTTGCAACAGCTAATATAAGAGTTTACATTCTGCACATGTCCCAGGTGAGTCTTTTCACATAGTTCTCAGAATTTTTTGAGTCATAGATCAGCTAGTTTGTAAAACTGTGAAGAATTGTCCACAGAATTTTTGGCCTGGTCAGCAAGCTTGTATTTAGCCAATTACCTCATCTGCGAACAGAAAGTCTCTTTAGAAAGAGAAATAGGAGATAAGAGTGGAACAGTTATGGCAGAGCTTCTATTGGAGAAGTGGATGCATCATCTGTGAAAAATATCCAGCACTGTCCCAGCTAGCTGATGCTGCCCAGAAACATGCAAGACATATTAAGGGATTGCAATCAGCTTTAAAAGACTTTGCTTGAAAAATACCTCTTAAAAAATGTTCTTCCTCCTCACCAGGCCAGAGATCTGCAGAAAAAACAGTAAGCATAGAAAAGTAAGCTGAATGCCAGCAGTTCCAGCAGAGCTGAAGTACTGGGATCACTGTATCTGGCTTTCCTGCCTGCCTAAGGCAGCCTGTGCTGATTGCTGTAACACCCACTGGTACTGGCAAACAGCCTTGCTGCAACACCCACTGGTACTGGCAGACAGCCTCATCCCTGTCACTGTGAAGGCTTTCTGGTCAACTTTCATATCCCCTGTCACAGGGAGCAGGCAAGATGCCACTGGCAGCAACAAATGAATGATTCCCAAGGACTTCTGCTCACAGAATACTAAGAAGCAGGATGCAATCTAGCTGAATGTGTTGGATAATTGATAGAGTGAGTTTATATTGAAGGCTGAGCATCAGAGGGCAGAACAGACACTTTGTCATGGGGTCACATTTGGACATGAATTCTGCATTTTCTGTAGTGAGAGGAGATTGGCAGTTTCTTGTGCATAAAAATATAAGTTGCTTCTGCATTCCAGTGCTGCGGTGATACAATTAAGTCTTTCAAATTTTAAAAAGTTTTATCACAACAATATTGACCAGCTGTGAGCGCAAAAGGATGGTGACCTGGGGGTGGATTAGAACTAATAAGAAATTAAATTCAATTTTACCCTCCTGATTTCCATGTCTAAGAGATGGTTTGTAAATCAAACTGATTGCCGATTAACACGTTAAACAAATCCACATGCTGATCATATCAGAATGAAAAAAGAATGTAATTATTTACCAGTTTTTTTCCTCCTAAGTGCTTCTCAACAACATGCAGATGCCTCGATGTGGTGGGGATTCCTATATCTGGAATAGGCACCAATCTTCCCTGGCCTACCAGCTGCTTCTGTAAAAGTCATGGAATGGAATTGCTTATGTAGATATTTTAGATAGCCTATAGCTAAAATGGCTCTAGATGTCTGTGTTTTAGTCCTTGAATATCTTCTAGTGTGTCATTCATTGACATGCATAGGAGATTGAATTTAAGAGTTCTGAATTTCAAAATTTCTGTTACCACTAGCTATGTATACTCTGAGTAATTAAATAGCTGATCTTGATCTTACACCCTAGTCATGCCCTTGATATTCTGTAAAATACAGAATAAAGCTACATCTAGCATTACATCTGGTAACAGATCTGTTCCATTTCCAACAGTGAAGTATTTCAAATAGTCACTTTTCATTACTGAGTTAAGAGTAAAATGTATGATTACATTATCGCTGAGCAAGGAAGAAAAGATGCATACCAGTAAGACTGTGTCAGTACAATGCTAATTGCTGTGTCAGTAGATTGCAGAGGTTTCAATTTCTCAGTGAAGGGCAGGAATTACATTCTTTGAAACTACACGGATGCCAAGGAGAGGCTGAATGATTGAGAAAAAATAAAATAGAAAGGAGGAACCACACAAAAGCTGATTTCTCCACCTGTAGAAAAGATAATCTTCCAAAGGTGTTTAGAAAATAAACTACTTTTTTTCTTCTATTGCCTCAACCTCTTAAAATAGTATATCATCATTTATGAAAAACATCTGTCAATTAGTGGCAGGAATGACATGTGGAAAGATCTGTGGTTTTGTGCTCTTGTCATTATTTGCTACCTTCCCTTTGATGCCAAAATAGTTGCAGCACAGGTCAGAAAACTAAGGTTAAAAAAAAACCCACAGTCAATGTTTTCAAAGTTATAAATATTGATTTTTAAAATAGGCATAAGAGCTTTTCCCTGTTTTGCATGGATGACAATTATCTCCAGCTTCAGAAGCAGTAACCATTCCTGCTGGGATGGGAGAAAAGTTGGGAGACCCAGAGGTGACATTCAGAGCCAGAGACTGCCAGAATTGTTTTAGGTGTATATGGACAGTACAGTTATTTTTGCAAATATGTTCTGTATTTTTTCTACATGAACAGGCAGAAGTGATCTCTATCCTGAGGCACAGAGTTCCTGAGTAAGGTAGGCCACTTCTAAACTCACCTGACAACTTTAAACAAGGTAATTTTCTTACTTTGCAGACTGAACTAAATCCACTGTGACTGGGCCTCCAGGTGGGGAAGAATAGTCAGGGTACAGACACTGCCAGGGATAGAGGGGAAGACAGAAAGTGAGCGGGTAAATCTATACTTATCTTTTTGTTTGTTTCTCCCATAGGCCAAAAGGATTCCACAAAACATTGTCAGAAATATTTAGAAGTGGCAGATACAGGATTTCCCTGCAGTTTTTGCAAATAAGCCCAGATAACTTATGCTGCAATTTGACAAGTTCCATAAGGTAAACGAATATCATGAGCAAAGAAATATGTGTGTTCAGCTGCTGTGAAAGCATCTTGATGATAGCTGAGAACACCTGCTGCAGGCTGAGATATGACACACAAAGGCTGTCAGCTAGGGAATAAACAGCTTCTTTTTCCAATTCTTCTGGATAGATTTTGAAATATTTGTGTGAGTCATTTCCAAAGGTTTTGTATTAATTTCAAAAACACATGAAACCAAAAAGAAAGCTCAGTTTGGCAGGTAGCTATGGGCCCTTTAGAAGCACACGAGCAAGACCCAGTCTTGAGCTGTGCACACATGTTTCTCCCACAGAATGAAAGGACCCAGTCATGGACCAAGCAGAGTCATGAATAAAAGATGGGAGAACTCCAGTAAGTTATAAAAATTGTTTGCAGAGTACAAACTAGCTCAGTCTAGGTCTGAGTGTCTGTCTGACACAATGGCACCTCGAACTAACCCCCAAGGGCTGGATGTCCTATTACTCCCAAAGCTTCCTTAATATTTTGGCCTTTCTTCCACAGTTTTATCTAGTAGCTCCCTGTTCCATCCTCTTCAGTCAGGAAAGATCTCCCTTTTTATCTCATTTTTTGGGAAATGCAGACTGTCAACTCTTCCAAAGAATGAATAAAACAAGGAATTCTTAGTGATGGAAAAAGAGACATTGGATAGGCATTTGACATGAGTTTTCAACATAATGTTCAGCAAAATCAAACCAATGTAAATCTGGCATGCACAAGGAATTACCTCATACAAAAAGGAGGCAAGAGATTTTCCCATATATGTATGCGTCTAATATAATAATCAATTCAACTAATGTCTCTTTGTCCAGTGCTGATGTAATGGACTACATTCACTTTGAGAAAAAAATAAAAACAAAAATGCCAACCCCCTGAAAACCCAGCTTGTTGAAAGAAAAGGATTTCAAAACACAATAAAAACAATGGGCTTGTGTTACAAGGGGAGTATTTTATTGAAGAATTGTCTTGTCAAGAAAAAAAAATAATAGCCTGTGATCTGCCACAGAAATACAATGCTGGATCATTGTATTTCTTTTTACGTGTCTCTTCATACAAATTATTTTATAATTTGGTATATGAAAATACCAGTCCCTGAATACATACTGTTCAAATTGACTAAGGGTCATCATCAAGAAATATTTTGTTGTGCTTATCTCTGGAAGGCAGCTTCTTGAGATAACTATATAAAGACTAAAAGGAAGAAATGAAGCTTTTACAGGCCTACTGAGATCTTGCATGAATAGGATGTACCACAGTCACCCTAATCAGACAGATGAAGCTTTTCTACAACAATGAGGAATCCTGTTCTGTCAGTGCAAGGAGAGAGATGATGTAAGAGATCTTTGCATCATTCTGTGAACCATTAGTAATGTTTCTGTTTACTGATGCTGTTGATTGAAGTTAATCAGATGATGTACTTCTACTACAAGCTCTGCAGTGAAGTAGCTATTTTGAAGGTTCCTGACTGACAAGCAGAGATTGAACAGTTTGATCACAAGCTATAGCAAACTATAGGTTCATAGCTGTTTCTGCAGCTCCCCAGGAAACACTCAGCAGAATGATGACATGACTTTTCATGAGCAGGGTAAAGGGCACAATATAGCTGTAATTCACAGCACTCGACTATTTTTAGTTTCTAGTGCTTAAAAAGCAGGCTTTGAGACATTAAGACTCAAAAAAAAAAACAAAAACAGAACAGGATGCAATTTATCCTGCAAGGCCAAAAATGTTAGCCTAAAGATCTCTTTAATGTGATCTTAATGGCACTGTACTGACATTCATCTGATGTGAATGATTTTATTTAGGCAGACTAACAAAAAAAATCTTGAAAGCCACGGAGCCTTCACTGTGGTTACAAATGAGTATGATCCCAGAAGCAGATAAGTAGCTGATTTGCTCCCAAATGTGCAGGATCTCAAAATACATTAATGGTGTGTGAGACTTTTTTAATCTCCAGCCAAGAGTTACTATTTTTTCTCCTTCTGCTACCAGGCAAAATGTGCCTGGACATTTTACAGTGCGTCATAAATTAAAGAACACCAAAGGGACCTTTTTTCTTTATTATAGCAATCTACAAGAAAACCACAGTCTGATTTTTTATTGTAAATAGAACAACATATCTGGTTTCTAATTCCAGCAAGCTGAGTAGCTAGTTATTAATGTGGCACTGAAAAAGCATTTCATGCATGATTTAAAAGCTGAGTGTAGGTAATTGTATCTGAAATTATACCACTAAAAACATAGTATGGTAAATGAAAGGTGAAATGCTAGCTCTTGAGGGATGGAAGAAGGGTCCTTCATCATTTATTGCATGCAATTTTTAAAGAAGTGTTTCTCAAGTTTTAGGTTACATCTAGGAAGTTATAAAAGGCTCTAAAGATGTAATGGGTGGAAGAAGTATGTACAAGTTTTATTCCTCTTCTGTGGGGAGTGACAAGGGAACATGAGTGGGCTGTAATATCTAGCTGGGTATGTTTATCTTAGCCAGAGAATTGCTACCTACCTCTCACTGCTGGCAGTGCCTTGATTTCTCCTGGGCAGGAGAACTGACTCAGGGCTGCATGAAGATTGACAGCCCAAAATGTTGAGAAAGATTGCTTTGAGGGAAGATGTGACTCAGAAGCAACTGGAAAAGAGAGCAGAACTACTGCCATGTTCTTAGCATGCAGGGGGCAGAGGAGGAAGAGTGATGACAAGGGACAATCCCAAGACAGGTATCCTACTAGCCAAGTCTGCTGTAAGACAGATGGTCAAGGCCTTAAAAAAAAAAATCAATCTCTCCACTAAAGCAGAATAGAGGATTGATATGAAACAATTCCCTTTCTGCTGCAAAGGAGGAAAAGCTGTTTAAGCTAACACACATAAACATGTATGCTAGTAATATGTGTTATTTTCAGGGCTCTGAGCTGCTGTAGCAGGAACCACTCACTAACGTGCCATGGGTAAAGACAATGAGAAGAAAAGCAATGAGAAGTTGCAAAGAATTGTAGCAAAGAGGTTTGGAAAAACTACAAAAAGCAGATAAGTAACTTAGCAGCTGTTCAAATCGGGTCATGTTACCCAATAGATTTTATCAATTGAAGGCTGCTGCTTAAGTCGTACCTGAAAGTGGACGAGAGCTGACCTAACAGTTGCCACATCAGAGGAGAACAGATTCTAAAATAGTGTGGTATTTGCTTTAGGCATTAGGTGTTATAAATCATCCTGTTTAACCAACTTGTTGGAATTTTCTTTCTCACCTCCCCCCCCCCTTCCCCCTTAAATAACAACGACTGGGTGATCTGTGTCTGTGAGCATGGGAGTCAGCTCATTTGGAACATCAAATAATTCCCATCAGTTATTCCAAGTTCCTGGGTGGAAGCTCAGCTGGTGTATTTGTTGGGAGGATCCACATTTGAATGCAGTCCTTCCTGCTGCCGGTTGAGCCCTGGCAGAAGGCTCATCCTAGAACGACAAGGCTGTTGCACAAGAAGGAGTCACCAGTCAGACAAGTCTGGTCTAAGAGCTTACAGTTGGCTCTGGGCCCTGTTGTGTGAAGAGCACTTAGCACTGCAGATCTCCCTGCAGTGCCTGTACAGGAGTTAAGAGTCTTGGCAGCAATTCTGAGCCATATTTGTCCTTTGTATGTCCTATTAGTAACTTCAGCTACTGTGCAGTGCTGTTGCAGGAGTCTGGATACCTTGTTCTCTGATGAAACAGGCAACTGCTCCAGCCATGAAGCAACTGTTCTTGCTCGACAGACTCCCACAGGCTATGTTCTTCACCTGCCTTTGCCATATGTCAAAGTGATTTCAAGAGTATACTTCAGACCTTACTGCAGAAGCTACACAGTTGTCTTCCTTCAGAACCAGCAGTGACTAAAAACTAATATCTATATCTAAATAATATCTAAACAATAAAATCAAATTGGTCTCATTCAACTGGTATCCCTTGGAGCAGGTTTTGTAAGATTTATATGACCCCTGAGAGTGGGTAGGTAAGTGTGTCCATTAATACAAAAATACTCTAGTTCTAAAAATAAATAAAAGCAATGAAAAATGTTCCAGTGGTAAATCCACTCAGATCTGGATCTTTTGCCACATATTTTACTTTTGTCCAGATTGTAGCAATGGGCATGCTGACTTCAAAGCACTTTGAACTTCCACAAGTTTTGAAGTAACAGCTGAGTCAGAAAATCTGTGTCTTTCTCATCTGTAGCAAAAAACATTTTAAATGCTGGTTTTAGATATCTGCAAAAAAAGGAAGGACTGGAACAAACTTGACAAAGTCACTTCACAGAGTTATATTTGAGGGAAAAAGTCAGAGCTTAGAAGCGTTTGATGAGGTTTATCTACATTCTTTAAACTGATCATTTCCACATTTTTGCTGCTTAATAATAATATTCTTGGTCTGAAGGTCCTACGATTGTTATTTTACTTTGCAATATTAAAATTGAAATACAAAGTTAGCATAACTTTTCTTTGCCTGAGAACTTCTTTTTATTTATTTTATTAAGAACTATTGAGGGACTAAAAATAAATTTGAGCCATAAAGCTAAGTACATAAAAGCTTATGTACTGATTATAAGTCTAGGTCTGAAGTTTAACGCAGATCCTTCTTTATACTGAAAGAGGTGTCACAGGTTCTTATTAGCCTTTCAAGCTCTGATTAGATGCCAGTATAATTAAAACATTCTTTGGCCATGGTCATGTGCCTTCATGATCACAGGCTGCTCTGTGTGCATGCATGTGCACGTTACACAGAGCTGTTGCCACCACCCACCAGGGACTCACAAATGTTGCACCGTTCTGTTCAGCAATTATGGACACTTCTGCCAACAAAGGACTGCTCTATTTTTTATAGCAACTGGCAGTGCTGTGAAGTCCTGACCAGCTCTTGGCACCGTATTTGGAGCTCCACTGGCAGAAAGTCATTCTGCACTTACTCTACAGTTTCATTTATAACTTGGAAGAGCAACTTGCACGTTCTGTAGAAAAACTTTTGAGAGACAGTTACAATCATAATGTTGAAGAGAACTTTCAATATTTGTGCTTTAAAAAACATGTATGTCAGTATGGACAGCTAAAATCAAAGGGAATAAAATCTCCAATGAGGCCATTTGTAATATATTTCAGCTGCAGAGTTCCTTCATCTACTGCAGATGTAAAACCAAGTATGAAGCTAGTTTTGTTTGCAGGCTTTTATGTCTAAACCTCCATCCAAAATTGATTACATTTCTCCCCTCAAGAGAATGAAAAAGATGTTGATGACGAGCTGAATGAATGTCCTAATTGCTGGGCCACAGACTATCCTGGGAATCTAGCACCTCCTCCTGAGGAATCCAATTGTCTTGAGTGCATGTCCTAGATCCTAGATCAAAGGACACATCCCTTGCTCTCTCATTCTCTCTGTTATTCATGAACTACTTGTTCCAAGTGGAATGACTTTAAAGGAGAGACTTTTTCATTTCAGAATATCCTACGAAGCACTATGGATACCATTTCTTTCACATCCAAACTCCAAACAAGGCAGAGGATGGAGCTAACTTGTTTTGCTTACACAATAGCTCCTTTTGACAGACTTTCTGGCTGCTTTCTGTTGGACAAATTTTCTCGGTATGTTCTGAAAATGCTTACTGGTTCGGGCCCCACAGAGACGCAGGAAACACCTGATGTGCAACTTTGAGGGCTTGGTAGCCAAGTAGCTTGGAATTGCCAGGATCTGAGCAGTTATGGAATAATCAAGGCAGACAAGTAGGGACTCTGAAGATTTAAAATTTGCTCTTTAAAAGAGCATGGATTATAATTTAGAAAGGAGAAAAGAATACAAATACCTTCAAACACCTTTTAAGTCCACTGAGAATGACACCATCCTTTCTCCTCCTACACCTCCCCCTCAAAACTTTAATGACAAGTGTCACAAATTAATTTCACCATTTCTTCTAATTTAGCTCTTACTTTTACTAACAAGGAGTCAAGTTCTCAAGTTGTTCATACCATGTATAAACAGATGCCCACTATTGTGTGTTGTGGGAAGTCTGAATGTCCATAACCAGCAAAAATGAGAAAATTTGATCAAAAATTTTCATTCTGTAAGAATGGGAGGAACTTTTACGTTTCTTATTATTATTCCTATTATGCAGCATGAAGGATTCCCATTAGTCCAAACATCCCTTAGGCATCCTCTACTGTTTTTATGATTTGTTTTCAATAATGAAACTTCTCAAACTTATTTTTTATAGATTTCAGGCATCCAGATGATTATGATCATATACAGCCTTCAAAATGTGTTAAAATATCTGTTGAAGTTATTAATTTTTAAGTTAATTTAGTAATTAATAAAAGTTATAAGCAATATTGCTTATACTTTTATTTGCATCCAGGCCAGATTCAAATGAAGATAAGAGCCTGTTAGCTTCAGCATAAATCATAAAAAAAGTTTAAGGTTGAGGGAGCTCTCCTTTTCTCAAAGACTGCCTACTTTGGAAACTAAGTGTATACATCTTTATTTAATACTAATAACATTGTGTGTTGGACATCAAATAGAAAAGTCAGGTTATTAAGAGGAAAACTCCTTATCTCACAAGACTAATCACATCTTTGATTTCACATATTTGGTTGGATCTTCGAAATTTTTTCACTTAGATACTGATGCCTTAATACTATAATTCTTCTTTGCTTGTCAGGAAGACAAACTTCAAGAGATAAGAGGATTTATAGAATGTGGGTTCACCAGAAAAATCAATGCACCAGAACTTACTAGAGTGAAAGAACGGATGTCTCTCTGTAGACCTGGCTCAGATTCATTGACAAGCAATCAAAGCAAGCATTGTTTCCTGAAGGAAGCAGGAATGAAATGGGTGAAACTGAACAGCACCCCACACTGGAAATTACATGTTGAGATTGTGCAAAGTATACAATGTGGGGAGTTTATTTTTTGTTTTAGATGTCAACTTACATTTTGGATGTCTAAAGATGTTTCGGTCTTGTATTACTTAGTTTGAACTACAAGTGTCAGCTAGTAGGGAAGGATGTCTGAGCAGAGAGGAAAGAAGGCAGGAAGATAATTTGCTAAATTAATCAATGACAGAATAAAAATTTTAGAAGTAGAGTCAGGCTCTTACTCTAAATAGTAGAATTAACTCTACTAAAAAGGCCAGTTCTCAGATAAACAAAAACACCCGAGAATAAAACAGCTCTCAGTTTAAGTGTGTGAGTGGGAAACATTGTTCCTCACTAGGAAGATCTCCAAAACATCTATTTGGAAAAGCTCTCCTCTGACAGAGCCTTGAGTAAGATTATGATTTCTATCAACAAATTGCCTGAGCTTTTGATACAGTGCCCTACTGTTGGTTTGGTATCACCATGGTTGTTAACTTTCATGCTGATTAGAGCAAAGAAAAAACTTACTAAATCTTTAAGAAAATGGCTTTCTGCAGAAGAAAGTATCTCCTTCCCTCAAACAAAAGGACAGTAAGGTCCTATACTGCTGGGAACAGGTTAATATGTGGCTCGAAGGTGTACTTTTAACAAATGCAACAGACTACAAAGAAAAGGATAACCAGTGTTGCTTATATTATTGCTTGATTATTTCCAGATGTTACCCTATAGATTTGCAGTCTTGTTGAATTATACTTGTACCTTAGCATGTCTCTTTGTGCAGTGCAAGAAAAGTAAACAATAGTACTGACATACAGAGTTCATAGCCTCGTATTGATTCCGGATAAGACATTTGTCTTAACACACTTTACAAGACAATGATGTAGTTCCAGCCAATTAAATTATTGCCCATCATGTCACTAAACTGAAAAACTACTGTAAATTTGGTAAACTGCATAGGGAATTACAGTGAAACATTTGATTTAGCATTACAAACAATTTAAAAGATTATCATGCAGCGCCAAAAGAGCACACAGGAAACAGTAATATTAGCAAATATTATTAGAAATAAACAAATTGTTTTCTTAACTTAATCTCATTTTGAACCAGTAATAAACAGTAAATACCAGTGTAATGTAAGTACCAATGGCCAGCTCCAGATCACAAAAAAGAACATGCTTCTTTTCAGCAGCATCAATGCAGAAATCTGTTCCTGCCTCAGTACTGTTCAACTGTGAATTTACTGTGACTAAGCAATGAATATAAGAGCCTTCCAACTACTAATTGTGGCTTGCTATTTACAAACTTTATTTATAAACTCATTTTCATGCAAGTATAAAATACTAATTCCATGGACAAATACACATTTGTTCACCACTCTAAATTATATACATTGTATTTGCATCTAATATTCAGAGAAGTGCAAAGTCCACAGTGACGTAAAGAACAAGTTTTGTAAACTATTTTAGATGACAAGCTCTCAAAAGATATTAGTAACCATATGATAAGGTATTTTTTGTATACTGCTGAAATCAAACATTTTTGTAGTAAAAGAACATACATTTCAGCTACATTCAAGTGAATATTTTATTACCATGTATTATGTCTTACAAACTTCAGTGGAGATGAGCAGGAGCGCTACAGAACCATACCTTAACGCAAGAGGTGTATTGCATGGTATGTGCAGGCATAGCCAAGGAGAGAGGAGAACTGGAAAGGAAAACAAGGTAAGAAAACTTGTACAAAAATGGACAGTAATACTGACTAACACTGGGTTATAATCTTACTTATAACAGACCTGAAGGGCTAATAGAGATCCAATTCAGAAACACCTGTGCACTGTAGGTACAGTTTGGTGTAGATCAAGAGTGCACTAATACAGTCAAAGTTGTATGCATAACATAATGCACAAAATACGCTGATATGCATATAAACAACTAACTTGTTTACATTAAGTAGGGCAGCACTGTTGTAGTACTGCATCCTTGGCACTTAGTGATAGGACAACATGTATTTGGTTTAACTAAATTCATAAACAGGATATATAATGGTTTGTAAGATGGAACACATATATTATCCCTTTCAACCTTCTGGTTTTACAGCATTTTTCTAATTTTCCAGTTCAAATGCAAACATGACACACTAGCTAGATATGGAAGACATTTCAGATGTTGGCTTAAAACATCACCTTGAATTAAAAAAAGACAGAATCAAGGATTAATTCAAATTATAGAAAGTGAATTTGTTACTATTGTCTTGTGCGGAAAACAAAATCTGAAACATGGGGAAACAAGTGACCTTATAATAAAACCCACAATGTATTTGTGGGCTTTTCCTGAATAGTAACTGCTTCCTTAATGTCCCTTTCATATATGCTAATTTCACTTAAAAGAACTGCTGAATTTATTAATCTGAAAAGTTGTAACTGAGATAGAAGTTTGGCATCATGTATCACATCACACAGAATGGAAGAAAATATGCTCTTCTTCAAAGAAAGCATGTTTCAGCTATGAAAAGATTAGAATTTTAAGTGATTGTCCTTTATTAAATAATATTAACAATTATCTGGAGGGAGCCAATTTACTTTTGCCTGTTTCAAACAAAGTAGTTAAATTGCCATTTTCCATTATATATAACAAATGTAATAAAATTGTTCTTAACATATAACGATGTAATACTTTAAAATTAACTGTTTAAAATATTTTACAAAGACATTTTATTATATATGAACTATACAACACACAAGAGTATGAAATATTTTGAACATATACACATTTCTGTATTTTTCACGTAGATTATTATTTTGCACCAAACATTGGTGTCTGCAATTTTACAGTCCTCAGTTAAAAGCAAAACAAAACCCCAGAATGTTTAGTGGATATGTTTAGTTTGGGTTTTTTCCTGAAAATAAAACCTATTGCAAAGAGAATTTCTCTAATGATTTTTTTCTTTCCCCAATTTCATAGTTTGCACAAAGCTTTCCAGAAGGATCAACATACATAAGAAGAATAACCTCTCTGTTCTTTGCAGTGCAATTTGTCAGGGATAAAACTGAAACCAAACTGACCCTTTCCCCACTATTAACATTGAAAATTGCAGTCAAAATAATGTCAATGCCAATCACTATTGAGACTCCTTTACCCCTTTTATTGAAAATGCAATCCATTTCAATATCCATTTTAATGAAAATATTTGCATAGAGCAGCCATGTATTATTTCTAAAGAACATTATGAGCATTTTAACACAAGATAAGGCACATGTTTTTCAGCATTAATAATCTAAAACTAATCCTGAGGATCTGCTCCTTCCCCTCAGCAAAATCTGGTTTTTTAATATACCCTGTATTACCTGAAGAAAGCAGAAAAGCAGTATAGAATAAACTCAAATTCTTTAGCTGAACTAAATTCAGAACATTAACAACTCCTGATAATAGTGTAACAAATCCACAGATGAATTAAGTCACTTTCTAAACAAATAATTGTTAGAGGGAAAGAAAAAAAGACGCAGCCAGTAGCACTGTTGATGTTAGCTAAAAGTTCACATACTAGAGATGACATTTATAGTGAGTTTTGCTAAAATAAGCTCCCATCAGAAACAAGGTAGCTAAATTGTGAGGCACTTAAGGTTGACATGAAAAGGAGGAATGCAAGGGGTCTGTTTCATAGAAAACCTGAAGTTGCATATCATATCCTTGTATTAAGCCTTCTATTAAAGTGCTAGAAATGGAGACTTAAAACAAAAGGATTCAAATATAAAATAAGTGATTACAGAGCTTAGTATGCATTAAAATTAAGTGCTTTTGATTCTCATGAATTTAGAGCTTTTTAATAGTTTTTAAAAAATAAAGTCTGGAAATAATCCACATGTGAATCACCTTCCTTGTGCCATCAATGCTATTTGTAAAGTGCCCAATTATTTTCTAAACAACAAAACCATTTGCCTTATCTTATGTTGTATAGCATGACATAGTCTGTAGTATGTATGTAATCCATACTGCAAGGACACAGTCAGCCTGATGGAAAACAGCACATGCATACTTTAAATCAGAAGATTTAATTCCACCTGTCATTCTAAGAAGCCAGGTCTTGAATTACATATCCACCCGTATATAGTGCAACCAACCTCATATTCTCAAAATGTAATTTAGCTGTTCAAGTCTGACCCTCAAAGAGAGACATATCAAGCTTTTCCTCAGAGCAACCTGATGCCCAGACAAAATCACAGATGGAGCTCTAGGTCTGAATCACATAAATCCACTAGATGCCAAATCTGAGAAGGATCTGGGTTCTTTTGGATGATGAAGAGGCTGAAGATGTGTGGCAGTCTGTGCATTACTGATCACATCTAACTGAGAGGGATATGATTCATTTACATTTCCTCCATTGAAACCATTTTGGAACTGGCAGGAAAAAAGAGAATATAAATGGTTAGAATAGGAAACTAATTTATTAATAAGTATTTAAAAATCCTCCTAAAGACACACTGGATGAAATAATCTTAAAATATATTGATTACCTTTAATTGTTTTTTAAATTATGATTAATGATAATATCATTTGCATTAAAATAGGGACTGAATCATCAGTGAACTGTATCCACGTTGAAGTCAATGGGAGCCCTACTTCTGGCTTAGCAAAGAAATAATTCTATTATCTAAAGTGCAATAGAGTTTCTATTTCTAGAAAGTACAGTCTGAGAACTCCTCATTGTCACATCCAGCTGTTACATTTTAAAAGCAACCTATTTACATCTTTCCATGCCTGCAGTGAGATCCAGACATAACAGCTCCTCCAGGAATGCACATGCGCTCCTATCCATAAACTGAAGCATACTGTGTGCAATCCCCTGGCTGAAATGTTGCAGGGTGGGCTTTTTGACAGTCTTCATATTGACAGTGCCAAGTAAGAGCAATGAATGGCTTTCATCAGTCTTAACATAATTGTTCATAGGATTATTTTAATCACCTAATGTAATGCTTCCTGTCATGCTGTGGACTTTATCTACAAAATACTCCATTCGGTCATGCAAAGAAAATACAACAAAGTATTTTAAACATTTCCATCATCTCTGTGGGAGTAGCTTATAAGTATTCATTCCTTACAAGGTTTGTCTTTAAGAACTTTAAGAACATATCTTATACATTCATTCATCCATTCATCTATCAAATTATGCTGGGTATTAGTTCTTCTTTTTTCCTTCTACGCAAACATTGAAATTTGACTAACTGTGCACAATTCTTCTAACTTTTTAACAACAAGGCTATAGCCATGTAAATTATGTTTTCAATCAAAGCTAACATACTTTTAAGAGTACACACAAGGATTGTTTCTGACAGAAGCAGGTTATTTCAATATTCTTCATTAATAAGATGACCACACTCATTAAATTTTTAAGAATGCTCTCAACATGGAATCAAGTACTTAGGAAGGTTTCTCCTGCTTAATAAAGGAATACTAATCCTAAACAAGCAGCCAAATGATCACAGGCCTTTCTGTCATTCTCCATCACTGAAAGTAATTTCAGACTGCACTGGCTATGCTCCTACCACAATTAAAAGATAGGCAGAAAGTTAAGGTACATCACCACAATAGACCCTTCTGGCTTTCTAATTCCATAGTCTTTTCATGGAGAAATCAATGGGAGTTAGAAGTCTGAAAGGATACCAGTCATGGCTTGTATAGTGACATCTGTCCTCTCTCTGGACTCCAACCACTGACAGGGATGTGAGTGTACTAAACCCAGCCACCAAGACTGCCCTGCTTTGGTTTGGCTGTGTGAATGTGAGCTCAGACAGCAGTATCCTATCTGCTCAGTCACACAAGGCTTCTGCTCATGCAGTGCTACTCAGCCCCATGCAGCACAGGAACACCCTAACAAGAAGGGCTGAATTTGCCTCTGAACAACTTAAGTAAACACAATTTTTCCACAAAGTGGCCTTTGATAATTTTTTTTACAACAAACTAAAAGTCCTATTATTATTACAGCACAGCATTCTAGTAAATAGGAAGTAATAGATATCATTTTTTCAGAGGTGCTGTCTTAGTCATTAAACTTTTTATAGATAGATGTGAAGTAAATGCAAGGAAGAAAACAAAAAAAGAGGGTCATAACAAAAATTATTAAGGAAGTGTAACAACAAAATAATCTGCAAAATAAATGCAATTAAAACCAGCCATTAAAAATAAAAAAATGGAACTGCAAATGCAACGGCTGTTCAAAAACTAATGCATTGCATTAGTGCAGCTTTTGTGTAAAGAGTAATGCTTTGTTATTATAAAGACAAACTTGGATGGCCCTGGAGCTGCTCTGCAGCCCCATTAAGAAGCACTCTGAAAGACTAAACACTGAGCACAGCCAGGCAAGGCACAGCCAAGTCATGTTCAAGTTTGCGCAGTGCAGTTTCTCGAAGTCACTTCATGCAATTTCAATCAAACCTCAGGGAGAAGCCATTCATCATGCTGAACTGTGCTATAATTTAGGTAAATTTCTGCAATTCTGCAATTGCATTCTTTTCAGCAGTGAAGTAGTTTTAAAAAGGGAATGTTTCGTACTTGTATTAAGCATGTAAAAAACGGATATGCTCTAATTGCATTCCTCACCTTTGTCTTGCATAAATTAAATGCCACTTAATACTTTAATTCTGTAAATGCTTATGCATGTGCATAAGCATTTGCAGGATCAGTACTCCAGAACATTAACTCATTGAGATACAACAACAACAAAAAAGGAATCGTGAGTCTGTACTCTAGCAGCATTAACAGAAATAAAGGGTACAAAATAAAGTACTGCAACAAAGATTATTCAGAATCAGGAACTAGCAATTGAATTTTGTTTCTAAGTTAATTTTACCAATTAAGAACAGTGTTTACAACTGTAGTCTGTACTACAGCCAGGATCCCCTCTTCTATGACTTTTATTGTGTATTCTGCTTGGTGAAAAAGGACCAGATTATTTTACTGTGACTATAACTTTTTCCAACTCTTTTTTCTCCTGCAGTTAAGTTAGACAGCAACTTGAGGAACAAGCTGGCTTTCACTCATAGCAATATATAAAAACTTTGTTTTTCCAGGAACATTGTATATAGGAATGAAACAGTTCCTATTTCAGGCCATTTTTATGATACTATTATCTAATGCTTTCACTAATCCTAAAATCATTGAGGAACCTGAGTAGCTAGACAATATTCACACTACAAAACCATTTTTTTGATCCTTACAACATATTTAATAAAAATGAAATGAAATAAGCAAACTCAATGACTCTATAAAGGGTTTATTAGCAAATTTCAAGACTTGGAATTTGCTAATATATTTGCTCCTATCAGGAAAATTACTGGTATAGTACCACAGACTAGTTAATTCACTCTTGATTAATACTGCTAAAGAGAGCTATCAGACTGTAGGTACATGTATATATAAACTTGACCAAATGCAACTCTCTTCACTCTCATGAACAAATAAAGCAAAGACATCCACACACTGCTAAGCCAACCATGTCAAACTCAGCAATTCAGTCACAACAAACTCTGCTCCCCAAACAGTCACCCAAAACAATATAAACCAGATTCAAAGTGCAAGCAGTGCAGCAGCACTGTTTACCATACCTTGTTCCCCAAGGTTTGTTGCTGTTGATTTGTCATCATAGGATCATATTGCATTTGATCCACGCAGCTGGGCTGTGCCTCCTGCGTGCACGGGTACATGGAAACAGCGCCCGCATAGCATGTTTGAGGAGTCAGCATAACTGACTCAGAGTTTATCCCACACTCAAGGTTTTCAGGGACTTGCTGCAAACAACTGAGAAAATCCTCAAAGTTGGAAGAAGCAGAATAGGTCGATCCATCAAATGCTGCTGCAGGAAAATCCATTTGAGAAAAATTAGAAAGCTGTGGCATCATGGCTGTGGGTTGCTTATAAGGAACAAAGTCTTGCCTACACTCATAAGGGGAACTGTTAACTTCTGATTTGTAAGGGAACTCAGATGTACTGGCATGCATGCCAGGGAACATGTATTGCTGGGGCTGCTGCTGTGAGCAGCTAAGAGGCATGCCAGAGCTCCAATTTGTGAACATCCCATTGACTTGCATATGTTTCATCTTTTGACACAGCTGCTGTTGCTGCTGCTGCTGCTGCTGCTGTTGTTGCTGTTCCACAAGCTGCTTCTGGTGCTGATAAAGTCGATGTGGATCTAAGTCTTGCTGTACCGTGCAACCTTCATTCTGGACCAAGGGCTGCTGCTGGTTACAGTCTGAATATAAGAAGTCAGATTTATTTAAGGAATCCTGAACATAAGTCAGGATTTCGTCAGTTATGTTGATGTCCCCAATATCATCCACATCAGATAATTCAGTTTTAAAAAACTCCTCATCCTGCTGAATACACTTTAGATCTTCAAAGTCAATACCCAGATTTTTCATGATGCTGTACAAATCACTGGTTTTGTTATCCTGAAAGAGTGCTGCACTGTCTTCAGGAAGTGGAACAGTACTGTCCTGGGAACACTCCATCAGCTCCCGTTTGAGAATGTTGTGATTTCCAGCAGGTAGGAGATTGTCTGTCCAGCCACTGCTAACAACACCACCCAGTTCATCCCTACTGTCTGCAAAGAAATTCCGCTCAAAAGAAAGTTTATGTGAGGCTGGAGGGCAGAGATAAACAGACTCATCTTGCCTTAACATGACACCTAGGAGGGAGTTTGGATCCACAGGGTCATCGTGTAGCGTTGCTTTGGCTCCTTTTCCCACTGTGCTTTTACTCTTCAGTTGAGAGGGGTCCATAAGGCTTGACATAGGGAAAGACACCTCATATAACACAGCCTCACCCGTGGCAAACATGAAGGGCAACTTCATGTTACGCTTCCGTAGATGTTCTGCCCCTTCTTCATCTCTGAAAATAAATCAGATATGTAGCATGGTACTGCACTAATAACTGCACAGTTATTCTAATCTTTTTTTTCCCCTGGAATTAACATAAAAAATGAACTATTCTATTTGTAGGCATTTTTCGAATTCCTACCTATTCCAGCTCAACTTGGCTGAGTTAAACCAAGAGGCAGATTATGAAATAAGGAGCTTATGACTGTAATACCACATTTACATATTACATTTGTAATTAAATCTAGACAGCATACACCATTTTCTGTGCATTATGGGCTGAAATGAAAACAAATGGGCTTTGTTCTATGCATTAAGCTTTTCTTTGTATAGCAAGTAAATCAGTACTTTAAGTATCTGGTTTTTTCCATTTTACAGAATCCTTAGCAAAAATTATTTAATCTATTTAAGAAAGCTGAATTCCATATTATGCAGAATTTAGTTCAGCACTAAAATTCAGGACTGAATTTCTTTTTTTGTGGCTTCTTCTATAAAACTGCAGTCGGATTTCTCAGGTTTTGCTCATTGGGATTGAATACGGTAGATAGAATAACTTCATGCTTCTCTGCTGCTGATCTTGTTCTTTAAAAGAAATCAATTTGTCTAAAGTTTTATGCAAAAGGACTATGCCACAAGTTCTGAAATATCAGAATTTTCTGCATGTTTTTTAGCAAACTGAAAGAATTTGGAGAATGTGAAATATAAATGGTAATAATTTAAAAACAGAAATTCCTTTCTGAATATAAATAGCCTCAAACTAGTTTTCAGTTTTGGAAGCATACTACTTTATGAACTGGTGACTTACGTGAGAGGTCTTTGCGTGGCAATGATGTAATCTGGTCTTCCATTTTTGTAGACAAGCCGTGCATTTGCCTGCACCCAGGCCCATCGGTTTTCTTTGGTTAGAAGCCTAAATACAGTCATTCCACTCTCACCTGTCTTCATCACTAAAGAGTAAGCATACTGTTTACTGTCCAGCAAACAAATCATGAAAACCTGTATGTCATTAATAAAATCCCATTCATAGAAAAATTTTACAAATCTCATGTCCTCAATCACCCAATTTGGTGTGGCACTAATCCATTCCCAGTGAATCAGGATGACTGATCACTTCCAGATGTCTAATTTACTCGTAAAATAGAAGTCAAAACTGCAAGATATCTGCTAGAGATTGGTAACTTTCTATATGGGGCTTTGTCCATTATTTCTTCAATAACAGAAATTAATAAATACTAGAACACGTAAATGACAAAAGCCCAAGTCTCTCTCACCTTCATAAAGCAGCTATTACTTTAATATTTAGAAAACACATTAGTTCTGAATGCAATCCTTTCAGATTTTGACTGGTTTATGCAGAGGTAGTTAAAAATCTTATGTTTCATTCCCACTACCACCAACAATGCTTGATAAACATACTCAATTTTCACAGTACGTTTCTGTATTGGTTTTGTGTGGCCAGGTTTTGGTAGTGACAGGGAGGGCTACAGGGGTGGCCACTGTAAGGAGCTGCTAGACGCTTCCTCCATTTCCAGCAGAGCAAATCCCTAGCAGCTCCAAGGGGGACAGGCTGCTGGGCAAGTTTGGGACAATTAGAAATTGTGATAATGCCTCCGTGATAAGATTTGAGGAAAAAAAAAGTTATTGTGCAGATGTAATTGTGGCCAGAGAAGAGTAGGCTGAGAATATGTGAGAGGAACAGCTCTGCAGACAGCAAGGTCAGTGAGGAAGGAAGAGCAGGAGGCTCCAGAGCTGAGATTCCCCTGCAGCCCATGATGCAGAGTCTGTGCCATGCAGAACTATGTGGATGCAGAGATCCATCCACCTGCAGTCCATGGAGGAGACCCATGCCAGGGCAGGTGGATGCCTTACAGGAGGCTGTGAGCCCATGGGAGGCCAGTGCTGGAGGAGGCTCCTGGCAGAGACTTGCAGACCCATGGAGTGAGGAGCCCATACTGGAGAAGGTCTCCTGGTGGCAGGTGTTTTCAAGGCCTTATTTTACTTCTCATTATTCTGCTCTTTTGTTAGTACTCAATTCAATTAATATGCCCAGATGAAGTCTGTTCTGCCTGTAACAGCATTTGGTGAGTGATCTCTCCTGTTCCTTATCTCAATCCATGAACCCTTCACTATATTTTCTCTCCCTTGTCCATTTGTGGAGGGCAGAGATGGAGAGGCTTTGGTGGGTGCCTGGCATGCAGCCAGGGTTAACAGTCATTTTGTGCCAAAACCCAGGATCATGAGGATGCTGAGATACAGAGAGTAACCGGGAGAGGTAACAGGCAAAATGAGTACTGAACAATCTTAGAGAGTAAAATTATAATGGGAAAGTTTTGTTGTAATTGTGGTAAAGGGATGGGGTAGATTTTGTGCAAATTTTCCAATTTTGTTCTGTGTTGTGATGAAGTTATCTTTGTTTTATGTGTGGGGAGCTTTAGTTTATTTTGGCTGGTTTAGTTGTTCTAAGTGAAGGTTGTGTGATGAATGTGAATTTTAAAGATAATTCTTAAATATGTGATTCACAGAGGCAAGAGGTGGAAGTAATACAATTGCTCAAAAACCCTGCACTTCTAGACAGAAAAACTAAATAAAATCTATTAGGAAAGTCTAAGAATCTAACCAAAATCTTTGTTAGAAAACCTATTTTTTTTTTTATCTTAGCATAAAAAATGTAGAAAAACCAGTTTTAAGACAAAGTTTCAAACCATTCAAATTTCATCCCCTTCTACTCTGGAACCATCTCTTTTTCTTTTTGAAAGAAACAAAACCACTGATAAGCAACAGTGACTGAGCTACACCTGAAGCAGAAAATGTGTTTAAATAGGCTGAACACAACCTGTTGAGGGGCATTATCCAATTGTCTATGAGGGGATAAGAGAAAAAAAATGAACTTTTCAAGAGATGTCAGCAGAAAAGAAGTACCATAATATTCTGAAGATGATTCTGTAAGTTACAAAGATAATTCTGTTATAACTAGCAGCAAAAGTAAAAAACAGAGTCCCCTAAATAGTTATACATCAGATAGCTGGTGCTTATTTCCTCAACACTATACTTCTCTTCATAATTGTTACTTAAACCAGTTCAAGCTGCCAAGAATCAAACCCAGAAACGTTTGTGTACAGCTTTTTTTAGGGGATGAAACTTACTTCGGATGTGATTTTCAGCACAGTAAAGCATGTCAGCTGCATGAATAAACTGGTATCCTGTTCCTCTCATACACAGCTCTGCTTCAGTGTATCCCAGGACAATTTTTCCTCTGGAAGATAAAACCGAAAAATTGCAACACGGCTGATGAAGCAACTCACAGAATGAACGTCAGCAAGTTAATTATGGCTAGAATATTTCAGGTGCAAATGCTAACTACAGTTTGTGGCTATATCAATTGTACACGGAAGCAGAAAAGCTCCAATAAAAAATAGAGTCAACAAATCATAAAACTTTAACTAGTCTGCCAGGTTGCCTTCAGTGACTAGGACTGGGTTCACAAAACCATTAGATCATAAAAAAGAGTGGATGCCTACAACCAGACTCTCAATTCCATACTACTGAACATATTCACTCCTAGCAGGCAGCTCCCATTACTTCCAAAGAAAGACACTGTTTTCTTAGTCCTGCTTCTTATCATTTACCTATAGGTGCTTGTGTGCAGAATTAAATAGGGGTTTAACTTCAGTCATCTAAAACTTCTTGTCCAAAGTAGAATTTTTAGTAGCTTAAAGTTCGAACCCAGATGTATCTCAGAACTACATCCCCTTTGCTACTGAGTGGTATGAGACCCCTGTGTTTGCATTTAAACAAGATATGACTCAGAGGACCGCTAGCAAGAGTCATGTTTGAGCCTGTAGCTAAAATTAAAGTACTTTACTAGAGGCTGGGGAGATAAGACACTTAACAGAATTCATGGGATCTCTGTGTGATACCTGATAAAAAGACATAGTCAAAGAGAGACCTAAACAGGATTTGAAACAAAGACATGGAGATGCAAAGACAAAAGGTAAAAAAAGGTGGAAAGTAGAGATGGGGAACAATATACATAAAAACATATTTTCAAGTGAATAAAAACATCAAACAGAGAAAAGAAACACTTCTGTTAACATTTTGTTGCTTTTTACTTGTATCGGCTTAGAGAAATAAAACATTTTGGTCTCTCACTTGACAAAACACCAAGTAATTCAATTCTATCCTGTAGGTAGGCATGGAAACCCATGTGAGAGACACCACTGAAAATGAAAGCATTGTCAGCCAGAAATAGGAGGGAGAGGAAAAGGAAGGAGGCCAGAGGCTCTTTTTTTGATAAAAAAGCATCCTAATGGGCTTCTTGCCATGTTGAAGCATAGTAACATTATTTTGATCTGGTACTGCAGTAGTGCTTCCAAATTTTACATAGGGAAAAGAATGGTTTGGAAGTGGGTAAAATCATAGAATAAAAAAAGTATTTAAATTCTGTTGAAGGAAAAAACCATTTCCATTGTATTTTATACCTATTTGAACTGAAGGAGAAATGTGGAATGAAATTAAACACTTGCTCTATCAGTTCTAAAACCAAATTTCAAACCAGATTTAACATGCAACTTTTCTTGTTCCCTAATCTACTACTATGCTGTCTTTCAGTTTTTCTATTTTGCGTCGGTTTTGCAGGTTTTTGCTTTTTTTTTTCTAACAACTGAGAGTCAGAGAGCAGCATGCCATTTCAAGAAAATAGACTATGGCAAACCCATTTCTCTTTACCTGATAGCAGGGCTGGAGAGAAAAACTTCAACAGCTTCTAAACAACCATCACTGAAACAGTTTATATACCAAAAGAGTAGCCTGCTTTATATTTCAAATACATACCTGAAATCTATTTCATTGGCAAATTATTAGACAATTACAGAGAATAATTTACACCTACTTTGCATCACAGCCAGTGGGTGTGAAATCCAGTTTGTGTTTAGTTCTGAAGATGAAGTTTTTGGTTCGTATCTCAAGGATGGATGGCGGCTGCAGGGGAGTAGCTACTGCAAACAGTGCAAGCTGAGGAGACAAAGCAGCACCATCCTTCCCTTTCTTGTTTTGTCCATGGAGAAACTTCAATCGTCCTTGAAAATTCATAGCCTTAGGATGAGGAAAAAAGTAATTGTTACATGCTGGAGATATTTGAAAGCAAGATATTTTTGTTATGATGTAAAACATGTATTTTTCCTTTTGCTTAAGATCCATCAGATTCAAGTTTTATAGGATGGCATACATAAAAGGTAGCTAACAAGTACAGAACACTGTTGTTACACCTCTGAGGGTATCGCTTCAACATCTACTAATAAACATACTGAAGAATTAATAAATGGGAAGATTATTCTGTTAAAAACCAAAAAAATAAGCATGTAGTATCAAATATCAACTTGAGCTTCTAATATTCTAATGAACATACATGAATGTAATTATTTCATTATTTCTCTTGAAAATTTGTTATGTTCAATTTTGCAATTGTAAAGAATTCTATTTTGTAAGAAATCACATAGAGGGTGATAAACTCATACTCATTTTAAAATCTAAATAATTGGCTAACAAAAAAATGCATTAAAAAGAGCAAGCACAAACTTTTCCAAATAAGGAAAAACTACGGTCCTCTTAATTACCATAACTTACTGCATCTCAAGATACTCAACTTGCTACAAGAAAATACTCTCATAATGCATTTTAATCTACAAATCAGACAGCATTTTACAAAAGCAGTTGCTTATTTGCATTTCACTGAGGAAACTTGGCCATGAGAGAGAACTTGCACCTGGTTGTGACAACAATCTTAAAGGGGAGTCATTCAGTTCACTAACTGAAACATAGTGGTTCAAGCAGCCCAGATGCCTTTGGAGACCTAACAAATAAAGTAAGTTGCTGCACCTCTTGTTAAGAGGTGCAGATTTCCTACTTTTAAGCATATGTGGAGGTTTTTAGGTAACTCCATACTTACCAGGAATCCAGATGAATTATCCAGGAGACATCGTAACCTGCAGATGAAATTCCTTTCCATAAAGGAAGAATTCTCTGGAGGAAGTTGGTCTGGGTTATAATAGGTTGCTGGCTGTGAAAAGCCATTATCTCCTGCAGGAAAGGATTATTTATAAGGATTATTTTTAGAAGAACACCTAGAGAAGGCTATCTATAACAAACAATCTTCCTTTTCATAAACAAAGCGTTAGGTCATGACCTGAGCAAGAACAATGTGAACTGGAAACATCCTCAGAACCTATTATTATTGTAACACTGAGGTTAAACATCAATTCTTCTTATGGGACTATGTTTTACAGGCTATGGTATTTGAAAACTGAATGTAATTATCAGGTTTTGAATTTTTTTTACTTTGGGGTTTTTGTCTGTTTGGGTTTTTAATTCATTCATTATATTTGTCAACAGCCTAGATTCTGGACCAGTTGCAAAGAGCAGAGTTCTCAGCAGAGAACACAACCATGTTCCTACAATGGCAGGATCTGCAAAAAGGCCCAGCAACTGCATGAACTGAGTATTCAAAAACTCAGTATCAAATTGTGAAACTTACTTTCTCCAGACAGCCAGGTGAAAGCAATAGCAATAAATAAAAATCAGCATTCTTCTCCAATGAAGGTAAAATGACCCTACTAAATAGTGAAAATATTTCTGGGTGAAATATTTGGATGAAAACATCACAGCTACCTCTCCAAGTATACCTGGAGTACTTGTGTTTTGCAGTTGTTTGTTTTACAAAATACTCAAAACCATGATTGTTAGCTAGGATAACAACATGGTATCCTTCCACCTTGTCAGGACAAGCATTTGCTGCTAACTGGTATTTACAAAACAGACTTTAACATTTGGAATATAAAGTAAAACCAGAAGGTAAATCAATAAACCTCTGATAAAATGCATATGTTCTACATGAGACTATATATACAGAGATACCAGAGCATGACTACTCATAGCAATTTTAGCAAAGCAATCTTGTTTGCAATACATATTAAAAAAACAGTCATACCCTAGGAATTCATACATGCAGAAAATTGAGAAAAATCCAGCTTAAAAGACATTTTATAATAAAATAATCTTTAATTTTAAAAAATAATCCATGTACTTTTAGGGAACTGATTATCCAGTATGGACAAAATAATACTACAGATTTTAAGAACTCATATTGACTTTCCAGACATGGAGATGAGGTCAGGAAGAGCATGTCACTTAATAACACACTACATTATATTTTCTGAAATATAATTCTGTCTCATGAACAGCTGGAAAAACTTACAGATAGGCTCAGAGGTTAGTACACTGGCAAAACAAACCCAAAGGTAAACAAATCATTACCAAAAGCCAGTCCTATTTAATCTCCTATGAATTCAAGGGACTGATTTGGAGCTAAATGAGATTGCTGATATCTTACCAATAGGCCTTCCATCCTAAGGCCATCTAAATCCTACAAGTATGCTTAGTTATCTAGCTTTTCAGATAAAATCAGGAGACACCTTTTTTTCTTAAAAGAACTGCTATGCAAGGCCAGTTTTTGCTGAATAAACTTCAAGGTATGGAGAAAAAGAAACCTTCTTCTGTCCTAGATGGTAGTGTGATGAAAAGTGATAATCTGAAATTACAGCCCTGTAAAGAACTGTATTGGCCAGTCAGCATTATGAGCAGATCCCACAGGCAGACAAACTCAGGTATTTGTAGTCCAAGACAGTTACCATATAATTTTGGAATTACAAAATAAGAAATTCCCACACCTGTCATATGGATGGTTCTCAACAGACAATGTAAACTTCCATACTTGCTACTGCTGCAGGTTTTTTATTATAAATTGCTTAACTGACAGTGAGAATTTTCAACACTTCTGAGATGGTACTTCTCTAGGAAGCTCTCTGAAGAAGCACTGATTATGAAGAAAGAGCATCAAGGAAACAGCTTTCAAATCCTAAATAATATTTCAAAGATGCCAACTCTGACTGGGTGCAGATGTAGTACCCAATAAGCAGTGCCAGGGTTTCTGCAGGCATCCTCAGCACTGTTAGGTGTGTCCTTCAGCATTTCTGCCACAGGAGAAACTCAGTGTTATTCTTTGGGTAAGTATAGAGCTGAAATTTGAAGGTTCAGCAAGTCCAGCTGGATGCTGTGGAGTTTGTCAAATAGCAAAATGCACAGTTCCCAAGAGTGAGCAAAGCTGTGGTGAAAGAAGTGGCTCCCAACAGGAGGGGAACAGAATTCAAAACAGGAGGCAGTGGGCTTCAAAACTGAGCCTCCTACACTTGTTAAAGCAGCACTGCTGCACTTTTCCAGGCAGACAGAAGGCAGGAAGCTTTTACTGCCAGGATCTTGAAGTGACTCACTGTAAGAAAGCAAAGAATCTTACAGAGCATCTACAATCCCTAGAGCAAAACTACCAGTTAACACTACAGGGGTTAGAAGCCATATCCCTCACAAAGCTCCCACTGGATCTCATCAATCCCATGGAGCAACGTGCAGAACATGCAGTGCATTAAATGCTTGCCTTTAAACTCAAGACCATATGGTTGCGCAACACGTCAAGTTCAAAAGATAATCCAGACTTAATGCCCCAAAGCAGATATTTGGGACTGAAAAAATCAGAATTTTGCAAACTTCTCTGGGAACAAGTCAGTGACTGGGAGGCATGTCTGGGAAGCACAGTAACAGCTGAGGAAACCAGTGGTCTAACAGCATACCAGAGTACTGAGTGAGAAATAACCAGCCCAGGCTAACTGAAGCAGAATCAGTTCCCAGACTCAGGATGGAATCTGTGCCTGAGTCTGAGATATCTATAAATATCTACATAATGCCAGCTGAATGTATTAAAAAAGAAATGGATTAAATTAGCAAAAATGGAGGGGATCCTTACGGTCATAGCATTATCCTTTGCTATAAATCTGAATTCAGTTTAAAAATCCTCAACATCCAAACATTTTATGCCATTTGAGGCTTAAAAGTCATCATTGAATCATAGAATGGTTTGAGATAGAAAGGGACCATGGAGATCACCTAATTCCAACTCCTCTGCCATGGACAGGGACACCTCTTGCTAGACCAGGTTGCTCAAAGCCCCATCCACCCAGTCCCTGAATGCTTTCAGGAATGGGGCACAATTAGCAGCTTTTAGCAAGCTAGAAACACTACATACAAAACAAAAAATTGTTTGTAATCCTGTTCAGCACATCCTCATGTTCAGTCAAATCTGAGGCCAATCCAACCTGGTGTCATTCTTTTCAAATAACCTTTTCTAAACTCATATGCAGTTGCTTCAGGTCGACAGAACACAATTTCACTCTGAAGCAAGCAGGATGAAAATCTGGTTTCTGAGAACCTTACTCTTTGCTGTACTGAACTCTGCTATTAACTAGCTGTGCAGCAGGCCTGTGGAGATTGATCTAGAGATGATGTAACAACGACTGCTAAATGAAAAACTGAAATATACTGAGATGTGTTACAAACAGAGTAACCTTTCTATATTAAATCAAGGCATTTCCATACTCTAATTTTTTTAATTACTTAAAGATTTATTTAAAAAATTGACTTTTTATGGATTAATAAAGCCCCTATAATCACGTCACAGTGACAGAAGATTTTACCTATGTGTTTAAACAACTGTTGTGCAAAGGGAGCATTAAAATGGGGCAGTTGTCTCAATGGCTTTGTTGTCATTATGATGCAGGCACACGCTTCCTGGACTACACATAACCTTGACCTACACATCTTTGCTCTGTCACACATGCAATATGTTTCTCCTTAGTTGTTCCTCAGTATAGCAGCCCACTTAAGCATCAGCCAGTAACATGTGACAATTCTGCTCTAACATGCATACCTCTTGATCTTAAAGGCTCATCTATTGAATCTTTTATTTTTCTTCCCCTTTTATCTCCAAGAGAAGTACTGCTCTATGTGGCAATGAATGCACTATTCCCTATGTAACACTGTAACTAGTATATTCTTGGACTGATCAGTCTAAGAAACATTGTCACTTATACTCCAAATTAAAGTCTTCCAATTTAAAGTATAATTAGTACTTAAATGCTATTAATAACAGTGCATATTTAAAGTGCGAAAAATAGTAATTCTCACTGTTGACTAAATGTGTCCATAAAATTCAAATAAATTTGAAAGATGCTATTTCTTCCTTTATTCATCTAAAATTATCTACTTTTTTTTTTACATAGACAAATTTAAAAAGCCCAAAAAACAAACATCTAATCCGACAGGCAAACAATAAATCCTGTTCTCACCTTGTACACTTGGTCCAGAATCTCCTGACTGGGCAGGATTTAATGCCCAATGTAGCTGTCGCTGAAACTCAGGTCTGTCTTCTGTGTGAATCAATTCAAATACACTCTGATGTATAATATCTGACTGTGAACAAAAGGAGAAAGGGGAGAGAGAATGACAATAAGAAAATTATATCACATTATGGTACAAGTTGTCTCATTCACAACACTGTAATGGATATAGCAAAATCCATTTTTCTCAGGGATAAATACATACAATCACATACAGGTGGCAAATCTTCATGAAAAAATTTTTAGCAGCACAGAGAACAGCTCAATTACACACATGACTATAAGCATGGGAAACAATAATAAAAGATATTGCCTTAGAAAAAGAAGTTACATTATGTCAACTAGCTCTTTACCTGCTTCTACCTAAGAAGGCCTGGAGATGCTATGCTTAGGTTGCGTTTAAGTTATTTAATTTCATATACTGGTAAATAAAGTATTTACCAGGTAGTACTTGACTTGACCCACTATAGGTGCTACAGGAATACAAAAGAAGCTAAAGACCCTGAACCAAACTGCCAAAACAAAGCCAAGCAGATTATAAGCAGTGGATTTGTTCTTTGTCATTTCTCAAGGATGCTTTAAAACATGTAATTATTAAGCCCTTATTCCAATACCAATTCTGTGGTTAGGAATGTGATCTAAATGGCAAAGGCTCAAAAGCAAGGATTAGTGCTTAAAGGAATTAAAGGGGGGAAAAAACCCCATCCAAAATAGTCAAGAAAAGACTCAGTTGACTGACAAGAGTTAAGATGCTGTTTTTTGGCATGTTTCAAAAACCCAACCATTATATAAACAGAAAATACTTAAATAAAACATAGATCTATGTAATTGAGATGAACTGGCAGAAGCAAAGGCCTAGGTCAAATTTTGCTATGACGAGTTTCATAAAACAATCAATATTTTCCAGAATAAATTGCCAGAAATGCTAATTTTTGTAACTTTAAGACTTTATTTCTATATCATGCACTTGATTTACTAGCATTACTTCATGAATGTTATGCCCAATTTGTTTTCCAAGCTTTTTTCTTTTTCGTTCCCCAGCACTGAAGGAATACATAAACCCAGGAATAAAAATGGGCTTTTTTGAAATATTTTCTTTTACACAAACTTTCCCCAATCTCTTATCAGTTACCTGAAATTGCAGACCAAGCAAGGTTTCTTGCTACTTTTAGACAGCAGCTGAATCTATCAATATGCAGTATTCATATGTATACTTTGAGAACTATAACTATCATCTTCACATAAAGTAATCCCAGGAGTTTTCTAACAAAGGCAGAATTTGCCTGCTATGCCTCAGTCTTTAGTATTTTGGCACCTGATTTTCAACCCCGATGAAGTCAGCCATATGTGATCTGCACCATAAATAGTAAAAAACAAATGCTTGTCTTGAAATTAATAATTAAATAAATAAACATGAGCAAGAGAACAAATACCAAAAATACCAAAATCAGTCACTTGATATTTATAAATCTCAAGACATATGGAAATAATTTTTCATGAAAGGATTCTATTAAAATAATTACCTCCCCACTGAATTATGTCTCACTCAGCATCATAAACTGGGTAACACCACAGTATAAATTTCAAACAGTTGTTCCAGTAAAGAATAATTAAGTGTGAAAATTTCCTATCTTGCCTAACTCAGCTTTGGAAATTATATTCCTGTTGTGCTTGGCCTGACATCCTGGCTATGGAAGCTGATAGAAAATATGGCTTCAAAGTAATTCAAGCTAAGGTACCTAACTGAGAGTTTTATTACAAAAAAATTTTAAGACCCTAAATATGAACACTGATGTTCCCTGAAATTAGGCAAAACTTTTGAAAAAAATAGAAGAAAAAATAAACTTACTTGTTGGAAACCCAAGTAGTCTTGGATAGTAGAAGACACATAAAACACCAGAGCATCTGCTGTAACAACTAACACAAATCCATTTAATGCCTGGGGAAGAAACACAGCAATCTGTCAGGTTCAGAGATAAAATTCCAGATAATTTATTATTGTGTCTCTAGGTCTACCTATACTGTAGTCCCCCAATAAAATGTGAAGCATGCAAAAGCACATCATTATCTGACAGCACAAACAGGATTCCTCATTGCATCTCTCTACAGCTTAAGTGTTAAAATGAAGAAAATTTGATCTAATGAAAAAAACCCAAACTTTATTTTAAAATTCAGTGGAGAAGACAATCTGTGTTGATGACTTTTCAATACCCTTGATTGAAGAAGACAAGGGACATATATGAAGAACTATAAGTTTATCTAACATCAACCACATTTCACAATGTTTGTGTGGCTCAAGCCTTAGATACCCCCAGCTGCCCACAGCACAAACAAGAGCCATGTCACAAACCCAGTCCCAAAATCCATTCTATTCATAGTGCAGACAGGCCACTGTGGACGGGAAATCAAGCTATCAAGATCCCCTATATAGTCCAAGAAAACATTTTATAGTTTACTTAAAATAGAAAACTCTGCAAAAGCAGACTGTTGCAAGTAAACAATATTTTTGAAGAGACTTCCCCCTCGGTGGAGCAGCAGACGAGGCGGCTCCACACTCAAAGTCACGCAAAGGGCATTTATCTGAACTCCAATCAATAGGGTCCACGGCAATTGTTGTGATAGCAAACAGTACATTTGTGACTTGGCAGCTCATCTGAAAGGTGCCGGTTTACTTCTATGGATCTCAGTCAAGATTTAACAAAAGGCAGTCTCTAGGGGCTGGATTGAGTATATTGTGCCACTTAATTTCCTCAGCTGCATTCAAAGGCAAATTTGGCCAGCATACTCAAAACCATCTTTTAAAAAAACCTCTTTATTTATGCAGAATTTTTGAACATAGAAAATGTAAAGTAAGTGAAGGCTATCGTATATCTTACTGCAACAAAGTAATAATATATAAATGAAATATCTTGTTAAATGACTGGTCTTAAAATGCTGTGAACCACTCCAATTTTATGTGCAGATATTATTTAATCTACTCTCATAAACAATTGGTAGCTCTATAAAAACTCCTTATAAGTTTAGTAAATTTTACATGAATAAAGATTGAGATAAAAAATCAATCATAATCTGAAATTAAATAGCATGGCCAATCCAAGAAATGTTGAGCGGCTACACAGAATCCTTGGTTTTGATGAAGCTTACAGTAATTCCACGGCTGCAGAATGCCGCAGTGGCAGGTGCTCGTGTCCTCTGCTGACCTGTTCTGCAGGGCATTTCACCTCAGCTGCTTGACACAAAACATCTGCAAGCTGCACAGCATCTAACTTTGTCTCAAATGTTAAAATTGGTTATTCTGGTCCATTTCATACAGAGCTACCTACGCTTTCTGTGCCTGGAAATCAATCACATTTTGCACTGGCTCTGGTACACAATTCATCTCTAAATAGGATTGTTACTGAGATAGCAATGTGCATTACTTAAGCCAAAAATTCTGTAAAATGCATATATCTGGATAGACCAATAAGTGGGAGATGAGTTCTGACGGAGGTTTTTGCAAAATGCAATCCAAAAACAATTATCTGAAAACACATAATGAAATTTCTCAGTGAGTTTATTATTCTGGAGAACTGAAGATGATATTTGCACCTCTAAAATACTCTCAATGCTCCTAATAAAGAGGTAATTACAAAATTGTTCATTAGTGTTGAGAACTAAGTTTTAAAAATTTCTTAAAGGTCATAATTTTTCTTGCACTTTTTTTTTAATAAACTTGTTTGGGCTGCAATGGATCTTGTATTTAAAATAAGAATTTTAAATAATTTAAATAATTTTAAAGGAAATTTAGCTTGCTTTTAAGAAAGACACATTTATGTATTTTATCTCTGCTTCCACAATGTATTGAACTGGTAAGACAGTTTCTATGTTGGAAATTAAAGACAATTTTCTGTTTGTTAAGAAGCAAGCAAGAACAACTGATGAACAAATAAAAGCAAATACAAACAATAGGGTGGTTATTCATATCACCTTGGAAAAACAAAAAAAATCTGAGGGGATAATAAAAGGAAAACATTCATCATCAGTTATCATTTATTCACCTGTGTAATGCTAAATACTTCTGAGCATAAATGGAAGGGAAGGACTTTGCCAATATTTACAACTTACTGCTTCCCACTATCTTCCGGAAAATTCCCAATTACGTCACACTCATGACTTGTTACATAACCTAAGAAAACTCTATCTACATATTCATTCTCATAAATTTTTTCACATATATAAAATATTTACAAAACAAATTCATTTAAGAAATTCGGTTTATTTACTTCCCAAGAGGGGCAGAATTTTCATTAATAACCATATCACCCACCTAATTTTCATACTGGAAAAGAGTTCCCTCATATAACTTGAGTCAGAAGTCATAAAGCCTCCCCTATATTTCAGATTAAATAGATGCCTCCAATATAAACTACATATTTTAGCTTTTTAGGTTCTTTCCTGCTTAAAAGAAAGCTGCTCTCTGGCAGTAACTCCACAACAGTTCTTTGTCATACTTTATTAAGGTTAGAAAATGAAATAAATGTCCTAGTTTTTTTAGTTGGTTAGAAAACAATTTTCAATTAGCATCAATTTAAAATAATTGTTTTGTGGTATTCTAAGAATCTGTTTTCATTTCTAGTCTTTGAACACTGAAATTCATTTTGTTTGAAGCAAGCAATTGGCTCTGACTGAACGATTTGCCACTTTTGATAGATACATCAGTGTGGAACCTGTGTAGAAGACAGACTAACAACATATTTCAAATGGAGCTGCAGGTCTCCATAAAATCCATTCTGTGAAACTAGTTAGAACATAGTAATATCTACATTTGTAATTTCTTGAGTTTAATCTGGACTTGGTAGTATAGAATTATCCATAAGCTTTGACACTCTAGGATATTAAAACAGGGTAGACAACTTAAAAAAACCCCACAGTTTTTAAATTAATATTTTCCATTAGTTCATATAAAAGTTATTCAAAGTGTTTTAAAATTTGTCCTGAATCTATGCTATGCATGCTGAGTTCTTTCAAATCACTGAGAAAGCATGATATCCCAGCAAGCCAAGGTCTTTGAAGTTAAAAATTGTTTCTTTCAGACAATTAGTCACCAAATTTACAGTAAATCAGTAACTTATCTGGCCCTTATAAAAACTGCTCCTTTATATTAACATCTTTATTAACAACAGATGCAAAGAGATAGGAACCCCCTCAATAAATTACTTAGAAACACTGAAGAGCAGCCCATGTTCTAACATCCACTCTAAAGTCCCTACTACAAAAAAAATCCAAGATAATATTACCCTAAAGAAAATGAGGAAAGAATTTCACAATAAGAAAACTTTTTATATCTTATCACCGAGGATCTGAATGTAAATACAGGCGTTTGGTTTTTTAAAATTTAAATCTTTGTAAAGTATGTCTATTGCAAAACATACCTGCAAGAGGAGTTCTCCTTCCAGGATCTGCATCCCTTCTCCACACTTTCCTGTTCTAGAGGTTTCCTGAATGCCATTTCTTTCTGGTCTGGTAGAGCTAGATGATTTCAATGCAACTAGGAGAAAAAAAAAAAAAAAAAAAAAAGAGTGGTATTTGAAAGGTTTAATAGAAATTTAGGTAATGATCTGCTATTTTGTGTAAGAAAATAATGGTTTAAATATATGCATTTTTATATATTACAAATACAATCCAATGAAAGATTTTTGTTTCCATGTCAAACTTTTTTCCTTACCTTAAGACTGAACCCTCCAATTTTGTCATCTTTCTCTTTTTTATAAATAATACTTTCACAACAAAATCATTATTATTGCTATCAACACAAGTCTTATTATTTTATACCTTTTTTCCTTCTTCTCCTTCTCTCTACTATAAGACTTACTTCTAGATTGTCCCTCTTGTGACAAATAAAGAACATTTTTGTTTTCATAGGCCATCCTCCTGTGACGGCAATAACTTTCTGTCAAGGTAGGGAAACACTTGTGCTTATTCTTATCCCACCTAATTTCAGACATCAAGCTATGGTTCATCACACAGGTAAAGCCTGCTCTAGACCTAAGGCTCCCTTCAGGGAAAGGAAGGAAAGAAACATGAACCCTAAATGTACATGGTACATAGTAAAAAATCCCAACAAAACAAAGAAAGGTATTTCAAACAAAAACGTGTGGGTATTTTCTGTCATAGTTAAATTTTAACCTTTTAAACAACTAGGCACTCTTTCCAACTTCAGATAAAATACCGTAACAATGAATCATCATTATTCAGATCACAAATATATCTAATTGAAAGAAAAAAAAATACCCAAAGACTAAGAAATGAAGAATCAGATCATATTGCTATGAAGTTCCCAAAAAACATTCCCATCTCTGCATCCTTCTAATAAACAGGATGCTGTCAAATAAAACTACATACTCAAAGATCATCCATAACTCAGAATTTCCCTACTCTTCACTGCTCCAAAAAAGAGGGGGAAAAGAAAGAAGTCTTCAAATCTGAAATTAGTCTGAGTAGGTCGGGAGTGTCTAAACAGCTTAAAATTACTTGAGCAATTGTACCTTAAACCTTTACCATAAAATTAAAGGCCACCACATGCCAGCTCCAAAATTTCTATGATGCAAAGCAAAGGGAAATTTATAACAGAATAAAACCTATAAAAACAACTGCACTTCTGTAAAATACAAGTTTCTCACAATGAGGGACATTCAGCCTAAATTTCAAATGATTTTTCAATCTGCTGAAAACCTTCATTTTTCCACTGTTCAGAACTTTATTCAAGAATCCTGAAGAACTTCTGTTCACTCACTTTTAAATTACATTAAATTATATTTTACACTATTATATATTAACTGAAAGATAAATGATGCCTTTCCCCTTTTTTTAAGCTATCATGGTAGCTAAGAACTTTTAAGCCAGACAGTTTTCATTAAAATATACCTCAAAGGCACCACAGAGGAAAAATGTGTTTTAAAGAGACATTAACTGATTAACAGATCAGAATGCATCTCAAGGTTTGCTTTGAAATTGAAACCCTAATGCTGTTTTTCTTACAAGGTAGTCAAAATGTCCTGCAACACGGCCACACGGAGGTGCAGTCACAGCAAATTCATGTGAATACATTACAAAGCCAATTTTTTTTCTAGCATTATTTCAAAAGGATATATAGAATATTCACTTAACAACCCTGAGGCAAACAGGCTGTAGAAGAAAACATTTTAAAATTTATGTGTATGATTATTGAAAAAGTCCAAATTCAGCTGTGAGAGCTGCAAGTAAAGATTCCTAATCACCCTGCCATTCTGCAAAATACTATATGTCATTAAATACAAGTGGGTTTTTTCTTTTATAATGTCTGAGAGATAAAATCTATCAGGGCTCCTGAGCTCAAATGTAGCCAATGCACTGGTGGCTACAGTCCTCCTAACTTTCAAGGTGCACAAGAGGTAAGTGTGAAGTTAAACATTTTCCTGAATTGGAATCTACACATTTTGCAGAAATCAGAATGTGGATGGAATCAAGCTGTTTACAACTAAGGCACATGGAAAATTGCCAACAATTTGGATTAGTAAAAATGGAAGATACAGTGGAAATTAGAGTTTTATATCCATGAAATAAATCCAGATTTTCCCTTTTCTGACAGATAACTCACAGGACTGTCAGTGCCTGCTACAAGCCACCCAAGTCCCTGGCACTGAACAATCCCAGATACCAGGATGCACACTTGTAATGTGTGCTTCTACACAGTCAAAATGAAGGCCACCAGAAACAAGGAACCTTATAGCATGGGAGGACCACCTTGCTAAGCAGCAGTTCTGAACACGACTTAGCCACACAATCAGGTGGCCTCAGAAATACCAGCTAGAGATATAATAATAGGTAATGGAAAGGAGAACTAAATCTTAAAAAGCATAACTCATCCAAAAGTAATATTGCAGTCAATATAGCTCAGCTTAAACTAAGCCATGTGTGTTTTGCTAGTTCTCATAGTCTATTTTACTCATGTCATCAGAAAAAATAATCTCAGTAGTTCATTGTTTTATAGTCTTTGAATATCTGAATTAAATAGAATGCATTGTGGGCTATACTCACTTAATTTTCCTACACAGGAAATTAAAACATGAATACCTCACAGAGTAAAGAGGAAAAATCTGTTCATATACTCTAGATTATATTCACCATCAAATTACTTCTCAGAATTTCCCATTCATAATTTTAAAGCATCAAAAATACAGCAAATTTGCTTATACTTGTTAAAAAACCCAAAATCAAATGAGCAAACAAACAAAAAAACCCCAAACCAAAAAATATCAGTTACACAACTTGAAGAGAAGGGTTGGATTGTAAGCACCTCCTTCCCAAGTAGGTTAATGATTGTCATTTAATCCTATGTCCAGCAATAAGTGTAATTTCCATTGCCTAGACTTCCCTGATTTGAAGTACAAGTTAAATCTCAAAGACAACTAGATAGTGACATTTAATAGATTTTTCTAGACATAAATATATATATATATATATATATATTCTGATACATTTGTTTTATGACTGTGAAATGCTTTAGCACCCAAGCCAGCAAATGTAAAAGACAGTTGCTTTTACCTTACATCTACAAAGATAAATTCAATAACAATGGTTACATCAGTGTTTGCCAGCTTCTTATCTCTGACTTTAACCGTTACATTCAGGTGATAAGAGACTTATATAGAGATGCAGTGTACTTTATTAGACTAACAGTATGGAGTGGGGGGAAAAAATGTTTGACATACAACTACTTCTTCAAGTCTGAAACAGAGTTCTAGCAATTGAGTTCTAACTACTGAAAAAAGCTATCTTTCATTTTAAAACCATAAAAGTACTCATTAAAAAATTATTTACATAAGGACAACCGGTATTAGGGGATTTTCTTTCCAAGGACCAATAGTCAGTATAAGAAACGACATGAGTTATAAGCAGCTTGCTGAATCAACTAATAATTCATGATAGATTAATTTCATTAATTATCTGCCAAGATACTTAGAAAGTAATCTAATACGAGGAAAATTATTTTAAAAATAAGTCTATCTACTGTCTCATTTAATCACTATGCTGTCCTTAAAGACTGCCTCTAGTCCAAGATTAAAAATGTCTTTTTCACCTTCAAACACCTGATCTCTAGGGTTTATACTTGGTAGGTATGCTCCCCTCAAGCTCCAACCCACAACCAGTGTCCTCTTCCTTCCAGGTTGCCACTCCTGCTCTCAATAAGAACCCTTGCCACGACTTCCTCACTCAACAGACTGCTGCTCTGAAGTCCCAGCTCCACAATTTCACCCACTTCAGCTTGCAAAATCAATGACCAGGCAGCCATCTGTAGCTTCCAGAGCACCTTCAACAGGAATCCTGTAAATGATGATTCCATATTCTCTTACCAGAAGTTAACAACAGCAGAGAATTGCAAAATTGTCACAGAGCAAGTGCAAATAGACTCTAACTGCTGTACTTGAGAGGGCCCTACTTGTGCTAATTGTTGTAAAGTCAATAAAGTAAGTGGAGATGCAGAGAATCCATCATAAGGCATAAGGCATCAAGTTAGCAATTATCTAATTATTATTAAGTTTCTGAAAAGCATTTATGCAGAAGACTGATTTAACACATACATACTTGAACTGTAGAATTTACTATTACTTTAAGAATACAGTTTAGATAGTTAAATTACTTAAAGACTAAGGATTCAAAAACTGTTCCACTTCCCCCGTTTATAAAAGAAGTGACAACCTACAACACTTAGACAAATATTCAAAAGAAATATAAATAACAACAAAATCTAATAAAAATACCTTTAACCTCAATTTGATTAATATTTTATGTAATAATCAGTTGCCTGACCATAAAACAACACAGTAGCATCCATGCAACATTGTGTCTATGAGGACACTGTCAATACTCAACTTGGCCAAACCAAGTTTATTATACTGTTTTCCTCAAATCTAGAAACTACAAAATTGGGGAAAAAGTACTTTTTTTTTTCGAGTAATCAGAAAGAACAAAGTAAATGAGAAAAAGAAATAAAAGTTCCTTTTTCTGTTGTGAGTGAATAAAGAAGCTTTTCTGACCTAAATGCACATTTGCTGGTGCTCAGCTGTGAAGTCTGGAGAGAATTTTCTCCACTGAAACCTGGGCATTCGCACACCAAATCTCTCTTATTTGATTATCAAAGGAGTGAAAAAATGTATGATTAAGCTTTCCATCTCAAAATTCATCTAATCCAGCCATGTGTTATTAGAGTGCTGAATAAAACCATTTCAGTAACTGCTGGCTGAAAAGCTTTATGGAAACCATACCAAAGTACAATGTGTTTAGAACCTTTTCCTACCTTTCCTTCCCCAAAGAAAAAGCATAGCAAATTGTTTTGGAGGACTAGGAGTAGCTCACTACTGAGAGGTGTAGAGAACAGAATATCAAGATGCCAAATTTTAAACAGACTTTTAAAAATCATATTGAGATTCCACAAATTTCTTTGAATCTGACTTGAGATAATTTTTACTTATAGGTGAATGATCTGTACAAGGCTAACCTGTATAGAAGCAACACTTGTCTAATATTGCAAGTATATCACTACCACATCAGCCATGCAGTGCTGGAATTTAATCTTAAAGAGCTTCCCAGAACTGCTTTAAATCAAATTTTGGCACGGTTTCCAAAATCCAGCCAAACAGGTCAAAGTTTGCAGTCAAAGCCAATTGAGACGGTTTCATAACCTTTTCAGCAGATTTATAAATTCTCTTTGTCTGTTCTAGATTACTGTACAAAAACAACAGTTCTCTTGAGGGGGGTGGTCTTGCTCCAGCAACAAATGCTGGGCTTCAACACAAAGGTCACCAGCTAACACAAGACAAGGAGGGCACTGCTGAGAAAACAGTAGTTTAATATTAAACTCCTGCCTAAATCATTAACATAAGCTAAACTGTTTATACTGATGAAAGATCCATTTTAAGTGGGAGAAAGTATTATATATACACATCCCTGTATCTACATGCAACCTTATCTATTTCCATTACTTAAGACTATATAAAACATTTTGCACCTGCCATCTCTGACACTGTCAAGGAAAAAATGTTTCTGAAAGTTAAGTAACACAAGGAAAAAAATGCAACTAATTATTTTTCCAGGAAGATAAAAGATGCATTGACTGCATATTTTGTAAACAGCTACACTTTAGATAGCAAAACCTACAAATTTTAGTAATAAAACTTGTGAAGGATTGCTCTGCATTCAGAGATACAAGAGAAAATAAATAAAATTCAGGATTACCATAACTAGTTCTAAAGTCATAATTATGTTACATGAAGCAAGGTTTACTTTTGTGTGGGCTCCATTTACAAGCAAAACACATTACATATAGAGGAGAATAAGTTTTTGCTGTGTTTTGCCGCCTTAAATTTTCAATTTTTTACCTTTTCATTTATGATTCTGAATAATTGTCAAGATAGATTTACAGTGGGTCTTCTTGCTTACATGTCTGAAGATGAAATAATTTAAGAGCAGTCTTCCTGGTAAATGTGTTATAAATTACAGGTCAGCTTCTAAATTACAGTAAACTGTGCAATGTATAACAACTTGTGTTCTCCATTACTACTGATACTCCAAAATGTAATAAATACATTAATAAAAATGTAAAAATACATAACTTTTCTGATGTGCAGAGCAACACCAGAAGATTTCAGAGCAATATCAGAAGAAAACACCTTACAAAAGTGGTCATGGAAGTTGAATAACCAGATTTTGTAAATATAAGGAAAATGAGGATGAAATTGTACATTTTGTGGTGACTAATAACAAAGGATACATTTTTCCCCCTTAAGCATCAACGAATGCACCTAATTATGACAGTACTGGAACTGCTTTCAAATAATACATTTTAAAACAGAAAAATTACCAATAAAACATACCCAGGAGCTGCCTTTACTTTCCAGAAAAAAGTTTAATATGGTCCAATATAGTTTAAAAACTAGTTACGACCAACCTTTAGACTCAGAAGACATGGTACATTGATTTATAAGCATATTTTCAGCTAATGTGGAAACATATTAATATGTCTACATATTTAGGAAAAGCTACTGAAAGAACTAATAAGCCACAGAAGACAGGTATTCTTGATTTGGCCTCAAAGAAATTATTCATGGTTCAAGAGAGAGAAAATGCCATGAAGCAGCTACCACAAGAGGATAAATCATACCACCATGAATACTTTAAAGAAATGTTAGTAGGTTATGGCTGGTGAAAGAAAAAAAACGGAGACTCAGGGGAAGTAAAACTTTTGTCAGAGTAAGTTTTAACTGAAAAATGATTTCCACTACTTAAAAAAGGAGAACAGAACGTGGGTAAGTGGTCAGGTTCTGGGCATTTCCTGGGCTTTTGAGAGTCAGTAACTTAACTGTTGTACAGATACAGATTGCTTAATGATGTAACAAATCTCTAGAAATCAAATATTTCCAGGTGTGAAGATTTGTGACTACAACCAGAGCCCAGTAGTGCCACAGATGCGCTGGAAGCACCACAAGCTCTGTGCATGTGCACCCCTCAATTTCCAGTCATCCAGTACTTTCTTTCTCACCCAAATTCAAACCAAATAAAATGCATACTCATCAGCTATACAATTAGACACAGCAGAGATCACAAATCTACCCATATGTGACAATGTTCAAGTATAAAACAAATTTTATTTAAGGGAGGAAGAAATGTAGGGCTTGCCCAAAAATGCTCCAGCTAAGAACAGGAAAAGGGAAATTTTCATCTCCAAAGCAGATGAATCCAAAGGTTAAAAGTGCCTTAATACAAAATGTTTCAATAGAAATTGTTGGGAACTTTTAGTGGCTGTCACCAAAGCACCTACTGCAATATAGCCATATGTATTTGCTAGGCTATGGGGAAATATTTATTCTTCTGGCATAATCAAGATAAAGAAATTTCAATATTAAGTTTTTGTAAGAATCCTACTTGAACATTTCAGAGACCATGGATAAAAACAGACCCACAAACCAAAAATAAACCAGTAAATATTTTGTCGGCATTGGACTGAAATTACTCAAGGTACAGCTCCAGAAGGCTTCCCAAGGGCCCTGCTGTACTTACACTTCAGACATGTCTTCATACATATTTTACACTCAACAAGAGAAAAGTGCAGAAATGGTACACATTACTTGAATTGCTGCAGGAGTCTAAAATAGTCTCTTCATTGCAATCAATATATAACAAATATACATGAGGAATAAAAGCAGCACACAACATTTTTCTCAATATCAAATACCAGAATATTTGAGCGTGTGATATTTCAGACTGACCTAACAAAACCCATCTAAATTTAAAATGACCTTGTGTTTGCCCTACTATACAAAAAAGTTCCAAAGTGAAAAATATTATTTTTCATTTATCTGTGATCAAATAATACACTTAAATAATTTAGCATGAAAGCTATTTTTGGCATGAGGAAGTCTGTTGCTTGCCCTTTCAAAATTGACATGTCTGGAGTTCAGATCAGTTCTACTTGGTTTCCAGGTCTATGGCAAGGATACATTTCCAGTGTTCAGTGTTATAAATCATAAACCTGACAAAAACTTGGCAGGAGTGTCATTTTTTTCCTACCTAAACTTCAATCAAATTTCATTGGCCAAGACACAAAGGGAGCCACAAATTGCCAGAAATTACATTTCTGAATCACAAGATTATTTATAAGATAGTAAATGAGTACACTCATTTGTTCTACTGGGGGAAAAAAAGAAACAATCTTTTCTCTAAATCTAATTTTGCTACTTAGTAAAATTTACCAACACTAACAACAAACAAAAGCAGAAAAAAACTTTCAAAAAGTTTCTAAATCCTACAACTTTTGTTGATAAACCACCATATCCTAGAAGTACTGTAATGTATTTTAATTCCCCTTACTTTATGATATTTTATACTTGAACATACTATTTGAATATGTATCTTCTAAAGAACAAGATTTTCATTTAAATTTGCATTTTTTAAATTTAAATAATTATTAAACTACATATATAAAAAAAAAATACAAGGCCATATTATCTACTTTTCAAAATATCTTGTAGTTACCAAAGGTGAACCAGCAAGCTGGTAACTTATCTGCTGTTTTACAAGTTGTGGGTTTGGTGGACCTCAATTTAAATCCTAAAACTCATTTATAATAAAACAAGGAGATATATTTTAATAGTTGGTTGTACTGAAAAGTTCTGCTAAATTGATGACTACATGTGTACATCCTAAACAGGAGGAAGAAAACCATAAACTTTTCCTTTCTAGCACCTGAAACATGGGAAAGCCTGTATGAAACATTTCTAACTCTTCCTGGCATTATTTTTATACCACCAAAAAGCCTCTTAGAAGAAATTAACTCTAACCTCAGTCTCCTATGGAAAGCTGAATAGGTAACAGCAGGTAACCAGGACAGGAATTAGATCTTACCTAATGAGTTTATTTATGATGGGCTAAATGTGTAGCAACTTCCTGAGCCAGAATTTGGACAAGATGCTGGGTCTCCGCTGTCATTTTGGAGAAATATCCACAACCTCATAATAATATCCTAAAAGAATGATGCTTTAACTGCAACAGCCAGCAAAATTGGCAGCTGTCTTTCTCCATGGCTTCAGTCATGGCAGCACCTTAAGACAGCAGAAGTCTACATCCAAAAATGAGGAAGGCAATAAATAATGCAGAGTCTGTGGCTTAGGTATATTTTTCGCACATTACCAGCCACTATTATGCTTTTCAAGCAAATATGGGATTATAATACACACTACAGCATATCCATGGGGCTGGCTGGGTGGTAGGCAGGCAAGAAAGAAAAAGACTGAGAGGCTGAAGACAATGAGGAAGTTATCAAAAATATGCCTAAAAGTTGAGAGGAGGAATGGTTTTGTGGTTCTGACATCATCTTCCTGTGCATTGTGGTGGAAATCACACAGGCACTGTACACTTTATTTCCTTAACCATGAAACCAGAACAGGAGCACTTCAGCTCCACCAGCACTGCAAGAATAAATGCAATAAAGATTTGGAAGTTCAGATTGTACAACTGGGAGAGATTTCAGTGCTCCATGTAAAAATCACATTAGATGACACAAAGCTTAAAGTTTATAATTGCACAGTATTTCAATATCATCTTTCCCAACAATTTTGGTTTGCTATGTTGAACTATGAAGTTTATGAATTGAAGACCTATGAATGGTTATAGTCTCCATATAACTAGCAAGGTAAAATTTTCAATGGCTTCTTATATAGAAAGAACAAAAAGGGAAAAAAGGTCAGACTGGATTTTTTTTCCCAGACACTTTTATTGAAGACTCTGCTTAGGAGGTCACACAGGACAGAGGTCCATGTTTCTGATCTAGCAGAAATACAGAAATAGCAACAGCAAGCGTTATATAACTTATGTTGCTAAGGGTTAGGCTGTGACGCAAAGGAAAACTATATTTTATTCATTACAACCCCAAAGAGGAGGGAAATAGAAAGGCAAGGAATGCTGCAAAGAAGGGGAACTGGAGCCCACAGACAAACTCTGGAAGACGACTTGGGTAACAGGAACCTCTGCCTCTGTCATCTGCTCTGCCCCACAGGGATTCATTTCACAGAGGGCCTGTTCTAGTCTGTCCATAAGTAAACTTGATAGAAACAGTCTGATAAAATCACAGGGAAACCATAGTTTAAGTTTGCAAAGTTTATTCCAATAATTCTAGACTTACAGGATTTTATATAATAAATATCTTAAATATTAAAACACACCCTAAAGACAACAAGTATTAACAAAAACTTACTACTGGAACAACTTATTTATTTATCTTTCAGAAACAACTGCTCAATTGAGTCAGATGTGTATGAACAGTAAACTTAAAGCAAAACGATATTTTCATTAATATTTTACCAGGTATGTCTACAAGTTCTCTTAGAACATTTTCTTCAATACCATAAAATATTTTAACATATTTTATGGTTTTAAGATTCTAAAATTAATATAGAAAATTTTACATATTGTTGTAAAAAACCACTCTAGTAAAGGTTCTATTCCCAACAATTTTAAATACAGAAATGATATGTCCCTTTCATAGCATAAGCTTTTAGTAAACCAAAAGGTACACAAAATTTTCTTAATATTTTTAATGCCTGCATTCTACTTTTAATAAACTGCTTCAGAAATCAAGACAGATACTTAAATGCTATTCATTAAACATCACCACTTAATTTTACCCACAGATACATATAAACACAGAAAACTCCTGCCTTGATGAGATTGCCCTGGAGGGCAACCACACACACAAAGAAAGATATGTGATACTATCATCTCAAGATTTCAGTTTCTTGTTGCTTGTTCATTTTCTTCTTCAGTTTCATACTTTAGAAGAACTATGTGGCTTGTGTGGACTGGCAGAATTTTTTCAGTTGGGAAGGAGAGGGATTGAGGGTGTTGAGGCTTTGGGGGTTTTTGTTTGTTTTCTGTTTGTGCAATGGAGAAATTTTGTTTGTTTTGCAACTGTGTAGAAATACAAAGATTGTTCTGAGAATCTGACAGCAAAGGGACCTCTCTGGAGCTGTGACACTACCTGGCCACAGAGCTCATAGATACTGCAACTACACACCATGGGTATCTTGTATCACTGAAGTAAACAATGCCACAGCAAATTTAAAAAGGATTTCCATCTGCTTCCACATAACTTAATTCTGCAGCTTTACAGTAAACGTGAGACTTTGCTAGATGTTCAGAAAGAACTGCTCCTTTCACGGACTCTTCATTTCACATGCATTCCTTTCTTGTTTGGGAATTCCATAAATTCTTATTTCTAAAGAAAATACAACATTGGAAAGGCTGTACATAAGTAATTGCCATTTCCTCACAAAATGCTTTTTGAAGCATGTTCAACTTTCACTGCACCTGAAATGCCATTAAAAAGGTAAGTTGGAAGATGCAATGTCTTAAAGGGGACAAAGCAACATTTTCAGACAATAACTGCTGCTACACTGCATCACCACAGCAAATATTTAGTTAAATCTCAATAATACTTACTTCTCCCTCTTTTTTTTTTTTGTTTTTTTTTTCTCCCCTCACTGACATTCTAGTAAGGCTTTCTTTGCTTGTGACCATTTTATCATGTCCAGCTTATGTCCTCCTGTGATAACACTGCCCATTATCTTCAACAGCTCTTCTCCCTTTTTGGTATTACCCTACTTGGTAAATTCAGAGACAGCAATCATAACCCCTAGCCTGCATTCTGCCATGCTAAACATGACAAACAGAGTCATCTCCTCTAATATGTACTCTCTAGGGCTTCTTTGTTCCTGTTCCTGTGATATTTGTAAGACCCTAACTTGATTTGACAAACTGAATGACAATCTCTCAGATGTTCTAGAGAATCTCAGTTGTTTTAAATTCTTTGATAAATGAAGTAACCTTGCTCTACAGGAATGTACCCTTCAATACTACCTCCAAGACTGCTCCAAGAGAATCTACCAAAATCTTCAGAAAGGAGAAACAAAAGACAGTTAAGTCCAGCTTAATAAAGTCTTCCACATCACTTGTTTTAGTCCCAGCAGAAAAGTTGGGACTTTGAGAATGACTACAAGTTTACAAAAATATTTATCAGTATTTATTAACTGTAGCTACTGAAGTGAAAAACATTCTCAACATTTTAGTTTAGACAGTTATTGTCTGGCTCCCAGACTTCTGAAAACAGTCATATAACAGGAAACATTATTTTATTGCAGTAGAGATGGATATGGCTATGGGCCAGAGTACTGCACAACTCCAGAAGGCCAGATCCATATATAGGACCTGATACACAAAATTTGGGCTTCTAGACCCAACATACAACTTAGAAAACTCCCAGTTTAAATACCATATGTACTTCAGTTTCCTAAGTTCCACTGTAAGCCTCAGCATGCATAGCTGCTGTACCTCCCCTCTGGATGGGTAAGAATGGCTTGGCACACAAGTCACCCTGACCCTAAGCATGGTGCAGAAACTGGATTTCTCCTGACTCTTCCCCCATATGGCATAAATCCAGGTTCTTCTGGCAGCTGGTAGTCACTGATTCTTTTACAGGTCTGAAGAAAATTACATAGCTCTTTTTTTTCAATATCAGGACATAGACCCAGGTTTTATTCACTCCTCCGCTACAGGTGGTTCCTACTCCTTCCTTTTCCACTGCAGAAGAGGTCTGAAAGCTGGGCATACAGGTAATACTAACTCTTCCAGCTGAAAAATATCTACCATATATAAAGGAAAAAAAAAAAGTTTCTCAAGTCTGAAATACCAAATCAGAAAGCATGTTCGACCTGGGACACTGACAAAACAGGGCAAGATTAATCTCTGACCCAGTCCCCATTGGAAAGGGACCACTCTGTTATGGGATGAGTGTTTCATGGGAAATGCATAATGTAGTCCAGAAAATTCAATTTTCAAAAGACTTTAGATCCAGTAAGGTAATAAAGAAAAATCAGAAGTCAAGTAAATAAGAGCATACTGAATTAATCTTGACAGAACATTTTTTATGTTGTAAAAATTGTTTTTTATAGCTAAGACTACAACATCATTAAGGCTATCTGGCCACAGAGTGGACACTGCAATGGAGAATTGGCAATCACTGATATTGGACTCCACACAGAAAAGAGAAACAGAAACAAGCTTAAAGCCAAAATTTGATTGCAGTTTTATTTATAATAAAAGGAATAATGAGCACATATTTTCTTGTGAACACCTGCACGATATTAAATTTGTTTTTACAGTTACACAAATTGTTCATGTTCTTACCAAGATAAATGTACTTTGCTTCAAAATTTCAGTTATAAGTTTGTGCCATGCCTTTATCAAGCATATTCAGATTCATATTAGAGTAAGCACAAATCAACTCATATTTTAATGGTGGCATCTGTCATATTTTTTTGTATTCTACTGCCAAAGCAACAAAAGATCAAATGAAGTAAAACCTAAACATGAGGTTTCATTTACCCTGCCACAAGAAATAATTTTCAAGGTGGCAAAGACAGATCTGTTTGATAATTACGTACTTTCTGCTAAATTGTTCCATATGCTTAGAATATTTGGGATTTAGCCAAGAAGAAAAGCAAAATCAATTCTCATAGTTGAGTAGTTCCTCCCCAAAATACACATCAAGTTATCCTTATGCAGTTGATTCTTAGGTAAAAAGATTTACATTAACAATTTATTTCACTATGTTCATCAGAAAAAAACACAACACAAATTTACAGAAATATATGCATTTAGTTTAACAATTTAAAATATAAGCTAAAATAGTGCAAAAATACTTTGAAGCACTCTAGTGACAATTTCACTCAATTGACTCCATCTGCTCTACTAAGCCATTTGAATTATTCATAACAACACTTACAAATATGTTCCTTTGACAGTTGTCATTAAAGATATATTTTTATATAAAATAATCCAGTTGCAACTATTCACCATATTTGTTTAATCTTTAAATAGAAACTAAATTTTGCTTCCACATTTACTTCAATTCTAAAATTAATCCATCAAATAAAAGCTTTGATAAACCAGAATGAGAATCTATTATTAGTTTTAATGTGTTAGTGAGGGACATGCAATAGGACAGATGAAAAGATGACACAGAACTCTCTGCAGGATTCAGATGGTGACTGTTAGTGAGACAAACCCCACTTCCTTCCTGCATCCAGCCCTTTGTGCAGGAGGATGCTGAACTCACCAAGAGTGTTTTAATTTGAGTTTATAAATTATGGCATATTCTCACAATAACTTTTTTTTCAAATATACTGCTGCTATGAATGGTTTTGTAGAAATAAGTCCAGACTGATTCCAGGCACAACTTCATACTAATTTCCCTGACCTTACAGTACAAAAGAAAGAAGAGCAATAGGAGAATTTTTGGCAAAAGCTGTACACAAACCCCCTCACTGCCTTGCACATCACCATTTTTGTAACACTACTGCCAATCATAATTCAAGGATTTCATTTTGCCATTACATTTAATACATAAAGGTATAAAAGGACAGATGCATGTTTCAATTTCTAACCAGTTTTCATCTTTGTTGGAGAAGTGCTTGCTTACAAACACATCCTGGATATAGTTTATTAATTCTGCAGCTCAGCTTCAGATATCTGCATTCCAAGTGAATACAAAGTTGAATGACCCTCATTCTTGCAGCAAAACACAAGTAATAAAATGGCAAGAAATGCAATGGTGTGAAGAACAGAAGACTTTGATTTAGAAAGGTGAGACAGCCCTCACTTTCCCCCAGCATGCCTTCCAACCCAAGAGAGGACATGGTTCACTCTACAGCTTGGATAGTTTTAGCAGGGATCATATTTGCCTTCAACTTAGGACAGCTCACAGCATACAGTGTTCAGGTAAAACAAACCCAGTGATTCCTCTTCCACACAGTGAGCAGTAAATCCCCAAAACTCAACATTCACCACCACCAGCTTCAGCCAGGACTGCCAAGCTCAACAGCTAAAACAAGCCTGGAGCCCAAATAAAGTTTAGCAGAACATATATGATAACACATATTGCTGCAAGCTCACCATTTTAAAAGCCTCCTTTGCATACATCAAATATTTTCAGATGTGATGGCCAATTATTAAATGTCACTGAATCTAACATTACATTTAACAGAGTAGAAAACTATCACTACTATCTTTTCACTGCAAGTTTTAATATTTCATAACCAGTTCTTAATGTTTTCTGACCCAAATATTCAACTAAAACAACAAGGCTGTGCAAGACTGTTGGAAAAGTTTGATTTATGTCATTTTACCAGTTTAGGAAAAGTGAAATGAGTCTATACTGCTTCAGCTCTGTGATACATATGCATAAGCTACTCAGCAAAATAAAATTCACCCTGCTAAAAGCGTAACTGGTTTCTCAGGTATGTTTAAACTGAAAAAACTCAAGTGCAAAAGGAAATTAAAAAGGCATATTACTGGTGATGACTATACTAAATGTACAAGCAGAGAAATGTACTGACCTGTACAAAGATAAAAAAACAGGTGGGATAGACATGATCTGTTTTGCACAAAGTATATACACAGCTTCTGAAATTTAACTGATCTTGTTCAGTCTCCCAAAAAGACTGAAACAAAATTGCTAGGCATTCCTTCTTCAGGACAGCTTGGCTTTGCGGGGAAGATAAAAAGTTAATATTTCTATGAACTTTCCTATTCTATTTCTTGCTCTAGCAACCAAATAAGTTATTAAAAAAGTAGTAGTTAATGTATCAGATTTATTTTCCTGCTCTTCATGCAGGCTGTGAAAACTATTGATATGCATCTCTCTCCTCAAGCATAACTGGAATAATTTAGGAGTGAATTAAAAATAAACTACATGTAATTCAGTAATGTATTTCTCATTAAAGGAACTATGGGTGTTCATTCCAGTTAGAACTGTAGCAATTTACAGTTTCTTGCTTTTATGTACCAAATGGTATTTCCATCCTTAGATCCTAGTGCCAACAAAAATCTACTATTTAATTCCAAACATTTAGTAGTATTCCACTTTGCATACATAAATATATAGCTGCCAGCCTTGCAAAATAAATTCAAGTAACAAATATTTTACATTCAATCTCGAATCAACTCACTCTGCAAGCAAAACACCAAAAGCTTTTGCTATAAGCAATTGACCCTGCTCATAAAATACACAAAAGAATCAGAATTGATTGAAATTTTCACTGTTGCTCAGCATACAAATACAAAAAATAACCAGCTTTTATAAAATTATTTATTATTTGGATCTCTTAGTTCCACTTATCTTATGCATGTAACTTTCTTATACAGAACCTTTAAGTGGGGTGACAATCTCTAAAATCTAGTAACATATTGTCTATTATCACATTCTGAAAGTAGACAGCAACACTTATTTTCAGAGATGTACATAGAAAAGGCGATCTTGCAGCAATGTTATATTTGCACTTACTGCTTCAACTAACAATTTACCAGGCTGAGATTAATTTATGAGTTACTAGAAATTACACAATTATCATTTAAGTGTAAATTTCTTAAGGCTATTATCAATGGTTTAAGAGGAAGAAAGTTCAGTGGCCTTAATATAATCTAAATGAAGCAGATATCCCATTAGATGGATTTTAAAAATTATTATTATTTCCTAGTTTGTTTTCACATAAGAAAGTGGCATTTTGGGAAACTTGCTAGTGGTTTGGCTCCTACAGATTACAATGTTCAATATCAGAAAGAAAACCATAAAGCTGTTGAAATACAGAACTGATTCCCTAAACATCTCTCAGGGGCTGGCACATGTGCTACATCCTGTTAAGCATTAAGTTTCTAATTAGGGAAGATTAAATCGTCCGGTGTGATATCTTGGAAAGTGATAATCTTGAGTACATTTCTTCCAGAGAACCTTCCAATACCTGTAAGCCTGAAGTACATCTGTGTACATTAAACAGTATGTTTCACATTTTAAAAGTTCCTTGAATGCAGAACTCAAATTTTTGATGCAAAGAAGGTCCATAATAGCGCCCACTGGGTTCTTGCACCAGAGAAGGCAAACAAAGGAGAGAATTTGGTCATGACATACAAAAGTCAGTAAACACCCCTACAAAGGCAGGGATTCCCACCAGGGAGTCCTAGAAGGATCCCTGTAAGAATCACATAGATGAGCATTCAACGCCATCATGAAACCTCGAGTCAGAATATCTGAAAATGTCTGAAATGTAAGTGTACTCTCACTTCAATATCTTCATAAAAAAAGTGAAAGAAACTGAAGCAATTTCTCCAAAAGTCTCTTGCATTTAATTTATCGTGTCTCTACTTAATACAGCCATAGAGTGAGGTTAGATAATGCAGACAAAGAATCTTCAGAATACTTTAAAGATACCTCAAGTATGACAATATTTATATACCCTGTAAATTCCTGTATTTTATTTTCATCTTGAATGAAAACATGACCCACTTCATGAACACGTGCAACTGTGAGCTTGGGGGGCATAACCAAATCTAAAGGGAGACAAATCTTTTCTGTATGACTTCACCCATACAAGAGTTAAAAGCAGCACATGGCTTTGGACAGCACTGAAAGAGTCTGCACAAGTAATTTTCTCCCAGATGGGTTTAGAGCAGTAGTCTTTTCTGAACAGTTATAACCATCTATTAGTGTATCATCAGGATCTGTCCCCTTCCACTTGATTACTGCCTTCCCTCCCCATTCATTTATGTTCCTAAATCAGACAAATCCTCCCCAAGAGATTATAAAATAATTTACATATGGGTTTCCTGGGAGAGAAGAGGCAAAAATGAACGTGGCTATATTCTTTTCTAGGACACTTAGGAGCTTAAAATAAGGCAAAGGGTTGAAACTGAATGACAGTCTCAGCTATTTAGGTTAGTCTGACCAGCTTAGTTACTAACAGTCAGGTATCCTCATTTAGAGGAAGGCACAAAAGGACAGCAGCTGGTTTTCTGTCTCTTAATGGAGAGACACTATTTGAAGTGCAAGGGTGGGAGCCCTTCCAAAAACATGTCATTGTACATAGATATAAAGACTCACTTGAGCCATAGTATTTCAGAGAGAAGATGCATTTCACAGCATTAGCTGTCCCTCGGCACTGCTACTTGACCCCACGAATGGAAATGTAAGTAAATATGTGCACAAGAAACACAAGTCCTTTGCATGATACAAACACAGACTGGCATGGATGTTACAGGTGACGTAAAATGATGGCAAAGTAATTTGAAGTTGCAAGGCATGGAATGAAAACACTTGCTAAGGTTTCTCCCAAACATAGCCACAGTTTCTTGATTTTGCACAAGTTTTTGTTGCATTCCTCTGTTTTGGTCTAATTCAGATGGACTCAAATCCTGCAAGAAACAAGCTCATAAGACTAAACCAGCATTCTTGCACACAACAGGTGGAACCTAATTCTGTCATTAGTATCTCTAATGCTTTCTTCTCTAGTTACAAAAGGCACTGTAAGACCCATTACATTTTTCTCATTGTCCAGTACATTTTTTTGATTGTTAGTAATCCAATCCTTTGCCTGAATTATTTTTTTCCTATATAGCTTATAACATTTATTACAACATTCCACTGTTTCCCAGGCTTCCTAACTGCTTAGTGTAAAATGTTCTTCTTTGTTATTTTAACTTTGCTTTTAAACTTCTCATTTGTGCACACTGCTTTTATAGCTTTCTCTCTTTTATGAGATGTCTTATTTAAATCTCTGATATGAAGTCTAATGATTTTGTATGTGTTCTCTATTTTCATCCAGTCTTGCATGCAATTTCATGGTTTTTAAACTCTATTTTATTGGGAAAACAAATTAGGAAGAGGTCAAAAATACAACTGATCCATATCATGCATTCATGACTTTTTGAAAGTTTGCCACAACTTTTGATTTCTAACATATCCTAAATCACACATTATGATGATTAGGCAGCTCAGAACCATTTGGTGAAGGGTGATCTGCTTGCACACACAGGTCCACTCAGAATTTTTTTGTTTGGGTTTTTTTAACAACCAAGCTTTTTTATTGTTTATAAAAGTTAGCCTAATTACTTGGTCTGTCCAGCAAAACCAGATTTTCTTTTTTAAGCCTATTCTCATTACAGCAAGCACTTTTAATTAAGTAAGCAGAAGTTGTGTCTGAGAAGGAAACCACATAGCGCAGCATAATACTCACAAGTCCAGACAATTAACCACCTTATTTTTTTCCAGCATTTTCTCAATCCATATTCCTTTCTGTATCACTAATGCAAAAACATTAAAACAGCCACAGAAACACCCAACCTTATCTAGAACTGAAACTGCCTAGCAACCTTTACTTCCAATAGGGTTTCAGAGCAGCAAATGTCTATTTTGCTCTTGAATTCTGAAGTGAGTTAAATATGTAAGCAGCGGTTATAAAATGTTTTCAAAATACACAAATCAGACTAAATGCAATTGTAAATCTTGTCGATGGTGTTCTGCTGAAGTATTCCTAATTCAGCTCAAACATGCAAATCTCATAACATAAGCAGTTTATCCTCAAAAAATTTCTTGATTAAGATCTCTTGATTTTTGAAGCAGTAGAAATGTCATGTCTGAAAGACCACATCCTAGTGCTAGACCCACTAAAATGGAAAGCTAGCATGAACAGCAGTAGTTTAATGCCTGAGCTCTTAATGTCCTATTTTCCTCCCACCCAGACAAATGTACAAAACATTGGCTAAATCTCACTCCTCAATTCACAGCCCATTTTGTCCATAAAATTTACTAACAAACAGTAAATTTGCATTGCTAACTACAGAAAAATTATGAAAAAAATGCTTGCTGCATGCTTAGAGCAAAATGCTTTGCAAAAAGCATTGGTGGTACAGTAATGGAACCCTTTTCCCTACCATATCACACCCATGCAGAACATGTTTCTTTTGAAAGCATTAACAGTAGCTATGACATTCTTAAATTTGGCTGAAGTAGTAACATTGAAGCAATACACTTACGGGTTTTAGAAACATTTTACCAAATGAAGACATTAGATTTTACTAGATTTGCCTAACATATATACTATACTCTGTTTTAAAACATTCACCTAACTCAAGAACTTGAATTTTAACCAGATTGTGTGGGGGATGATTTTCCACAGCTTTCACAAAATACTCTCTTTTGAGCCATTCCCAAAACATAGCTCAGCAAGCCCTGAACTGCTTGTTGAACTAGATTGGTGTTTCTCTTAAGACCAATAAAAAAATTAAAATAAATAAAATATCTGCTTGTAAAGAGCTGAAAAACCATTATACAGCACAGAATCACTCACAACACTGATTAAAACCAACCCAAGCTCTGCTACACAGGTCAGCTGAACTCAGGTTTTTATATGTTTTTAGCCTTTTTTATGTTGCTTTTTAAAGAGTTAACAGCATTATTAAGTGTGGAATGTTAAGTGTTTATGCAGTAGTCTCCCTTAAATGGGGGACATATCCTCAGTTGCTACAAAGTGGTACTTAACACAACTCTGTTTTCTTAAGTAGAAGGTAAAACCAACAACTAAGTTGTGTATATCTTTTTTGCCTTAAGTGACTGATACTGAATTTATTTCACAGCGTGATAATTAATCAGTCCAGACCAGCACTAAGTCAAATGCACCAGCCTATAAAAATGAGAGCTCAGTCACTGCATTTGGAAGACTCAAGCCTTTGCTCACACAGCTGCACTTCCTATAGCAGATGTTCCCAAACTGTGCTATGCATTAGGAGCCACTACTCCTGATCTGGGTGTGAGAATGAAGACAAAATAAAAAAGAACAGAAAAATAAAAATGGGGTCATAAATAGTTGCAACCACTACGGAATAAATGCTCATTCCCTTAAAGCCTAAAAGCATGTGTGTGCGTCTTGCTCAAAATACCCCATCAGCCGCCCAGATTCAGAGAACATAAAAGGAAGGCAAAATGAGATTTCTATGGGAGCTGAAAGGCAGTTTGCTATTTTTGAGAGCAAGAAGTGGACAGGTTACAGGACCTTGTAAGTGTAGGATCAGGAGTAAACTATTATGTCTTTGTCAGAGAGGGTCAAAAGTGGGTGGGAATTTCTAAGTTTCCAATGCATCAGTGGTGGTTCTCAACTTAAAGCTGAGAAAAAAACAAGCCTCAAGAATGACTGCCTATGAATATGTATAATGCAGCAGGAACAGAAATAAGTGTGCAATGCTTTTATGGTTAGTCAGTTGCACCAAGTCACCTGATAAAATTTTAGTTCTTTTTTTTTTTAACATACACAAGGAATAAAACTTCACTTTTGCTTTTATCTTGTACTTAAAAACAGAAAAGTAAATCTCAGGAAGCATACAGTTGCTCGAATTTGTAATCTCTCACTTGGGCTTTGAAGCTTAACAACCACATAACAAAATGTATACTGCTTGTGGTTTCAAGACTTAGAGGCAATGAACTCTTGTCCCCTGTCACAGAGGTGACAGTCACCAGCTGAATCACCAAAACCATATCCTGGCATACACATATTTCTTCTGAGCTATTTCCCATTCAGTTGTTTCTCTTGGTACATCGTCTTTGCTTCTTCAGAAAAAAAAAAGGTCAACAAGAATTGCATGGTGGCAAATTGTAACTTCTCATCAGACCTATTGATGTGAAATCAATTTTGTGGCTTTAGTCACAAAAAGGGATGGAAAAAGGCCTTCCTATTTTTTTTTTTGAGGTGAGGCACAAAAAATCAAAGATGAAAGTAATTTAATTCCTTGTGGAATGAGATCTGTGGGAAGTTGAACCTAGATTAACAGTTTCCTACTTCTGAGACTCTGGTTCCTAAAATCAGAGTTTTCTCTTCCTATAACAATTTTTCAATATGTTAGAACAAAGCAAAAGCTAATCAAATATTATATATTGTTTAAACTGCCTTTTGTTAGGGTTTTGGTTTGTAGAAAAGAAGACAAGTTAATAACAACTAGAAAATTACAATCTACTACCATAGATTTTTATTTTTTAATAAATCACTAGTTCTGAAATGGTTAAACCCTTTGTTTAAGAAAAAAATAATATTGAAATAACTGGTCCTTTTTATACATCAGTATTAATTTTTATTATAAAGCCTAAGAACCAAAAGTGGTTTTTTAATTCCTTTTACAGTTCCCAGTTCTTTTCTTATCCATCAGTTTTATTAGGGAACTCACCTCACACAAACTTGGACCTGGTACTCAAACATTAACTCAAATTCTTATTTTTTTTTTTTTTTCTACTGAAACAGTGTCCTAACTTTATCTTCACTGAACTGATGGCTCAACAGCAACTTCATAGGATTTTTGCCTGGGGAATTTCTCTACCATTTTAACTGATAAAACAAAAACTGTCAATTATATTCCATACATGAAAGAGGACAGTTTATTCTACTGGTAAAAGGCAATGTTGAGTTTTGCAACTACTGCATTAAAAGGATATGGAAGTGAGTTTGGAAGGTTTCTTTACAAGACCATTCAATTCCAAACCTTGCTATATAAAAATATTAATGAATAAGCACTTTCTAACAGAAATATCTCTTATTGAAATTGAGAGAGGAAAAAATGCATTTCAGCAAGGAGATGAAGTTGTATTTTTATACCAATCCATAACTTCTCAGCAATTTAGCAGAAGGCTTTCTGAAATGACTGAATTATAGCAAGGGAATCAAGTGGGCTTTTGGAGGATTGCTTCCTTTCCAGACCAAGACTGTCTTTTCTCTACTTGGGATATGGGAGTCCCTCTGAGCTTACTTCACTGCCAGAGCTCATGGGCTTATCTTGTAAAAAGCCACATGCATGTCCTGGGTCTGGTAAAAGTAAATCAAACAACAAATTGTATAAGCAAGGAGGAAACTGGGGGCTACCCTTATTTTTTCCTCTAAATAAGTAAAATGCTAAAAAATGCAGCGTAAAGAAAAGCATCAATAAAGGAAAGACATCATCCTTCAGTTTGTAGCTCAGATGGAGACACCAAAAGGAAAAACGGAATTCATTCACAAAGCTAGTGTCTTCTGGTGGTCCCACAGGAATTGTACTGCTGAATATGTGACAACAGAGTTTGATGGGGAAGTCAGATTATTTGACTAGTCAGGCAGTGGACTTACTCCAGTAATCCCTACTTTATGCAATCAGTTAGAACTTGTCTTGAGGGGCCAAGGGTGTACATATTTCAGCTCATTAGATGTTATACAATGCCATGCACAAAGTGTGCAGTACTGTGCAATCAAAAGGCACATGGGTTGAATTTCAAGAGGCAATTATTCAGTGGAAAAAAATAACCATCTCTTTGTTCAATTAAAAACAGAGTTTAGCATGCATCACTAAGGACAACTAATTCCTATTTGTAGGTCCCTTTTAATGTTCACAGCTGGCAGGCAGTAAATGTACATTTTCTTAAGGAGTTTCAGATAAATGAACTAAACTGTAAGAACTAGAATGAGCAGTTAAGTTTCTAGAACAACTATGGTGAAGTTTTATCATTAACATAATGCCTTCTTAAACATGCACAGATTGGACACAGCACTGATGAGCAGGAACTCCTGAGAGACTTTTCCCAGGAAACATTTATCAACACATTGATACCTGAAACTTTGAAGAGCACATTTGAAATTCATTATTTTTAACCTCTTTAAAAAGAGGTAAAATATTTAATTTATTATTTTTAATAATAAATTAATAAATTAAACAATTACAATGACCAAGGTCTGGTAAATAGAATTAGCTTCTAACTGGAGCTCCAAGACCATTCACAAAGCAATCATTCTTTAAGCGAGTAGTTTATGAAAGCATGTACGCAGCAGAAACTGTTCAAACAGAGGTGAAGCTTTTGTTTACTCAGGAAAAACAAACAGTGTTAGAACTAGCTAGAACTGTAAACATCTACAGAACTCAATCATACGTGTCTTATTTCCTGTTTGACTGTATCTGTATTCTGATAAGGCAAAACTAGGGCATTTCTCCCGTTGGCAAACACACACAGGAGGAAAACTGCTGAGTCACAAACAGCACAGACAGCAGCAAAAACCATTCCAGCATTAATAGATTATTTGTACACATTTTTAATTCGTATTCATACTGAAACCTTAAATAACTAGGACATATTTCTAAGGTCATAGTCAAGCAAACCATACTTCTACAAATTCAGATGGATGAATCATGAAGCCCATCGAAGACAGATGTTGAGAGCCCAGTTATAATTCTTTACTCAAACTGTCATTGGAGGAGGGAACAACAATTGTGGTGATTTGTATTACAAAACAAAAAAGCTCCAAATCCTCGTATCTTTAGGTGCTACAGTACAGCAATAATGTTAGCAAAGATAAAAAGACCTGTAATACACAAGGCCAGAGAAGCAGTGGTACTTCCTAAGCCTAGGCTTTTTATCTTGCTACCTGTTCTAGGTTTCAATGTCATACAACAGTGTCAATCTCCAGAACACTGATGTTGCTAGAACAGGATAAATTATATTTTAGGCTCAGACCTTGCAAACAAGAGTTGGGAATCCTGAGTAAAGCCCAGAACAGTATGCTTAAAACTAATCTCCCTATTAACAAGGCCGACAGAGAAATAACAAATGCTCTGCATACTGGGACTGGGTTTTTAAGTAAATTTACAACAGCTTTGTGGAACATAAGAGGCTCCTACACTGACTTTTCATATGCTTTTGATTAAATAGTACACATAGGGCAGAGAAGAAGAGATAACCTTTCATTTCCCTTCCTTGCAAAGGGAGTTCTAACAATGATTAACATCAATCACTGAAATACCAGAATGTAATAAATAGGAAAAGAAAATCCAAAGAACATATTAATTGTTAGCATTTGTATCTGGTTTCTCCTCTTATACTACAAATACATTAACATTTTAAGTTCTTACTTTCTTATATAAACAGAATTTTCAATCTTAGATATTCCCTTTGGGTTATATTAAATTGCATCAATCCACGGGGGTATAGAGCTGCCCAGCTGCATCAGATGCTCAGTGACACAGCACTCCTAAAAATAAAAGCTAAGATTGTGGAAACATACATATTTTGAGATTTAGAATGATGTCACAGCTACATGGCTCTAATCATCATTTTTGAAGATCAGAATTTAGGACTTCAAAGCTTAAATCCCTACTTATCATCTGTTACGTAAAATACAGGCTAAAATAGTCTGTAGTAGACAGTCCCAAATGGCCAGTGTGAATCTCAGGGGATTGGAGAGAAGGGGGGAGGTTTGGAGAAAAAAAGAAAAAAAAAAAAAAAAAAAAAAGAAGAAAAAAAAACAAGCAGTGAAAGAAGAAGCATGGATTAGGAAATAACATGAATTGTATTGTAGTCTGATACTGTAATAATAATACAATTCCAAAGTTCATATTTTGTATTAATTTATTAATTTTGTATTTGGGCCAGGGGGAAGACAGTACAAAAGGAAACAGAGTTGGTTTGTTTGGGTTGGGTTTTTTTTCCCCAATATTTTTTTTCCTCCAACTCTCAGACAACATTCAAAGAAGCACATTCAAAACTGTGAAAATTACTTCATGTGCATTGTATAAAATACCAGATACCAGAAAGTAATTAGGGAACAACCAAACTATGGGGTATTTTCTACCTTGGGTGTAGAAAAATGGCTCAAGACAGTCATGAATCAAGTAATACTAGCCAGACCCACTAGAAGCTGCTGGCAGCAGCAAATTCCTATACAGCATCCACATAAACACTCAAAAGCAGTAAGTGCAGCCTAACTCCACTGCGCTACAAGGCTGTAGCTTTTCCTGGTGTGGAGATCAAGTATCTATGAATGCAGCAAAAGGAGCAGGGAAAGAAGGTATAACATGAAAGGGAAGTCACACCTTCAAAACATACACAAGGATAACTGCATTAGAGACACACAGCAGGCAAAGATGGTAGCGGTCTGAAATACAAGAAAGTCAGGACTGTATTATCCTGGTCTTACTGGGATACTGCGTTTTAATAATTTTTGTGCTTTCAGTTTTCTGTTCCAGACCACCACCTGACACTCGGCAGAAGGGCTATCTATACCTGCTACACTGGCAAAATGTTGCTGCCCTTCTCAGGGTGACAGAATAAACACATTGTCTCCCACTTTGCAGGTCTTTCCCATTTCTACATCTTAGCTATACTCTCCAGAACAGGAACCACATGCAGTCTGTTCTCTCCAGCACATAGCATGATAGAACAGTGGGCATGACAGGAAAAATACATTATCAAAAAATATATTCTATGTGATGACAATGGCTGCACTGCAAATTTAAGCCATATGATGCCAAGGAATGTGTGTTAATTATATTACAAAGTTAAAGAAAAAAGGCTATGCAAACTTAGTGGAAAAAATAAATCTTAATTATTTTGTTATTGTTGTGCTTGCCAGAATCCCTAGCATCCTACATAAGAAACCAATTCTAAACTAATTTTGAGCAGAAACTTTCTTCTATAAATGCAAAATACTGCCCAATAAGCAAGAGGGGAAAAAAAAACCCAAATACTTTAAACCACAGGAATTCTTAGTGAAATGGATGAAAGGACAATTAATAAGCAACATGCTGAATTTTGTTTCTAATGTATTGATATGCACACATAGCACAGCTACTTCATTTTAGATTCTGCAAGCCACTCCTTTACTCTCAGTACACCTTTATAAAGAAAAAAATCATGCCCTTAACATTAAAAAAGTGATCAGTCATACAAACTCTACTTTTAACCCTTTAATCTGTTTCACCAAAATCCCAAGAACAATTATGAATGCTTTTCTTTACCACAGGAAAGTACTTAAGTGATTATCAATTCATCATATAACCAGTGACCAAGGCTAGAGGCAAAAGGGCTTTTTCCTTTAGTGCATGGGGAACACAGGCTATGCCTAAATGATTGTCCAGTTGTGCTCCAGAAGCTGAGCTCACACTAACCTGCATCCACACAAAGAGCTGTTGTCCCACATTCTACTTTATATTTTTCACTGCTGAATGCACACATACATAGGCACTTAACAGCAAAATGAATTGAAATAATACCAGGACAACACACAAAGGCTTTAGTGATTGTCAGCAGACACCTGCCTGATTCATCCCAGTCTCTTATATATAAAAAGCTTGCCTTAAGCCACTTTCAGAAAGTATCTTACATGCACAAAATAAACACTCCAGCAGTGATTTAAGCTAACCTGCTTGACTTTGAGGACTGCTAATCCACTTCAGTACAGCAGGTAGAAGTGCACAGCTGAGAAGTGACACCACCCTAAACCACTTTTTAGGTTTGACTTGCCACACATATTTAATATCAACTTCATTGCAATCAAGATTCTTTATAAAGAAACAGACTTGAGACTCACTATTTTAATCTTTATAAAGAAACAGACTTGAGACTCACTATTTTAATCCACTACTACAATTTCCTTCTTGAGTACGGTGAAATCTGTACATATAAAAGCATGCCAGGGTGCCTGATATGGGCATACAGAAAGCCTGCTGACATCATGTGGACTTGAAACAACCCTGATCACACTAAACTGTAGTGTGTGTAAAGAGTCACTTAGCAGCACAATAACTTCATTAACAAAAAAACAACAATCAAAAGCCACTGCTCGACAGAATACAATCACCAACACTAAGATCTTTTGAGGCTGTGGAAGAGTAAAATGCGCACAACTATTTCCTACAACCTGAAATATGGCAAGCATGCAGAGGTCTACCATATTTCAGTAAGCACTACAGAAAAACTCACCTGTCTCTAGCTCCAGAGAACATTCTGTACCACTCTACCATCTTAATAACTAGGGGAAATGAAGGTGTTCTTTTAATTATATGTATATATATATATATATATATATACACATATACACACACACACTTAGCTTTTAAGTAACACCAAAGAAACCCTGTAGACATTTAAGTGAGGCACATTTATTCAAATGGATGTAACTCTTTGAGATGCCTTTCACGAAACAGTTCTTTTTCTCCCCACAGACTTCCGCCTTCAGAAAACAGACATTCACTCTAGATTATTTAAACTTGGAAAAATGCAAGTGTTTTCTTTGAAAAAAATATCTATTGTTACAGCAAAAACTTGGGTTTCCTTTCAAGCAAGATCATATGATTACGCGTTTATATTTTACTTTCCGCAGGAATTTACACACCCCCCATTTGCATCCTGTTATTCATTTAGCGTTTCCCTTCACTTCAGCATGCTGCGTTAATAAAGTGGAGCCTTGGCTCAGCCTGGGCACTCAAGGTGACAATCAGTGCTCCCTCTTGCATTTGTCAGATTTATTCTACATGTTTGTCCACATATATCCTACCACACAAAACGCTCTTTCAAAAAAGCCATTCTGAGAAGCACTGCACAGACAGAGCACGAAAATCAAACCTAGGGACTTTTCAGGGCTTTTTTGCTAATTCTGTCCTTCAAAGTACTAATTTTTCTTTTTGATGGTGAATTTTACTAAAATAGATTCCATGGAATAAAAGACATTTAAAATAGTATAAACATCTAATTTTCACTCTTCTGTCAGTCACAAATTTGTTACTTTTGTTTATCTTCACTGAAGTCATCAATGTTAATCTTTAAATACCTTCAGATGGAGACTGATACTAACCTAATTTGCAGTCCTACAACACAAAGATCTGAAAAGAAGTAGCAAAAAGACGTTTTCTGCTAATAAAACCCTTTAAGACAACTTCTACTGAAGGTATCTATTCTTTTTTTCCCTGTAGAGAAATCATAGACTTAAACTCTAAATAATAGCCTTAAACTTTATTCCAGGACCTTCAAGTGCAAACTGGGGGGAAGAGGCAGGAAGAATAAAAACCTAGCAGTCCCATTGCACAAGAAATTGAGATGAGAAATTAAGATTTACTTTTACCACTTTATCCCAAGTAAGAGAAAAACTTGCAATCTTAGAATTATTTCAGAAAATATTATTAAATCACCCACAACAAAACACATTTAATTGAGATGAGAACTTCTTCAATTCACCAAGAGAACATAGACAAGTAAAATAATTTTTTACAGCAGTCTGAGATAACCTCTTGCAAAGATGTTCATGAAACTGATGTGCCAAGAGAACCCTCATTTGATGGGAGAAAATATTTGCATTTGAAAAAAGCACAGCTAGAAATATTTGGTTAGCTCTAGCTTTAGAGGTTAGACTTCATACTAAGAATTGTCCTGAACAATCACAGAAATCAAGACACTTGGATATATTCTTCAAACAATAAAACAGAATATAAATTCATATGCACTAATAAACTGAAGCCAGGTAACACAATAAATGAAAACTAACATTCTGTATTCCTGCAGGAAAACATGGAACTATTTTAGACAGGTTTCTTGAATCCTTTCATCCATGTTTTGAAGGCTGAGACAATCTTAAACTGATGAGGACAGCAGTTATTTTAATGTCAAAGAAAACTTGAAATTTAATATCAACTTCATTGCAATCAAGATTCTTTAGCTACAGCTGATCAATAAGATTTCATTTTCAATATAATAACTGTAAAACCTCAGTGACTGGTAAAAGAAAAGGACAATTATTTGCTTTATTCCTGCAATGAATAGGATCAGACTACTCCTGCCTTTCAAGAAACAGGCACCAAGCCAAGCAGTGAATCCCACCCTACAGAGCAGCTCAGGTAGTGAAGGAGAGAGAGGGACAGGGCTCCTTGGCCAGCTCAGAGGTGACCAAGGACACACACTTCTGACCCCATGACTACTCTTAGTGCTGTTGTATTGCCCTGGCCACAACTGGGGTCAGTGCACACCTGCCCACCTAACTGCAGAATCTTAGCTGTCATTTTAATGCCTCATGTCCTGCATTAATCAGGGCTTGGACACAGGAAAGATTTTGCCTCTATCCTTTACAAGTCACCTTTGCAATAAACCTTAGGAAGGGGCACTATCAATCACTTTGTATCAAAGCAAAGTCATTTTTGATGAATCATTAAGCAAAATACAGCTGGATGGGAAGTCCTATGACATATTTTGAAACAGTAATAGTTTTACTGAGGCAATTTTCTGAGGGGGAAAAGAGAAATCTCTTGGGTATCTTTGACAGTCTGATGAAAAGGATTGAAGGACTCATTAAGGGCAATATTACTTCCAAATGCAAAGCTTTGAATGACTGGCGACCTAAGTGAAATATAAGTAGTTACATTTGGTTTCAAGAAAGTGGAAAGCTTACTTTACACAGTTACATTGTATATATTCATGCAACTGCAGGTGCCATTAAAATGCAGATAAATTTAACAGTTTTAAGCACTTAAACAGCTGAAATCAACATACAGTATAAACTGAATTTTACAAGCAGTTCAAACCCAAATAAATTCCCAATGCTTACCATCAAAAAAACTTTTTGCTCTCAGGTAACTGACGCTAAGCCTAAGCACTGACAGCTTATCCAACTTAGCGATCACATCCTGAGGGAAGGGCAGCAGGCTCGCCAGGCGGTCCAGCTCCGCATTCAGGCGGTCCCTGTGTCTCTTGGAGGGATTGGATTTGACTCCTTCAGCTGGCGACGGCTTTACACTGCGGCAGAAAAACAAACACCATGTAAACGTCAGCTCCTTTCCAAAATGAAGGCAAATATTTGCTGTGCCTAATGTTACATATTGTCTCAAACTGTAACAACCAAAATGTTTTCCCGAGTGACTTTGTTTCCCATTGGGGGAAAAAAAATAACCTAAAATGGCCTAATCTCCCCTCCAACACACAATGAAGCAGTTTGAGCTACAATGTCTACTTGAACTTTTGAATGAATATTCAAAACCTTTTAGATTCAGCAATTTTTATAAAAATCTTCCTATGCTTTCAGTCAAATATCACTTGAGTTCTCCCAAATGTTAGTATTCCAAATATACCGATAACTTGCAGTAATATTTGTGTACAAATAAATTTGACGGTACACTTTTTCACTTCAATAACAATTTCTCACGGATGTCCTTAATTTTTATCAGTTTGGAACAGGCTAGTATTAATTGAATATAACAAAAGTTTTAATAACTTCCTAGGCATTCAAAACTATGCTAAAAACCATGAAATATAGCTCAGCCAGTATGTAAAATTTTGCAGGAAACACTGTGAGCTCATCTCTTAAGTCATCTCGCAGTTGAAGGTGCTTCATTTGAGTACAGCATGGCAAAAGCATGCCTTTGTACAGTACAAAGAACAATTTAAAAATCTTTGTGTTATGAATTACATAATGAAGTTTTTGTAAACTTGCTATTTTCCATTCATATCCACCCTGAGCTCCAATTCCAGATACTTGGATACTCACCCCTTCCCACATACCAGAAGTCTGGGAAAAGGTTTAAACCCCCACTCATTTAAATGACAACTAGTCATTACAAGCCAATATTGAAACCAAATAATTTATCTGCCTAAGCCATAGAACATTTTATGTTCTTTATTAAACAGTCTTCTAATTAGAGAGTGAGTCATTGTCACTTTTCCAGTATTGCAGTTCTACGTGAGATCTACAGCATTTATCAATTTGTGCTGCTCTCACAGAAATGTTGGTTCTGCAAGAGCCATCACTCAAAAGTACTGAGCAGAAAGACATTCAGCAGCTAATTTCTTCAGTATTTCATTTAATCTGCTCCCAACTGTCATCCTTATATCAATTACATGATGAGCAATTGCAAAAGATCCAACGGTTATTTTTGCCACTGCTTGAAGTAAACCATACAGAAAAGTAATTTCATCTTGTATTTTCAGTCAAATGAGTACCGATAGAGTGGACACTCTTATTTTTAGCTTGCTTTTACTTTATGTTTCAATTACACCTCTTGTTAGTTTAAATCAAATCCCTTCTTTTTACAGCCATGGCTTATTCAATTGTCGCTTTTGTCAAAAACTTGCACATCAGCCTGGCTGCCTGCTCCCCAGCGCTACAATTGCCCTTTTCCACATTAAAGGAGCCTTATGTGGAGCCTGGAAATGCAAAGACGCCATAATGCAAAATGTTGATAACAGACAGAAATATAATGTATCAGCAGAAATCACTTCCCAGATGGATAAAGTTAAACTTACTGCAGAATAAACATCATAAATTAGTAGTGCTTTAGCCTAAAAACATTTGAAAAGTGGGCAAAACAGTTGAATCAAGAATTAGGAAAATTCTCTCAAAAAAAACCATGGGTTCATCATCAGTGTCAATGGATGACTAACTACTTGGTTAGATGGGTGCTTCGGTCACAAATCATGACTTTGACATCAGCAGTTCCCATATTCCCAAGTGAATATTAAATAATTTAGCAAGGTTTCCTTCATATTATCTTATGCTGGTAGAAAACTAATTTGTACAAGCCATATAATTAGCAAAACTTACATACAGCCCTTAAAAAATAAAGTTAAAATTCATCAAATATTAGCAGCAACATTTAAGGGGTATTTCTTTAATATTTTTATGTATTAGACATTTTCTAAATGTAGAAACAAAATAACAAATTTCAAACATTAAGCATGTAACAGTTGTATAACAACCAGTGAACAGCTAACTACTATCAAATCAAAGTGATTTGCTTCTGAAAAGCAGAGGACCTCATAGAAACCATTTAAGACATGCAAACTTTACAAAATATATCAGCACTAAGTAACAGGCTTTTCTATCTTAACAACTGTACCCTGCTTTGCTTTAAACTTGCAAATTGACCAAGCAGCTAAAACTATGTTCAACTTGCAGTCATCTCATCAAATTTAGATGTGATTGTTTTTCTACTTTACATTTACTTTCTAAAGATTCTCTTACTTTTATCTAGCTGAAAGTATTTTTGAATACTAAGTTACCAGTATTTGCATCATAAATCTTGCCATATTCTCTCCCCCAAATCAAACACCGATTATCCCTACTTTTCCCCCTTGTCACCCAACTAAAATTCACTATATAAAAACAGATCCGTCAGTGACAATGGGAATGAGGGCAGAAATGCTGGGGGCATAAGCAGCAACTTAACCATTTTCCATCCATTTATATAAGCCCTTGATGCTAAAGACAGCCCAGATTCAATGCAGAAAATTGTCTCCAAGGCAAATTATGTGCTATGTCAAGATTAAATCCATGTACGTGTTTTATTTAAAAGAAAAAAGAAAAAAAAAAGACCAAAAGAAGGAATGTATTTAAGCTGATCTTTCCATTCTTAATCTTCTACCTTTCACAGAAAATCTGAATTCTCTAACCAAAGGCCAGAGGTCTCTGTACACTCACTGCCTCTGGACTTATCTACAACCCTTGTCACCCAAGAGCTGCAAGGCAAGCAAGAACACTTAATTTTTTGATTTAATAATTTTAAAGCATTTCCATCACAACACCAGCTGACTGCTGTTTTCACAGGTCTACTACAGCATACTTAATTAGAAGTTTTCACTACACATGCTCATCATGTGCACCTTTATAGGCATTAACCCCAAATGTTTAAAAAGTGCACAATTACTGGAGTCTTAATTATTATCAAAAGGCCAAATTAAGTTTCAATATTTACATGCTCATTTGTATTATTTTAGATGGAAATTTTAGTAGTTTCTGAGAAAATGCAAAGAGAGAACAAGTTTATTTTGTTCATAACAACATAAAACACTGGGGGAAAAAATAGAAAAGCCAAGCATTGAAAAGCATGATACCTTAATAACAAGACTGAAGCATGAAATGAAATCAGAGAATAAATGAATGTGCAAAAAGAACACTACAGAGAGAGAGGTTTTAAAAAAACCTAATTTGTTAAAAACCCCTAACTATTAGTTCATCAGAACTATCTTATGCCATAGGAAAGAGGGATATAAGGAAAAACATACAAGCCACCTAACTAATGGATTTCATCTTCTCAGCTTTGAATATTTTTCATCTCATATTTAATAATACATGCAATAACATATCTTTTTCCTATGCACAGGGTTTCACTCAGTGGAGGCCAGGTATATAAAATCAGTTATGAAACTAAGCAAGTAATAGAATCCTAAAAAGTATATCTTTATTTACTTTAGTAACTAAAAAATACTTCTAAGAATTTACTCTTATTTCCCACACGGAATTTGCAATTACTGAAAATTCAGCTGATGATTTCTTTGGAAACAACAGATAAGAATTACTAACAACCTGTTAAAGTTATTGTCAACTAATCTTAAAAGGACAGAGACCCTTTCCAATGGCTCTTTCAGCAGAGACTGAGACCAGTCAAGATTCAAACTGCTGAAGGGATAAAGTTGTTTTATTAAAAAACCTCAATCAGTGACATGCTACTCATCTGATGCTGGGCTACTATTTGTCATCCAGTAGCAAATAGTTAGTTGAGGTTTGTTTGGTGCATTAAGGATTCAACCAGAATGACAGAAACATCCAGAACACCAATCAAGGATGAAAGTCAGACACTCAGTTTTAACATATTTCACAACTTTCTAAGATAACAAGCCAGCATTTATTGGAAAAAAGAAACCCAAAAAATTATGTTCCTGTCTACTGACCACATTACTTATATATGTATACCTCCATTTGATGTAGATTCTCTTTCTAAAAAGTATTCTTTTGCAAGAAACGTTAATCAAAACCAACCAATCAAAAAACCCCACAAACTTTAAAACAAGTGACTTTTAACAATAAAGTAACTTAGAACAGTGATTTTACTACATGTAACATACAGTTATCCCAAGACTGACAAATATATATATATATATAAGAAGTTTATTCTATGGAAGACAACAGTCTTACTACTTCCATTTCAAATAAGAGGTGCAGACTGCTTTGTGGCAGATACTTCTTTACACAAAGCAATATTTCAGTGATTATTTTTCTTTTCTGATGAACTTCCTCTCTGAAAGCTTATTCTGGCACTTTCTGTTTGTTTACCTTGAATGAACACATAAATAGTTCCAGTTTTTTTAATTAAAATGTGTGCTCTGCTTTCTAATACTACTAGGACTACTCATTACTAAAGATCAATCAGTCAAAACTCTGGAGTACTTAATGTCCCAAATACATTTAAGATAACTAAGAAGAAAACTCTATCGTATTTTTTTTTTAATTTGATCTACTAGATAAACAAATCATTATGCTTTTTGCCTCTGCATAACATGAAACATTTAGAACTCCCCACCCCATTCCTTGTCTATTACATTCATCCAGTTATACAAAACAATTCTTATCCAAACACTGAAAAAAAGAAAAACAAACCAAATCAGAGCTAGTAAGCAGAAAGACATAAAAACTGCAAGTTGGAGCTGTACTTATATAATACCTTTCATCTCACGTTAGAATCTATCTGCAGAAAACCCCACTTCCATAAAACTTGCATTTTTTCCCTCCAACTACAATGCTTCTATATTAGTTCCCTTAATAATCACTAGACAAAAGAAGTTGAAGACTTGGAAAAAAAGACAAAAACAGAAAGCAGGGGCCACGCATTGCTCCCCAAGCCTCAGTGGGGAGTGGAACACCCCCCAGCCCTGCTGCCACCAGGGGGACTCACAGGGTTTAAACCTTAAAGAGGGAGGAAATTGAAAGACTCCAAGGTATTGAGAAAGTGATTTCTGTAGCATATCACAAGCAATTGCAGTGCACGTGTTTAGCATCTTTTTCTTCTCTCCCCTTACATGACAAGATAACAAGATGAATTGCAGGAACAACTGCTTATTATGCTCCCCCACAACTGTGTTTCTTTTTCAGCTGCAGTACTGTAATTCCCAACTGAATCAAAAAAGCACATTTCAACACTTGGCACAGTCAGACAACAGCCTGTGATTCCCTCTCAAATTCAGCTCTCTACAGGGTACATAGTAGAAACTGGGAGTTGTAAGGAGGAAGTTTCTTAAATTGTTATAGAGTTATGACCATGGCTTTCATGAATTATTTGTACCTGAAACAAGAACTATTTCTTCTGCTTAGTTTTTTTCCCATGGCAACTATGGCATTACAGTTAGACCTTCTTCCACTTCTATAAGCCGTCTACACATCTTACTAATTATTAATCACCATTAAGAGGTGCATATATGACAAAACATTAGAACTATCAACAGATATAGTCTCTTCTACAAAAGATATTAGTCCCAGTAATGTACCACCTCTACCTTTTTCTGTTTTCTTTTTTTTTTTTTTCTGAATAACTGAATTCTACTGAGGGGAGAAAAAATTGAATTCAAACAGATGGAAATGACGGTAGCGTCAAACCTTTATTAGCCAGCACCAAGTACATCTTTCCTCTCTCCTGCAAACAGTTAAAAAGGGTTTATTGCCTGTCTCACTTTTTTTTTTGGCCTAAAGGTGTGGTCTGTAGTTATGTGAGAAATCAGAGCCCTCTGACCCACTAGTAATGCTCTCCAACGCTGGCCCAACAGAAGCAGCAACCAAAGAGCATAAGGTATTTTGAGAAGCAAAAACCACATGAACATGATAAATGTGTTAAAAGCAAGATAAATGTCTTACGTAAAAATAACTTCCAGTAACCAAGCAAGGCGGGTTAATAATAAACCTCCATTTCAATTACAGGTGAACAAACGGTTTTGATATGAATGCATTTATTTTGAGAAGAAACTTCTCCCTCTGATCCTAAGGCAAATAGATAAATAGTTCCCATTAGTAATAAAGCTTCAAGTTCAACTAATCACAGCAGTTCAGCCAACTTACATAACAAGAAGATACAGGGAAAAGGATTACTTACATAGACACTACAGTAAGGTAAAACAAAAAGGTTTCACATCCTCTATCCAAGTCTAACCAATATATAATAATAAGGAGATCTTACCAGCAAGGCAGAACACCTCACCATTCACAACCAGAACCACTTGTCTTTAGCTATTAGTAAGCTACAAATGCCACCAGTACATTTCATTTCCTCATGAACAAACACTGATTTCATTCTTAAAAATCAAAAACTACAGTGTGAATTTAATTAGGTACCTCTACATTTTTTATTTGGAAATGAATGGTCAAAAAAGCAGGCACTGGTGTTTTCATAATTAATGCATTTTCTAGCAGGGGAATTATATATACACACATACATATGTATATACACATAGATATGCATACACACATTTTTAGACATTTTTCCCTAATTTGTGGGGTAAAAACCCAAGCTATGTACATGCATTCATTCTAACAACTCCAACCATAAAGAAGCGCTCAAGCTAATTCCCTTCACTCTGAGACTGAGTTGTCTGCTGTGAATCTAAAAACGTATCATTCACAATACAATTTCATCAAACATTTCCCGTTCTCTCCTTCTGTGCTTTTGTGCCCCTCGTAGTTATTTTACATCTACAGAAGTAGCCCACAGAAATGCACTTGGATTTTTTGAACTTTGCTTATTTTTCTTGCAACTCGGTAGTTTACCTTTACTACTTTTTATGATCTAGAGATTCTTGACTTTCAGTTGAAAGTGCAAGTTAAGCATCTCTTCTAGCCTAAAAATTCCACTCTCATGAGAGCAACGTTTTAGTGAATCATATAAAACCCAGGATGCCAACCTAAAGCAGGTGCAGCAAACAAAATTACTCCAGCACTAAACTGTTCCCACAGTTTCAAAAATATAAATTAATAAACAAAAAGCCACTATATAGACAGGTTTTCGGGTTTTTTTTTTTTTCTCTTCCGACTGGTCTACAGCACTTGAGTTTCTTTGACTCTGCACAAATAAACGCATCTCATGCGGTATCGGAGGGTTCAAGCCGGGGGTTCAGCCCTCCCAGGCAGGCCCTGAACGGTGGGAACCGGCCAAGCCTTTCCCGGCTCCGACCCCGCGTTCCCCGCAGAGACACCTGAGCGGTGCGGGGCGTTGCGGGGGGAACGCGGCCCCCGCCCACGGCGGCCACCGCGGTAGGGCGAGCGCAGCCACCGCGCGGAGCCGTCACCTCAGATGCCTCCCAATCTAGGTCAGCCGGCTGCGCCGCGCGGCCGGCACCGCTCCCTCTTTCCACCGCCCCGACCCTCCCTTCTTCTTTTTTATCGGGGTGGAGGGAAAATCCCTAAAAGCAGTAAGAGTCCTGCCGCCACCCCGAAGCAGCAGCAGCGCTCCCGGCGCCTCTGCCCCGCACCGCCCCCGCCGGGGCCCCCGCGCCGCGGCGCGGGGCAGGACGGCGCGCCCCCGGGAAGCCCGGCACTCGCTCTGCCCTCCTCGCCTCGTCCCTCGCCCGCCCGCGGCGCCGCTTACATTTTCTGCACAGGTTTCCGCCGCTTGCGACTGGCGTAGGTGACATTGGGGTTCATCCTGCCGCGGCTCTAGCGCCCCGCGCCGCGGGCGCCGCCGGCCGGGGGCCGCCGCCCCTGCTGCCCGCCTGGCCCCGGCTGCCGGGAGCGGGCGAGCCCCACCGGCGCCGCAGCCCTCGCCTCGCTCCGCCCGCGGGCCCCGCTCCTACTGCCCGCGGCCGCCCGGAGCTCGCTCGCTCGCTGTGGCGGTGGCGCCTTCCCCGGGCGGGCGAGGACGGGAGGCGGAGGCGCTGCGGGGCGGGTTCCCAGGTGATCGGCGGCGGCTACACCCACTCGCCGCCCCCGGAGGGCACAGGTATGGGGGGCGGTCGGGGCTTTCCAGCGCCGCTCGCTCCGCGTCTCCCCGCCGAGGCGACGCCGTCTCCCCGTCGGCTCCTCTGCGGCGGTGGGAGGGTGCGCGGCGGGCTCTGCACCCCGGCGCGGCCGCCGTCTGCTGGCCGAGCGCCTGTCAGAGTGCGCGGCGCCGGGACCGCCCCGCAGCGCCCGGCCCGGCCCCGCGCCCGCTCCCGGCCGGGTCCCGCCCCGCCCGGCTGACAGCCGCCACCGCCCCCTCGCCGGGGAGGCCCCTCGCGGCGGCGGCGGGCGGAGGAGCAGGGGCGGCCGCGTCGCCATGTTGGGAAGGTCACGCCAGGAGAGGGAGGACCGGCGCGGCGGCGGCGGGAGCGCTCCGGGGAGGGCACGCGGATGGGAGACGGAAAAACCCCGAGCCTCTGGTGGCCGGGGAGCCGTGCGAGCGGGGCTCCCGCGGCCAGGGAGAAGGAAGGTCAGCTCCGAGCGCTCATGTAGCCCCGATAACAGAAAATAATCGGGAGGGTGGGGAATTACAGCCTTAAGGTTGAAAGACAAATGACACCATCTCAGTGGCACCGTGATGTACGTGTCTGTCACTCCACGTCCCCCGTTCCTCCCCTCTTCCCGCCTCCGCCGGACTGACACCGTCACAGCCGCAGGTCGCCCCAGCAGAGAAGTCCAGAATAACAGGCGACCGCCCAAAATAGGGGGTTACTGGGGCAGAAGCGGAAAGGCACCGGGCTCCACTGAGTGCAAGGACAGCAGGACATGGGGACAGAACGGGAATCACTGGGGGCAAGGTTGTCGCTCGCCAAGCACCCGGGAGGACCGGCGGGTCTCAGTAACGGAGGACACGGCTCATGTTCCACTAGATGACCAATCTCTGAGACATTACGCTGATATTTTCGGCTAAACGTTTGTTTCAAATGAAAGGAGCTGCATGAGAAAGTTACTGCCAAATTGCTGACGAGTAAAACTGTCCAAGGAGACCCCGGTGCCGGTCTGACCCGCCGCCGCTTCCCCCGCCCGTTCTCTCCCTCCGGTCCCTTTCGCCGCCGCTGCCGCAAGCATCAGAGCTCTTCCCTCCCCTGGAATAACCGCAGTAAATTTCGTCTCAGCGCTAAACTTGAGAGCCCAGGAGTCGCCCTGTGTAAACACAGGTTGTTCGCGGTCAGGCTGAGACGAGAGTCGGGAAGAGCACCCTTTTCTCCCTTTGCCGAGGCACCCGCGCCCCGTGGGGACGGCCCTGCCCCGCTGGAGCGGGACCGCAGCTGCCGGTTCGGCCCCGGCCCCGGGCGCGGTCCCCGCAGCCGCCGCTCCACTGGCGGGAGGCCGAGGCAGTGTCCGTGGTGCTGCTCTGGCTGCCCGTCCGCAGGGCCGGCCGGACTGCCGACATCGCATCCCGGCGCGGGGCTCGCCCCTTCCTCCGCCGCTTACACGGAGAGGAGCCCCGTTACACGGTGTTTCTGCTCCGCTCTGCCCGCGGAGGAGATAGCGGTGGTCCTCGCGTTATCGATAGTACGGCAAAAACCTGGGGCAGAGCGCGGCGCCCGCCCCGCGGCCCAGCGGCTTCCCCGGGGCGGTGCTTTCGGTCCCGCGGGGTCCCCTCGGGCCGGGCCATGCCCCGCGGGGTCCTTTTGGGCCGGGCCGTGCTGTGCCCCGCGGGGTTCCTCCGGGCCGGACCGGGCCCCCGCAATTCCCTTGGGGCCGGGCCGGGCCGTGCCCCGCCGGGTCCCTCCGCGGGCGCGGGCAGTGGGCATTAGGCGCGCTTGGTTATCAGCTGAATTGCTCGGGTTTACTTCCCTGCTATCCTGTGCCAGGGGCAAAGTGCACTGAAGCCACAATAGGCAGATAAAATTAATTTGACTAAACCTTAACGATGCTAGTGGGCATGTCAGATGCCAGGGATTTGTCAAATTATGTTTTGAAAAAATAAGTCTTCAGAATACAACATTTAAAAAAAATACAGAAAGAGGACCTCATGCCTTATGAGGTCAATGCCTTGCAGTTCCAGTCTGGCCAACTTTCTGACCTAAAATTTTTGCAGTGGACGGCAACTTTTTGGTAGCTTCATTCCTCTGTCCCTTTCCTCTTCACTCTCGTCTGTCTTCCGAAGGTCATACCAGCATCCTAGAAAAAAACAATTGGATAATACTGTATGTGTCTTACTACCTTCTCTTTTCCAGTCCCTTTCGTCTTTTGATTTTGGAGCTGAAACTGGAAATTCATGCACATTCTTCACTCCAAACATATCCACCTATGGAAGCACTCAGCTTCTTCCAGCCGAAACTTCCCAGTCCCTTTCAGTGCTCTTTTCAGCCTGAGCCTCTTCCTATTCACTGGTTTATTTCTCTGTCAACACAAGTGGGCTGTGATCACTCCACACAATGTAAATTGCTGCTCTGCTTTCGTTGTTCTCTTCACTCACATTATCTTTGTGTTGAATGGTTACAGTCATTGTTCATGGCTCCTCTTCTTCTAATTTTTAATTTAATTACTTCCAGTCTTTTATTTATTCACTTTGAGATTGAATAAAGGTTTCTTATTCTCTGCTGGTCTCAAGATCACAATGCTTTCTTGATCTCTTGTGCTGCCTAGGTAGCAGAGAGACACTCATGCTGTTTCATATGCTACCTCCAAATCTCTGTGCATTACAAGAAGAAGGAAGTAGCCTCTCATGATGGGCTGTATCTCCCAATTACCTTCTGAGGCCATGGGAATTGCATAGCACTAGCGATGTACTGTGGGTACTCTTAGCTCCCTAATTTGGAAATAGAGGGTCAGGTAAATTCATGCTGCTAGGCAGAAGTTGCATCTTCTGTACATTGGCATGCCAATCCACTGCCCATTGTTACAAATCCTCTCCAATGGAGGAGAAACCTATTTAACAACAAATATGAGATATCAGATGTTCAGCACACAGAGAATTGCAGAAGGTATGGAGAATGTCCTTATACATCACTGGATCCTTTTAGGCGGTCAACTAAAAAATTCTAAAAATTACCCACAACTTTTGCAAATCAGTCCTCGTCTGGTGTTCTTAATGTCTCTTTGCTTAAAGCACTGTCTCATTATTTTCTTTTATATTTGATAATTTGGGTACAGTAGAGATGTTGCCTCATATTGAGTGTAAAACAAGAAAAACTATACAATTCTGATTCAGCAGTCTTAGATGCACTCCTTTATAGTGTATTATTTTTGTTGGACTTTTTATTATTTTTCTTTTTGAACTTGTATTTTGTCATGTTTAACAGCAGGTTTGGTCTTGCAAAGGATGACTGTGGTTAATGTCATGTGGACAATTAAAAAAGGTTTAGTTCCTATGGAGATCACATTCATGCATATAGTACTCTCATCTCTTCTCATTTTATCTTTAGGCTACTACCCAGGTGTTTTACTAGTTCTAAACCAAGGAACAAATTTTCCTGGAATAAATTCTCTCAAACAACTAGTAATCGCTTTTCTCCTCATACTCAAAGCTAGCTTTTTTGTCCTTATAGATGGGACTTGTGATGCCAATCAGTGATGAGATTTTTAAGAGAAATATGTTTGTGCATGTAGTGAGCTGTGCCTTTCCCCATCCCCAGCATGTGTGAGGTCCAGTATCCAGTATACTTTAGAGCTATCATCCTCTGGAACTTCCAGAGCTCTTGCTTGTCAGCAGTCACACCTGTTGCCCTAGCTCCAAAATAAGCTCTATCATTTTGTCCCACATAATTCTACATTCTGCCTCATTTTTGCATCTCCTGCCCTGAACAGTTCCCTCCTAAGCTCTGTCTCCTGGCCCTTCACTCATTTCGTAGGGTAGGGGCTATTTGGAAGAGGGGACTTTTACTAAACAGACAGAAATTCCTGAGTGAGCTGAAGATTCACAGGGTCACTATGAGACCAACAAAAATCTTGCCATTTGGGAGGAATTTATAAGAACTATAAACACTGCTTGTTATCTTAGGGTAATCTCTGACTCATTTCTAGCTTTTACCCTACTCTTTCTGTCCGTGGCCAAAATTTTACTTCCGTCAGCTTAATTCTGTGTGCTGAGTTGTTCTAGCTGTTTGCAGTGCAAATAGCACAGAAGAAATCTAGTCTTGGTATCTGTGATTTCTTTTCTCCTTCGCTGGAGACATGGAAAGAAGATTGGGATTTAAAATTGTGATTTATGCATCCCAGGTTTTGTGGATATACAGAACTGTTGCTGATTTAGCTGTTATTTTCTGTGTTCTGCTGAGAAGGAATATCTGTGGCAGCTCAGATAAGTCTTGTCCTACTCATTTCAGGGAAGTAATCATCTGTGGAAGTTGAATGAGAGTTAGTGAATCTCCTGTGTGTGGATTCTTTGGTGACTGGAAGGGTCATACAAACATATCACTTTGAGAAACAAGGATTGTTGGAGGAGATTCTACCCCACTTTTTAAAACTTAAACAGTAGTAATTATATAGAGAACCAAGAAAGTCAGTATTGGGATTAATATTACAAAAGCCTCACTCTCAGGTACTTATTGAACTGTCTACAGTTTTAATGAGAAAATGGGATAAACTTCCCCCTCCCCCACTCTGCTATTTATCTTTTTGTCAATATAAGACAGAAACATCACATTCTTATTTTTTGCTCCCATCCAGACACCTGCCTCCCCACTCCCACTACCCTTGCAGGTGCTTCTGATGTGTTAGTGTTTAAAATCACACCCAGTTTCTATTGAATATATAATTTGGGAGCATTTCCGGAAGTTGAAGTGCCATATGAAGGATGAAAAATATGGAATATAATTATTTGGGAAAGGAGAATATAATCCTCACATAGAGGTTCCTGCTGATAAGTCTTGGTTAATAACGGTGTTTTAATTATTTTAAATTCATTGACTTGCACTAATCCAATGTAATCTATAATCTTAATTGTTCCAACAGAGCCCCCAAAAAATTATTGAGTACATGAAAAACACATTTAAAGACTGTGTTTAAGATTTTTCAACTTGGAAAAAGTTTGCGAAATTAGTAAGAATCGCCTTTAAGGCAGGATCATGATTCTGCTCAGATCCTATGGTAGGTAAACCAAAAAAGCATATTACACCTCTTAGTACAGGGGTAAAGGAATGTTATTATAAAATAAGTGTAAAAGTCAGTACCTTGCTCAATATTCTCAGGGGTTTTTTTCTCATATATAGGAACAAGTAAAACAGAACAAATTTATACAGAAACTGCCTCTTTGTTCAAAATTACTCTTTTTAAATCTGAAACCAAGACCTTCTGAAGAGCTATAGAGATATAGCAAGCAACTTAAATGAAATTTGCCTACCTAAAACATTCACCAATCCTCTTTTTCCCACAAGCATTGAAAGTAAATTTTATATTGTAGCTAAAATAGTCTTCCATTATTATGCCCAAGGACCTTTGTCCTGAAAAGTGAAGAGCCACTCATTTTCATCCAACATAATCCACTCCCAATCCAGTACAGGAAGACATAAAGTAATCAGTGAAAATAGATCATGTTTTCCCAATGGCAAGTCAGGATGACCCCAGAGAACCTCTTAAGCAAGACACCAGCAGTTAGACCCCAGTATGACTGACAGACACTCCTTCCTCCTCCCCTCCTTCCTAGTTGATGGAGGAAGTTTATGTTTATTACATGAATATACAAAGAGTTAGGTCTGCAACTACAAACCTAGAAAGAGAAAAATACTGGTTTTGCATATATTGTATGATGTTTCCTGCAGTCAAAACACCAGAATCATCAAATACATTATGTTCCCAGGATCCTTCCCTGCCGCTGAGACTCACTGACACATAAGGAATCAGATCCAGACTATTATATTTTCTTAGTTTCCAAATTAAGGTGATTGCATGCAAACTGCCTGTGCTAGCCCATGGACTGCCCCTGGGAATCATGTGGGAACATGTTGAAGCTGTCTAAATGATGATTTTAACAACTTAAATCTACCAGTGATTGTTTTAACATCCTGGAAGTTCCACAACACTTGTTAAATTTACTAATGCAGATTGAGCCTCAGAAAACATTTGTGATGCTTTTGGCCATAAATATTCCAAATAGCCTACAATCACCAGGATGCAGGAGCAGGAAAGTTTTGGTCACAACAATAAATCACCATGACAATCAGCAAATGTAGGCAGCATATGATCCAGCTGCACCACAAATACAATCTTGTTGCACTGAGACCTTCTGTTCGTACACACACAACAAATCCATGAAGAGCTGATAATTTACTTCTGCTTTAAAAACACTACTGCACTCTGTTCATTAACAGGGCTTTGTTGCTAAATTGGCTTATAATTTTAACAAAACCTGTGGTTTGAGAGGCCCTGAAACAAGCTTACAGTTATGATGGCTGACTCAGTAGGCTGCAAATTCTCTTTCTGCTCTCATTAAGAGGAAAGGGTATACACAAAGTAAAACTAATGAGTAAAAAAATTATCTAAATTAGACATGACAATGCTGTTTCCATGCCGGAGTTTTATTTCTGTGAAAAGAAACTTGAGCTAATTTTAATAAATAAATTTAGGTGTCATGCATTTTAATTTAACCTTATAAAACCTTACCATGACTAAGATGAGCTGCAGGTATTGTATCAATGGCAATTGTATTATTTCTCATTCTAGGGGACTTCCTGTTGAATCTAGTGGGTATACAAAGAAAAGAAGATAACAAAAATAGCAAATAGATACACTGATATCTAAATGCCAAAGACCAGGGCTAAAACTAATATGCGATCTGTATCATTACACAGAGATTTCCACAAACATACTGTATAATTAATAACAGGCAAGAGCAAGCAAACAAGAAAGCCCAAACACAGTGATTTTAATATCTGCTCAGGAAATAGCCTGCCTGAGAATAAAACTGTGATCTATGTTAGTTTCATTCAAATTATTTTCATTGACATGATACAAAATGCAATCATTTCTCTAGTCCATAGTTCTCTAAAGCATAGTGAGCTGAATCTGTGTCATCTCTATCAGTTAACTGCCCTACCCATCATTTACTGCCTTCTATCACAAGGAGTCTGCCGTCTCCCCAGCTAACATGCTCAGGGCTTACTCCTAGAGACTTTTTCTTACTGAGCAATTCCATTTTTATAGGCTTTCTAATTTAGACAACTAACATACTTTCCCATCCAGAGTGACTTCAATTTTCTGTCATTCCAGCAATTTTTAATTTTTTTTTTTACTTTCATCTCTGACTGAGCCACCTGAGGGAGTGAAGAGAGGAGAGAAGACAATGCATCTTGTTAGGGCAGGAAAGTAGAGAAACAACTGCCTTTGAAGAATTAAAGCCAGCCTGGACCCTTAGAGCTACCGCATTACATAGAACAAACAATAACACTGGAGAAAGGGTAACAGGAGCAGGTATCTTTTCAGTGGGAAAAACTTGAATGCTTTTATTCTGCAAATAGTAGTAGTCATGGCTTGTTATTTCTTCTCAGCATTAATGGAGAACATGCATGTACTGAAAACTGCCCGCAAACCATTTGATGTATTGTTTGCTTTATGCTTTCTATTTTTTCCACATTTATCCTGTTAAGTGCCCTAACCAGACTGTGTTTACATGTATCCCTAAGCAAGCCACAACTGTTGCTAGCTACATATCATCTTTATAGTCTCATTATCTCTGTTTCTCTGAATTCTGTCTGGCTCACAGGCTAACTTTTAGTATTTAACACTTGCTTGTAATGAGTCTTCTCAAAGCCTTCTAAATCAGTGTGCCCTGCATGCAAGATAAAGGTCTAGCTCCTCAGTTATAGTGACCTGCATGTTCATTTTCCTAACTAGCTATCTAGCATCAGCTTCAGAGTAGAGCCTTGGGTGTTGTCTGAAAAGTAAGATTTTAACAATCTCAGCTATGCAGAAGCTGTCTCTTAAATATTTTTTATGCTATACACATACAAAAGAACCACAGACCAATGTCTAGTGTGTTCTTTTGCAGATCAGAACATTCTTTAAGTATTTTTCTGTTTACAATAATAAAGATACTGAATAATGAAGATACTGTATTAGAAAACTATCTGTCCAGTGGAAAAAAGAAAGCTGTTCTGTTTCTTCTAAGGAATGCTGCCTCATTTATAATTTGTATTTTGATATTATATATATATATATATAGCATTATAAATAAATGACAAAATACTTGAGTGGATAAGAGATATCATGGTAATTCTTTTCAATAAAAGGTCTTTTAAAGAGAAGTGCTTGTTTTTAGTCTATGTCTTTAATCTTCTAAAAACCACTAGATTAAACCGACTTTGAAACCTACGCATTACCAGTTTCTTATGTCAGTTTTCTTGGCAATTCTGATGATCTCAGCACAATAGTGTCAGAACTGTTTCTTCAGTGTTTTGCACAAATATTTTTATTATCCTGGCACTACAGTAGATTGCATCAGCAAGATACCATGAAGTTTTACAACTTCACGATTTTCCCTGAATAGTCAATGGATCTGTTATCTAAACTATCTGCCAGAGATTAAAAGTTGTTCATTTCAGAGATATAAAATACTTCTTGTTATTTCTGAGGGTATATACCAGAGCTAGTTCACAGCTTCTTTCATAAGGAAGACTTAACAAAAGGGATGTCCTAGAAGCAGCAAAACTCCAGCAAACATTACTTTTTCATCCAGGATTCCTTTTATAGGAATTCCCCAAGTCCATACTTGGTAAGTTTGAATCTGGGCTCTTTCATCTTACAAAGTTAAGGGTGAGGTTTCCCTAGTAGTGTGCTGCATGATAGATGATCCTTCAAAAGTAGCTGACAATCCTTTCAAAGCACATATGACAATATTTTGAAGTAGAGTAGGGTTTGAAAAGGAACCAAACAATAAGCACAGAAACTGGGTGAGATGATCTCATCTATGCCAAGAAAGACAAGCAGCTGCATGTTGGTGTGTCTGAGCCTTTCAGCTGGCCTTCAGGCCTGCCTTAAGGTGGCTTGGGTCTGCATAATGTCTCAAGGCCAGTGTGAAGTGTTTTGAGTTTCCAAAGATGAAGGAAGTAATTCCTGTATTTGTTTCTACCTCAAGCCTAAAGATTCAGGAGTTGCAGCTGAAGGTTACTTCAGTTATTATCTTCTTGAATGAAATGGAACAACTGTCAAATTTTCTATTTTCTGTTTTGTTTGCCTTTTTTCCTGGTAAATATTCCAAATATAGCAACAACAAATATAAATGGTAATAATAATATTAAGTGAATTGAGTCTATATTGCATTCAATTCCCTAATTCCATCAGATCAGGATATCTGGCGTAGTGTTTTTCATGCTAAATAATAAGACATGACCGTGTTCTTGGTGCATTTATGTGTTCCTCATTTGATAGAAGTAATTAAGCATCTCTATACAATTTTGAGATGTTTAATAACAAAAAGTCTTGGGACAATTTATCAAATCACAGAAATGTTTAAGTCTTACTTTCTGAAAGTGGGATTTCTACAGTACCTTTCTAGAAATCCAACCAGAATAGAACAGGAAGGTAAAATTGATGAAAAGCAAAGAGAATAAGCACAGCAAATAAGGAAATTCAGAAATAACAATAAGCCAATAGTTAAAAGAGGTGGGTATTGAAAAGAAAACTAATAATGGATATGGAGCAACTTGAGATCAAAAAGAAGACATTTAAAAAATCTGAAAAAAGAGAAAAAAGAGACATTTGCTTGAGTTCCACTAGTAGCTCTTAGAAGCATGGAAGCTATTATCTTGTAATAGCTCATTTAGAGAAGTCACTGTAAGAGATAGTGATCAATATGTTGTTACATTACAAAGAAATTTCTTAGAGCTTTTATGCCAGTAGTTACAGTGGCAGAGAGCCATACAAGGAATTCTACAAATTTAAGAGAGTATGTATGTCTGAGCAGCAGTGTCTGGGTCATTGCCAACATCTAAACACTATCTAATTTTCTAGGTATGTTGCCTTTCACACTCATGTTCTAGAATTAGCCAGTATGAAAAATGAACAAAGAACGGGAATGATATGGGAATAATCTTCAGCTTGTCCCCATAGAATTTTCTTGTATCTTTTGGCTCCATAGAACATATTGTGGATTTGCAATTATTCTTCCTCTGTGAAGCCCTCAGGGAAAGGCACACACAGGGAAACCTTCACATTCCCCATCACATTATCCTTCTGTAATAAACTGAAAAAAGAAAACCTTTCTAAAAGGAGACCTGAAAACAAATTTCTTTGGGATATTAGTCTTCCTGTCAGAACCTCTCCCCAGTAAAAATCGTTTCAGCAATCCATGTGCCGGAATGTTATGGCTAGATAATATTTATTAATGATGTATTGCTACCCTTGTATAAAATATTTATTTTATTCCCATAACATTCTCAATAAGTAGCAAATGTGTATTTCTTGGTCTCCATTGTTTCAGGCCAAAATTTGAACCAAAGTCATGACAACATTTAGGATAGACACAAGGAGGCAAATATCTTGATCAGGGCAGAACCTGGTAGATACCTGTGTGTGTTTTCCCCTTGTTTTCCTTCCCTCTGTAACTATACAGATGGAAGAATCACAGCTCAGTGGTTTGTTTTTTTTCCATTCATTTCAATTTTTTCTATTGTAGGCAGAGCAGAATAAAGAAAACTGCCCGTTTAGGATTTTAAGCCTAAAACAATATAGTTCTTGATGATTGGAAATATGATTACCCTAAAATCATGGCTGCAGGTCACTTGAACTGCATTTATAAAAATGAAAATAACAAGAATTTCAGATATATTTGTGCCATTTTACTCCTGTTGTGGTAATTGATGTTCTGACTTTGCTGAGTTTGTTCCTTTAACACCTATGTACATTCTATCCACAAGCAGATAAATAGTTGATTCCCTAACATAATTCACACAGGATGATGAATAGCATTAAACCTGAAGATGATGTTCTAGATTGTTTAGGCTTATGGTGGCTAGAACCACCTTCTGTGATCCTCTCCAAGTTTATTACAGCTGATATATATATATATATATATAGACACGTATATATGCACCAAACTATCATACAATGATTTATATGTACCTCATCAGACAAAACAATAATTTCTTACACCAAGCTATAAGCAAACCCAGAGCAGAATTTTACATAATTTAATAACCACTTCTGGTTTAAACCACAGTGTGTCATGGGGGAAGGAAAGGAAATATTATTATATCCTTTTTGCTGTTGAGTTAATATTGTTAAGACTAGGCCTTTCATGAAAATTTTTGGTATTCATATGGTGTAAGAACATCCAGTATTGGTAATATTTGATATACTCATTTATTTGAGGTTCTTTCACACAATATATTTGCATGTATCCAAACAGCAGATACAATATGTGTTTTCTGAAATACTTGATAAAGATGACATAGAATAAGGATAAGCTTTGGAAAGTACTCCATATTTTAAATCACCTGTGTTTTCTTTATGAAATAAAACATTACTTTGGGTAGCTAGGTCATTTCCATCTGTAAAAAGCAGCGAAATCAGTGTTTTGTCTGATAGTATTTTGCAATCTCTTTAATCTATTTAGCTTAACAGATGTACGGACGCACACAGATGGAAACAACTCAATCTTTTTCAAGCTTGATGCTCAAGAAAATAATCAGGGCAGTGAGCTGGTGACACTATGCCTTGTGTTCTTTGTAACTGAAACTATTGCATGGGGATATTGGAAGCAAAAGAGTATTATTTTTTAGAAAACTATGGATTTCATGTTGGTAATCTAATAGCCAACCTATGTCGTTCCCAGAAATCACTCCAGTTCAAAAGAAGTGGCTGTCCTACTCACCTCTGAGTGTCATGCTGCTTCTGCTGGAATTAATGGTTCATCCAAACTGTAGGTGCTGTTAGACCCTGAGCCTAGGTGCAAGCAGTGACTGCATTCTGTGGTGGAATAAGGTGAGCTGCAATTCAATATCATTTTCTCTCTTCCTCAATCTTTATTTCCTGTAGTCTAGTTTAGACTGGAAGACGAAACATCCATAGGGAGGAAAGTCAGTGTGTACTGGGCATCAGGGTAGCTGACCTGCAGGATCGGTTACAAACTGCCCAAGACTGTTAGTCTAAATGCAGTCTAGGGAGAGATATTAATGAATATAAATTCAATAGAATATAATCAGTGAAGGCAACTTTTCCAATTTCATCATACTTTTGCAAGGAGTGATAGGATTCAAAATAAATCTCTGATGGTGCTCTTGGGTTAATGAGCAGCCACCTGTACTGCCAGATGTATAGATCCTCAGGCTTTTCTACCTTTCAAGTCAGTATTCTGCAATCTAGTCACTCCAACCAGCAGCCAGGTAGCAAACATTCAGCATGGCTCACTCAGGAATTTCAGCTGGGATTTGGACCCTACAGGACTTTCCTTGGGGGAACTTGTCACAGCGTGTTTGTGCTGACACAGGGTTTTAGAAACCAAGTAATTTATATTACTTTTTGCAAGGTAAAAAGCCTTTGGGAAAAGTAATAAATAAATAAATCCTCTTTGTGAGCAAATCCCTCCACTGGAAAAAAAACAAACAAAAAATCGTCCTCTTGTTTTGAACTGATATCAATGGCACATTTTGGATGGCTTCTTCTTTCTTTTCAAGCTTCCAGCTATTTGCAGGATTTTTGATATTTGTGGTTTCCCCTGATCAGGGATTACTGAGTTATCTATGTTTTATTCCTGCCAAGCGCCCTTATCCCAATCTACCCAATATTCAAACACTTTTATCTATAGCTCTGAAGAGGTAAAGGGAATTTGTACCAGTAACATTATTGTACCTTTCTATCTCACTTTTTAAAGTCTTCCTTTATTGCTCTCCTTTATCTAAGGCCTTGCTGTTGAGCAGACAGGCAACAATACAAAGCCAAACACATTAGTCATTGAAAGTACCTCCCTCACCCTTCATCAGAATCTGTTTTGTTTCTTCTGCAGCTGTATCTTACACAAAGACACATTCATGAAATCACACACAACTTTGACTATTTTGAAGACATGGAGAAAACAAGGAACACGAGAAAAACAAGCAAAAAATCCAGAAGTAGAAATGTCTTCTTTAATTGCTTTCATACTGAAATTAAATTATATTCTTCAAGAAAATGCTCAGGATGTCTAAACTAAATACTTGGGAAGTGATAGGAGATGTAATGAAAACAAGTATGTTTTTTTTAATAGTTAATCTAAAAATACTTACATGCAGTTTTACCTACAGTGACACTTGCTGTGTTAGTAGACAAACACAGAGGTTGAAATTAGTAGATACAAATCATTCTGACTTGAAAACACAATGGAAAATTGCAGGTTTAGTGTGTAAGTTGAGATCTGTTCTTAAATATAGACTCTTATTTTTCAAGAGGTGAAAAAGAAAGGTGGGAGAGAATGAGAGAAATTATTTATTTAGGTTGAACAGAAACAGCAATAATTCAGACTTGCTAGAAAAAATGAACACTTCCACATCTCCAAGTATTTTCTATGAAATAAAATTCCTCCATTTGAGTATGGGTTGAGGTTTCCAGCCTTTGGAGTAAACACTTTAGAAAGCACTGCAATCTTTTTTCTTTTTTCAACATTAGCTGAAACAAAGTCAGGATTTGTGCTCAGTGGATTTTCTGAAATAAGTGAGTCTCATACATAAATATACTCCTTGGATCCAGCTCTACTCAAAATGGTTATAAATTTTCTTCATGCAAAATGCCTATAACACAATTCAGGCTCAGATTTTGAATGGAATCTCAGGCACGTTTCCCATGTGTTTTATATTCCACTCGAAGCTATCCAGATTGAATAAATAGACATCAGTTTATATTCTGCACAGTAATTAAAACAAAGATTTGAATTATCCTAAGAAACTGGACCTTGAAAATTCAGAATTAAATTGACCATCCTGCCTGAAATCTAACAGTTATGTAATACCGTACATTCCTTAATACAACATATTACAAATACAAACACAATTAACAACAGTACAGGTAATAACAATATCAAAACCTAGTAGCAATATATTGATACCCAGTTACCAAATTTCTTCTGAAGAACTGTTGTTATTCTCTGGAAAACAATACAAAACAGAAGAGTTCCGAGGGAAGCGCTGTTAAGGAATCACTGCTCTTACATGGTTATGTCTCAAGCAAGCATATGGATAACAATAGCACTAATTTTAAAAACTATTAAGTAGATCCTGAAGCATAAGCATACTGCATAAGCCCTGGTTAGGCAAAACTCTAAGTCATCCCTGTTTTCTTTCATTCAATATTTTTATCCTGGATGGAAACAAAGTCAACATTCTCTCTCAACTCTCCAAATAATACTCCAGAAATCAGGTGTTTCAAGCTCAACAGAGGCAATGAGAAAGAATGAGGGTGTGGAGTTGTTGTAAGCAACCACAGTAGAAAATTCACATCTATCATTTCAAGCACTGTAGCAAGTATTCAAAACCTTCCCTAACAGTAAACTAAGTTTCACAAATCCATATCAGTTTAGTCTTAAGGGAAGTTCCAATGGCTCTAGTTCTGCAAACAGCACTGTTATTAACAGCTGTTTGTTCATCTCATTTTGTGAAGAAGGAAAGAGATCATTATTAACCCCAATGGGAATTCTATTTGATGTATAGTGCAACCAGATAGCAAAAAACAAACAAACAAACAAACAAAACCAAAACAATTTACAAAAATAAAGAGAGAGAAAAATCCTAAAATGTAGTGTCTAATGTTATCCTGATGGAATCAGGCTATATGGTGGGAATGGGCCTATAAATATTAATAGAGATAAATAAAACAATAGATAGTATCAAATAAATATAGTATAATGTCAATAAATTAGAAAGAGTAGCCTGGAAATAGCACACAAACTGTTTCCAAAGTCAAGGAGAACTGATCTAAAGCTTGGAGGCAATGAAGCTGAAGAAAGGTTAATCTGATCATGCAGCAATCCTTATGACCTCTTTATGTTGATAGGATCATTCCTCTTAAGCGGAATTAAAACTTATGGAGGAATAAATATGCTAAACTGTGCTGAGATGAAAATTATTATCAAATTATATATTGCTGAAAATAGCTGTGATGTGAAGGCTGCCCATGAGACAGCACTTGCCATCACTGCATAACTACCTGCTTCTGAAGGCAAGGTGCTGATTCTGAATAACCTGCTTCTGCAGGAATCTGTTGATTTGCCCAGTGTTGTTTCATTATCTCAGCAGTCTTCTCCCTTCTCCAGCAGTTAGCAGACTACCATGAGGCACTTATGTTTTACATTTGCTTCAACTGAAAATAATGCTAATGAAACATCAACCAGCTTCCATTCTTGACAGGTCTAATTTTGGCAGACTGAAATTAGTAAGTGCTATTTTATATTTTTGTATCACAATTCATACACAGACCTGGATGTTTCAAGAAAAAAATTAAACTAAGATGCCTATCATTTAACATTTTGAAAGAAATCCAACAAATCCAGAATTTCTGATACAGATTGTGAACACAATATCTTGTGTACTGTGTATAAACACTGAAATAAGGTTAAAAAGCCCAATCAGCTTCCATACTTTGAAACATCTGGAAGTCAAAAGACATTTTTACAGGGACAGCAAATGAACTGAATAAAAGGGAAAATAGATTTCATAAAAATGCTTAAGAAAATACTTTTCTTTAATTGCAAAGTATTACTGTTAACATTCACATCAAGCTTTGACCTCATTGCAATTGTGTCTTCTTTGGACACAAGTAATCAAATTGCCTCGGTATAATTTAATTCTTTTGGGCATAATAAGCTTAATGCTTTATATAGCAGTGCTAAACCTAACAAGTGCACAGAGTCCTGTAAATGCAGAGAGCAATCCTTCATTGCATAAACCATCGTGTGCAATCACCCCGGTTCAGACAGAGCCATAAACACCTGCAAGAACCACTTCAGAGGGGTCAGCACCTGGCACAACACAAAACTATTTGCGCAAGAGAATTTTCCAGCCACTAAAAAGGCATTTACAAAGCATGGATGCTCTTTTTTCTTTCATTTTGCAAGACTTCACATTATAGCAGAGTATGCACTGCACTCTACACACACCAAATGCTCAGATGCAGTTTCAGAAATATTTTAATTAAAATTAGTTATCAATTACTTGAAAATAATTGCACTCAAATGTTTCCTTACTCTCTTTCCAGTTGTGAAAATTTCTGAGTAATAATGCTTTCTGGGAGCAGATGGGGGAAGGAAGACACCTCATATCATAGACTCTTTTTATCATAATGCTGAAGACTATGTCTGTAGTTGATATGTGGCATACAAAAAGACAAAGTATCAGTAGACCTGATTATCTTTTTTTTTTAAACCTGAGATGACTTCTGAATATAGACAAATCTCCTATGGAAAAGCCGCCAACCTTCTATTTCAAATATAGAAAAATATTTTATATAAAATATAGTTTTAAAGTTGTGTTTAACCATAACAATCAATATTTAAATTGACATCATATTATTAAATTAGCGATTTCTTCTGGAGTATAGCTACTGTTATTAAGATACACACATAATATCTTTTATATTCAAATTTCTTTTCCTAAAATGTTTTCCTGAATTTCCTTAAATTGGGAGTCCCCTCTCCTCGACTACTATAAAGCAGAATTTCTAGCAGAACTATTTAAAGTATTAATTTTAAAAAACTTGCTTCTTATGCTAAATGTAGCCATAGTATGTGAATTATTAGAAACAAAAATACAGTTCACCCTCTGTGATATTTGCTGCTGGCTTTTTTTTAATTAAAAAATGTCTTCAAAACCAAACCAAAACAAATAAGAAAGCCCCCAAACAAACATAAAAAAGCTTGCTTTCTTGGTCCTATACAGGAGAAAATACCAGAGCTCTGAACAGACCTCAACATTTCAGGACTTGGTGCCATGATGTATTCATTTAATTTTTTGTGTGTGTGTGAATTATTTTGCAGGGATGTGAAACTCTTTTGTATGTTTCTCATGGTTATGCAACTTACTGAACTGACATTTGAAAAATGCATATGACTCATATTGTCTCCAGTTTTGGGGAAAACTTCTGGATTCCCACAACTCCCAAAAGAAGGAACCTATGGAAACCTTTTGATTTGCCTAGGTGGTGTGACCAACTTCAGCCACTTCTCATCTCCAAGCAAGACACCAATTGTCTCCCCTCTGTTGCTTTTGCAGCAATTGGACACTAAATTTAATGCACAAGGGAAATACTGAGTTTCCAGGAGAGAAGCAGAGAAATGGACCCCTCTTTGCATTATACACTTGAGGAGGTACTGAATGAAGGCATGAACCAAAATATAGTCCTAAGATCACTGTAAGGGTGTAAGAATAATGCCATGCATAAGGGTGTCAGCTCTCTTGAGGATTAAGGTAAAAGAAGCAGAGGCTTGCACCATCATGAAAAATTGCCTCTTCTTCAAAGAGATGCTGTCCCAGTTTAGTAGTCATGATAGTACCTCTGTATTTCATGTACATAGATTTTCATGTCAAACAAATGCTTCTAAGACTTCAGTTTTCTTAACTGTTTTACTCAGCAAGGAGTAGATTTTTTTTTTAAGGGTATTATAAATAGTCATTCCTCTATTCAACTTGACACATATGGTCATTCTATCATTTTTGCCGAAACAAGGGAAAGCAAACAAAGATTTGGGGAAAAAAATGGAAAGAGGAAGAATAGTGAGGTAAAGTGTTTCCTGAACTTTGTCAGACTTCTTTATTCTCAGAATTTCTTCATCTTTTTCACACAGAATCTACACAGATTTTTTTTTGTGCAGCAGATAAAAATTCTATTTAGATAGATGGGTAAATATGGAAAATTAGGATTCAAACTTGAGATTCAAACACTCTCAGGATTTGGACACATTCAAATCCAGACAGAAAAACATCTGTATGTCTACTGGCTCTGACCTAAAAACTCACACTAAGAAAACTGGTAGGCTTTTTGGCTAAGGCCTGTCTATATTCAATAATCTTTAGTATACATTTGAGATTCTAAACAAATAACCTTTTTTCTTTGCAGGAGATCTTTCTAAAGTTGTGAATGAAAACAATACACCCATTCAGGAATACTGATCCTATGCACACTGACCTCTGAGAAAAAAGAAGTAGCATTGTAACAAAACCAACATCTATATGTGGACTTACACTCCTAGATGGAGGTAGATTTCAAAATATTTTCAGGAGTTTCTCCAGCAGATGAAATGTCTCAATGAGCATGTCATTTATCTTATCTGTCATGCCTGGTAACATGTAAGACAGAAAACATTTCTTTTCACACCACCCAAGAACATTCTGTATTTTCATAAGAAACAATACAAATAGCAGGTGAATTCTCTTCTTATCATCTGTGTCTAAAACAGTTGGATGTAGCTGACATGCAGGGCTGGCATGAAGACTGAACAGCTGTAACCATCCTGTTAGCATTGAGGAAGCTGGACCCTAAAGCAAAAGAGTCAGCATATAAACTAAAGGAACTTTATTTGATAAGTTTATTTAGAAACAGAAAGAGCTGGTTATAGATTAGATTATCCAACTTTATGTTAATGTATTCCATCAGATAAAAAATAAGATATCTATGTTAACTCTAAATAAATTCACACCAGGAAGAGTCTCCTGTAAAATGAATTGAAATGCAGACAGGAAAATAAACAATAGTAGTTTTGATCCTTATTTTAGGATCCTTATTTTAGGAGTACCTTGATCCTTATTTTAGGGATTATTCAATGATTTACCCAACACAGGTGTATATGTACATCACCTATGGGATTCCTCTATGAACTTTTCACTGAATGAATACTGTCAATTATATTCTGGCCTTTATTCAACCCTTCTGTGTAGTTCCTGTGACTGGAACAACGGAGGGATGGCCAGCTCCCCAGCATCTTGCTCTAATCATCACTTCTCAAGAGAAAGCAGCTCCCTGTAAATCAGAAGTATTCATTCCTCAGGTGCTTTCCCGCAAAATCCTTCAGATGGGGGACTTAAAATAAGCCCTTAAAGGGATCAGATCATGCTCCTGGGGAGTAGTTGCTTTTGTGTTCTCTGCTTTTTCTGAGAAAAGGATCAGCAAAACATCTGCTGTAGGATATGAAGTAGTTGGAAAAAAGAGGCTTTTAAAGACCTAAATCAGAATAAGGGAGATGAATCTGAGAAAACTGATAAGCAGTATTAATAATTTGTAAACTACCAATGATACTTCCATCATATCTACCACTATTACATACAAAAAATATGATAAATTGTAGCTTACTGTAAAGACAGTAAAAATTCTAGTATTTACAGTTGTTTGAGAAACTTTAAATCTTCCTTTGTATGTAATTCTTGAGAGATCAGAATAAACGTAGAGATCATGCCATGATCATGTAATAGAAGGCAGTGTTGTAATAGATATATACAAATGCAGCAACACATTACTGGTATCTTTTTCTGCACTACAAAGTCTTTTTCCTCTAGACTCAGTAAAGTGTAGCCTTTTACACTAAGCAGTCCTATCTTCATATTTTTCAGTTCTGTGACTTATAAGGTGTAGGAGAGCCCTCAAGATGTCACCTGTAAGACACCTTGGCTATGAAGAGATTTTGAAACTGTGCTGTACATTTTTCATCTTCTGAGATAAAATGTTAAAGGGCCTAATAGGGTAGCCAGGAAAGTAATTTCTATGAACTATTCCTACAGTATCATATAGGTTTAAATAATTTCTGAGAAAAATATAATAAAAGAAGATTACTTAGGATGTAAAAGAAGCTGTTGAAATGTAGGTCTCAGAGATTATGAAAGCCACACACTAGTTCTGCAGCAGTTCTGGCTTCCACAATTACCTACTGCTACTAAGGTTTGGTTGCTCAGCCTTGGAAATTCCAGGAAAAATACTCGAGAAAGGGATTGAGAAAGGGATTGAGAATCTTTTGAAATTTTGTGACAGTAGTCACTGATGCCTGGACTGTTTCCAGTAACAACTGCCCTGAGGTAACAGCACAATTGACAGCTATGAAGTCCAAAAATTAGAAATTTGTTTGGCATAGAAATCAGTAATTTTGAGGAAAGGAGCCAACTGAAGAGTACTTCATGCATCTGGCATCTGGTGAGTAGCTGCTCTGTACAGTGTGGAAGGATATTGTAGGAAAATATTTGAAACAAACTGGAAACAAGTAGCTTAAAACAAGCCTTCTGGGGACTGAGAAAGATTCTGTGTTGATAACAATACGGAAAAGATAAAATATGAGGCTTCTGGGAAAAGGGTGAACCACAAAATAGGCATGACTTATAATATGACTGAACATAACCTTATGTATCACTTTCTAAAACCTTAGTTTCCAGAAAAGCTAAAAGCACATCTCTTAAAAATGAAAACAACTGAGGTTATTAATATATAATTAATTACATGACAAGTAAAATAAATGTTATTTTTAATTTTCTAGAAACACTAATATTAATCTGTCAGTTCTTAAAACAAGCCATTTTCAGTGTGAGTGAGAAAATTGCAACTGGGATCTACAATAATAAAGCTACTCTGAATAATGATTTAATACAGGGTTTTGTCTAATGTTAGATGAAAGAAGGCTGTGAATAAACTAATATTCTCTAAGCCCTAATGGGATTAAGGCAGCAACATGATGCACTTTGATTATTTCCAATAAGAAGCTGAAAGCATTTGGCTTTCACTGTCATAATAGAATCACTCTTTTCTAAGCACTTTTAATTTTGATGGGATATCCAATATAACATTATGTGGATCAGCTTAAAGGCAGTTATGTTTGGTTATTTTCCTTTCTTTGTTTATTATGTCCTACTGATATTTTAAATAAAAGGGTCTCTGCAATTCAAAGCCAAACATATTCAAAAGCTGTAATTAGCAAACTCTAGATATGAGCAACTCTAAATATATACAAATACAAGAGAAGTCTTGAGCCAAATCTGAGCATGATGAGTAAATTATTCTAAGAACCATTACTTAAGTATTATCAGCAATGCCAGGAGCAAATTGTAAATTGGAAACATGACTTTATATTTTCCTAGCTGCAGGCAACAAAAATTTGCAGAGCCTGACCTGCTTGTAATTGTGCACTCTAAAATCTCTGTTAGAGAACCTTTGACCTCAGGCAAGTGACCAGGCCCACAATTCCCTTTTGTAAGTCCTGTGGCCACATTGGGTTTGGGTTGCTTCTGCTACCACACTCTAAGAGGTGATGCACTTGCCAAATGAGTCTGCAAGGCTCCTTTGGCTCTAGCAGGAGCAAGTTCTTTACCTTTTCATTCCAGCTCTTTCTTCAGCTCAGCCTCTGATTTTATTGTTAGCCTCTTAACCCTATGATCACCAATTTTAAGCTTATCATGAAAAATCTGCTTCACTCATCAGTGGGCTCTGAGCATTGGCACATCAACATTGCCCCGCATGTTTGCACTGGGTAGGTACTAATGCTCATCTCAGAAATTCACCTACCTGCCAAAAAAAAACAAACCAAAAAAAAAAAAAAAAACCAAACCAAAAACATCAAAACAGAATGACGATGTGAGAGACAGTCTTGCTCAGTCATTCTCCAAATCCACAGCTTCTGAACAGGTTGAAGGAACTCAAAGGTCTCTCTGAAGTGCAAAACATTTTCTAGTGGCAAAGAAAAAAGGAATTTTGCCTTGGGACATTGCAGTATAAAGGGCCAGGTCAAAAGATTCAGAGAGCAGAGCTTTTTGCTACTTTCAAGTTGTCAGGTTTAGTTTGTGCTAAAAGGCACTGTGGTCCCTGGTGAAAGGTAAGAAGTTGTTTAGACCTCACAGAGAAAAGAAACTACCATTCACTGAGGTTCATGAGACTTTTCCTGCTGTCAGAACCCTTCATAGTCCAGAGACCTTGTTTACCTGCCCTAGCTCCCAGGGAAGCTCTTTGTGCTGGGGGCTCCATTGCCCTCCTGAGGAAAAAAGTCAGACTTCTCCTTTCATGTGCCAGAAATCTACCTGAGTGTTGAGGGAATTCTTCCTTCGCCTTTCCAATTACACCCTGTTTTACCAGACTGCATAAATAAGAGAAGCATTTATTTCTAAAGCTTCCTTCTTTAAAACAATTGCCCCCTTTCTTTGTGGGGCAAGGTGGTTATTATTATTACATTAAAATGAATACTTGAGTGGATGTATAGTGAGCAGAAATTGTTAATCTTTTAAGGCAAATTTGCTTTCACTGACATCATGTTGACACTGAGGTCTCTCTATTGCAGCAAAGCACTTTTGTTTTGGTGTTGACATTTCAATTTGAGATTCTTAGGCTGTAAAACATCTCTAAAAGGGCAGCTGACACCAGCCCTCTCCTTTTCTTTTTATACACCCCTGCCACTGCACAGTGTGAATTTGGCTGCATATATTTCAGAGAAGTAAGGCATCTAGTAATGCCTTGAGTGTTACTCCTGTGTTCTGCTCATCCCTTAATTTTAGACAGGGGTTGTTCTCTTACCATTTTTGTCAGAGTTAAACACTCAGGTACATCAGCACAGAACTGAAAATTTCTACCATTTATTGACATTTATACCACAGAGATATCAAACCACTTGATAGACAAGACCTTTCTATATTTGTTAATCAGATAAAATGACGGAAATCCAACTGAAACCACAACTGAGGAGTCGTGTTTTTATTTCAATACCAGGTATGGATACAACCAAATAGTGAAGTATAGATCTGAAACTACATCAATTGTTTCTGAAGGTGACAAAATCTTCTGTGTAATTTCTCCTCCCACTATATTTTTCTGGACTCCTCTGTTTTTCTCTCCACACAGAGACACTAATGAATCATTTTCCTTCCCAAATAGCCCCATATCTACTAAAAAAAGAAGGAAAATATTTTAAAATTGAATAACTGGAGTGTTAGCCATTATGTTGCCAGCAACTGAGTACCATGAAGCTGTTTGCTTACCACACCTCACCCATGGTGGGATGGGAAGGAAAATCAGAAGAGAGTTAATACTTGTGAGCTGAGATAAGAACAGCTTAATAATTGAAATAAAATAGAATGTTATAATAACACAACAGTAATAATAATAATGGAAAGGGAGATAACAATTAGAGAGAGAAATAAAATCCAAGGAAAATAAGTGATGCACAATACAATTGCTCACCAGTTGCTGACCCATGCCCAGCTCATCCCTGAGCAGCTATCAGCCCCTCTGAGCCAAATCCCCCCAGTTTATGCATTGGGAATGATGTTCTGTGGTACAGAATTTCCCTAAGCGAGATGTCCTGGCTATGGTCCCTCCCAGCTTCCTGTGTACCTGCTTAACAGCAGAGCATGAGACCCTGAAAGGCCTTGACTAAGAGCAAGCACTAAATATGAGTGTGTTGTCTACATTACCATTACACTGAATGGAAAAAGTGCAACACAGTAGTACCAGTTACTTGGGAAAAATTAACTCTATCCCAGCTAAAATCAGGAGTAGTTTGTACAAAAATTAGAAGCAAAAAAGAAACACAACTTCTCAAAATGTCATCAGCAACGTAAGTTCTGTAAAGGGCTTTGAATCATGTCACAGTTTCATGTAGACAACAGTGTATGTTGTGCTGAGCAGAGTGTCAGTTCCCTGTCCAAGGGAGCCTCCCTCTTAAGAGCATCTGATGACTTCCATGAAAGAGCAATCCCATTGAGGTAAGAGGAATATATGATTGTCAAGCTTAGCTCAGCTTATTAAAATGTCAGAGAACAGGGGAACACCCACTTTCACTCTATGACTTCTTCCTTCAAGCATCTCAAATCAAAAGCATTCTTTTAGTGCTGGCTAATATCAAGAAAACATATAGGATACGCCTATAAACTGTGCAAAACTGAGCTCCATTTCTAACTGTGAAAAAAAAAGAATAGTAGTTAGAGAAAATCATGGTACACGCCACTGATGAAAGTTACAACGCCACTGATGAAATAATATTTCTTAAAATCACAGCTGAATACTTCAGACTTTGAGTACCATGCTGTTTATCAAAAATAATGCATATTTCTACTTTTCATAGTAGGAAGCAGCCAAAGAAAAAAAATCAGTCTAGAAGGAGATAAAATATCTGTTACATTAACTACTTAGCTCTGGGAATACATTTTCATATGTTTTAAAGAACCAGACAGGGTACCTGTGCACATTTTAACATGCCATATTCTCTACAAACTAGAATGCAGTTTAATTTTAGGAATTAAGAAATGAAGATGAGCTCTTCTATGGACAAGTGAGCATACTATGTGTAACATTGCTTTTAAAAATTATTTAAAAGAGTAAAGGAGTATTTTCAGACGCTCCATTTTTCTCTCTCTTCTTGTTAAAGAAGTTTCTCCCATGTTGGAAAACATTATTGTGATATTGGGGAAAATTTATTTTCAATTGTGTTTTATATTATATATTCAGCATGGAGAGCATGTACACCTGAAGTATTTGGGGTGGGAGGGATTGTGAAGACCTGTGAAATTTCTGTTAACTGTGTGAAGCTGAAGAAATGGGAAAAAGAGAAGGCTGAGTATGAAATTACCCATGTAAGTTGACTGGATGAATTTTTATTTATCTAGACTGGTGTATGTGGCAAATATTGCAGCATTATGCCTCTGGTCTCAATAATTGCAGTGGAGTTGCTTGGGATACCTAACAAAGCAGATGAAATGCTGGCCTTAGTGTCTGCTGAACAGTAGTTATACACAGAAAAATTTGTAATGTTCCAGGAGCTAGCATGCTAACTATTTTTCCTGAGAATTCACACAAGCTTGGTCACATGAAGGGTTTGAAGGGGGCCATTCCTTCTGGGAGTTGTCCCCAGCTGAGAAAGGGAGTAGAGAAGCATAGGGATGCAAAAGTGTGGATTTCCAGTCCAGCTGTATGAACTCTATTTGAAATCCTGAGATGCCACCAGTAGTAGGGAGCTCCTGACGATGAGTACTCATGTTGTGACATGATAGGCAGTTCCCACTTCAGCCCGATAAACTGCAACTGGATAAGAAAACCTCTCTGCTCTTAGGACTTAAAATTGAATTTCCAGTTGAACAAGTGTTTCTTGGTACTGTAAGGAGGCTTTGCTGTATGTAATAGAAATTATTAGATTTTATGGAATATCAATTTTGATTATAAAATGTTAAATTGTAGAAATAGTCTTCCCTGCAACAAGAATAATGTATGCATCTGCAACCTGAAAATGATGCAAATCACACATATATAAATATCACATGACACCTTTCTTTCTAAACAGAAAAACTATTTGATCATTTATTAGGGGATAATGTGCCAAGAGTGCCACTGCGAGAATAATGTTGTTACTTGTGATGGGTCTGCCCTTACAGGAGGAGGGTATAAAGAATACATATTTCATCCACACACCACAAACTATCTACATTTCAGCAGATGTTTTCTCACAGCAGAAATTTCGGAAACAAAAAGTCACTCTTCCTAACCACAAGATATGAATCACACTACCGTAGCATGGAAACCATGATGCACACTCAGAAACAACAAATAAAATTAAAGACAGCAGTCTATTGTGATAGCTATAATTCTTAAGAATTTCTACAGGAAACCTTGTCTGCTTTATGAACAAATCAAATTCTATAGTTTACTTATGAATGACACAGATTAAATTCTTCTGCCTCTGAGTAGTTTCAGTTTATATTTAGTCTCTTATTTTAAATTATGACTCACTGAGTTTTATGGACATGAGAGGCTACTTGCAGTTAAATTTTACAAGAATTAAGAGTAAATTTGCTTTTCATTTCTTGAATCCTTCCATCACTTTTGTTTGTTTGTTTGTTTTGTTTTTGCCATATCTTGCTCTAGATTATCATTCTTTTTTTCTTGCAGGGAAAGTGAGAGTGAGGAGTCATGACCTGATTCTAATCTGACCATCAGATGCCTCTGAATTAAAAAAATGATAATTTAAAAAAATCTAAATTTCTGGACGTCTTTACTATTACATGAGGTTTGTTGCATCCCAGGTGCTACTTCTGCAAATGGATGTAACCTTGCAGGGAGGTGTGTGAACCAGGTCTAACCCAGCAGTGTCTGCACTACGAGACAGGCAGCAAGGGCAGCACCAGTGCCACTGCAGTGTGGTTTGCTGGAGGGATGCTGGATCAGCCCTGGCTGTGCTGGGACATGTGGCTGTCCCAGCAGCTGCAGAGCTGGCTCCGGTACAGGGCTCTGCTGGGGGCACTGCACCTCACTGAAAAAGTTCTCCGCTTCCTTTGTTCTTGCACTGTGTTCAGCACTTCCCTCTGTGCCCCTTCACCAACACATTTATCGTGCTGTCCTTGAACACACAGTACTTTTCCTCAATACTCCTGGCAGTTACTCAATATTAGCATTGTTTTGATGTCATCATACAGGCTGTGTTGTAACCGTAGCGTAGGTGGGTGAGGAGAGAGGAGAGAGACAAGGCCCTCGAGGAGATGACTCTCAAATGTAGAGTAAGTTTGGTATGCCTTGTTTTCATGAAGGATTTGCAAACCTGACCTACTTGGGGTTATTATCTTACCTCCCACAGGCAGCTAAACCCTAACACGTCTGAATGTGCTACAGACATTTGCATAAGGCTGGAAAAGATAGATCAGCCTGTCACAGAAAGTAAATGCATAGATGTAAACCCCCCCAAATATATGCATTTTGTTAGTAGTCAGACAAGATTGATGCAAATAAAATTCATTCACTCTGTCAGAATTATTAGAAAAAGCTCTGCTCTGGATCTATAGCTTGATCTCATCACACATTTTGAGATTTTGGCCTGTGAAATAGAGGGCAGTTTGGCAGAATGAAGAATATGTTTGCCCCCCTTTTCCCAGCTCTTAAGCAACTCTGAATCGTCTTGCTTTTAAAGACACTGAATGACATAATAAGCATGTATATATTTAACAAAATCCTAATTGAAATTTTAAAAATTAAATTAATACTAATATCCTTTATTGTTCTTCCATACTGCAGGGCAGAAACCATGCAAATAAATAAAACTGAATGCAACAGAACTCTGCCTTCAGCTAAAGTTGAGATTATTAATGCATGCAGACAGGTCAAATACTGTTGTGGTTTCACATCAGTTTCTTCTGTTTTACTTCCAGATTTTTGAGAGCTTCCCTTAGGTAAGGAGGACATCTGTTTATGTCTGAAAACAATAGATATGCTCAAGCTGGAATGTGGAGGAGGTTTCTCTTCACAAAACAAGCACAGCACTCTCCTGGCAGGCTTGCCAGAGGGCACAACATAACTAAGAATATGAACTGCTCCACTTACCATCTCTATACAAACACAAGGTTTTTCTCCAAACATGCCCTTGATGATACCAGAGAATGTATCTGAAGCTAACACTGGAATATTCCCATTTATTTCCTGACACTGGGATAAGCCTATCCATCTAACTCACAAAAGTGGGTTAGTATCATTCAGATTATTACAGTGCAAAAACCCAATAACAATAAAGGTGCAATGTGCCATATCAGCAATAAACCTATGCATGAGCAGAGCAAAATACTGGCCAGCCTACAGTAGGAAAGGTTTTGTCCTCATTTTTCATGAAATTGTTTCGTGTTTAGCCTTGAATGTCTACAATTATTCATGCAATTAAAGATGTAGTCCATAGAAATCAGGTCTACATTAACTTTTTTTTTTTTAATTTAGCTAAATTTTAAAGAATCAATCACAAAAAGTTACATTTACACTACTAGTACAAGATCAGTGAGAGGTAATATCTTGGCAATGGTATTTCCTTCAACCTCTGATGAGACTAGAAAAACACATTTCTAGTGTATTCATTAAGTTAACATATTCTATAATTAATAAAGAATCATGAGTCACTTTCTGGGAACAGTATTAAAGGAACTTCAGGATGTAGTATTTGAAGAAAGAGAATTCGGGAAGTCCTGTGATAGTATGGAACTGCATTTCTTAATCATACAGGAAAGTGATTTTAAGGGGAGGGGAATTGGTGACTTCTTTTAGTAAAAATGAATCACAGAAGTGCTGGAATATGACAATCAAAATGAAATCTCACTAAATTATACAAGTAACTAGCAATATAGTTCTGAGACATAAGGAAACCACAGGTTTTTGGCAAATGTTTTCTCAAGAAAAGTTGGAGCAGTTAGAGAAGATATAAAGCACAGAGCAATTAGACTGTTTCCTCTTTTTTATCTTTGAAGACTTAACAGTTTAGCAGATGATTCTGTTAAGAAAGTTACTACTTTTTTATTCATGCATGTTTCAATGCATATTGACATATGCTTACATGCCTTTACATATGCTTTTCTTTAAGATTTCAAATAGCACAGTTGTTGAGAAACCAACAGTGAATAGAACTCATTTTAATCCATATGCTTGTTTCAGACGCAGTTTCAGCAAAAGGTTGGGGTAGTGGTCCCTGCTTCCAGGAATGGTTTTGATTTTTTTCAGTGACAATCTGAATGCATACATCAACATGATTTAATTTAAGTGCACGCATGGCATTTTAGTTGTGTCCCTTAGCAGGTGTATTTTTTCTGGCTGGGATGGAGTTAATTTTCCCATAGCAGCTCTCAGAGTGCTGTGCTCTGCCCTGACAGCTGGAAAGGTGTTGATAACATACCAGCAGTGTTTGCAATATTGCTGAGAAGAGCTTGCACAGCATCAGCCCTGTCCAACATTCCCCCTCACCTGCAGGTTGGTGGTGAGCAAGACCTTGGGAGACAATATGGCCAGGACAGCTGACCCAAACTGACCAAAGGGAGACTCCATAATATTCCAGACCATGTGTCTGCTCAGCAATGGGAGCTAAAAGAAAAGAGGAGGGGGGTGGGAGAAGAGGGTCAAAGGTGATCTGTTATTTACATAATTTTTCTTCTGGAGCAACTATTAGGTGTACTGAAGCTCTGCTTCCTGGGAAGTGGCAAGGCATCCATTTATGATGGGAAGCAGAGAATAAAATATCTGTGTTTCCTGTGCTTCTGCATGCATGACCTTTGGTTTTGCTTTATTAAATTGCCCTTATCTTGACCCATGAGTTTTTTCCACCTTATCTTCTCCCTGCCCTGCCCAATGAGGAGGGGGAGGATAGTTCAGGCTCCATTCTCTTCAGTTTGAAGTGTCCTGTACTACCCATTTTCTATGGCAGTATCAATCTTCATCAGACTTAACCTCATATCATACTTCTCAGATTTTCCTGCAAGATTTTGATAAAGCAGCTCTTTCCAGGGCAACCACTGTGAGCAAATGTTCTCAATTCTGGAAATGCTGGTCAGGGGGTGGAAAATCTGACAGTTCTGAAACTTTTAATCTACAAACATCATATTCAAAGTCTGGCAGTCCCTGAAATGAATGAATTAAAATTAAAGTTATCAGATCTTCTTTTCAGCATCATTCAGACAGATTCTGCTGTACTTTATTATGAAATGACAAGTCCTGCTTGTATTGAGGAAGAGGAACTGTATCCTCTGCCATAATTTCACACTTCTCTAATTTACTTCAAAAAAAAGGAAAAGCAGATTAATACATTCCTTTCCTTCTTCTCCAGCTAAATTACAATTCTTCCCTGAGACTTGTTTATCTACCAGAAGGTTAATAGTAATAATAGTATATTTAATAAATGGTACTTTTTATTGATAAAAACTAAAGAATATTTTAAAGTAAAGTTGAAACTTTAAAGGTAAATGTTAAAAATGCTTATCTTCTCATCTTCCTTTTCCATTCTGCTTTTTAAAAGCCTTTTTTCCTGAAATTATCTGTCTCTGCCTCAGATTCCAACTCTCTTACACAAAAACTCTTCCTAAGCCTTATTTTTTTCTTCTAGTAATTTTTTCCACCCGCTAGCAGAAAGATGAAAGGCAGGTAATTTGTCTGCAGAGTCTCCAGACTGATGAGAAGCAAGAGACTCTGTGCATAGAGGAAGTTCTAACACTACTAAGGAAAACATCCCAGCAATGTGTTTCTCAGCGACACAATTATTATTTGAAGCAACTCATTGATCAGGGCATACATTTTAGATATTGGAATGAGAAAGTAGCAGTTTGTGTTTTACATTTAAGGAGAATTTTTTCCACTGAAGGCAAAAAAAAAAAATTGTTTGGGAGTAAGAACCAGGAAATTATAATCACATCTTTACAATCTTCCAGAATAGTAGTACTCATTTATCATCTTTAAGAGGAAGTTTATGAGTGTGCATTTTGTAATTATATTATTCTTAATATTTGAAACATTTATTCTTAAAGAGATAAAAATTTGCTTTCTGGAAGCTAAACACATTGATACAGTGCTTTGTTGAGCCTTTTACAAAGTTTAAGGTGCAAGTTGCTATAGACACATCTGTGTTTTTGTCTTTTGATAGAGTTTCAGCCCAAAGTGTGGAAATAACTGAAGTCAGATTGCTCCTGCAGGTAAAGTAAATAGGTCCTGACATGACCAACAGAAACAGACAACCCAAATTACTTTCAAGAATAACGCTTTTTATCTAAAATGAGTAGTCCACCTGCTTCTTTTTTTCCTGTTGTTTTAAGACTGACTCTTCATTTGAAGAGAAGTTTTCTTTCCTGAAGGGGAAATATAAAGAATAGGAACTGATAACAAAAAACAACAAGCTTTACAAATGTATCCAAGAGACAAAAGTACACGATGTCTTGAGGGGAAAAAAAGGAAAAATAAGAATAAGTTATTTACAGATATTTCTAAATTTTCATCAATGACAATCTCTCCATAAGAGTTGATATTAATGCTCCTCATAACAAATTTCCAAAAACCCCCAACCTTAAGAAAAATTCATTCCAGTTCCTCTGTTTTCTTTCATATCTCAGAAGGGAGCCTGAGGGATAACACAACAGGTAGTTAAAGAAAAAACTAGCAGATACTGAAGTTTGCCATTTCACTGTGCAAACCAGTCTGACTTTCAGTGAAGCTCCTGGCAAAGCCCAGGGCATTTCCACTGGCATCTGAATGCAGGCATTGCCTGGGACCAGCTACTGCAATCACTTTTTTGCTCTTTTACTTCAGTGACCAGTGGTCGATGCAGGTAATTCTTTTCACACTAAACCCTTTCCACAGATTAATTCATGGCCTAAATAACTCCACTTATTCTGTTTCACATGATTGCAGGAAATGTCATTCCTCCTCTTTTTTTTTTTTCCCTTGGTAATTTTTTTTCATTTTTGCATTCCAGGCAATATAACATCTGCACAGTATAATCAGCCAGTGAGTGGCTTCTTGGGGATCCCCCCCATGCCTCACCACAGCTGTCCTTCCAGCCAAATCTCCTTCTCCAGCGCCTATTCTTTCCCTCTAACCTCCCACTGCTGCCAGTATGCTCTCCTGTTTTTCAAAGGCACAATGGAGTGTTTTGGAAGTGTGGTTCCAGGGCTATATTTACCACATAATACCAATGTTTATTAGCTATAAATCCCATGGCAGGCATATGAAATACAGTTGTGTCAGACACCATAACTTTTCAAAACATAAGCATTCTTCAAAAAGTATGTGCTAAATATATTTTCTTCATTCTCTCTTCAGTTAATAGGAAAAAAAATGAAGATAAGGCAGATGACCTCTTCTTTGCTTTATTACATGAGTGATATGAAATAGCCTCTGCTCCCCCAAATCTACTATCACCAAGCATTTAAAAGATGAGAGTAAATTCTCACAAATGCCATAGATCATTGACAGAATTCCACCAGGTTTCTTTCTTTTATGTATGCCACAGTCTAAAGGCTCTCCTGAAAACACCTCTATGGCTTCTGCTGCCTTGTAGTACTTTATTAATGCTGGTGTAAATACCCTGTGTGTCTACCTCTCATCTGGTCATTAACTGTACTAATTAAAAGAGCATCAAAATGAATATTTAAGGATCATTCTGTAAAATATATAACTCCATGGTTTCAGATGAAGGCTCTCTGTTTGAAAGTTTGCACATCAATTTTGAAGGAAAGTAGGAAGAATAGGAAGGAAGAAACTCTTCTGCAGGTGAGTTTCTCTACCATCAAGCCATAGTATTTTTCAACCTAGAAGGACTCTCTGAATACAGTGCTTCAATAAGACATAGATAATGCACAGCAAGCAAGCTAACACCCTGTATAGAGTTCAGTGAAAATTCATGCAGTGAGATGATCGCATGCATTATAACACCTTGCTGACTCATTGCTAGTATGAGAGAAAATAGTTTGCCCTCAGGGACAATAATAGCTTATCTCATTTGCAAAGAGAAAGAATAATAACCATGAAGTCATAGCAAATTATCTCCACCTGTGACACTGATGAAATTCTGAGGTGGAGCTGGCCAGGTGAAACTGTAGAGGTGGAAACTGTAAAATAAAAACATCTGACTGGAAAAGGTTGTGTATTGAGACGCAGGACTTTCTTTGAAGAAGATAAAAGGGCAGCGTTCAGTTATGATTTCTGTAAAGAAACATAATGGGTCAAATAACCACAATGTATTTTGTAGCTGGAGGGAAGGGTGGGGATGTGTGTGGGGAGGGGAGAAGACAAAAAGACATCTTCTGTCTGAGTCTGGCATCTATGAGAAACAAGAAGTTCCTTTCCTGAATAAGTTTCTCTTCTTAATAACTTCCTAAACTCCCAAGGTATAATTTTTATTTTGCTCCTTAACTAAGGAAGTACAAGCCAAAAATTGAGAAAAATAGTTGCTCAACCTCACAAAAGAGAGACTCTGTCTGGTTTAGAGAGGGGTCAGATTTGTCTGTGAAAGCAGAAACTTGGTACTTATGAAATTTAAATGTCAGCATAAGCACTTTTAGTATATTTTAAAACATGGACACACTGGATACATATGTTTGGGTTTGTTTATCAAAACTTATGGAATTTTTCTCACCATTGATCTGGAGTTGGTGCAACTTTACTTCAGTGTGGACTGGGGCAACCATGGGCTCCCCAGCTTGCTTCAGATGAACTGCAGACATGTTGAGATAGACAGTGTCAATCACTCCCACTCACTGTGTGCAGTTTCAGGAATTATCTTTATGAGGAATCACTCTTCTAACTCACAGCCTAAGTTTAGTTCTGTCTTGTTATAGTTATACTTACCTGTGGTAAATTTATCTCTGGTGGAGGAGACTCCACCAGTCCAGATCCTTCATTTCCTCTGCAGTCACTAGATAGAAGGATAAATATTTGGAGACTGGGAGAGGAAAATCCACTCCCTTTACCGTAGATGGTTTCCATCTCTTTGGATGCACAGGCAATTTATAAAATCTTTTACAGTTAATTTTGGACAGAAATCTAGTTCTTCTGCTGAGGGTATAAGGGACTGAAAAAATGTTAGAAAAATCAATCTTTTCATGGGTCAACTGACCTAGCTTTCTTTTGACATCTTCCAACATGACTCAGTAAATGGGAAATAGTTCTTAGACCTAAAATAGTTTGGATCGTCTGGGGTACTGCTATTGATAGAAATAAAGACAGAAACTATAGCATAAACAGGCATTATTTTTTTTTTACTAGGGTTCTGCTCTGTTAAAATTTAGTAGGTAACTGTAGCACATGGAAGAATTACCTGTATTTGGGAGAAGTAAGCTCAGTAGTCCATGAAAAGCACCCAGTGAAGCCACGTTGTAATCTCTAGAGCGGCTGAAGCCTATGAGAAGGGTAAATCTATCCTGAATAGCTGGTGGTATATATTAGGAACCAGTGAAAATATAGTCAGTTGAACACAGCCTTTATTAGTCAACCTTTATGTCAACACAACTGCACTTACTCCAGTAATTTCAAGCTCAGAGATGTCTGGACCTTTGCCAATAATTATGGGCTTCAGTTTTCCAAAAGGTTAGGGAGGTTTTATTATAAGTTTGATACTACAAAAATCAAACTGGACAAGAACCTTGTATTAAGTCAAGTTTAGAGTCAATCTTGGTCTAATTGGGCCATTAGTTTCTCATATTCTTATGTTCAAATTTCCTAACTGTTGCTGACAACACCATGAACTGGCATGATGTGGTTGTGATTTTGTGGCATTGTGATTTTGACTGTACAATCTCAACATTCAAGTAGATATTTACAGGTGGGGAAAAAATTTTTGCAGTTTTAAGTTTCAATCTTCACCTCTGCAGTGAGGCTTATTGACCACTATTCAAGGTGATAGGTACAGAAGAAGAAGCTACTTAGCTCCATTAAAGACATAAAAAGATTTGATTTACTTAAAAACATTGATTTCCAAGTAGGCAGGATGTATGTACAATTTCATGAGACAGGAAGAGAGTAATAGTTAAGAACATTGTGTCCTTGCTTTGAAAGCTTTTGCTGGAAGCTAAGTTTCATGATTTAGAAAGAAAAAGTATGGAGTGACCAAACAAGATCTTTCACAGTTGAATGTGCTTCTATAATTTAAAACACGCACCAGAAAATGCAAAAAATTTTTAAAAAGTATTGGTGGTGTTGTTCCCAAGATAATAGCCTACACATTAACCTAAACCTACTCTTTATTCTGCTCCAAGATGGCTGCCAGAACCAGTTTAAATTTGTTAATTTTCTTTTAACCAGAGACAAACATTTCACAAAGCATTCGCTAGAGCACAGATGATAAAAAAATATATAAATCAGTCCAACATGCAGCAGGGTGCTTCTCTTCTGAGGAAATTTCTCGTGGTAGAAATGCAAGCATTAATACAGAGCATATAACTTTGTGAGTCAATAAAGCCACACTTCATTTTCACCATACCCATTACACTGTCGCTTTGTCATAGACTGTCCTACACAATCCTAATGGTCTTTTCCTTCAGCATTTTCTTAGTGTAACTCCAGTGGAGTATAAGCTCAGGAGTGTTGAAATGTATGCAACAATCATCCCAGAGACATGGCTAGATTATAACACCTGACCATTACTAATTCAATGCAATCATTTCATAGTAGAAATCAAAACTACAGCAAATACAATTGTCAATAAATATAAACATTGTTATACATATATGAATCTAGAGATTCCCAAATGGCAAACCAGCAGGATAAATTTCTTCGCTTGCTTTGCCAAAATTTGCCCAGGCTCTCCCTGGTCCTGCCTGCTCAATGTGTGCAGTTTGACATATAGAACACAAAGAAAATGGAGATTAAATCTTCTGACACCAATGGACCTGGTCTCTGTCTGGTTCCATCTGGTGTGACAAAGCACCAGTACCTTGACCTAGTCCTATTCACTGAACTCCTACAGGAATTCAGGATCAATGCAGAATAAACTTTATGTGTACCTTTATAGTAAATGTTTTAATTCATGTATTTCAGTCCATTCAAAATTGACAATCTGAACTCTGACATTGCTTAAGAAACTTCTGTTTAAAACTATTTCAGTGCTGATACTGATGATAATGAACCCATGTATGGACATGTATACATACACACACTCTAACTAGACAATTTTACTTTTCCCTTCAACAGCCTGATATTTCTCACTTTCAATTGTGTCATCATGTTTTAAAATTGAGGGAGCTTCCAGATTCTCAGATTAGCATAGATTATCAGTTTATTTTTATTGGCTGTCAAAATGCACATGTTTATTCCCAGTAAAAGCTACTGTAGTTCATTTTCCAGCATAAGATGTAGTACAGTGTGTGCTCAAGGAGAGTGAGTTCTTGTAAATTTTGTGAGAGAAATCCAGAACTCTCTGAACTCTGCTGAACTTAGTGGTTTTGCTGCTGGCCACAAAGATGTTGTCCTTCTACCCTCATCCTCTCTTGTTCTACAAAGAACCTGAACAGCTGTTATCTCTGGCATTAGCCAAAAGAAACAATAAATGCTGGTTGTTAAAATTTCCTGTTTTCATGGTCTTAGGAAGTCTAATGGCAATCAGACTTTACCACACACTTGTGAATGCTGTGAATTGTTCACCTTCATCCATTATTTTAAAATTGTCATAGTTTTAGGGTCTAGAAATAAAAGCCAAAAAACAGAAGCAGAACTCTATTAGTGATTCATTGGTGATTCAGAGTGTCTCATTTATTCCCTATTTCTCACCAAGGGAACTTGACACCCACTTCCTATCACATCAGTGTTACAACCATGAGCATCAAGCCACAATATTGTTTTGTTGCCGTTTATGGTTGTTAAACGGCAGCTTCTAAAGAAAAACCCACAAAAAATAGGTTTTCTTAATATCTTCATTAGGTTTTATGTCTTAAACCTATCAGTGGCCAGCTAGAAAGCACACAGAAAGAGAAAAGTAAGATCTGTGGATCTGCAGCTTCCAATCTGTCTTCTGGATACTTTTAAATTGGTTCATCTCAGTCATTTGAACCTTGGTGCACTCCGAATCTTGAATTGCATAAGGAGGTTTATGGGGTGTTACTGAAATGTTTTCTTGACTTCTGAAACTATCTCAACAAGAAATAAGCTAGAATTGGAAATACTTGAAAGTGTTTTTCTGGTTTGTAAAAAAATGTTCTTTGTTTGGTTTGGTTGGTTTGGTTTTGATTTTTTTGTGGTTTTGGTGTGGGTTTTTTTTTTCTTTGTATTTTTAATGTGTTTTATGTTCAAGATAGACTAAATTGATCTTTTTCAATATTTTCAATGAACTGTAAACTTCCCTTATCATATTCACTGTCAGTGAGACTGGCATTCTTGTCACCAGATATATCTCTGAGGATAGGGAAAGGAAGTGACAATACATTTTAACTGAACTTTTTCAGACTTGAACAATAGACCTCCAAAGAAAACAACTTAATAAAGATTTTATGTTCTAGTGTGTAAGATAATTCATACTTGACCTATATCTTCTGACTTTAAACCAGTTCATCCGAAATTTAAGGGACATTTTTTTTTATCCCTCATACCCTCAGCAGAAATGCTTTACAAAGCCCCACATATACTTCAGACGTGCCTGTGGAATCACTCGATAACCTCCTTCACCTTCCTCAGACAGCTCTCTTTCTATCACTGTAGAAGAAAAAAAAAAGGTTTGAAGAACATCTATTTTTTAATAGCAATAAAATAATGCTATTAAATAATAAAATAAACAATAAAATTTTAATATAAATTTTTTTAAGTATCATAATATTTACCTTATCATAGTATTGCAAGGTTTCTTTGGAAGTTTGCCTATCAGAATTCTTGTTCTCCCTGAGGCCTAAGCTTTACAAAATTCTGGATAGATCTGCATTGAGATAATTTCTTTGTCATATAGAGAAAATTAATCTCTTTTGGTAATAACGTAGAATGAATCCAAGAAAAGCATGGAAGAGCAAGAAAGCTCCACACCCTGCTAGGAAGGGTATTTATTCCAAACTAAGAGTTTAGAAATTCTGAAAGTCCATACATTTTTTTAATTCAGAGTGGCCTGAGACAAAAACCTTTGTTTCAAGCCTATGAGAAAAGTAATCAAAATCTGCATCTTCAAACAACACTGTAAATCCTATTCCTCAGGCTAATCTGTGCCCTGTGGCATACTTTTGCTAGAAATGCATCTTCTTAATATTTTTTAAAATTTCTCTTTGCCAAACAGTAAGTTTTTTGGGTTTTACTAGACTGTGTTTTGGCGGAAAGAAGTCTTGGCAAATCTGGTTCAGTGTTAAGCATGGTGGCCTTGGTCCATGAAAGCACTTGAATTCTTAGCTCTAAACTAAGAATTAAATCTTATTCTTTCAGCTACTTGAAATTATGTAGTGTTCCTTTAACATGAGAGGCATAATGAGATAGGAACCTAATGAGAACATATTCTAACACAAACATGCTATGATTCAAAATAGCCATGTTCTAGGAATTCATTAAAGTTATAGTGTTTTGGTTTAATTTGTCAAAAACAATTAGAAAACAACTGGGAAAACATTTTTTGAACTTTCTGTTTATAGTTTGTCTAACTCTAAGAATTAAAAGAAAAAATCTGCAGTACAAAACTGTGGAGATGGAATATAACTGCATTTTATATGTTTTCAGTACTGTATGTTTTTGCAATATGAAAACTAAATATATCTAACTGTACCAGTATTTAGAAAAGTTATTTGCATTTTAATAAGAAACTGTACATATTTGTAACTGTTAGATATATGAAAATAAAAATATGAGGGCCATGCAAAGACCAGAGATGTTTATTTCTGTCTCATCAAAGTTGTGCAAATAAGTTATTTGTAGTCACATACATGTCTTTATCCACATCCATACATGGAAATAGAAGAGATTTTTACAAAACGTTTCAAGGCTACTTTTGCTTCTAGTGGTTCTCACCCAAGAAAATAGGTATGTGCTACATTTTTTGGTGTTTAAGTTCACTTCAGATAAAAAGACATACAATCATGAATAATAAAGTCATAGGTAAGCAGATGACAAGATGATAACCAAGAGCAGAGACATAACAAAGAAAATTCCTTGTAAACATAGCATTTGTTGTTAGATGCTCTGCAATATGAGAAAAAATTAGATTATCTTTTTATACTTTTCAGGGCACAATGTAGTCTATTTCTGGGGCCAGAACATGTTTTTACTGACTTTTTTCATGGGATACATAGCTGTCTGGGGCCAGTGAGGGAAGCTGGAGTCCATTTCCAAGGTGCTGATGCAGAACACCTCACTCCCCACAGCTCATATTCCCACAGCCTACAGCACACACCAGGGTATTCCTTTAACCTGTCAGGAAGCTGAGGCAGAGAGAGGAGATTTGCCCACCCCCAGATTAAAGAATCTGTGACAAGAATGCAGAGCCAGTGGCTCTCAGCCAGCTTTTGGCTGCCACATCCAGGAGCCTGGGGCCTCAGCTGGGTGGATGCTGGCAACCAGAAGAGAGTTGGCAATGGCTTGGTGTGAGAGACCAGGTTGGAGCAGAGTCATGAGTCTTTAGTGCCTTGGAGAGAAACGCAGGAAGGAAATACAGACTTCAAAGGCCCATTATATTGCCCAACAAGCAAAAAGGAACCTAATTATAACTGAGAATGTGGCCAGCAGGGTCAGTGGTCCAGCTGGAAGCCAAGCTCTCTTTGCTTCATGTTAAAGGTCCCTTGAAGTTCCTGTTGTGTCAAATGTCAAGCATATTTTGAGTTTTAACTAGTTCACATGAAATCAACAATAAAAATCTTACTGACTTCAATGAGACCAGAATTTGACGGTAATCCACGACCTGAGAACATTTCTCTCAGTAGATAAGGATCCCATTTGACATCGGGTTACTTGCAAACTTTTCTCATTGATGTCTTCCGCAGGAAGGTATTTGTACCCACAAAAAATAAAGGATATTACTTTAGAGAAAATAGGCTGCACTCTTTTGAGTCTTCTCAATAATATTTTCATGCCCAGAAGGGAGGCTGAACAGCGCATCGCTGTTGTGAAACTTCCCTTCAGTTGCCACTAGAAAGAATGCCTTGGGGTTTTTTCCACGTTCAAAGCATCAGGTTTTGTAAGCTCAATTTAAAACCATGAAAGAATATGTTTCTTTTAGGCCGAGTAAGGCAAAAACTTTCTGTGTTAGGGAGGATTTATAGATACAGTGTTACAATGTGGCATTTGTTTTAAAGCAGTAAAATGATTAAATGTTTAAGAGGTTTTAGCCATGTGATTATTATGTGTCATCATTTTACTGAAATATCCTTCTCCATATCTAAATTTTTGGGGAGTCAGGGTGGGTGAAGAATATTAAAATTTTGGTAAGTTTTCTGTTCTATAGAAATACTTGGTGGCTGCAATGAGATGTAGCAGTCCTGCTATACCTTTCAAGAAAAAAGTCTCATATGGCTTTTTTCTTGAAAGAGGAGCTCTATCTTTGCTCTCTTGGCATCTTCTCAAATCCTCGTTGTCAGGAACATTTACTTTTAGATTCTTCTTATGTAGACCTATCAATTCAACAACAATCTGCACCACCCCTGAAAAGAGGAGGGCTGATTCTCTCCTGCATGCCAGCTGTAGTATTCAAGTGTCTGGAACGAGATCAGGGATTTGGTCTGCCTGAAAAGTGATCTGGTGAAAGCAAAGACAAAACAAATCCAGCAACCTGTACTGTGGCTGTGTGAAAGCAGCTGTACAGCTGCAATTGTTGCAGCGCCGGTGTCCATTGAAATCTAGGGTGGCCTTGGAATTTTTGTAGTATATTCTGAGGTCCAGACTGCCACCTGGCCAGAAAACACCTCTGACTTCAGTAGGAGCCTCAATGAAAGAGTTTAGTGGATTCCTGGGTAGATGGCCATCTACTTCAGCCTGGAACCAAATAATATTGTTGTAGAAGGCGTTCATGTTTCTACCTGCTACAGATCTCCACTTTTACACGTCAGAAATGTTTGCTAACTTTGAAATGTTTCAGACAATGGTGGATAACACCATTTTATTCCCCTGATCTATTTTCACCCCAAAAGGAAAAGAAACACAAAACAATAGTCAGATATTTTCAGGGTTTCCCAGGTAAAATTATGTTGTGTTGTTCATTGTTACATAATCACAGTTGAAATTAATTTTTTTCCTTTGGTTACTAAATTCGTTCTTTGAACTCCAAGTGTTGGTATGCACTTAAGTCAGAAAAATATCAGAAGTTCAGTGCTCGAAGGCATGTCTCCCTTTTTAGGCAGTGCTCAGGTCTTGAACTTTGGAAGAAAAAAATCTGTTTTTCTAATACTACTTTGACTACATCTGCAGCTGTCAGGAGATCTATATCCAATAGCCCAAAAGGCATTTTGAGATGAGTAAGATTCAATTTTTAATGTGCAAGAAATAGCTTAGTGTGTTTTGTTAATAAGCCTCCATACACTTTTCCCTTTTCTCTTACATTACCAAAAAGAATGTCAGCGCTATCCACAACATCATTCCTGACACAGCATATGAGTTCTTGTTACAGAACTTTGTGTGGAACAATTTTTTTTGTACTTCTTTACTGTCTTATGCCAGAGCTTACTAAAATGATTCAAAAACACTCATTAATGCAACATGTACTGGAACAAAGAGATATTTAAGGGCTGCTTTACTCAATACTAAATAATATTAAAAAGTTTAAAAAATTTCTTAATGTTTTGATTCAAGCATTATTTTCTTCTGGATGTGGCTGAGATCACTGCTTTTGTAAAAGTGTATAGTGTGTGGCACACATAACATCTTTTTTCTGTATACTACGCTTACTCATTCTAGGAGACAGCTATAAGCACCACTGCTTTGCTTTCAAATCATGCTTTTCTCTATTTTTTCTGACTTTTTAAAAATAAAAAGATGTGTTATCAAGGTTCAACTATCACAAAGGCTGAGTACATGAATGTTGTTCTTTATCTGAAAAAGGATTCCTCCAAGAATAAAAATTCTCAGCACTATAATAGTAAGGGAGTGGGTTAAATCATTCTGAGATAAAAGTGCTGTTCACAGAGGGTCACTGTCAAACATTTTGCAGTCATTTATTTTTTCCTGATGTTACCCTTCTTTATGTTAAACTAATAAAATGCTTATTTGGTGGTGACACACGATCTCAGTGTAATGTAGCTGCATACAGACCAGCTGCTTTGCTTGCTAACAGAATTGTGTGAATGTGGCCTGCCGCACGCACTCACTGCTGAATGATTGGATATTCTGGTAGAGTAGGATCTGATTGATTCTTTTAAACTGAAATATTTAGTTTCAGTTACAAACCTTGGAAAAAATAAGGGTTTATCAGTAATGAAATTTCCCACCGATAAGATTATTATCTTTCCAGAAATATTTAGGCTTTTTAATTTCATTTTTTATTTTAATGTAATACCTTTAAGTGCAACATAAACTTACATTCATCTTTTAAAAATATGTGAAACTACACCATAAGTTGCTTTTTTACATTTCAATCATCTTTGCAAAATCTTAAGATTGTTCTAATAGAAATAAAACACAGATCTGAAATGCACATGTAATCTTTATTTCTCAAAGATCTCAAATAAATATTTTACTTGGGTTGTGAGAACTAGAAGTAGAGATATAGTCCACCTTGAGTCGCAGCAGAAAATAAAAGGGAAGTTTATCACTAGCTAACACAAAAGAGTCACAGCACTGCTTTTCTTAAATTAAGGGATCTGTATTGAATCACAAGGCCAAGAGAATAGGAAAGGCTGTTAAGGCCTGGTGGTGCTAAAGGGCTTCAAGAAAAAGTACCATCAAATACAGCTTTAAGCTGTCCCTTGTAAAAGAGCACTTATTTTAGCTAACTCTGTAGTCAAAATAAATCTGATATGTCAGAGCTTTAAACAAACCTCTCGGAACTGTGCAGAAATATCCTTTCTGGTTATGACCAAGGATGTTGGAGGTTGCTTGAGCAGCACTAGTCAGAGAATGACTTTACCCTCTCCATTCTAAACCCTGCAGCCACCAGGCAGCCCCAGAAATCACAGCCCACTGAATTTAACTCTTTCTTTGTATGATGATTTTAAGTTGAAGGTGTGTAACTGCAACTGTAGTGAGATCTTCAGTGCACACTGGGATAGTTCTTTCCCACATGGCAGACCATTTTCACTCCTGTATCCATATTATGAATGCATTCTTTTTTATTCTGAAAATAATGGCTTCCCTAAAAAAGGTAAATGAGCAAATTGTTCTGCAATGAGTGACCTACATCAGGCAATACAAATCTTTTCACTTCAAAGACCTGAAGTCCTTTTTAAATTGCTATGCTAAAGAAATTAGATTTATATGTATCTCATGTTCCTCAGCCTTCTAACTGAATTAGTAATTGAGAACAATCTTCCCATTTCACTCAAGTGAAACTATCTTGGGTAACACTGCCCTAGTGTACAGCTGTATTTAGGTTAGGTAGTGGCTGAATATTTTTTCAGGGTAACTAAATCCCTATAGCCAGCAGACATTAATGTGGGATTTAAGAAAGATTAAACTTCTAGGATCCTGCCAAAAGCAATAATTAAAGTAACTATGATCTGCTTATATAAACAACTGTCATTTAATTTTAACTGGGACTTTTGCCTTTTAGTAGTGTCAAACAGAATAATCTTCCAGGGGACTTGACTTTCAAGATGTTCCCTTCAGTAACTCTACCTTTTATGAGAGAAAAGATGTCTTGTTAATACAGTACATAATTTGCATGCTCTACCTACACTAAGAGTACAAAAAGTATAAACTCTTGGGAATTAATTACTGAGTTAATGATAGATCAAGTTTTGAAGTAATAAAACCCTGAATTTGCCATCAAGTAAAGGACTTTTGATGTAATGAAAACATTGGAAACATAAGAAGTAAAATGAATATTTATCATGACAATGAAAATAGCAAGCTGGGGAAGAGCAAGCAAAAGCAGAAAGTGTAACCTGTACTGCAACTGTCTGTATCCTGAGCACTCAGGGCACCAAAACTCTTGCCCCGTAAGAAGCTGTAAGTCGTCCAGACACAACCAGAAGTTCGCTTATAACCTTCAGTGACAACTGCTCATTTCTCCAGGATGAAGCCTGGGCAGGGCAGATTCCTGGGCAGTAGAAGTTTCAGCCTGTTCTAGGAGAGAAGAAAAGGATAGTGGACTCCTGGGAAGCACTCGCCCCTCCCTGCACTCCTCTCCCTTGGATCTCCCAGCCATGCCACACATGTAGAAACACAGCCTGGGGCTGCCCCAAGCCAGCCCTGAGGGTGACATGGGCAGCTGGGGACAGTCCCCAACTTCCCTCAGAATACAGGCACAGCAACAAGGTCCCAAAACTTGGAGCGAGTCTATGTACCAGGGGCTCCTCAGCTACTACACAGTGACAGTAGGCATGACTCAAATCTCCTTCTGGCTTCTCCAGAGAACCTTTATTATGGGGCTGCTGATGGTGGGCCCCTTGTGCTTCTTTTTCTCCAGTTTGGAGCCTCAAATCCTGTCTGTGTCTTCCAGAAGGTTGCAATGAGCTCCTATCCAAGTGCTCCATGGTCAGGGCTCCCAGTTTTATGAACTTATTGGGTACTAATTGGAATTCTAGGATGTGGCCCATGACCTGTTACTTTTAACATGTGTTTCATTTATGTTTCTACTTTTTATTTCATTATTTTGGCAGAAAAAGAAGGAAAAATTTGTGTCAGTCTGCTGAAAATCCGTTCTTAGCCACTGGCAAACCCAGCACTTATTTTTTACTTCTCCTCCAAGTCCTGTTTGAAGGACAATGGTTTTAACTCTATTTTCCTATCCTTTAAGTAAATTAAAAACATGGTATTAAAAACAATGCCAGCAATGTTTTCCCTAATAGGCAGATAGGCCTACAGAGTTTATTTGTGTAATTAAAGGCAGACTGGTCTTTAAAAGCTAACAATTTCCACTGAGTCTGAGAGTCTCTCATTGAATTAAGATGAAGAAGTAGATACATTTCTTGCCCTCTTTGCTGAGGATCTGCCCTTAAAACTCAGTGCCCAGTTTCTAGGTAAGCCTAAAAGAGTCTTAGAAGTCCCTCCAATTCTCAGGATGCACATTATTCCAAGCCACTTTAAATTTGATTAATTTAGTTAAAATTCTGCCTGCTAAAAATCACACTCTGAGGAACTAGAATAGAAAGGTGTACAGGAAGATCTACCAGCAGAAGAGGGTAAAAAATTTAAAATTATAGCAACCACCAACTAACTTTACATAGATTATATTCTGGTATCTTCAAGTGAAATTAGCAACAATTTAGACACCCACATCATAAATGCTTTTACAGCCTTAGATAGATTTACAAATGCAAGACATGCAGAACAAGGAATTTAAGATACTCTTTTGTATATCTTTTTATAGAGTTGATTGGCCAATTGCCCTTTTTATTTTGCAATCAATTATCCATGGAATAATGGCTGGTAGTTGACCCCAGATATAGTGGTCATGAGTATTGTCTCTCCTCCTGAAATCTGTGCCCAATCTGACATAAGCATGTTCCCCCTCTCAGAAATAGAGACTTGAAGGCTGATCTCTCAACAGAGAGGATATGAGGATTGGGCTGTACTTGGAGTTTTGTTGATTCTGGCATGCAGTGACCACATCTGTCTGTCACCAGTTCTCACAGCTCTACAAGTATACAGAATTGGGCAGAGCAGATAAGTTTATTTGAGAAGTGTAGGCATTTCTGTGGGTTAGGATGACAGCTCTGCAGTGTTGATGGAGTGTAGCAGTAATGGTGCATTTATTTCCTTTCAGTTCTCCTCTGTGCCTAGAGCTTTTCACTCTGCTATTCCCACTCCTATTTGCTCTTCGAAAGTTTTATATCACTAAACTCAATGTTTAATATTTATTTTCCATGTATGCCACTCCAGACAGCTTGGGCATAGTTAGCTTGGACTATGTCTTACTCACACCAATCTTCTAAAAATAAGGCAGCTATGGAAAAAGGGTCATCAAATCCAGGGTGTAGTTAACCAGGACTAATACACTGAATGATTTGTGACAGCCAGAACTCTGAGAAGTTTCCTGAAGAAAAGTCAGGGTAGGGAATCCACTATCAGCTGCTAAATTCTTTCTACCATATTTTTTACTGGCATAGAAGAAAGATGACTATAAACAGGGAAGAATTTTCTGGGTTACAGACAGAGCTGTTACTGAAACAGAGAACTTTGTTGTTCCCTGGAGTGTGTTTAGAATGTCTTAGGACAAAGGAGAAACAGTGCATTTCTATAACTCATTGCCCCATCTTCTTTTGAAAATATTGAAAAAAATTAAATCTGCAGACCCTGACTGCCTCTTAGGACTGCCTTTACAGATTTAAACACAACTGAAGCCTCACCCGCCTTGCAAACACAAGCAGATACTTTCAGAAATATGCTTTTGGTGAAGTGATTGCAACAAACAGTGGAGTTCATTTAGGCTCCACTAGATAGCAAATCTTGGGTAAAGCATGGATAATTTCCTCAGTGTCCAGAAGTTCTGGGATAGTCAAGGCACATGGCTGTGGCTGTACTGCTCCTGTAACACAGGCATACAGTATTTCTGCCCCTGTTATCTCATCAAATAGCTTAGAGAGTTGTGCTGTGCAGCTGGAGGCCGAGTGCAAGGAGCAGTTCTGGCTGACAAGTGGAAATGACCACAGTTCTATCCAGAATCTTACTTAGCAAAACTGGAAAAACCCACAATCGTGTTTTTGAGGCATTGTGCATAAGGCATTGAGTGCTGGTGATCATGTCTCTGCAGGAATGTTAAAGGAACTTATATAGACCAGCAAGCATCACAACTGCAGGATATAACAAATACTATGGGATCAAGAAGAATCATCAAGCCAGTGGTCTGCTGATCTGAGAATTTTGTTGCCAACATCCCAGCAGACTGAGTGCAGGAGAAGACTGACAAAATTCCACCATTTCAGCCTCAGCAGGTGAATATTTATTTAAGTATTCCCTAACCTGGAGGTGTTACATTCCCAAGGGACATTCATATTGTGATTTATGAAAATACCATGTTATTGTATAAAGACAAGAGCTTAGCCATACAGATAGAAGTGCTGCTAGTCTGCACAGTTCTCACCCCTCCCTTGCAGGGATCATGCAGATTAGTAGCTGCAGTAATTTCTCACAAAATGACCAAGCTGAGCAGTACTGTGAACTAAAATCATCGGAGGATTCAGAACACAGGCAAAGCTCAGTGAGTGAGCCAAAGGAGGGGCAGGTTAAAATTACAGAAAGCACCAGAGAGACATATTTCCATTTCATATTGAACAGTCTTTATATCAGGAACTTTTGGTACTTCTTTATCCAGAAGATTTTATAACTGTGGAAACTGTCAGCCTAGTTTAGTGTAGGTTTTCTTTGCTTGATGTTATTCATACTAACTTCTTGCAGAATATGTGGAGCACCTTGTGGCATGATGGATGTCTCTCTACAGCATGTTTTAGCTGTAGAATTCTTGAATTAGCCTAGAATTCTTGAAGTGCATGTAGACTATTACCAGTAAATGATAATGTGGAAGGCACCTGGCTTGCCTATCTCAAGTCACACTTTAATAAAGCTGACTTGAACCAGCCTGTCCATCTCATCAACAACCTCTTCTGTTTTATCAATATCTGAAAGAGAATGTAAAATGAAAGTGCTGGAATGGCCCATGGGAAAAAACAAAACAAAACAAACCAAAACACAAAAAACAAACAAACAAACCAACAAAAAACAACAAAAACAAAACAAACAAAAAAAAAACCAACAACAACAAAACCACAAACCCACCAAAACCCCACATAACATAAGGATATTCAGTTTTAGAAAGAAATAAATAAAGCCCTGTTCTCCAGTTCTGAACTTTTCAAGTTTTTCCAGTTTCAGTATTAAAAAATAGAGTTTTGAAGTGGGTTTGTTATAGTAGTAATGGAAAATAAGGATCATTCCATTAAGGTGTAAAAGAAGCTTTTTTGATACATCACTTAAAAATTATTTTTTCACTTTCAGATTACCCAACCTATGTTTTTTAAAGCAAACTTCATTTTCATTCAAATCAGTACATTTTCTGGCCTTTTGATTTTCCTTGATTTAAGCAGCAGTTCTCCTTAAACCATACTATACTTGCAGAAGGCAAATAGGAAAGTTTACCTCCAAGTGCCCTTCAGTCTTCCATGTAATCACCACATTCTGGATAGACATGTCTAGAGGAACTGACATCATCTAAACTTGAAATAAACATAAAATAATTACAGTAATTTAATCACTTAAGAAGTATACCTTGTTTATCAGCACCATTTAGAACTTGATAAAATTATGGAAAGTCAATGAATGCTGACCCCACTTACTTTCTTATGATCAATTTAACAAAAATAAATTCTGGAAAGAGAAGACACAGCAGACTTGCTGGGTGACAAAGAGCCTTTGTTGGCCACTACAGGCTGTAGCTGTCTATATGATGGCACCATGAGGGAAAACAAAAGCTTTCCGAAGTAAAAAAAAATTGCAAGTTATTTTGAAACCTGGAGCCATTTCATACTTGCATTTGATGGAAGTTTATCAGTCCTGGATATGTAAATATGCTCCAATTTATTTTAATGTCAAAGTACAGTACTACAGTTATATGCTCAATGTAAGGACTATATTGTAGGATAAGGAACTTTGTTTTTGCAGCAGTTTCAGAGCACTTTTTAATAATTTGGAAGAATATTTCTAATGCTAGCTATGTCTGGCACCATGGTACTGCCAGGTTTCATATTTCAAGTTTTGCATGTTTGCCAAACATGTGCAAGCTAAGGATGCCAGCAATGGATCTAAGGTTAATTTCTTTTTTCACATTAATGGGATTTTTTTTCCTCCATCTAATCCCCAGGATCCAAACATTATCATCTTTAATTTTGAGGTTTTTATATGTTTGCACTGAGTTGGAATACATAATATTTTCTTCTAAATACTCAACCTATTTTCACTAATGTAATAAAGCCCATTCTTTGTGCATAGGGAATGCACAGTTTACACGAGCTAATCCAGAAGTTTGCATAAATGTCATGAAAATTTATTCTTGTTTTGCAAATATGAAACGTGAGCACTGTTTATATTGTAATTAAGGTGCTCTGAAAAGTAACCCAGTGGTCATATTTGAACCAATGTGGAGAGAGGAGAAGGGAGTGCTACCAGAGCACTTGCAGAAAGATTTTCATCAGGAGCAATTTGTTTAGCAAAACAAGTGGCAGCAAAATACTCACAGAGACACAAGCCCAGGATTCCTTTCCTTGTCTTAGTTGAGGGAACTAATAAAGGGGCCAAGGGTGTCCTGAGCTTTCCTAAATGTGTGACAGCTGCCACAAAAAGAAGTTTGAATGAAAACAGGCCACCAAATATTGGCTGCACCAACTTCAGTGGAAGTTTCACCAAAATTTAAGCTTGTAAGAATGTCCCAGTTTGGACTCTGAAAAAAGAGATGTAGTGGGAAAAAAAATAAGGAAACTTCAACAACTGTAAGCTCAGTATCCCGGACTTAAAATAACATTTAATGAAGAGGTGAAGTATGAAGATTATTAGGCATAGAAGAGAAAATTGTGGCAGGAATATACCAGCTATTAAATGAAGATGAACGGCTCTACATCTGTGCTGGACTTGAAACAAAGGAGGATTTATAGGAATCTGTTTAAAATCTCATGTTTAACTGCTGATCCATGGCTTACCTCACAACACAGATGCCTAATGAACAGATAGCTATGTTGGAATATATATATTCATATATATTCATATATATATATATATATAAACATATTTAAATCATTTGCTAAGAAAATAAAATTTTATGAAAGAGGTGCAGAGACAGCTGAAAGGCCAAATTATGTTCTTAGTTACAACTATGTAATTTTAAATTCATGTACTTGCATGTCAGCTGAGAGAAGATGCAGGGAGAAAAATAAACTTGGGCAGAATTTGATCAGTCTACCTCAGCAGGCTCTTGGATTTCTAAAATCTGGTTTTGTATTTCTTTCAATGAGTAAGATCCACCTGCCCATTCAATGCATTATGGCTCAAAAATGAATGCTACTAATTAATTTTAGCTTCATTAAATACTAGCTTTAATGCTGAATAATTCTGGATCAAAAGAAGGATTAAAGGATCTCTAAATCACAGTGGGTCAATTGCTGCTGTGATCTCTACTAGCAGAAATAAAATTATTTCTCCAGACATGCACCATGTAAAACATATTGTTACAAATTATGGGTCAAGTAAGCAATGTGTTGGCCCTTTATTAATAGACACTTTCAATCTGAAGTGACACCAGCAGAATATTTCAATACCTAGTTAAAGAAAACAATGTGAGTATTTTACCTTGATATACCTTCATAAAGATTGGTAATAAATTTTTGGGGAGGTCTCTCCCATTATCTTTGATAAAGTTAACAATATTCTCATCTTTGATAGCACTGGGAGTTGAACAATTTTGTGAGTGTTGCACTGTGCAGGCTCAAGGATAAATTATACTTCCCAAGTATAAGAAAGGAGGCCCCCTGTGGATGATATAAAGACTCATCCATTGGTCCTTAAATGAGAAGCATCTACTTAGTTAAAGAATTTCATGTATTAGAGCAAAAGGATTGACCACTTGACTATCAAGGCTGTTGTGTTTGCTTTCCCCTACAGGTGTTTATGAATGTTCACATCAAAATTAATTTTGCAAGGCATTCTATCCCTTCCTTGTATGTAGGGGAAGTTTAGTTTATCCTTGGAAGCATCAAGCTTTGTTTCATCAAAAATGCTGACATATTTTACAACCCAGATTATTATTTCTTCATGTAAATCAAAAATTAAAGTTTTGCGCTTGATGCTTATCTTTATTCTTAACAAAAGAGGAATCTTCAAATAGTACAAGGTAGTTGTGGAAGGGATTGTTCTGTTTTCTTAGTTTTAAATGATTTTGGCCTGAGTCAGATGTTTTAAAAGATATATATCAAAGAGAAAACACATGGAAGTGTGCACCTTCAATAAATTTATATTATGCCTGTTGGTTCATTGTCTTTTCCTTTCTTATGACCAGGCTAACAGTCCTTTAGTGAGAAACAAAATTATCCATATATTAGAAAGGGATGCTGGAAATTCAAAGCTCTGAGTTCAGTTTTCAGTGGATTAGCATTCCTGTGGCAGGTTCAAAAATAATTAAGGAGGGGAAACCCCCACTAAATGTATAGCTAAACTTATGACCCAGATCCAGATCAGACATATTTTTTTGGTATGCAGATGTGGCATACCATACTGAGATTCTTTCTCTTTCAACCTCTGCTGGAGACACCACGTGTTCCTACATGATCTGGATTAGAAAGTTTTTATAGAGAATGTGTCATTCAGTTTTGCCTATCACAATACAGGACAATGACCACCAGATCTTTGAATCTGAAATTTTTCCCTTTGATACCCTCCTGAATAATGTCATTTGCTATTGATCACAACAAGAAAGAACATGTTGAGCTGCAAAAGCCTATGGTTGTTCTTATATTCTACTACATCATTCATTAATATTGCCATGAACTAGTTTAAAAGATAGAATAACAGCACTTAATGGGCTTGTAGAAATACTTCAACTTGCAGATATTAATTAATTTATCTTCCAATTATCCTCAGACACCACAGAAAAGTCCCTTAAAGAGACCATTGTTTCAGACTCTTTGTTCCATGAGACTGTTTACCACAGGGTAAATACCTCAGTAACAGAGAATAAACACCCAAAAGCATCCTCAGTATTAGCAATTTGCCAGTAAAAGACAGAAACAATTATACAGGGGGTTATGATTCAGACTCCATTGTAACAATGTCTCCTTTATCATTTCAACATAGATCATAGTCCCATGCCAAGACAAATTGCCAAAAACTATCAGAAAAATATCCAAGCAGGCATTAGGAGCGACAGCATTAAAGTATATTCAGAGGGTGTGTAATGCTCACTCACACCCATTTACTGTGTCATTACGGGACTCAGTGACCTTTTTTAGAACATTTCAAGTCCTCCTGACAGGGCTGAGACTATTTGCTGTAGTTCAGTGTCTTGTAGTTCTGCCCAGTTATGTGTTTTGGGAGAAAAAAAGCACTTACTCTAATAGATGTCTGTGTGATATAAGCAGTGCTGTTTCTTCCTGTACTTAGCAAGATTCTGAGTATAAATTTGACAGTTTTGGTCATTGTGACAACCTCAGATCAGCGTTGTGCTCAGAAGCCACAGTCTCTCAACAGTGTAGGACTTCGGCAGTGAATAGCTGCAGACAAAATGCAAGTGCAATCATGTGAAAAATTAAGAGCTCTTTCAGCAGGGTATGTGTCTTCAGAAGAAGGAATTACTTATTTCTGTATCTTTTTCAGCTCCCAAGCAGATTTTCTTGCAGAACTCTCTGTGTCTCCACCATTAAGAAGACATGCGTGCTATTCACTGTAATTACTCATGAGGTTTCCTCCTTCTCTGCCTTCTCCACTGAATGTAATTAGCCAGCAATAATTTCTGAATAATAACTGCTTACTAATATAATAAGAAATACCAGGGATGGAATTTTCAAAGGAGAGTGAGGAAGTCAATTCCCATTGAGGGTTGTGTTTTTAAAGGAAAGAGTTCACACGCAATTGCTTTTATGGCGTATTACTCACTAATTAGCAGCAAACTGCATAGCAGATCCCACAATTAATGAAACTGGCTGGTAGCTGAGGCACAATTTTCATCAGAGTAATAGATTATTAATCTCAAAAGAGAAAATTACTTCCTTTTATTAATTTTTCATTAAAAAAGACTCAGATGATTGGAGGAAAAAATCTATTTCTAACTGCAATTGTAATTGATATTTTGCTCTACTCAAAACTTAATTTTAGCAGGGGAACTGTAAGACTCTCCCTGGTTAATTCCTTTCACAGGGTGTTAAAGCAGGCTTTCAAAAGGTTGAATACTGGTGCAAATACTGAGTCCTCAGTTTCACAGACCCAACAGGATCAGACATCAAAGCTCATTCACATCCCCCTAGTAGTCCTAGATGCCCAAACACATCAAGGCTTCAAGTCCTTAAGCATAGGCATAGGGCATCATTTTAGACATCCCATAGTGTAAACCTAGGGCTTACAATATGACAAAGGACAACCTGGGAGACCTTCCAGCCTACAGGAAAAAATGGGATCTACTGATTATTTTCAGATGGCATCAGACATCCTCTAAACTCATCTGAAAAAATAGCAAGAGAAAATAGCCTCTCATTTTAGTGAAAGTGAGAAGATAGACTTTGCTTACAATCCCGAAACCTCAAGTCAGAAAACAAAAATTGTTTTCCGGCCTGTGCTACTTTTGGTTTAGTCACTTCTGTATATTTTCTGAAGGTGCTTGAAAATTCCATCTTCCCGAAAAGTTCAAAATATCCATGTAAGTTTCATTGGAGTAATCAAATTATTCAACTGAAATTCTCCTCACTTCCTCTTACGTTTGATCTTAAATGGCTTGCAAGGACTCAGACACCTTTAAGCCAAAGTATTTCTGAAGTAAAATATGCACCACTTTGAATTATATTCTACTTCTTATAGGCTTCAGATAGGATAAGAGAAATGGAAAATGGACATGTCACCTCCTTGTCCATCTCAGCCATGTCATTTAATCTGGTAAGAATGTATCTCCATGCCTTTTCAAACACTGGTGCTTCCAAAGATGATCTTTTCTGTGTTTCCATTAATTTATTTGTTATACAAATTGATGTTCAAGCTATTTCACTTCAATTTTAGGAAAAAAGTTATAAACAGACACCCTAATTACTCCATATATCTTCAGTCTACTAATATAGAGTTGTTAATAAAAAAATAACTGACTACGGTTGTGGTTAAATAAGTGTGGAAAATGTGCCTCAATTATCACTCCTTGAGAATTCCCTTCAGAACAACTCAAATGTTGGGAGCCAGGCCTCCCAACTAAGATTGTTCAAAAAAGTGCCATAAGTTTTTGCAAGGAGCTAATAATTATACAAATAATTGGAAAAACCTTTTTTTTTTCATCCAAGCAGGAAACAAATGTCTTGAAAGGGTGGTAGTGGGTACTCTGTAGAAGGTTCTATGTAAAAGTCTCACCTCCCTCTGAAGAGACAGGCTTTTGCAAGAAACATCTTCTACGAATTTTCTGTGCCCAAATTGTGGACTGCTAACTGAAACTCTTGATTCTTTTCTTCTGCCATCAACAAAGTCCTTAGGCATAGATCATTGCTGGATTGCATGAGCTACAATCATGCTTACACACCTGCATACCTTTGTATGAGCAATGCTTTTAGGACATAACTTAGAAATACTTGCATGACAACAGAACTTCCACATTTGTTTAGCGTCTGGTTGTTCTCTCCGTCATTTGAAGTTTCCCAACAAGCCTGGCCTGAAAGGGACTTTATTCCAGAGGGAAGAGTGGGAAAAAGTTAATGATGAATAACTACATTGTTTGGAATCTGACATTCCCAAACAAATAAAGTCTTCAGGAAAAGAAGTAGCAAATATTCAAGTTTTCAGTGTCTTTACAACATCACTGAAGTGATATGTATTATCGAAAGAAACTGCTTTCAGTAAATTGGCAATGGCACCCAGTGAAACTTATATAACTGTCTGGGTTCAGAAGAATAGTTGTTTGAATGCCAGTGCTTTCCCAGATTGTGTCAGACACTCCTTTCATAACTGTAAAAAAAACCGCAGTATTTCCCATCAACTGAAAATAAGCTGATATTCTTAATCTTTTCATTAATGCTAAGTAACAGGGAGCTACAGAGAAGAGTAGCTGAACTTAGTGTTATCTGTTGAAAGAGTCTGCTGTTCCAGTTCCAGAGCTTAACAAGATCACAAAGTAGAATCTGAAACAAGGAGGAGCCCAGCATGTCAAGAGTCATCTATGGTACAATTAATTTCATGCAATCCTTTCAACAGCTATGCTGCTAAAGACAGGCCAGCCATGTTGCATTTTAAAAGGGCTATTTTTGTAGAACAATGTTGCCCAAAGCATTTCCTGTTCTTATCACTCCTACGGCAATGTCTGGAGTTCATTACCAGTAGCTCCTACTTTCAATAGTCAATCTTTTGGAAAAGATGCTCATTCATGTTTTCTCCCTTTCCCACCAATTTGCCTTTGGAATTATCTGATAATATATCACTGTTGCACTGATTCACTTAGGAAACAGAGGCTTATTCACATCCCAAGAAAAACTGTTGAACAAAAGGCAAATTCTTAGACCACCCACCCAGCAAAATCTTCTGCACCTTTTATGTCTATAAAAATTCAAAATCTTGAAAGAATTCTTTTGCATTTTATTATTCAATGTTTGTCAAGAAAGTAATTAAGTAGTCATGTTGACAAGTCGGACTACTCACGTTTTTTGTTTCTCTTTTATTGAAAAGTATACACTAAGAACATTTGGTAACAATTTTGTGTGTATTTGTTCTATGCTGATGGTCCTTATGTGATGGTTGTTATGAGCTTGTGGAATTTTCTTGCTTAAATATAGTATCAAAAGAATAAAACAATACAAGTGTAACACATTTTTGAAGATTCAAGATTAAAACTAAATTTACAGAAAATGTCTTGAATGTGTAGATGAGGGTGAACTAACGAAAGGGATTCTATGATGTGACAGGAGAAGGGAGTTAATAAACCAGGATGTTTCTTTCAGGACCAAATTCTTAGAATCCTTTTGATGGCACCTGATAAACTGAAGTCCTGAAGTGGTTATGGGAAACCTGGAGCAAAATGGGGAAAAAATTGTTGCTCTTGGAAAGTGAAGTTCAGCAAGCAGTGCAAGCACATGTCTATCTTTAAGCACAAAACAAGTCTTTTAGAGAGAAATCCTACCTTCACTGAAGTTACATTTCATATTTCTCAGAGATTCACCAAGGCTCAAACCTCTGCTCTTGTCCATTAACTTCAGATACCTTCATAAACTGCAACCATGTCTCAGCCAGCAGACTTTGCCAGCAAGATTCAAGGACAAATTTCACAGAGGAGTCTTGGAGTTTGGTGGGAATTACATGCCCGCTTCCCTACTCCTCCAGTGGCAAAGATGTTAGACAAGGGAAGTGGTATTCACACAGATTTTACGAGGTATCTAATTTTTGTGACAAAACTAAGGGAGAGGGATAGTTTTCTTAGTTACTGTATCAAAATTAACAGCCATGGGAGAATGTGTTTCTCTGCATTGGCTTTACAGATTTAAAGTTCATCCAGTGACCCTGATAGCGTCACCTCCACTATCTGGCCACTACACATCCTCCCCATGCCAACATTTGGAGGAGCAAGTGCACCACACCCTGTGCCACACCATTGCAGCAAGCTAAAATAGGAGGAAGAAAATCACTTTTTTTCATTTGGCAGTGGCATTTTCTGATGGTTTAATGAGATTAAACTAAATGGAGTGCAAAGGGACAAGCAGAAATATCTTGATCAAGATAAAGTAGCACCACAGCAACCATCACTGGCTTGGTCATGTGATTCAAGTCCTGAGTTAATGACTTAGATGTTAAAAAAAATGAATGCAGCATGTAATTCAAGTCTGATATATGGAAATTTGATCTAAGATTTTGTGTTTATTATTGACGGAAAAATGCAAAAGTAAACACAGTGTAAAAATTAGGACTTACAAGACCTCAGTGTTATAAAGACTTACACACAGGCTTACGTGTCTTTTTGTATTGTGAGTGAAACTCCCAGGAGTATATTGCATGATAAGAGAAATTCTGCCTTAAAAGCCAGATATACCACATGTGAGTTAGTAGGATATATTTCTAAGTGATGATCAAAGAGTGGGTAAAAATAGCACATTATCTAATTTTGAGGATTTAAATTTTTCAGTGAAAGACTTAAAATGTTGCCAATAATTAAAAACAAAGGAAAAGTTCATAAATGAATGGAAGTCATGTATGCATGAAGTGCACAATGTTCAGGAGTGGTCTCATGTGTATCAGTTACTGCAGAGTTAAGAACACAGTAATTGCTTCCTAAAATAATTTAGCTAAATGCATGCTTTTTCAGTAATGGGCAAGCTGTTACTGGAAGTAGGCATAAATGTACCACTACTTGTATGTATTACAAAATCTGGAGAAATGCTACATTCAGGAATTCCCCAGCACTGGCTCTGCAGTCTGAACCTCTGAGTCAGATTTTGACTTCGTGTTCATTCAGCACTTGATTAAACCGAGTCAACCTAACAGAACGACGTGATTTTTACTGTGCAGGGTTGCAGGGAGGCTTTATTCTGTGTGTTTTCCCTGTAAACCAGAAAGCTGTCACACAGCCCAGTAGCTGCTTCTCTCAGCTACTTCAGCCTCACTGTGATATCTGGAAGCTGAGTGGTGTGCCACACCTTCAGCACACATGGACAGGAGCCTGGGAGAAACAAAAGGGAAGAAAAGATGCCCAAGTCAAGAAGCTGTTTTCACAAGACTCTCTATATTATCAAAGGCTAGGGCCTAAGGGCAGAGCCCTCCCCTTCTCTCCTCATACATCATAGCCTAACACTCACTGTGCCAGCCAAAAAATAAATGAACCTCCCTCATTCGTGCCAGTTCAGCTTCAGTCTGCTCCTGGATCTACTTTAGCACGTGGCCCTGTACGTGTTGATGTTGACAGAAGGAGGGGAGAGGTGCAGAGGAGCAGGAGGGTGGGATTGCCTTTTCCAGGGGCATTTTATTGGACATCCAAGTTTTAATCACACTGATTTTCCTGCGTGAACAAGCCTTGGCCCAGAATTTCCTCTCCTCCTGGCTATTGTCATTGAACAACCCAGTCACATAAGTAAGAAAAGGATTAGGTATACCTAATCTGTGTCCACTCATAGCAGTGGAAAAATCCATATCTTTTTTATTATGAATATTTATATTGCTGTAGACTAGTGTCATTAAACCACAATAAAAAAATACTGTTTTTCATGCCAACACATTTGCATACATCACACTTGCACCCAAGTTAGTATATGTCAAGGAATTGGGGGTTTGTGCTATTTTTACTTCAAACCAGTTGTTGCCAAATATCCTACAAGAAAAATTATTTCTTAGCAAAAGGAGTTTGACATTTTTTCAAAGCTTATTCCAAAACAAATTCTTAGCACTGAGACCACTGAAAGACTGGAAAAAATCTAAAAAAACTGTTCTTAGACACTTCAAAGTAATCTAGATTAAATTGCAATAGCCTGAAACAACTCTGCTGCTCTGTGACAAGAATTATGTCCTGCATATTCAGACATGTTGCAGGACATCTATATTATGAGACAGTATTTAAACCACTGCTTTGTATTCTTAAGGATGAGTGACCTAAAATGTATGCTTCAACTTTTGCCCAAACCACGGGGGTTTTCTATACAGCTTGTATGCCATACCACTAATGAACTAAGGACCACGAAAATCTTCGAGGTTTTGAACCTCAACAGACTTCATCGCGAGAATGAGGCAGAAGTTATGGGTTTGTAACAGAAGCCCAAACAGTGAAAATTTGGACCTTCTTTCTCTCCACAATTTTTGATCCCTGTCTGGTTGAACATTTATTTTCAGTCAAATTCCTATTTCTACTTGCTTCTCACTTTCTCTGGATTATTAATACATAGCCATGAACCCACATACTGGGCTTATCACACTGATGAGTTTTTGAATGCCAGTCTGAATGCCAAGGTTTTTTAAAACCTTGAAAGAAAATCAGTCTGCTATCAAATTTAGGCATGAATTTATCTTTTGCTGCATGTTGTCATTTCCATTTGCAACATTATGAGAATTACTGAGAGGACATGTTGCATAGTACATAGAAATTTCCTCTATTTAATTAGTTTCTACTGAATACGTTTTTTCCCTATGAGCCATTCTATTAGTTCATAGCCCAGACTACTGACCATGTGAGGTGACTAATACAAAAGGCAAACTTGACTTTAAGTAAACCAACACACTAAGTACAGAGGAAAAATACCTACTGGCAGAGGTCTTATATTTGGAAGCTGATTTTCCCATTTCTGTTTGGAACAGTGTTGGAAATGAGCTTCAAAGTAGCAAGACAAGTACAAAATGTTGAAAAGCATTAGTTTATACAGCAATTCTTACTGGGCTTTGCCCTTCAGTCATGCCTCTGAGAAAACAAATTGAATTTCCTGATTTCAAATGGCAAACTCTGCTATTACATACTTTGTGATTTCAAAGAGCATCTGTCATCACACAAAGACAAATACATTTCTTAGAGAAACATCTGGTGCTTTTTTAAACAAGCCTCGGGCCAGGTCTGCGCAATGAATGAAATATGTACTATAGATAGAGTGTTATTTAGTGTTGCTTTTCATTTAATCAACTGTGTGTGGAATGTTTGTATTGTCTTAACTATCTCTAAAATACTGGCTCTCCTACCACTTTAGGCAATTGTTGCCTTTTAAAAACTAAATGCAAAATTATGCTTTGAGTCTCACAACAAAGAGCAGTAAATCTACTCTACTTGGTTTCCTAGTTCCTTGCAGGATATCTGTGGGAAAAGCAGTACATGTTCACACACCTCTAAAAAGGCAAGCGTTTAGTCTTTGTACTTAAAAAAAAATTAAAAAAAGAAAAAAAAATTTTCTTTTTGCTGTCTGAATTTACAAAAGAGAAATTATTATATGTTCAACCCCACCGCTCAACTGAGTTAATATCAAAAATCTGCATTAGCCCAGAAAAGAATATAGAAGACCTAATCAGCATAGCAGTATCCTTGAAACCCCATTTCTCAGATTTTGATTGCTTTCTTGGGCACTCTTTGCTGTGATGGTGTTAAATCACTTAGTAGCATGCTGATTGCCTTCTGATGTGGTATCACAAACTCATGTGTAACATTGCTCTTGTGTCAGAAGTCAGGGCAGTGATGGGTCGGCAGAGTTCCTTGATTTCTCTCTGTGGTTAGGTTTTGTCGTGTCTTGTGACTGACCACGTCTTTCACAGTTAATGCAAAAGGGGAGGGAATGGTTTGGGACAATGCCATGCATATGAGAAGGCTGATGGGAAACGGATCTTAAGGTGAAAGCCAAGAAGAGGAGAAGAAGAGGAGAAGAAGAGGAGAAGAAGAGGAGAAGAAGAGGAGAGGAGAGGAGAGGAGAGGAGAGGAGAGGAGAGGAGAGGAGAGGAGAGGAGAGGAGAGGAGAGGAGAGGAGAGGAGAGGAGAGGAGAGGGAGGAGAGGAGAGGAGAGGAGAGGAGAGAGAGGAGAGGAGAGGAGAGGAAGGAGGAGAGGAGAGGAGAGGAGAGGAGAGGAGAGGAGGGAGAGGGGGAGAGGAGAGGAGAGGAGAGGAGAGGAGAGGAGAGGAGAGGAGAGGAGAGGAGAGGAGAGGAGAGGAGAGGAGAGGAGAGGAGAGGAGAGGAGAGGAGAGGAGAGGAGAGAAGAGGAGAGGAGAGGAGAGAAGAGGAGAGGAGAGGAGAGGAGAGGAGAGGAGAGAGAGGGAGAGGAGAGGAGAGGAGAGGAGAGGAGAGGAGAGGAGAGGAGAGAGAGGAGAGGAGAGGAGAGGAGAGGAGAGGAGAGGAGAGAGGAGAGGAGAGGAGAGGAGAGGAGAGGAGAGGAGAGGAGAGGAGAGGAGAGGAGAGGAGAGGAGAGGAGAGGAGAGGAGAGAGGAGAGGAGAGGAGAGGAGAGGAGAGGAGAGGAGAGGAGAGGAGAGGAGAGGAGGAGAGAGGAGAGGAGAGGAGAGGAGAGGAGAGGAGAGGAGAAGAGAGGAGAAGAGAAGAGAAGAGAAGAGAAGAGGAGAGAAGAAAGAGGAGAGGAAGGAGAGAGAGAAGAGAAGAGAAGAGAAAAGAAGAGAAGAGAAGAGAAGAGAAGAGAAGAGAAGAGAAGAGAAGAGAAGAGAAGAGAAGAGAAGAGAAGAGAAGAGAAGAGAAGAGAAGAGAAGAGAAGAGAAGAGAAGAGAAGAGAAGAGAAGAGAAGAGAAGAGAAGAGAAGAGAAGAGAAGAGAAGAGAAGAGAAGAGAATGCGGCATGACTCTAATGATTTGTACATGGGACAACACTTGTCACTTTTCTTGAAATGAAGGGGTTGTGCTCTGATTTTGATTCACTATATTGCCCCTGCTGTTGTGTTATTCAACACTGATTCAAATATTTTTAAAGAGTAGTTTCTAAATGCAATGCACACCTTGTTGTGTGTCCCTTTGGACTCACACAACTCTGGAATAGAAGCTATTCATGAGCAGATTTGGCCAATCCTTTTACCTCACCCTTCTTTCACTGTAGGGAGAAGGACAGCATTTAATCTGTATCCTGCATTCACATCCTGCTTTTAGGTGAATGGTTCAGCAGTCAAAAATGCAACCAGTATGCTAATGTAAATATACTGCATACACTTAGAGGACAAGGAACCAAAATAGCAAGCATGCATAAATAGATAAGTCATAAAGCACTAAAAAAACACTGAGAGGCAGAATAAAGCTTAGTGTATGTCTGCATTCAAAACAAAACAAAACAAAACAAAAAGGACAAACAAGACCTCAGAATGCATAAACAAATAATTGGAACTCAGCTACAAAGATCTATTGCTAGGCAATATAACATCCTTCCCACTGAAGTGTCTTTTGCAATACTGTGCAAATTAAATCTTCTAAGCCAATCCTTGTTCTTATTAAGGATGAGTGTCAACTAAGTAATTATGGAGTGCATGAGAACTATCATGCTTAAAAGCATAAAATATTCTCAGACTAACAGAAGTCAGTAAGAAATTAACATGGATGAAAAATTATAAGCTCCAGTACAATTTTAACCTTATTCTTTTGAGGCAAGTGAAAAGTGTGACTGTTGGGCTGAAGATAGGATGCACAGAATAGTTATCTGATTTGTGAAGCTTAAGAGCTTTTTTATCCTCTACAAGCAGGGAAAAAATGCAGTAGACATCATATATTTCTTTTGAGCTAAATTCTTTGTGTTAATGTAGCAATTTTGAAAGCAAAATAATCCTTTAGAAGGATGATGGCAGCCTGGCTAGCAGTATGGTATAACACACACATTCAACAGGCAGCTCAAATTACAAAGGGCTTTTCTATTGTCCAAGCCAATGATCACAAAATGTTTGTACCAATGCCAAGTTTTGTACTGACAGATTTGGGTGGGCATTACTGGCAGTGAGCTACAATGCTTTTTAAAGAAATTTTGGCAACAGATGCTGAAAAGGTTTGCCATCACTGATCCATGCTACTCCATTACAAATCCAATGGCCATTAGTCCAGGAATGTGTTCTAATGTGTCTAATATGAAACAATACTTTTTGCTTTCTAAAACCATGTGAATGTTTGAAGATCATAGAATCATAAAGTCATTCAGGCTGGAAAGGATCTCTAATATCATTGAATCCAACTATTTACCCCGCACTGCCAATGTGCTACATCAACACATCTTTAAATATCTCCAGAGATGGCAACTCAACCACTTCCCATGGGCAGTCTGTTTCAGTGCCTGATTACCCTTCCTCTGAAGAAATTTTTCCTGGTATCCAATCTAAACCACCTCTGGTGCAATTGAGACCACTTCCTCTTTTCCTGTCTTGTCTTACCTGGAAGAAGAGACAGACTCCCACCTCTCTGCAACTCCTTTCAGGCAGTTCTACAGAGTGGTAAGGTCTCCCCTGAGCCTAAGGTGCTTCCTGTCAGCCTTGTGCTCCAGAACCTTCCCCAGCTGTGTTGTCTTTCTCTGGACATGGGTCAGCACCTCAAAGAAAAGAAAAAATCATGGAAACTTTGGGCTGCTGCCCAGAGGATGGAGGGTGAAGCAGCACAGGAGAGCAGCAGAGAGTCAATCACAGCCAGTTGGCTGAGAGGAAGCACTAGATACTCCTTGCTCAGAGGGGTAAGGAATATCATTTTACCCAGTAGTCTTGGTATGAGATTAATTCATGGTCCAAAAAACATTCTGTCTAACACTAATCTGCAAGCATAGATTAGTCCTCTCTACTCAGGTTTGGATTTTGGTTCAGCCATAGTACAGACAAACTCAATTACACAAATTAAATAACAAAATTACTTAATTTCCTTGATATTATCCCCGTAATGTAAAGTTATAGAACTGAAACTAAAGGTTAAGTAGGTAATTATCAGCTGAATTGTGATGGCTACATCATATGAATGCAAACAAAAGAGATGGGGAAGTATACAAAATACACAGACCCACAATTCTTTTGCATTTAACTAATGTAAAGGTGAGAAATATCAGAAAGCAGAGAAAACAACTCCAATCTTGTTGTGAAGTAAATATATGAAATATCCCACAAGTGTATAATTCTAGGCATAAAGAACACGTGTATATTTGTATTTATGCATATAGTTCTTTGAACACAGAATATTATTTGATTTCTCTATTTCCACAGATTTGGGGTTACACAGAGAGACAGAAGAGACAAAATAACATCCCAAGGTAGGCAGGGATGTACTTTTATGTAATAAGGGAGATTGTATCAGTCTGAATAAGATGAAGTCTGAATAAGACTTTCCATTTCTAACGGATTCATACCAATTTAAAGCTGATTAAAGGCCATTCTTCTCAAACAGCTTCCTTTGGTGGTGTGTTCCCACGTGTCAGAAATGAGGCACAGCTCTTGCACACTGAAGTCCACGAAGCCCCTGATTGCAGGAGCCAGCAGCTGCTCTGGGGTGGTTCAGCCTGGGGGCTTTGGGCCAAGGGCACTGTCCTGTGTCTCAGGCAAGGACACCAGAGGCTTGGAGCTGGGCTTTAGGAGGGCATCACTGCCCCTCTCACCCTCTGCAGAATTCGGGCTTGCTGTGCTCCTGTCTGCAAGCAGCCTGGGGAAATTTATTAATGCTGACTTCTTTATTAATACTTTATTTGCTCTGGCTTACCCATGGCAGGTTACAATATTTTGTTCACAGCAGAAGATGAAAAAAGATGGGAAAAGTAGGAAGTCACAGCAATTAGACCCTTCCTAAAGCCAAATAAGTTAGGAAAGGAGCTCCATGTGGTAAAAGCCAGTAAGTCAATGAGGTGGTCCTTAGAGGCAGAGAGATGTAGTGCCAAAGCAACTGAAAAGTAAGAAAACTTGTGGTGTGATTTTCAGCAAAGAAGGGAGATGTGGGAGATTACAGGAATCAAACTAAGACAGGAATGTTTTCTTATACTAAGGTTTGGGAATTTTCTCAACATTTAATTTCCTCATTCTTTACTACAGTCAGAGTGTGGGCTTGCACAGTCTCATGCAGCTCAGTGACTAATACTTAGTAGGTATGTTGAAAGATATTTCTTTTGTCATTTTAACCGGAAATTGACCTCATGAGAGTATTCCCCATAATGCCTATCCATAAAAACAAGAAGTTATGGACATGTTGCAACAAAATGTGATGGATACTGAAAAAAATTGCTAATGTGAGAAAATAAAAAATATGCTTATGGACATTCTATGCTTAGTTACAACTCTGGAAATCTAAATAAATTTCAAATTTAATAGTTATTAAAATTATTAGCAATACTTTCCTTGAGGTCCAAGTCTTTATTTTGAAAAAAACTGTTTCATTATTTAATCTATTCAGGGTACTGCTTGTGCTTCTTATAAGATAATTTTATCCCATAAAATATATTTCCATCAGGTCTTACAGAAGAATTCATATTTTTGTTAGAAAGCCTTCCTGGTAGAAAAATAATTTTTCAACAAGTCCTAGTATTCAATGAAAAGAAAATCTATGGTAAAAAAAAGATTAACCTCTCACAGTTTACAACAGCATGAATATTCAAAGAAACTATTATTCCTTTTCTAAAAGAGAGATATTAAGAATTCACTTGTAAAGAATGATTTACTAATTGAAATAAAACCTAAGGCTAAACAAGGGTGACAAATACCTCAAACATTAAATTTACATTAAATTAATCCACTTTTGAAATCTGCTGTTTGACTATTTATATTAATTTGATTTAGCTTGATAAGATCAACAGTTTAAAATTAATTAATATAATTACGGAAAGAGACATAAAACACACAGAGATGATGTAATAAAGCAAGTTAATTCTAAAAAATAAATTACTTTATTGCTTCTTTCATGAACATATACTTCCAGATGGGAAAACAAATGTTTTTGGGAAAGTAGGACAAAGCAAATTAAGGAACATACCTGAAACACATTAATAAAGGAAATATAGATAAGTTATTAATATAAGCTTAAGTTCTATCATTAGTCAAAAAGTAGAAAATAAAGTGTGTACAACAAAATCCTCAAACATTCTTGCAAACTAAGACAGAAACCACACATACAATACAGAGCCAAATGCTTCCTTGTGGGCCTTTTGCTGTATACTGTGGCAGAGACACTCAGCAAGTACCATTTCTGTCCTTTTATTTATGCTGCTGTGCAAACATCATTATCCTCACTGTAAACCTGGAAAAATGAAGCACAGTGCGGTGGGGATGGGAAGATCAGTGAGCCAAATTTTCCATTCTTCAGATTGCAGCTTTGGAACTCGGTTCCTGCCGGGTTGCACTCTGTGTCCCTGTGAGTGGAGGCAGCCCCAGTGCTGAGGAGGGACTGCACAGTGCCCGAGGCACTTCGGGTGCCAAGCTCCAGCTTGTTATCACTCCTGTGGGTAACTGTGCTCCTGAGCATCTCCTCTCCTCCCAGAAGCTCAGTTTCAAATCAGGGTGCATGACTTTGCTTACAATCTCTCTTTTTTCTCCATCCCACATAAACTTCCTTTGATCTCAAATGGTCTAACTGCCAAAAGTGTCTTCTGCCATATAAGCATGTCCTTTGATTCTCCTTCTAGTCCATCAGTTTTTATTCTTGCAAAAGATTTAAATCCTTTTATCCTTTTTGAAAATGACTGACTTAGTCAGTTTTTGACCTTTTGATCTAGTCATAAATTTTCAATTCTCCTTTTATTTTTTTTCTCTTTTAATATATGTATGTGGTTGAAGGAGTCATTTATCCCAACTTTGTTTTGCTAACCGTTCATGGCTGAGGCTTCCTCTTACTTCAGCAGATACCTTGACAAGGCCTGATCAACTCACAGATGTCTCTTAGCAGACTGAAAAGTTCACCATTTTATCATGAATCATTCACAAAGAAACATCCATTACATCTCAATGAAGAAAACAGAAATAATTTGCAGCATACATACTCTTATTTATTATCTACTACTGTTATCAGTTTTTATGGAAAGTAATTGTCCCCAGCACATAAGTATTATTAAGTGGTGCATCAGATATCATGTTTATAGGTAATATATATCATGGAATAAAAAAAGTTACCTTTAGATGACAGTGTGGAGACTTGTAAATTCTTGTGTAAAAGAATAAAACCTACTTTTTTTACTCTGTTATATCAGGTAGATCTGATTTTCCATACTTGATTCTCATAAAACAAACATGTTAAAGACATCAAACCATATAAGAAATCTCAGTTCTTTTTATTTAAAATCAGTTTTAGCACAAAGCTGTGCCTGGGAAACTTCAGTTCTTTTATTATTCAAAACCTAGCTATGTATTTCATTAATAAAAAAAAACAGTAAATCAAACTTTAGAATACTCTAAAACTGTAAAATGCATCAGATACTTTTTAAGCAACAGTGTTTCTATAGTGTTTGTAAAATAGAAGTGTACTACAGTTATCTGGTCATCTGGTTTAAGAATAATGGAGGAAATAGACTTACTTAGCTGAATTGTTTTCTCCTCTGTATTCTACCCAAAAACCCCCTTTTCATCAGGTCAGAATATGTTATCATGACCATCCAGCTTTGCCTCTTCCACAGCCGTGTTGCAACATTTTAGCTTTGCTCTTTCAAAAAGCCCAGAAGTACTGGTCAGAACTACTTAGAAAGATGCACGTTACAGAGTTTATTCCAAGATCTGTATCGCAGAATCAAAGAACGGTTTGGGTTTATGATGGACCTTGAAGATCATCTAGTTCCAAGCCCCCTAGCACAAGGCAGGGACACCTTCAAGTAGAACAGATTGCCCAGAGCCCTGTCCAACCTTGCCTAGAACACTACCAGGGATGGGGCATGAACAACCTGTTCCACTGCCTCACCACCCTCACAATAAAGAATTGTTTCTTACTATTAATCCAAACCTACTCTCAGTTTTAAGCCATTCCCCTTTTTCCTGTCACTACAAGCCCTTGTAAATGGCCTGTTGGCATCTTTACTGTAAGTTTCTTTTAGGTACTAGAAGGACACAATAAGGTCACCCCGAAGCCTTCTCTTTCCCAGGCTGAATAATCCAAATTCTCTCAGCTTTTCCCTAGGAGAGGTGCTCCATCCCTTTCAGCTTCTGTCCCTCCTCTGGAAACACTCCAACACATCCATGTCCTTCCTGTGCTGACACCCCAGAGCTGATGCAGCACTGTGGGTGGGGTCTCACCAGAGCAGAACAGAGGGGCAGAATCCCATCCCTCCCAAAGCTGCCCAGGCTGCTTTGGATGCAGCCCAGGACACATTTGGCTTTCTGGGCTGTGAGTGCACATTGCTGGGTCATATCCAGCCTCTCATCCACCAGCACCCCCAAGTCCTCATCAGGGCTGCTTTTCACCCATTCATCCCCAGCCTGTTTAATACCAGAAGTTGCCCCACCCTAGGTGCAGTACCTTGCATTTGGTCTTGTTAATGTGCCCCATGTGCCCACCTCTGAAACCTATCTAGGTCCTTCTAGATGGCATCCCATCCTTCAGGTGTGTCAACAGCACCACTCAGCTTGGTGTCATGTGCAAATTTGCTGAGGCTGCACTCAGTCCCTCTGTCTATGTCATTATTGAAGATAGCACTGGTCCCAGTACAGACCCTTGAGGGACACTACTCATCACTGATACTCACTGACACTCCGAGCCCTTGATCATTGCTCTCTGGATGTGACCATTCAACAAATTTTTAATCCACCTCATGTATATAAAGAAGCTTGAGGAGAAGGCAGAAGGCAGATATTAATTTAAAAATATGAATAACTAATAATTATCACTTTTACTGTCTTCTTTGTGAAGCTGGACTCCAGAAGCTCTGCCGATCTAAAGAGGAGGAACAGCAAAGAGCAAACCAAAGTCTGTGAACAAAGGTGTCATCAGCTGGTCATTGATGATAAGATCTTTAAATTCTCATGGAGGAAGAAATCTAACAAATCTTCCAGAGACTAAATGAAAATAGAAGTTTCTATAACAGCAGAAGTTTTGGCAGGATATCAGATAAATAATTCTGTATGAAATCATGTGTTTTTAAGGTATGTCAACCAGTGGATTTATTGAAAGATGAAATTCCGAGCCACACAAAGCATGACACAGAGACAATGTTGACAATATCAGCATGTTAACAATTTTATCAGCTGCTACAGCTACTGCTATGCATGTTATCCTGCTATTCTATCACATAGGGACAGGCAAGAATTTCAGTCTCTATAACAATAAATTCTGTGTAGTACCATTTCATTTTTAATGCAGACAACATCACAGGCATAAGGATGACAAGATATTTTGTTGCTGATAATAATTTGTTTTTGTTGGTATCTGCATTAAGGGCTGGTGCATATTGCAGTAACAAGTCTGTCAAAGATGTTCACTAAACAGCTTCTCCATACAGAGGTATTCCCATACCTTATATATATTGTTATATATGTTCTTACTTTACATAAAATTCAACATATGCAGCCAAGTATGTTTTTGATTAAGACATAGATTCCTGAATTTCTATCACTACATCCTTTGCTGGCTTAAGCACTTCTCTTTCTAATAAAGATATAGCTCATACTAGTGAGAAATTGGGAAGGGCTTGTTCCTCTGCCTTTGCCAGGTCCTGAATATCAATATGCTCAGCATATACATGTATAACTACTTTCAGTTCTAATGACTATTGCCAAAATGGTCAGTCTTCCTAAAAAGCAGAATTAAGCTATAAAATATCAATCACTGAGCTGACATATGCCACATCACTCAGTTCTAAAAGGTTCTGCACCTCAGTGCTCAAAATTTCATTTAGAAGCCCAAGGTGTGTATCCCATGAAATTTCATGGTCTTTCTTGATTTTGAATGTTAACTTGGCTGAATTTTGGCTCATACTGTCAGAAATAAATAATGGTTTCTGATCTTAGATATGTGTATGCATGTATACGCATGCATACACATATCTAAGATCAGAAACCATTATATATACACATATATATCAAATATATATATATAAATTTAAAAAAATATATGTGTGTGAGTGGACAATAATACCTTATTTCTGTTGTCTATAACACTACAGATGTAAGGATGGGAAAGGTTTTCATAAGAGGTATGTACAAATAAATAGAATTGGCAAAATTAAGTTTTTATAAAACGTTATAGGAGTTTTAGTCACAGAACTGGGAGAAATCACCCATATCCATTAGATGTTCCAAGACTGAAGACTGAGACCAGAATCCTACCAAGACAAACACTGAAGAAAGAAACAGGTTTCTTTTAACTTTTTCTCATAATCAAATTCTAAATTTTTCCAGAGTCTGAATTTGGTGCTCTCATACTATTATTTATCAAGAGAATTATATGAAAAGTATGGTTTTCTATGGAGTAGTACATCCTGAATTGATAAACAGGAATATCAGTATGCTAAAGCCAAATACATGGCAATTGCATCTTTTATCAGCACAGGTTGAGGTTTAATACTTCAGAAGCTTCATACTGTGTTTTAAGTTTAAAACCAATGTCACCACAAACTGAAAAAAATATCATTTTCTAATCTCTTCATAGAACCCATTTGAGTTACTAAATGTAATGAATTAATAAACTTAAAAAGTGGTTTTTGCCAAACTGTGAACTCTGGAGGTAGAGATTTATACATCACCAGATATGTTTTCCAGCTACTCCCACACTGCCATGTAATGATATCGTATGTAGTTACTGATTTTTCCCAAGCCATGACCCCCTGCTCCTGGCCCTAAGTTACGGCAGTCACAGGGAATTTACAAAGTCACTGTCCAAAGGACTGGAAAATACAAAGGAAAAGAAAGGACAGAAATTACAGGGAAAGTTCACATTCCTTGTTACAGTTAGCACTGAATATTAAAGATAATGTCAATGTGCAGGACTTCAGAAATACCATCTAGGATATGCCTCATGTTCTGTAGCGTAGGCTAGACTAATGCCACAGGACAAAACTGATAAGGTCTTATGAAATGTCACTTCACACTGAACTTTATTTACTGTTGTTGACAATTATGCATGTAAAAATAAGCTATTTAGACAATAAGGGCTTCTAAAGACGTGTCATATGTTCATGGTTAAATATGCTAAATGTCACATTAAAGCTGACATGGCCATGACTCAAGGCAAAAACCCTGTCAAGTTGCCTATGATCCAGATGTGGTATATGTCATCAAACCAATTGTTTCTCTTTGACTGTGGTTTATAGTGCATAATATTGCTTATCAAATATCCTGGAAAAGTGCTGCTTGCCAGAATGAGAAAATGTTTCATCCCTTTTTGGTATTCATTTGTAGTTAACTCTTGTTACTGTTGCTGACAGATATTGCAGATACGTTTCAGTTAGTGCCAGCTCCTCTTTCATTCCATATGTATATATATGTACATATATTTATATATGTGTGGGGGGAAGCCAGAAGTAAATAAACCAGAATATAATTAAATTCTTGTGGAATCATACTCCTAGTAGGAAATTATAGCTCTACACTATAGTAGGCAGACTTGTGAATGTGTGGGAAAGTTAAAACTTCTCTATTGAAGTCATATTATACAGTTTATGGATCAGCTGCGAGTGCTCTTTTGATGATATTTTCACCCTAGGTATTGGCTTTTTCCTTTTATTAGGAGTTAAAATTGGTGCCTTTAAGAAATAAGTTTAAAGGAGCTTCAGTAGCAGTTGACTTAGCAGGCCACCTCTGGAGAAAACAATTTTGAGTGATAATTTATAATATTTTAATTATCTTTGATATATAGATTTTTAACACAGCTGGACACACATTTCAGTTGTACTGAGAATCTGTACTTGCTGGCAGATAACATTTTTTTTTGCAGAGAGATTTCTATCATCACTCATAACTTTTTTACATTAAGTGGGATATTTATAAACACTGCTTCAAGTATGAGTTTGCATCATCAGTTACCACCAATTAAACCCTCTAGGAGTCATTCTAGTTCATCCTGAAAATAAGCATCTTTCATGTTTTTATTGTAGCTCTAAAAATTAATGATAAAAATGTCAAAAAGCCTTGATTTGGTCTAGGGAGAGAATTTGAGCAATTGTTGTTACTTCCAGGGAAAACCAATGAAGTATTTCTAGTTTCCACAGAAAGAAACTAATATGATTTTTTCTAGATTCAGAACACTTATTTTCTTGTTTCAGATAATTTCTAATTATGGCACTTCAAAGATAGTACAGAACCAGGTGTCTGCCTCTTTTTTCTCAAAATAGGGAGGTCTTTTCACTTATGTAGGTGAAGAGCAGAGGGTTTACTCTCTTTTCTGTTATTGCTGTAATGGCTCTGAAGCAGCTTTTTGAGCATTTTGCACCCTTTCATTGTTGTGTTAGATTGAGCCACAGTTTATTCCCTCCTGCCTAGGGCAAAAACAAGACTACCAAGTGACATAGCCAGAACTCATTAAAAAAGCTTTGAAGGAGCCATTTGGTAAAAGAGAACTGCTTCCTGTTATCATGACCACTCCAACTATAATTTCTTTTGCTAAAACAGAAATGGGTCCTGAAAAATGTCAAAATGAATGCTCTACAGTTCCAAGATGAAATGTTTGACTTTTTGCGTAAGTAGGAGGTAATTACCCATATTGCACATTGTAATGGAAACTGTCTTTTACTTATTTACTGGCCTCCCTTGCCTCCACCATGGGAGGAATTTCAAATTTTGGAGCATCTGTTCCAATCTGTAATCAAAAACAAAAGTTGAAACCCAACAGCCTTTCATAAAACAGATTTTCCATCCTCAATACATCAAGTGTTGGGCAGGGAACTGGAAGCAGTAGGTTGGTTCAGGTTTCTCTCTTCAACTGACAAAGTGGAAAGGAGAAGAACAAGCCCTGTTTAGGCCTCTGAGTGTATTTAGAGCTCGGAGATTGCCATGAAGGCCTGTGAGCGGAGAAGAAGGAGATGACTATCAGCTTGAGGAGCTTGAAGAGCTGGTGTCGCAAGCCTCACAGCTTTCAGTGCTAGGTAAGCATTAAGACCAGCAGGGTGACTAATGTCTCCATATGGATATGAGGGAGTGGAGATAACACTTGTGAATTTTTGTGCCATGAGGATCAGACACAAATTGACAGCATGTAGAAAAAAAGGTGGATTTATTCATGTCTCAGATACTTTTGACACAAATAATTTCTCATCGAAGAATAAACTAAAAAAAAGGAATAATTACTCAAGTTAGTATCTAGGTGTCGCTTGCAACTCTATGGCCAAAACCTGTGATTCTCCAGCATATTCCCTGCCAGATCTATAATGAGTAATGCATTTGTTCCATACAGTTTAGGCCTCTCAGCAGCTCCATATCCCTGGAAAACTGTAAAGACAAGGCACGGGAGGAAGCTTCTCCATCCTACCATTAGCAGCCCCAAACATATACAGAGGCTGACAAAAGTGGCACAGTCCCACACATTTTTAGCACATTACCAAGTTTTACTACACACAGCATGCAAGTCCCAACTTGCTAAACACATATTTTGTAATTGCCTGTGAAGAAGTGTCTTATACTTTCTTCATGATCTTTTAATGTCTTCATAGACAGTGGAAGATACAGAATCATTCCTACATTATGTTTCCTCTTTGAAGAGCAACCTGAGACACCAATCTAATGGCATAGGAAGGCACTGAAATAAGGCATTGAAATAAGGTAACTAGGTAAATCTTAAGTCTGGAAACTGGTTTTCTGACAAAATGAGCAGGGCTTTAAAGTTAGGCTATTGTTATTGATTTCATGTATTTAATATGGTTATAGATGAAGTTAGGATTTGGCACTTCTGGGGCTGAAATTCATGACGGAGGATTGTATAATAAAAACCAAACGTGATGATTTACTTTTGTATAGCTTCTCTAACTCTGCAAAATTGGTTCAGCTGCCATCTTGTATGAGTTTTTGCGTTGTACAAAAATTACAGAAAAGGTTAGCTGGTTTTGATAAAATAGAATCTGCCTCCTAGGTGGAAATTAAATTATACTTGACAGCTAAGAAATATTCACATGACAAAAGAAAACAAGAATCAAAGCAAGTTGTAGGATTCCAGATCTTTTCCGACAGCATTTTTGTCTGATTTACACTAAGCAGAAGTTGAAATTTTATCTTTTTTTCTGAACAGCTACTATAAACCATCTCTACCAAGACTGCTTCAACCCATGGTGCCCCTTCTCTCTTGATTCAAACATCTGGGCCTGTTCTTATGCCAACAGGCAGATTCTTTATTTACTTTTGATCTCTGAGAATGATCCAGCTCAGGCCAGCTGTGTGGATTCAGTCCATAATGGGTCCTTGTTTCTCATAACTTGATGTTCCCTGTTGCTTTTCCTGACATAGATAAAATCAACATGTCTTCACAAGTCTTTGTCAGATTTTAATCACAAAGTCATCAGTATTTACTGTGATGATAACTAAGAAGTCTTAGAAGATAGAAGAGGAGGTAGACCTTTGGCAGAGAATAGAACTAATGGTGAACTATGAGTTAAGGCCAAGAAGCAGCAAATGTATACAACCAAGTTCTATCCTTATAGTGTCTGGTCAGACAGAGCATTGCCAAGACATACATATATATTTCTTGTTTGTTGCTAGTGATGAAATCTGGGCTACTGAGTTAAGCACTGCATAAATGGAGTAACAAAGTTCTCATTAAAAAAAGATCATTCTGTAGAGAGAAACTGCAGACAGAAAAGAGTAAAAAAAGGAACAGAAAAACCAAGGGACAAAGATGAAGAGATATGCTGAAAGAAAAACATCAATATGAAAGCCGATGGAAAGCAAAGGGGTTTTTCTGTCTATTGTTAGTTTTTTATAGAATGAAACTTCAGTTCTGATGATCTAACCTGAAATGTGCTGATATTGGTTGAATTGCACCCATTAAGATTGTTCTTAGAAAGAGACATTTTGATTCTTCTGATAAGATCATTTCTTCTTCCATTTTCACAGACTGTGTTGTGTTTAAAACAAAGCTGGCCGAGAGGTTTTCTATAAAGTGCTCCTGCTAGAAAATGCCATTTCTTCTAAATCAGCTCCTTTTATGAGAATGAGCAAGCTTCAACTTGACACTAGGCTCTTGGCTATACTATTCTTGAAGGCATTTCATGTTTTATTAATAGTAATTCATACAGACTGGGGAGAGAGCACTGATTGGAGCAATTGCCTTATATTCACCTCCCTGATCTGCTGCTGTCAGCACTGAGGTGAATGTTGTGACTGGCAATACCAATGCTGGGAAGGTCTCCCTCCATCTCTGCCGCAACATAGACATCCTCTCGCTATTTTTCTAAAAATCTTGGAAAATCTTGTTGATAGGCCAGTTTGTATGCCTCTCATTCTAGTTAGAGTCTCTCTCAGATGAAAACCAAAACATTCTTTCCATGCTACCTGTGCTCTCCCTTTCTGGCAGTCTGCTGTCTATGGCACATTCTGCAAGATTTGCTCCTATCCCTTCAAGTTCCCATTGCCTTCAATAGCTAGCTGTGAAGTTGCCACATTTTTATGCTTTTGAATATCTCTGAGTGAGGCTTCAACTCCAAATCCTGCTCTTGATATACATTTTCAGATTAGTTATTTTACATACAAATAAATGACATACCTAAAACATGCCTAATTATCTCAACCAGTGATTAATTGTGTATTTTCTGTCTTTCAGTCACTACCATGCCAACACAGTATTCTGGCTAACCAAGCACTTTGATTTTGCCATCATATCCAGTGCAATTTAAGCATAAGCAAGAGCTAACTATGGGATAGGAATTCAAAAGGTTTCTCCCTAAACCTTATGTCTAATAAATCTAAAAAAAATATTATTTTAGAATCAAAATTAATACACCAAAAGTTGCATATTCAAGCTGAAAATCTCATGGTACTTCCTCAATTGTTTTCTTGAACATGCCCAAGATTCTGCACCTGTTGAATGGCTTCCAGTCTGAAGTATAAACTAGGAAAAATAATTACAGGTTTTAACAAGAACTGTTAGACAGCCCTCTGCACTCTCTTCATCTTGCTGTAGAACAAAGGTCTCAGCTTCCTCTGAGTGCAGCTGACATGTAATGTAAAAAACCTGGTTCATGTCAGTTCAATTTCTATTTGGTTTTTATTCAGTCCTTTTTCGCCATCAAAAGATATAGGCAGGGTATTTAAACCTCTTCTGATAACACCAGGCCATCTTTCTGGGTCACATCAATGCTTTTAGATTTTATGTAGACGTTTTCACCCGTTTATTCTATTTGTAATACTACAAAGACTAGATGGTGTTTTATGGCTTGGAACATATACCACTGTAGCTCTTTTTTTTGACTGTATGATCTTTTTCACACTTTTTGAACTAGCTGTAAGAGCAAGAAATTCTAGAGTTCAGGAATAATGGCTTTTAAAAGATTCAGGAATAATGGCTTTAAAAACTTTGCAACAAACAGCTCTTGCTTTATTCTACTATTTCCTCCCCATTTACGTCCTCTTAATCTATGGACTCTCAAGAAAATGTTTTTTAGGAAAAAGATTTCCTAGCAGTGAGTATGGCTACACAACAAGAGCCTTTTTTGAACTGTTTCAAGGGGCGGAAAAGTAAGAGAAGCATATGGTATTTTGCATGATTACTCATAATAAAATCAAGTAATTAAAAGGTAGGACAATATGTGGATTTTGACCCTTTGATTGTTACATATATGTAAATAGGTCTTTATATTTCTTGCTGGCTGCTAAATATAATGTAAATGCACAGGTATTTCTCTTTTTCTCTTTACTATTTTTTTTTTCATTCTTAAGAGAAATGAAGCCATCGAACCTTAACAAAGTGTACAAAACCCCAGTAGGGAGGCCAGTTCTTCAGAAAAAACAGTAATTGCAGAGCAGATAGCAAAATATGCAACTAATTCTGGAAATTTCAGCCACTCACCCACCCCCTTCCAGGAGGAATCATCAGACCTTCAAACTGTAGACAAGGCTTTGCTCCTCAGATAGTAACAGGGGTTCTTCTGATTGACCTTGGTAAATGACCTCATCATCCCCTGTTTTCTTATTCAGGATTTCTTCCTCTTTTAAATATACATGATAGCTATTAGGTTCTACACCATAACAGCCTCGAGCAAGTGCTGCTTATAAAACAGAAATGTAACAAATGCAAATGAAATGTTGGTTCTGCAATCGGTTTTTTGTAAGCAATTCAGAAGTCTGCTGCATGAAAGAAAGCCATGATTTCCTTCTCTTCTCCTCTTCCCCAATATTTTTTCTACCCACAAATTTTAGAGGTCAAGTGGCCTCTTTTCTTTTATAACATCTATGTGGATGTTATAAAACAGGCAGCCAGATTCTGGAGGCTGCGAAACTACCATGAGACTCAGCTGGGATTGAGAGCTTCCAGAAATTTTTTTGATTTGATGTAAGGAGTGGAATTTCACCTATCAGTTCTGGAAGTAGGAATAAAGTTGAAATTGAATACCAGAGGAATGGGAGACATCCAACACAATGGAGGGTGGTGTCACCCTCTTTAGCCTGGAAGCCAGGCCAGCAGGCTAATCTGTGAAGATTGTTGTATCCTCCTTCAGTGACAGAGCTTTCCTTGGGATGGTCTGTTAATTGCCAGGCTTATGGCATAGCAGCCTGTATGTCATTTATTGGAAACAGAAGTTGTCTGTGCAACTTCAGGCTGCAATGTGATCTTTAGAACAGCTGTGCCAATGTCTTATTGAGTTGGTGGCTACTGTAAATAACAGGAAGTCTAAATGATCAGTTTGTGAAACACCAGCCTTTGGGAAACCTTGCCACAGATCCTCTGCGTGGAGAACTGAGATTCCAACCCCTGGTTCCATCTTAAAACAATAAGCTCATCACCACGAGGAAGGTGAAACATTGCCAACCATCTCAACAGCGTTGTATGCATTTAACTGCAGAAAAACCTGTCCCCTCCCTGTTGTGCTATAGCCCTGGCCCCTGCAGGAGACACAGTTATAAGGAAATGCTGCCTGATATCTTCAGCCTAACTTTAGGATTCGTATTAAAACTAGTATCCATCTTTGGTAAGAAATAGCTATCCAGCCATTTTTATTGAGAAATCAGCCAGTAAAGCAGTCTGTCTGATCCTGAAGGATGTGAATTGACCCCACTTCCTTCCTCCTATCTATTCTTTATTCTTCTCATAGCCACTGTCATGTTATATTTTCCCGGTACCTGTCCCAGATTACAGGTATGCTTCAGTGACTCTGGACTAGCCTACAAGAACTGGCAGTGCTGTATAAAACCAGTTCCCCCCTGGCTACTCACGAGCTCTCTGCAGCCTCTCCGAAGGCCAGCTAGTGGCCTCAAGATGTTTGGCCATGCAGCCAGGCTAAGCCAAAAGCGTGCTGCCATGTTCCTACCTGCTCAAAACTTTAAGCTTGGCTGTAGGCATCCACAATTGCAGGAAGATTTCCTCTGTCACAATATTTAGACAACAGTGAAAGCAACAAAAGAGGGACCCATCAGACACCAGGCAGAGTGTGCCCGCTCTGACAAGTGCAGATCAAGGTCGCTGCTAAATGAAGCGTGGTCCGTGTTCCGAACGCGGTGCAGAGCCAGCCAAGGAGGCAGGAAAAGCCACAGAGAGAAAACAAAGCCTTGGTGAATTAACTCAAATCAAAACAGAGAGCCAGGCTGTGAGGTCTGTGTCTTGCTCATTGCTCCCTAATGTACGACATCATAATGGATAGAAAGGAAATACCAGATTGAATATGTAAAGAGAAGGAGACTAAAGTGTAAAATGGTCATTGCACAGCCTATTCAGAGCAAGGAGGTCATGCTTTTTACCTTCTCTAAAGTATACAGAATTCCAAGCAGGTAAATTGAGCTAAACTGGCTCAAAGCAGAGCGGAAAACAGGTTTTAGTCTCCTTTTTCCTGATTCTATGACATAATTTTCTCTCTGGTTTTTTTTTTTCCTTTTATGTTTATTGGTTGGAAAAGGGAAATTGACAGATAAAGAAGCTGTGAAGACTTTGTATTTCAATTTTTCAGAGTTTCCAATACAAACAAAGCCCCAGAGTGTTATTTCAGGAAAGGCACTTGCTGTGAATTTCCATAACTTCATTTTATACCATTGTATACTTTTGTGTGTCTGATTTTTCTATAGAAAAAAAAAAAAAACAACAACAAAAAACCACAAGCAAAATAAGAGTTTGGGTCCCTGAGTGAATTCCAAGGGAAAAGGTTGCATTTATCTGCTACATGATATACTGAAAAATGCAAACCTGAGTGATTTTAAAAATAACTCTCTCTTCTCAATTCCATTAAAACTCCAAGTTATGATTTCTTTCATTTTGAAAGGAAAAAATGTAACCTTTATCACTGCTTATTGTTGGTTTGGATTGGACTGTTAATTGTTGATCTGGATCTTATAAGCCAATAGGACAGGAACTGAGCAGACTGAGCAGAGCTGACATTTTTTCCTCTCCTTTTTCTATAGGTATGAGGCTGTCAAGAAATTACAATGTTAATGACTTTGCTTTCCCAGCACTCTATGGACAATAATTGTCTCTTCAAATTGTGAAAAAGGAAACTGGATTTTAAAGGTGTCACATGAATTTTTGAGCCAAATTAACACATAACATGATTTTTAAAATTACTGACAAAGGTTGTTTGATTTAGTGAGTAGCACTGATAATCTAGTCGATGTTGTGGCAAGGGTGTACTCAAACTAATTATACATATTTAAAAGCTGAGACAATTTGGGCTACATTCTGTAAGTACTTTGGCCTGTCAGACTTGTGCTGTAACTCTAATACCTTCACTTGTTTTTTGACTTCAAATGCATATTTCTAATACACAGTTACCAGACACCTCACTCCAAAACAGTGTAACAAATACTGACCTAATTTTACTTACAAACATTAATTGTGTGTGACAGCAGCAAAGAAAAGAGACAGTCCTGAAGAAGCTACAGTTGCTTAACTATGGCTACTTCAGCTCTTTTTGCCCCTAATTCAGCCTTCCCTCTTTAAAGTTGGAAAGAGGGCTGCATGAACATGGTAGAAGTACCCATAAAACTGATTTGTGGCAATGAAGGATAGTGACTATAGTGTAAATAGAAAGACACTTTAAGAATTTTCAATCTTTGATTGGCTTTATCCTGCTTTTAGATTTTTATCCAAAGCCTGTATGCTCAGAGTAGCCCAGCTGGCTTTTCAGGCTGAAGAATGGTAAAGAAAGTTCAGATGCCTATATAACATAAGCTGTTTAGTACTTTGGAAGTCTCTAACTCAGCGTATCGTTCCTCAGATTGCCACCCCCATGACTCGGTGGATCTAAATGGTGGAAAGTGAGTATCAAAAGCAGCAGCAGGTTGGGCAGCCCTTAGCAACATCAGCCTGCTCCGGGGAAATAAAATATATGTGTTGCTCTTTGACCTCTGAACAGATCCAGGGCAAGAAGCACCCTTCCCAGAACCAATGTTTGCTTTGGTCATGTCTGAGTGTCCCGGTTTGGACCACGGTGGGAGCCTGCACTGAGAGGTCCATGCACCAGAGGCTTACACTGGAGAGTCTCAGAGAGATCAATACCAAAGCAGTGCTTGTTCACAGCAAGTCAGGATCACCCCAAAGGTCTCACAGTGCCAGTGCAGACTGCACAGTGTGTGGCATGCTCAGGAGGGGTCTGGAGGAGCATTTTGCACTGTGCTCGTCACGCCCCCGCAGCGCCCGGTGCCGACAGCGGCTGCAGCTCTGGAGCCGGTGCCGCAGGAGCCGCCCCGGTGACGGTGAGCGCAAAACGTGAGGAATACAGCCAGACGTCAGCAGAGCAAGAGGGGAGAGTGTTTCAGCTAGGTAGCAAGAGGCAATTATGTCTGTGAAATGTTACATGAGTTGAGAGAATGTTAAGATGTGACTAGAATAAAATGACTGTGCTTTAGCATCCTCTGATTGATCTGTTACAGTGGGGATAATGATAGTAACAATTTAATGGAAGTACTGCAGTTTTGCTTTTTGTCAGCATTTTAATAAAGGCTCAAAACCATTCAAATACACAAATTACTTGGAAGAAAAGTAGTATGCTGAATTATACTTTCCATAATCTTCCATCTTAACTAAAGGAAAAAAAAATACCTATAGAGGAATACATGGATGAAAACAGATTGAGGACAATGCCACCAAAAGTAGACCAAATGAACTCTCCAACAAAAATCTACACCTGCTAATCCAAATGTCCCCTCTTGTTCCCTCTTTCTATTTTGTCTTTCTGCACTCTGAAGCCCTGTGAGGCAGCTGTGTCCTGAAGATAGATGCCTCAGCACACGCACAGTTGGTTTAGAGTCTCCCAGTGTTTTCTTGTTCCCTAGCTCTGTGAATTTCTATCTATGTTTGGAGGATGTGTAAACCATTCAGAAACACTCTCCAGATGAGCTGAAAACTAAGCAGAGTGTGGACACTCCTGCCTAATAAAATTCTTGAAGTTTTGAGTACTTTCTTTCCAACTATTTATTTGGACCTACCATGTCTGACTTCCCAAAGCCAAAGTTTCACCAGCCATTAAGATCTGGACTGCTGAACAACCCAACATGAGTGCTTCCTGTGTCTGCTGCACCATTCAAAGGAATAAAACATTCAAATATATTCATTCTGGTGAGTATAATTATTAATGATCTCCTCACAATGACAAAAGAGAAGGGATGGGAATTGTCCCAAAGTTTGATGACAAATGTGAGATGAGATATTTTTTAATCTAGTGACAGATATGAAAGGACAACAGAGTCCAGGTGAATGAGAAGCAGGCAAAATGTCTCCTCATTTCAGATATGTTTCTACAAGTTCTTTTTCTTTTTTTAATTCATGCTGACAAGCATATACTGAACCTAGCAGATAAATATTTTACTCAGATTTTATGCTGTCACTGACATGTTTGCACAGCAAGAATCAAGTCTGCTCCTCATTTTCAGGGGCATGCCAAAGCAAGTGCCAGCCTACACAGCTCTGCTCTACAGAGGGCAGAATTCTCTCTGATGGCTATCCCTGAAGCAGAGCAAAGCTTCAGCAAATAGCAAATGACATCAATTCTGCAGTCCAACGAGTCAAAGGCACGCAGTACAAAGGGGCAGCTTCCTGTAGATAGTGACATTTTGGTATTCAACAGTGGGAAAATGGCTTTGGCTACAGGAGCTGGGTCAGAAGGTTCCTCCTGTTCAGAGCCATTCCTGTGTCAGCAGGGCTAACAGGGAACAGTCAGCACTGGCTCTGGTTCACAGGGGTTTTACCAATCTTGTTATTAATCATAGCTGCATTTTACCAAGCCCAAAAGTGGATTTGCATTAGTTATCACTCAATGCCGAATTCTTTTCTCAATCAATCAAGAAATGTCAAGGTTTGATATAGCAGTTGCTAGCTACTAGGTAACATTATAAAACATGTACTAGGCTGTTATTCAGATGAGATTTTATAGTTATTTTATTTATAAATTTAATACTGCAAGTTGAATACCAAACCTAGAAATGGGAAGCTAAGGTACAGGAACTCCTCAGTTACGTAATGTTACTCTTTCCCATTTTAGGACTGTGAGATATAAACTGGTGGCCTGCAGTGGTTTTACTCAGATGACCAGATGACTAGCTAATTCAGCAACAGTAGAAAAAGTAATTTTGTAAGCACTACCGGGCATTGCTGCCTTTTGTGCTTTTCTCTTTAGAATAGCTGCACCTTCAGCTGTTAGTGCCAGGTGCTTTTTAGCCTCTTATTTGCTGTTTTGGCTTCCCCGCATCTTCTTTCACACACTCTTGGAAACTGAACACAGGGAGTGTGGCTCCCAAGAGACCAGTGGCACGATAATAGCCAGCTCTTTAGTAAGATGAAACAAAGGTAGAAGATGTAGTCAGTTACTGGCTCTGAGCTGTTAGTACAAGGCACTGCTAAACCACATCTGCTTAATCCAGACAGCTTCCAGTCAAACAAAAAGCAGGTTCATAAGCTGATGATGAAAAGAGAGATGAATCACAAAGTTTGCTGGCAAGTTTTCTTTATCTTGGCATGGCCCAAGAAATGGCCAAATTGTGAAATAATTGGAAGCTAATTTTATTTGAAGGAAAGAAAACAACCAGGGAAGGTGTTGTGCTGGAGAATGGAAAGAAACATGGTGCTGTACTTCAGGTGTTATGTGCAGTCAGTGCTGCGCTTTCCTTGGAGCTCTGGAGAGTGACAAACTGACCGGAGAATCATGAGCAGGGCGGTAGCCTCTGGTGTGTTGAGAGGATGGAACCAGGGCAAAGGCCGATTGCTCCACTGCAGTGGGCATGGGGAACACTGCAGAAATGCCAGGAATGCACTGCCCAGTCCATCCATATTCTACGGCCAGCTTGCTGGGAGACCAAGCCCTACATAGGATTAGCATTTACAGTATAAACCAGCTCTGCAAGGGCACAGATAAACATGACTATAGCTGAACTGCCTTGAAATGGTAATGTTCTTTTTCCTATTTTCAATGATCTGCTTCCTCAAATTTGTTTTGATTCTAGCTTGACGCCTGGATCTTTCAAGCCATTCTTTTAGACCCTCGGTATAGAAGTGTTTTTCAAAGGATTTTGCATTTAAAGCTTTAAATCAATGGGAAACAAATGTTTGTGATGCCACCCAGACTCACATTCAAATACTTCAATATAGTGCTACAAATTCCAAAGAGCAGCTGCATTTTGTCAAAGCATTTTGAGGGGGTTTTTTGAACTGATTTTGAAGAATAAACTCTGCCATTTATTTTAAGTACCACTTTCAACATCTATACATTTGTTGATGTTTTCCATGAAGAAATGCATTTTTTTCTTGAGTGACTCAAACTGCCAGCTTGATATCATGCAGTTGTATGCATTTCTAACATTGACATTTACAAGTTATGTGTATTCACTTATATGCAAATTTACATTTATGTGGGCAAAGAGCTGCATTAAAATGGCAGTCACAAGCAGAATAGTCGACACTTTGGCAATGCCTATGGCCCATTCTAGCATATTGAGGAAATTGTTCAAAAGAAGTAGTTACAGCCTAATAAGGCAAAAGACAAATTCTGTCATGATCAATATGTGTACAAATACATTTAACATGTGATTTTTCCTGGCTTGTATTTTCATGACACATCTTCCCCCTCCTCTTTGGAATTATCATTTTTCCAATTCAGGATCCTAAGTAGCTCTCCCTAAGCAGCAAAAATCACTCCTAAAATAGAATTTTACTTACCTTACTTTATTATATAACCGCTCCAGCAAAATTTCAAGGAATATATTTCTCTGTGAATTGCTCAATAAACTCTGTCCAAACACAAAATCTTTCCTTTGATCCCTTTCATTGTGCATCTGTATCAAACACAATGATAACGGGAGCTGTGAGGGATACAATGAACCAATGTTGCAGGGAACTCAGGAAGATGCAGTGGTAATAAATGAAGTAAATTAAGGAAAAGGCAGCCCTTGGTGACATTTCCAACCCAGTCATTCTGATTTTGGCCAGAATAGCAGGAGCCATGTTTCTGTTTAAGAATTGTTTCTTGCCTTGTTTGGCCAGGGAGAGACCATTAGCAACTTATATCAAAACTTATAGCAATATCAGAGGCCCCTGAAGCTCCCTTCTTCTCACCTCAGTAACCCCTGGGAGGCTGTCATGATGCAGCTCTAGTAAACTTAGCTCTAGAAAGTACTCACACATAAAGACCTGACTCATTATGTGCCAATTTTCAGTTAAAAGGCTTAACAAAGGTAGCACTTTCCCAATATAAGTATTTCATTCTGCAAAAGGTTGAGGGTCAAATAAACCTTTAATAACTCTAAATAAAGCTAAATTCTGGAGCTGACATGAAAATGTGTTTCCAGTATGCTCACATTTTCATGTTAGCTGTTGATTTGAAGGCATGAGGGGAAACATGCTATGCAGTGAAGCATTTCAGATGTGGTTTTCTTCCTTGTTCTTTTAGACTTAGACAGAACACGCATCTCTTTGCTGCAGAACTTAATTCCTTCCCACAATGCAGAGACTTTCAGGAACTCTTTATGAGCTCAGGTTGCTGATAAAAGCATGTCAATACCATAGCCCCCAGGGCTCTGCAAGGGTGCAGTCTACTCTCTCACTGTCATTCTCACCTACGCCTAACAGATGCTGAGGAGATATGGAGAAAGTGAGTCAAGTTTTCAGAGGGACCTAGATTGTTCTTACATCAAAGGCTCAGTAATGTAGAATAGGGTGAAGACTACAATAAGTTAATTCAGGAGCTTTTGTCTCTGAACATGGCCTGGATGCAGCTCTCAAAGAAGAAAATCTTCCTTCGTGGTTGAATTCCAGCCGTTTTTCTTACTGTTAATTATATAATAGCCACATTGGCCATAGAGTCACAGTGATCCCTGACCAGTCATGATTCTTTCCCTTGACTGCTGAAGAAAATCTTGAAGGTTCAACCTCTCTACTCCCAAATTTTATTTGCAATAATGCTTTGCTCATTGGTAGTTCAGTCTCAATATTATGACCTCCAGCCAACTTCCAAAGATCAGCATCAGAGAGAACCACTAGAACAACAAACTACAGAAAAAATTGTGTAGTCCTTTTTTAGGGTTCCACCCCCTCCACAGACCAAGGGAATTAAAGGGCATTACCATCTGTCAACCACAGCAAGAGAATAAAAGCTAGTTCTTCCCTTCTCACTGAAAACAAAATTCAGCAATCTGAACAAAATTCCACTAAACAGTCAAAAAAGACAAACACAAAAAACCAAAATTCAGAATTTTAAGCCATGTGTCCGGAGTCATAAAGCATAAGAGACTGTTTGAACATGTATCGGATGTTGCTGATCTTCTGAAGAGACTTTACTATTTCTTTCTTTATCTGTCTGTCTTAACCACCCCTGCAAGAGATAACCAGTCTTTCTTCATGAGATTGTTTATGCCAGCTACTAGTGACAGCTGGAATCTCCTCAGAGCAGTTATGATTTCTCCTTTATATGACCTGTAGCAGTAAGGTATACAGGTATAATTCAGCAGAGGACTCTCAGACCCTGATCCAGCCAGGCCTTCAGTATTAAAGAAAACTTTTGACTTTTACCAGGGAATTTAAACAAGCACTAGATTTCAGTGAGTGAAAATTCCTCCACTAGTCTTTATCAAAAACACACCAACTTCAGCACATGAAAAATGGAAACATTTCTGCCTTATCAGTTGTGCCAAGATGTTTCAGAACAGCTGTGCAGTAAACTGCCACAACAACAACAACAGGAAACGAAAGCCTGCTGCCTACCCCTCACTGAATTCTTAAGACTCCAGTATATCTGTGATGAAGCAAACTGGTCACTCAGTCTTCTTTTCTAGATACCCCAAACACAAAACTTTTTCAAATACATACAGAGTTTAGTTCATAGGCACAAGAAGTGTGAGGTAATCTAATGTGGGACTTCACGCTGCCAGCATGAAACAAGTTGTTAAAAAGCACCATGAATCGTGCCCAGATTGTAATTAAAACAGCAGCTTTGTTAGTTTTCAGTAAAGCTGTGAAGACTGTTTATTCCTTTTTTTTGTTATCCTATAATGGAAGCTGCCATAGCACTGCACCTTTAATTTTCCTCCTACTTCTGTTGTCAGCAATGCTATGCACAATAGGTGGCCAGGCTGTGATCCATCAGCCTTGGAGGTGACTAGTGACTCCACTTAATCCAATATCTCTCAAATCAGATCTTTAACGAACAAAAGCAGCAGAGACATGGCTTAGAAACCTGAAATAATTGTATAAAATATACCATGGAAGCACTTTTTTCTGTCTTTCTTTTCTTTTGCTTGGGAAGAGGCTGCTATGTGTGCCAAAGAACCCTTTCTGTGCAAAAGCCTCCAGGATGATCTGGCTACAGGCTAACAAGCAAGGGAAAGTTTTAGATTCCTCTTTTGACTAAATGGAAAGGCTGCACACATTTTCCACCATGGTTTGTTTATGATGTAAACCATGGCTTAAGCGTTGCTCTTCATTGAAAATAGTCCAGCTGCCCGTAATCTGGCATTGATTTTCAGTTCATATTTTACAGTTTTAAAATACATTCTTGGCAGTAAAGCTAGAAATTTTGGCCTCTGATATTAAAATCTGCAACTGGACTTGAGTGTGGAAACGTTTTTCCACATCATCAGTGTGATTCATTTTAGGAAGGTCCATTTAGGTCCTGGATGCACGAGCTTGTTGCATTTGAGCCATCAGCATGTGTAAAGTGCGCATGGATCCAGCAACATTATTCTTCTGAAGTCATCTCAGAATGTGAGGAGAACCTGTGGCTTGCTCTGACAATGTGTGTCTTTTTGATTGCTCTTCCAGTTTATGAGCAATTATCACATCATGCAGTTTGGAATTCTATATGATTCCTTGTTTACATATCATAAATATTTTCAATTCTTAAAATATTTAAACCTCAATTTCACTAGTTTTTCTTTCTATTAAGTGCAATTTCTTCATACTTTTGCTTAATCAATAAAATTAAAACAAAGGCAAAAAGAAAATTACTTCTCTCACGCTGAGGATGACAAAAGTTGCTAATACTCTGAATGTAAATGTACAATTTAGAATCCTCTGAAATACAACTATTAAGATTTGAAGTGGCAGATTTATCTTCTCACTGATGTTGAAATTAATATGGATTTCAGACATTCAGTGTAAATTATGACTTTTTAAAACAGTATCTTTCATTTATAGCTGTGAACAATAAAGTTCCAGACACACGCACACCACTACACCAAATTACACTGCTGTGAGGAAAATAGACTAAAAATATATCTGGAAATCATTGTGCTATAATACTATCCCATTTCTCTCCCTCAAGATAGCTCTAATGCCAGGCTGAACTGGAGTAAAATGAACTTGTTTACACAAAGTTTGGACATAATATAGTTCAAAGATCCAGCAACAGAGTCCTGAAAAATCTCAGAGAAGATATTATATTTCTGGTCCAAACACAATGGTGGTATGATATGTCAGTCTTCTCATAAAATACTCTGTGTATATCTTATTGAAAATCCACTACATCGCCACACCAAAGAGTAGCTATTAAAACTGGGGCCTTTATGAGTGTTCTATGGCAGTAATGATGGAAAAAATCATTAATTTCTGGCCCAATATGTGTATTATTATTAAACTTTTTAAGCACCAAATAAAGTAGATGCTAAAGGCAGCCTGCCCTGACAGCAGTGAAAGAGGCAAGGTTTACCCATCACTGCATCATTATTTTGGATTTTTCTTGAGTCTGTAGATGAACACACGGGTAATTTTCTGATCCAGAGCTGATTGACGCTTACTGAAATTTCTGTTGGCTTCATTAAGCTCTACATTTAGCCCTTAAGACAGAAAAAGTTTTGCCAGAAGTTGAGAACTTCGTTGGGGTTTTTTCTCCTCACTCTCCAAGGCCACCTCTGCAGCAGCTGACTGAAACAGACTGAAAGCCTGAGTTCAGTTTCTAGTTGATGCAATTTTTGGTTTGGGTTGATTTCCACCAGCAGAAGACTTTGACCTAGTACCCCATTCAATAGTTTTGACACAGTATTGCCTGCTTCAATCCCATAAAGTGCGAAAGACTTCATTCAGTAAATGTAAACAGGGTGAAGAACAAATTTCAATACCTGCTGGCATCAAACCAGAGCAGGACTCAGGCTGAGGTTGTCTGCTCACAAGCACTGCCTGCGCCTGGACTCACCCTCTGGAATGGACCTGAGTGGGGCAGCGGGCCTGAGAGGCAATGGGCTCAGAGGTGGGAAAACTCAGGAGCCCACACTCATCTCCTGCTCTCACAGACACTGAGGAAGCCTGTGCAGCCTGCCCAAGGGGTTTTGCCCCCACACGGGCACGGCTGCCAACAAAGTGTTTCACCATGCAAAGGACTGACATTTGTGCTGGGTGGGTGGTTCTGATAACGCAGGCTGCTCCACCACACACTAATGTCAAGAAATACCTCACCCTTAAAAAGAGACGACCTCAAAAGGTTGTAGCTTGCTCTTACTCCCATCATGAGATGGACTGGAAATTTAGTTTATGAAATGTTCAAGATGTAAAATAAGTTTTCAGACTGGGTTAACCACATAATGGGAAAACAAGGATAATTTAGCATTTATAAAAAATCTTGTCAAGTTTTGTTTGCTTCTACCAACATCAGCCAGGGAAGTTTGAGGCTCACTTGTATGAGGAGTCTGGAGAGAAAGTAGGATGGAAAAGTTCTACATTTGGCCATTCTTTCTCACCATGTAGAAAATCAGTAAAAGGTCATTCAATTCTCCTCACTTTGAAAACATTTTACTCTGTTAGGTAGATATACTACACTAGTGAAAGTACCAAGAAATGCAATAAGAACTCTATGGGATACTATACATTCCATGATCTTTATGAGTATTTTCTCATAAATACCTGATAGACAGTTGCATTCTATGCTGATTGTGTGCATTTGTTTTAACATTTACCTCCCTTCTACTTCACTCCATTCTTGTCCTGGTCTTGTTACTCTACAAAGTCTGTCTGACGACTTCTGTTCCATCTCTGTTTTTCTTCTCCACACTTTTTCAGCATAATTGGATTACTGTTTTTTCAAGCATTTGAGTATTTTTGCTCTTCTCTTTTCTCATCATGTAATAATTCCCTAGATTTAGTTTCATTCTCATAGTTCATCAGCATTTGATTTCTTAGTTGGCATTTTTCCTTGCATCTCTCTCTGTTTCTTCTCATCATCCCACTTATTCAATGCTACACACTCCTCCAAGGGCTAATCCTCATTCTGGGTTTTAGTCCAATATTTTTCTCCTACATCACCACCCCATCACAGTATATGAGACACTCAGAAGTTTTAAAGAGGTACCGTTCCTCCAAAATTACATCACACCTGTATTTGAAATCCCACAGAGTACTACCTCTTCTAATAACAAAGTAAAGAAAAAAAGGATAAAAGTTTATTTTTAATGGAAATGATACTATTTTAACTGCACCAGATTCCTTGGAAAGTATAACCAGCTAATATTTGTGAAATGCTTCCAGCATTAAGAAAGCATGCCAAAACTGAAAAGCGTGGGCTGAACATGAGCGTATTTGGAGATGCCCCCTAATAATTACAAATCCTGAATGCTGACCTGCTTATTGGAATAGTCACTCTAAGATAGATTTGTTTTGTTTATTAGTTGGAAGAAACAGCAAGGAAAGGAGAAAAGAGGGACAGATAAATCTCTTTTCTCTTGAAAAGGGAAGATAACAGGATAAGAAAAAGCCTGCGTAGGAAGGGAGGGTAGAGATTTTAGTAGCAGCAGGTTCTCAAATAAGAACACTATCCTGGGAACAAGCCTAAGGCAAAGGCACCCTTCCCTCAGCTGTCTGAAGAAGACAAGGCTGGACTGCCAGCCTGGTTCTGGTCAGAACCCCACTGTTGCTAACATTTAGTCAAGCAGTAACCATTGAGTGAAAGCTAAGAACATGTGTCTCACAGGACAAGAGGGTTATTTTGCAGTGACCTTTATGGATTTCAACTGACACAATTCGAGAGTAAAATCTCATAACTTCAGTTGAATTATTCCTCTGAATATTTCAAATATTTCAAAGTTCCCTAAAGTAGATTTTGCATTGTCTTGAAGCTTTCTTATTAGTGTAGAGTGGCCAGTCTTTCCCACATGAAATTTCCCTTAAACTCGGGCAAAGAATTTCTGTGTTTATGACAATGTTCCCTCTCCATGGACAGAGCATTAAGACAAAACCAAAAAGAAATCAGCCTTTGGAAAAAAAGACCTCTTGCAAAATTATTGCTAAAGAATAGTTAACAAAGTACAGAAAAGCCATGTGAGCACACTCCAGCCAGAATTATGCATATTTTTCAGATTTATAATGCCTTCTCTGATGAACCTTAAAAATCTTGGTTCTCCATTAGTATCCAGCCTTTGAGTCAGCAGTCAAGAGGGAATAATTCAGAACTGACATCACAGGCAACTTCACAGTTTAATGTCAACGGATGACAGGGAAAGGAGAGGCTCGCATCAGGTTTTCATCAAACTGTGTTTAGAACTTATCATGGGTTTCTAAACATAGGTCTGACCAGCCTCACATTTGGCACCAAGTACAGCCTTTCACAGTTGGCTCTGGAAAGGATTTTAGTGACTTGATTTCTTCCTTGTCAGGAGCTGTAACCATTTTTAGGTAACTAATGAATATTTTTATCCGACCTTCTAATCTTCAAGTGTGTTACATGCCAAAAAATAAGATAGGGGAAAGAATGCTGCAAAACAGATGATTTCACTGAAAATCAGAATCACTTGCCAAATTTGCTGTAGATGAAGTTCTGCAATACACCAGAAAGATCAGGTAGACAGGCACCAGTATGATTAATTTTCCCCCTAATTGCCTTTTCTCCATCAACTGAACCACTGAGGCCACTAAACTGGTGTGTGTAAGCACACACTTTGCATGTGTTAACTGAAGTACTTGTCAACAAATCACATTCCTTTTTCCATTAGCTGGTGTTTGGTCAGCCATCTTGAGCTACTCTACAAGAATTAGTATCAGATGAATGGTTTGCTTTTGTATTTCCATCTGTGCCAAACTGAAATGGGTAAAGAAGATTCAGAGTAGAAAGAGAGTTTTGTTTACCAGATCTAGTGTACAGATTTTAGCTCATTTGATCAAAACTCCCTTTAGTACATCTTGGATCGAGAACCATTTTGAGTACTTCTAGGTTTTGGATCAATTTTCATCTAGGATCTTACTTGTAGATTATGACTAACAAGAGGCATTCATACTCAGTACCTGCCCTCTGGTATACTGGTGTGAATCTCACTGGTGCCAGCTGAAGTTTCATCCACATTTCAAAATGAAGTGTGAGCTCTGTCCATTGAAATCCCTCGGCAATTTTAAGTAACAACATTAAACTGGTAGACAGCTCAGTCCAGAATAAAGGTCTGAAGCATATATGAACTGCTTTTTATTCCACAGTACAATGAACTTCTTTTTTTCCTGAGCAGTAAGTATAATCCTATCTTCTATTTAAAGCATGCAGTTTATTATCCCGTTTTTTTACTTACATTTTTCTATAAGGTCTCTTAATCCATTTCACTGAAAAGGGGATTAGCAAGTGTAGCGCATATCAGATTTCCTGATAGTTGGATTTTCTGTTTTTTTCTTTCATTAGTGAATGCAAAGCTATTTCTTTTTGAAACCTTTCATAAGTGGGAACTGAATTAAGAGATTTTCTTTTTTTTCCCTTTAACTACTGTACAAGAACCTTGTGTCTACAAGTGTATTGGAGAAAGATCAGAGAAATATTCATGTAGTGTCATGCATATGTACAAAATTTCTAATTGATTAATCACACATTATGCAAACCTGTCAAACACCATGTTAAAATGTATCTCAGAGTTTCAAAAATGATGAATTATTATTAATCCTTCTGAGATTCCGAAAGCAGGTAAAAGATGATTGAATTAATCTTCATGATGATTATATAAAACAAGCTGTATCTCACTTTGAAAGACAAGAATCATTGTCTTCTTCAAGGACTTCTCAGTTACACTCTCCAGTTATAAACCTCCCAATAGGGATTTTTAAGAGGTATCTCTCAAGAAGTGAGAGATTGCTGTATGTCAGATAGAGCTGTATAGGTTGTCCCTATAGGAAAGGAAAGGAACAACCTTTGTGACTACCTGAACAGGCACTCAAAAACACTGACAGAATTGAAGTATTGACCTAGGTGGGTTTTCCAACATCAGGCAAAGATCCTGACATAGTTCAGCTGAGAGGTCTGGCCATTCAACTCCACAGCTTAACCAGGAAAAAAATAATTTAGACTATCCTATGCTATACTCTAGGGATCAGAAACCTCCATATTGGTCACATCTTCCTTGCAATAGTTCCTTCCAATATTACAGTGTTTTATTGCAAACTACCACTGTTTACCATATACCTGCATTCTCCTCCTTCTTCACACATGGTCTCCCTAATTCTTAAGATGGTTGCACTGTAACTTCATTACTCAGTCACTCACAGAAAACTTTTCAGATCTGTACCATGAGAAACAGTGAAACCTGCTTTTCTTTGGCCTCAAGGTGCTGCCTCTGCACATGTGAAAGTAGGGAATGGAAGCAGCAGTCTCCAGAGGATCTTGCCACTCTAATTCTGACTCCTTTGGCAGTTTCAGCTGTCAGGTCAATGTGGTAAAAGGAAGACAAAAGAAGATGGAAGAATTTATTTGAACTCTCCTTGAAATTTTCCTGTGATTCAGGGAAGCTGTCTCAGCTACAAACTTAGAGTTCATAAATCCTCAGCCACACCTGCAAGTGACTTCTGTATTTCTGACCACTTCACAATGGTCAACACACAGCAGCACTCTGACAGCTTTGGTAGGAGAAAACAATCCTTCAGTCTTTTCACAGAATTATTTCGGTCAGTGAGACTAGACCTAAGTTCTGCACAGAACCTCAGCAACCCCCATTTGGCCACAGTTGGGAAGCATCTGCACAGGAGAGCTCTAACACCAGGAGGGCCTGCTGTCCCAGGGCTGCAGCTCATAACAAAAATATTCACTAGGCTGAAAGGCCCTGGAGGCATTCTGCATATCTTAAAAAGCTCAAAATGGGGGAACTCTGGGGGAAATGAATTGGCAAGGAGTGTGAGTGGTTCTCCAGGTGTCCTCACTGAGCAAGTGTCTGTGTCCCAGCATAGTTAGGGATCTGTGTTTCAGATGCCTCAGGCTTCCTTCTTCCCCACAGCCCTGCTTCCAGAAACACAAGGCAATTCCCATGAGGAACTGCTCAGGAACAGCTCAAATACAACATAAGTTTCAAAAGCTGTAATTTAGCCACATCTGCTCTTGTAGGCCATGCACAAAAAGGGGCTTCTGATGATACAAATGGAATGACTGAGTGTAAATTTTTTTTTTGTTTCTTCAGCAGGAGGAGTCACACCCCATCCCCCAGATGACCCAAGCAAGGGGTGCTCCCCACAAGCAGCTCAAGTTTCCCAACATCTTTGAGGAGAAGGGCTGCTGCACCTCAGGGTGTGGGCAGCTCTCCTGTGTGCTGCTCTCCAGAGGGAGCATTTCCACCTTCAGCTCCAGTCAGCACAGCAGCTGAGCTGGAAGGGAGCCACACACCTACAGATGTGCAGGGAAAAGATTCAAAAAGCAAAAGAAAAGCCAAAAGCAACTTATAATTCTGATAATATTGTGCTCGTGGAGTGTCTGATTAATGACCTCAGAAGTTTCAGAGCAGAGAGAGTTCAGGACAAGCTTAATTTAAATCTAGTTCACAGTTCAGCATAATTAGCACTAAATAATGAAGATACTCCTGGTCTGAAATTCAGGGACTTGGACTGCTTTTGCATCACATCACTGAATCACCTGTTTATAATTTGAAGTCTAACAACCTGATGACATTTTGATGTCTCTGTAGTTATCTGGGGACTTTTTATAGCTCTCAGGAATTCTACCTAACCTTTTCCTCTAGCTTTCTTTTAGCTCTGCTAGGTTTCTCTAGCAGAAAGATATTCTGCGAGAATATTTTCTTGATCCTCTCCTTCAGCAAAAGCTTTAACACTTGCTTTGAAACAAGCCAATACTGAAAGGCTTTGCAGTACAACTTGTACATGATCTTTAGTTGAGCACCAATTTTCAGGTGAATTTTCATATTACTTCAGATGAATCACATTATCCAGTACTAGTTTACACTAAAAATCTCTAAGCATTTTTTTTCTGGAAGAGACCTCCTACTTGAGAAGAAGAGTTTGGGGTTTTTGAGCCGTTTTTTTTTTTCCTCTTTGATGACTTGGAGAGCTGCTAATTGGAATTTTTTTCATAGCTTTTGGGGAATTAAATAGGAAGAAACATTGGATTGGAGCCTGTATGACTCAGGTCTAAGTTTTAGCATGCAGCACATGCATTATCAAATTACAAATCCCAACAAGCATGGCTTGAGACTGCCATGGCAGACTAGAATGTAACAGAATGGGGCAAAGGGAATGACTATATAAAAACCACTGAAGTAAAGCTCTATGGGAAACTGGACTGCACAGACTGCTTACACAGTTTGTTTGTTTTAACTCTATGGTTATTAACCTAGCTTTGGCTTCCAAATAATTAAAACATTTTAATTATCCTTATTTACTATACCCTCTAATTTGGAAAACCTCCCAGCTTCAAGGATGCTGATGTAATGAGGGTGGAGTGTGATGGACATGCACTACTTTGCTCCCAGGCACCCTGGAGGAATCAATATGTGTTTACACTCATTTTTGCCCTGTTTGGTTCCTATTCCACTTCCTCTGTGGTTGACTTGCTCTGTGCCTCTGACGACAATCAATGATGAAAACAGACTACATACAATTCAGCTGGAGACTTGGAGAGTGGAAAACAGAGAGTAGGAATGCACACCATTAAACTGGTTTCTGGGAAGGTAACCCCATCCGTGTCTTTTTCTCCTCTCCTCATTTCCCTGGGGAACTATTACATTTAAGAATAATCCCGTCTTAGCGTATTTGATCAAGGAAAATTAAATTAGCTGCTTCCCTGGCTACAGTTTCTAACAATATTGTGAAATTCTTAATGGAGGCTCCTCAGAATGCCTTTACACATCTTGTTAACTAAAAGTCCATGGTTTATAATTCTAACCACAAGAGCCAAGAAATGCCAATTAGTAAAAATGCCTAATCCAGAGAATATACACAAGTGAAATATTAGACACAGATAATTACTACAGTGGCTTACACTAAGATGGAGGCTTCCTATTTTATAGACCTACCAACGGGGTAGTATTTCTTCTCATGGCTTTTTGCCTTGGCACAGCTCTAGTTTCTGAGGGAAGGGGATGGGTGGACAGAGGTTTGCAAAAGGCCCTAGCAATTAAGCCAGTGGTCTGGACAGAAGAGAACAATGTGATGAAATAGCCTTTGGAGAGTCCTGATCCCTACTATGCAAAAAGAGACTTCAGGCAAAACAAGAAAAAAAAATCCCCAAAGATTTTACTAAAATGTAGTTTGTGCAAATTTAACATCAGAAAGGCAAGAACATTGAAGAAATATAGAAATCTTGTAAGCCAGAAGAGTATTTGCAGTGTTTGTAGGACTGCTAGGCTGTATGCCAGCATTAAGCCAGACCATGTCATAAGTAGAACAAGAAATGGACCCAATGTCACCCAAAGTCATGGTCAATATTTTGCTGATCTCAAGACAATAGGGTTTATGTAAAAGTGCCCTCCTTAATAAAATTTTATTTGTGCTAGCACACCAGCCTTTTACCACCAATTTATCCACCTATATTGATTTTTTTACAAACATAAAACATAAATATGTACAAATAAATGTATTTTCAAATATGGCATGTTGATAACTACTAATATATATAAATACAAATAGAAAAATAGAAATACTTCAGTCTGTCTGGTCTGAAGGCATTTACAGCATGTCTAAGAATGTCTTGTTGTTTTTTCCCCCAAGGTAGCATAAATATGCTACACATAGCAGCAATTTTGGTACCTATACAAGACTAGAATACCAGGACCAATAATCTAATATTGCCCACTGGAAGGTGAAGCAAAACAACCTGGCTCCTAGGTCTGAATAACATAAAGTAGTGCCTGTGGTCTGGTGCTGGACTGGTTTAGGAGCGCTAAAGGGTTTCTGTATGCCATAGATGTAGCCTGTTGCTTAAAGGGCTTAAGCATTACCTAAAGTATTTCAGTATTCAAAATGAACAGGGGAAAAAGCATAATCAAGGATTTTATTTTGATTCAAATTGTTTATGTGTGCATTTGATTCACTAATAATTAGATATAAGAAATGTCAAGGTAAGCTAAACAAAAGTAAAATACTATCTGTACTGTTCTTCTTGGACTTGCGATATATATCCACAGACTAGGTTGAAAATCACCTAAATAAACATATCTGTTAAACTTACATTTTCCAGTGATAGCAGTTTTTATGTTGTGAAATGTGCTTTATGTGTTCATCTTACAAAGACCAGTTCCCAATTTTTTTTTAATGTGTAAACTGACCTTTTTCCTGTCGGGTCTGTGCTGGCTAAGATACATTTCATTTAATATTGGCTAAAGATAAAGGCAAAATGGTAAAATAGTCTGGCAGTTTTATATGTACATTGGAAAGAAAATACTGTGAGTGTTGTAAAAAGAAAAGGACAAAAAAATGTAGCCTCCATAACATATCTTCTCTAAAAGTCATATACATTGCTACAGGTCACTTTGGGCAATAGGTAGGTAGGAAAGACCTGAAATACTGTTTCAGACAAACACAGTTGGCCTTTTAGAGCTCCAAGGGAAGGTTATCAATTACATGGAGTGAAAATCCAGACTCAGGGCCAGAGTGTCAGCACTGGCACATAATGCAAATCTACCTGTGAGCACATCTGTAAGCACTTCTGCCTCTGTGATATCTCCATGTAAAGGAACCAAAATATCCAAACATATTCCCTTTGAAACTGATTCCAGACAGTCTTACAACGTACAACATCAGGTTCCTCACAATGATGACAGAAACATGGCTGGTGGGGCGACAAATGATATTTAGCTGCACAAGGGGCGACTAGAGAAGGGAGAAGGTACTCAAATTTCAATCCCTCTCTTGCAGTGACTTATTATTGTTGTTTTTCTGGGTGTTCCTATTGGTAGCCACCCAGCCATGTACAGCCCATCATCTGCACTGTTTTACTCTTCCCTCCTAAATTTGGTGTCCAGTAGTTGGGATCAAATTTCAAAATTGAAACCTCAGCAAAGAGCTGAGAAGGCAGACATAGATTTTTTTATACTTCTGCCAAGAACAGAGAGGCTGGCCTGGCAAAAGTCAAACATCCCTTCACAGGTGAATATGTGAAGAGATAGACTTTCATTTTTATTTTTCTTGAGAACACACCACCTCTATTTTGTGAATGAGGAGGCTTAAATTATTAGATATCCTCTGTCCAATCATCATCTAGGCAGAAACTGGATTGAATGTGCAAATGGCATCTTTGCTGAAGACTTGCACCTTATACGCTATTTGGTTATAGTCATGACAGCTTATTTTTCCCCTTAACCTCTCAAAATTTGACAAGGTTGAAAAGCTCATACTTACCAGGTTGCCATAAAACATCAATATTTAATTAAGTCAAAAAGAGGGCACATGATTAATGATGTGCTGTCATTAAGTACCTAAAATGATCTCATAAACTCACCATTCGAGCCATATTAAGATCAGTAATAAAATACACTCATTAGATCACAAAGGATAGACAATAGCCTGAGATTAAAGTACTTTAATCCTCTTGCAGTACAGCAACAGCAGCACTTAAGTTTAAGGTCATCTGCTCTTATGAGCCTTGATATAATATTTATATAAGTAAATACACCAGAGAATACTGTTAATACTGCTTATACAGAACATTCAGTGGGATTTTCCATGACAAATGCCGAAATGAAGATATATTCAGTTATATCTGGACACGTGGGACAAATGGACTTGTCCAAAATTCAGCAGAATTCAGCAGGCAAATCACAGAAGGGACTCTGGAGTCATGTTAGACAGTGATTCCAAGAACTTAAGGCTTAAACTCAAGCAGGATGTGTCAGGACGTCAGATCAGTACAAACTTTAATTGACAGCTGTTCTTCATCTCTACCTCTCACAAATAATGCCCTGATAAATACTGGAGAGACACCTTGGTTCTGACACTGGCAGCACTTACGGTGATGGGTAATTTCTCTTAACGAAGCCCAAAAGTCAGGATGCAAGACAGATCCTGAGGGGCAAGGGTCACCTTGTTTCTACTGTCTGTCAGGTCCCCCAGCTGAAATGTTGAGGATTGGAGCAGCAGAGATGCTGAGGAGAAAGGGCACAAGAAAAGCAGGAAAGCTGAGAGCTGCAAGTCTCCATCAGGGAGCAAGCAGGAATGGTGATTGTAGGTCAAAGACAGCTAAAATGACAAATGTGCAAGGGCTGAGACCAAAACAACAAGAACACAGGAAATAGTAAAGGCAGCAAATATATCAGATGAGGCAAAAGCTGGCCACAGAAAAAGGAACAGGGTGTGAGTCACAAACATTTTCTCTGAGACCAAAAACTAGATAGGAGGAAGGAGGTAGACACCCAAATGGTGAGAAAACAATTCCAAAAAGAAAAGAAGGAAGAAATAAAAGGAAATATATTTTAGATGTGTAACTTGAAAAACATTCAGTTTCTCAAAAAAAGCAGTTAATTCGCTCTTACAAGTCAAATTTCTTCACTGCAAACATCAGAAACAAAGATGCTTTGTGGAAACGGAAAAAAAGCTTTGTGATTGTGCCAGTTTGATAAATTATGTGACTTGCACATGCTAAACATGAGGGAAAAGGGCAATAAAATTTTCCCCAAAAGTCAAAATATTCCATTTCAATAGTTGTATGTACTTTTTTAATGTTCAAAATATTTTTTAAAGTGTCCCTCTGTTTTTCTAATTTGACCAGGAGCTATGTTTAACCTAGTTTCCTTGAGAAAATTGAGGACTTCTATTTTGGATAATCCTTCACAGGACGGATTTTACCAACTGTAAAAATAGCTCACAATTTCTTCTGCCCATGCAGCCAGAGAGTAGCAGAAACACGCATGAAACTACTTTGCTTTCTCCTTTTAACTGCTGGTGAACTAAATGGAGTAAAAAATTATCATTCATTCAGTTCTATTTCAGAAAATTTCTAACTGATTCTTTCTCAACAACCCTTTTGGGCTCCTGGTGATGTTCTGATTGTGTTTGCTAAGCTCTGGGGAAGGCCCACAGATTATAAACTCTTTCTGACAAGGGCTCTCATTTATCTTCTGCCTGGAGTTGCCTTAGGGCTGTACCACGTGGTATGGGAGGCCTGAAAGATTGCTAAAGCTCCCTTTCCCAGAATTGTCTCGATTTTGTTACATAATTTAACATAAACACAGATTCCATAACTTCTGAATGTTTGGGGGAATATTTTTCTTTGTTCAGACTACTAAAATCTTTCTTTTTTTGAGTTCTTGAAAACATTTCGGTAGCACAAACTGAGATATTATGAATGTTCCACTTCAAAATTCATCTTTATGATGTTTTTTACTGATGATTAAAATAATAAGCAATTACTTCATACTGTTGATGGCTGCTTCCAGCTTCTTGCTCCAGGAATATAACCATGCTCTATTGAACTGGGAGCCTCAGGTTCAAGGCCAGAAGCAAAATCTGTGAGAACTGCTTTAATAGCTCACCTCACAACACATTAGAGCAGGAGCTTTACCAAGACTGGATTCCTACACTTGGCTTGAATAACTTGACAGACTGCAGTCTTGAAGCCTGTTAAGAGAAAAAAGCAACAACTCACAAAAATAAAGAGGATGAAAGGTTTTTATCCCCAGTCTATTGGGGGATACGATTTGGGTTGGCACTTTTTTCTTAGGGACCTCTGCACTTTGCTCTAAAGCATAAAATGGATAAAAGGTGTAGTACTCTGCTCAGCAGCAAGTAGCAATTACGAATGCAAGAAAAAAAGCAAAAAACAGATGATTGCATTAAAACTGTATAAAATAAAAATTGGTCACCACTTATTTAATGAGTGATTTCATTATGATTAATAGAGCTACAGAAACTTTAATTACAAGAGAAAAACCTTATTGTCATGTTCCCTGTGAAAAATTTCCCTTCCAAGATGCTGAATTTGAAAATGACCATGCTGGAAACCATGTGTTGAAAATAGGAGTTTTTTAAAAGAAAAAAGGTTATACAGATACAATAGGCTGTTATTTAGTGTTCATAAACTAGTGAACACCTTTCTAGGAAAGCTGTTGCTGCTGAAGGGCATGGCAGCAATATAGGGGGTCTTCTAACTTTTTTACTTTTTTATCAAAAAATTGTAAAGGAAGTACTGCAAAGCAAAAAATGCCAAATATTAGACAGAAATAGTAGTTAAATGCAGTTTTATAGGTAATTGCTCACAGCCAGTATAATTCATACTGTAGTAAAATGTGTCATGTCTCAGGAAAACTAAAAGAAAGCAGATACTGAGGATCTGATGGTGACGTATTTTTTCAGGTTAGTCAGACTTCCAAATATGCTTAAATGTATTAATGTCTGTAAATATTTATATACATATATATATGCACATATATGCATTTGTATAAAGATAATTTTACAAGAAGGAAATCCAGCAGTGTTGTCCATTGAATGTTTTTTGTCATATTAAACAATCTGTATCTGTGATTGCACACAGTATTTCTGACTCAGATTGTGGAGCAATAGAGATTTGTTCCCGCTCATGGTACCACTATTCAATTTTCTGTTCCCTATTCAGAGCAATGAAACCCTATCCATGCCTCACATTTTTACATTTTCTAATTCCTGTATCCAGCAATATGCTTAAGCATACTCTTCTCAGTATCTTTCCAAAATTTTCTTTCACTTTTGTCTCTAATATTCTCTTTTACCATGTTTTCTTTTAGATCTTCTGTCAGTGCTTTCCTCTGAAAGACTAACAGTCTTCACTCAATTCCTTCTTAACACACATATTTCCTGGGAATGTCAACATTAATCTCTTAGAGACAGAGATCCTTTCATATAATAAATCTGCACAACCTGAGAGATTAGACCCCCATCTGATCATTCCCCACATTTTATTTATGTGCCTCACCAGCAATGTTTATCTCACTAAAAATGTATAATCTAATGGAGTGGCCCTTAAGGTTCAAAAAGGACACAGTCAGTACAAATACCCTAAAAAATACAATTATGGTCTACATTTTAAAAAAGAGTCTGTTATTTTGAGAGTCCAAGTTGATGACAGTTTTCAGAACAGGCGGTCCAGGCAGCTCCACACCAACATGGTTGCTTAAAAGGAGGTAATAAAAAGTTGCTAAGCATTAGGTCAGTATAACCACAGGCCCTGCCATTCAGCACACTGCAAATAAAAAAGGAAAAAATATCTCTCTTGACCAATACAAATAATTTCTCCACAGTATACCTAAAGGCATATTTTAGCTGTAATTGCTGAAGAGTAAAATTACCAAATAAGAAGAAAATTACTAAGAAAAAAGAGTATAATCTCATGGCATGTGTAACTACTGCATTTTATTGGACTCACATACTCAAATGAAAACCTTTTTGGGTTTTGTGTTTGGGTTTTTTCAGTAACATTTTGAGTCCTAGATTTAACCCTGTATGTTATGCTGGAGAATCATTGGGCTACTGCAAATTAAAGAGGCAAAAGGAAAAGCTTGCTATTTTATATGCCTGTATGTTAGGAATATGCACATAAAAATAACATTTTTCTGCCACAGGCCAATTAGAAACAATTTTTTTTTTCTTTATTACTTTCTAAATAAGTTATCTCCAGTTTATGGAGAGTTAAACATGACCTGCCCATAGAAGAGATTTCACTAGATACCCTAAATGAACCGATATCTTGAAATAATTCTTTTTCAGCTTCACAGTAATTTTCCTGGTAAAATCATAGCCAGATATAAGAAGATATTGGGAAGCACAGCCAAGTATAACTACTGCAAAGTCAGTGGAAGAGTTGGTATTTGCCTCAATAAATGCTGACCAGTCCCTGTAACTCACCTCCAGTGCTTTGCCACTGCTAAAGCTGCTGGAACTGCTGTGCCACACATCTTTTCACTGTCCATAGAGAAAGCTCATCCAGCAGACCCAGAGGATTTACATGCTCAGACATGGCACTCCAAAATAATAAGCTATAACAGTAATTCATTTAGTACTGTGACAATTCTGTCTGTGAAATAAAAAAAAAAAAAAGGAAAGAAAGAGAAAAAAAGGTGGTGATTATTTATAGATCATCTCTAATCCACAGATCAAGGCACTCACCACTTTTTACAAATTGATTTATAAATTGCATGTCAGAGGGATAATATCAGTTAGCAGTGATACCTGTGGAACATCATTTCATAGAAGAGAAGTGCAGAGGAGGGTATAAGAAGAAATAATACACCCATTTAACAGCAGTGTCAGTACCTGCTGTGCCAACTGGCATCTGCCCAGGACTCCAGAGCTAACCCCTCTAATCTTGTAAGAGTACTAGAGCATCGTAAAAAATAATGCCCAATATTTCACCCAAAATATCAGAAAATTACTAAAAATGCAGATCACTGAATATCATAGAACACATTCTAAACCTCCTTTTCTTTCTTACCTAGTTAAGTGTCCATTATATCAGAATATTTTCTTTCTCCATGTACACACTCTCATACTGCCCCCCACCACTCTGCTCAAGGTGGAAGTAGGTTTGTGTACCAAACTGGGATGGGAGTGATTCAGCAAGTATTAATATGGCTTGAATAATACTTTACAATCAGTAAAATTAATATCACTTATCTCTTGACTTCTGAATCAATAAAATTATACAAATGAAAATCATATTTTGCAGGAGATGCACAAGAAGCTTAAATTACTTATTAACTTGAAGATACAATATGTATCAGCTATTTGTTTAATTCATCAAGCTAAAGAACCAAGAAAAAATTGCTTTCTCCTTTGTAAAAATACTCTTTTATTTCCTGCTTTTTAAATTACAGGAACAAATTGCCCAGTTTTTCATGGAAAATGATTACACAGCTAGATTCTGGCTCTATGCATTTCACTTTTTTATATAAGAAATTCATCACCAAATTTGTAAGGTGTTCAAACCTTGGAATAAACACTTGCTAGCAATCAAATATTTTATTTCTCCCATGGCATTAAGGGAAGTCCAGGGACTAAGCTGAAAACATCTGTGCTGCTCCTTGTGAATGGAAAGTATAACAGCCTATGTGCAGAGCCAGTAACAATATGCTGCTTCTTATTTGCCAAGCAATGCTGGCTATCATCAAAACCACACCTTTAATGGAGTAGCTGAAATGCACAGATCCACAACTGTGTTCACATAAGAATGGGATAAGGAGGTGATTTTGGCTAAATCTGTTCCTCATCATTTTATGTCCCAGATGAGGTGAAAGACAGACACACTGTACCTCATTCCCAGCTCTTTTTGGCTGGGGACATACACTGGTTTACCTCTAGCTCCAGAGCCAGACCTGTCGAAGTCAGTGCTAATGAAATGTGATCTCTTTCCTTCTTGCCTACACAGCTGGTTGATTAGAAGACTTAGTAAAGGAAATAGATCATGAAGGCCAAGAGTACTCATCTCTATATGTGTGCCATTAACAATATGCTTCAAGCCAGGCTCTAGGGATTTCTTATTGGTGTTGAAGAAGCCTACATAAAGCAGACAAACCAAACAAGCTCTTTTTCATCTACTGTCTAGTACTGACTGCATAAACAAATATTCAGCAACTCAAGTTCTCCACTGATAAAGCTCTTCTCACCATGATCACCAAAAGTGTTCATTCACCCAGCATCCAGGTGCAGCATACTGATAACTTTGCCTTTAAATTCTCTCCAGAAGGTACAAAACACTAGTTAACTCCATGAGTTTCAGAGCTCATCCTTCATTTAATGCCAGGAAGGATGAAACACAGCAAAGCTGGGACCAGTCTGACTTTCCTCCAAACGAGATCCCTACCATCAGCTGTGGTTTTTTCCAGCTCTCAGGGCTGACACTATCCTGCTGAGGTCTGTATCTACAATACCCACAATTCATTTTTAAATGGTATCATATACACTGGCAGAAAATAAATTATCTGGTGAGGGTGGAGGCCAGCAAGCATTGTTTTATCAGCTCGACAGTGACAGAACTGACTGCACACAGCCATGGTTTAGTGCTCACTACTCACACTAGCCAATCCCACACATTCACATGAACAATGCATCTTTTATGTGCACCTTTTTTCTTTCCATGCTGGATCTTCATTTTCATTGAATTACAGAATATTCTGGGTTTGATGGCTCTGAAAAGGAGCATCAGGTCCAGCTCTTAAGTGAATAGACCCACAGGGATCAAATCCATGACCTTGGCATTATTGGCACCATGCTCTAACCAACTGAGCTAATCTCTTTAATCTTAGCCTTAATTATCCTTCCTTTTCCTCTTTTAGCTGGGCTAAGATTTCCCTTCTATCCTGTTTTCCTCACATCTTACCTTAGGAAACACTCCACTGTGTGTTTCCCTTCTAATAATTAGTTACAAAAATTAAGCTGAACTTCCAAAACTTGTAACTTTAATATACACTGTCTAGGATTGGGTATTTTCACAAGCATCCAAATATTAGCTCTTCATCAGTAAGTTCTGTATTTTAATCTCCTGGGTCTGCAAAATTGTGTTGGAAAATTTGCAACAGTTGTCTTTCAAATTTACTTTCTTGTACTTCCTTTTTTTTTTCTTTTGCAATAAGATGGGAAGAATGCTTCAGTGTTATACTTATTTCAGTGTTTAGTATTTTACTTCTGTTTCTGATCAACACTAGAAAATATATTGGCGCAGACAAGGATATGACAGCATAGTAAGGAAGCGACGGCATAGGTAAGGAAGAGTTCAATCAAATTTTAGTGAGCTTCAGAGAAGATCTAGTTCACATTCTAAAAACTACTGTTAAAATTGATTCTTTTTCCTGCCAGAACTTCCTAATATATTTGTTTCCAGTGCCTTTTTTTTTTGTGTAGACTGTGTGACTGTCCACTACTACCAAACAAACCTTTTTGCGAGCAATCAGCACCTGAAAGTTGCATTCAGAGTTAGAGGGTGGACAGTAAGAATCAGAAGCCCAAACCAAGACCAAATCTAAGGTGAAACAACTTAGCCATGCCAGTAGGTCTCTGAGAGACACAGCCTATTCCCCTGGGAGCAGCATTCAACTGAGCCACTGGATAAATCTGTTACACAGAAACACCTGAGTACCTGCACCTCATTGTTTTTTCCTCTGTGAATTGTGGAAGATCTTTTTCCTCATCTGTCCCAAGAGAAATAAATTGCAAGGAAATATTTAGCAGCTGTAACTTCACTAAGCAGTGTAAGGTGGCTCCTGTCCTGCATGGTGTGAAAAGAACTGGTGTCTCACCTGTAAGCAGCACCTGATGAAAAATTAATGGAAAGGCAGTAGAGGAACTCAGGTAGCACAGCTGAGAGTGGTAACCATTTAGCCCACGTGTAGTAAATGTTATTTCCATTACTCTTGGGACTGTAAATCCTACCTTCTCAATTAGTGATTACACTGAAAACCACAAGCAAACCCAGACATAAATGACACGAAATTAAAGGGACCTTCTGCCTTTCTGTTTCAGTAAATGTTTTGGATCAGTAAAGCCAACTAGACAAAACTTTCTGACAGAAATTTTGGAAAAATTCCTTCTTGGAAATGTGATAAACAGAGGTATGTTTAGAAAGGGTGTCCCAGGGATTTCTACTGATGTGCAAGTTGGGACATTTGTGTCTTAACAAGAAAAGCAGACATCATAAAATTGCTGGCTTGTTTATTTAGAGCTAAGTGGAAAGAACAAATCAAAATGAAGGTGAACAGCATTCAGTGATGACAGAAGCAATTTGCCAAGTGTGATAAATATGCCAATGCTACTAGACACAATGGCAGCACTCCACAAAGCCTGATGACAAACAGCTTCTTCAAAGCTGGTACAGCATTTAAGGTTCTCAGACTGACAGGAAAATGGGGGGAAAGGAAATGAAAGAAACTTTCACACTGAGTTTCAGTTAATTAAAAGCAGAAATTTGGGAGAGGAAGCAGTCTTACCTTTTGAAATGCCACTGGCCCCTCTTTAGATTATATTATGCACAAAGGCTGAATAAATATTCTTTTGGCACTTGGAGCCAAATAATGACTGTTCCACAAATATTCTCAGTGCTGTTATACGTGCCTTAGAAAAAGCTGATTATATGTGCTTATTTTTTTTCTCCAGTATCAGCACTGAAAGTAAAACAAGAACATTAAGCATTTGTGGTCTATTCATTATGGAGAGGAGAAGAAAAAAAGGAAAAAAGAAAAAAGGAGGTCACGCTTCTATTCTGAGATTGTAAGATTGCTAGAAGGAGCTGACTGTAAAAAGGAACCTAAAGATCTGGCAATTTGTAAGAAATGACCACTTCCCCTTTAGGGGCTGTCATCATATTCTGATTTACTGAGACTATGTCAGACAAGAAATAACTCCTCTACAGTAGTTCCTCTCTTTGTTAGAATCACCAGTAAAAAAATAGTGATTTTCAGTATCCATGCTAGTAGTTATTTGTAACTCAGTGTTTGTAAATGCTTCATAAGCCAGAAATTCCAGGAATTGCCTCAGAATCCATTTGCATTACCCTTTGTATCGTACAACATTGTTTCCCCATTTCACCCTCTTAAAAATAACATTGTGCACAGCCCAACAATTTGCTTTTTTCATATGAATGCTAATAAAGAATTTATTAGAAAAATAGACTGTGTGTAGTGATTGCTGATTACTGACTCTTAGGGGAAACTTTGCCTGAAGTTTTAAGAACTTGACTGTAAATTTTTGGAGGCCCTCATCTAGGAAAACATTCCTGTGTTGAAGCAATTCCCATCATTTTGATGTGTTTTAGTTAAGCATTTGCTGTTGAGGTTTTTTTGGTTTTGTTTTTGTTTTTTTCAATTTAAGTTTTCCCATCTGCCTAAAAGATTTGCTGTCGTGCATCCTCCAGAGCACCTTGGTTTAAGAGAATCAGTGGCCTGAGTCTGCCCTGGCACCCAGCTCTGAGATCCAAATGTTCCTCTGAACACACAAACAGCTGTGGCAAGGGATTATTCTGGGTTTAGCAAGTGCACTGCCCATGAAGCTGATGTAGATGCTCAAAAAATGTCAGGAAAGCCATCACCTTCTAAAAAATACTTCTAGCTGGAGAAAAACTGCTGTGACTCTCCTTTTAGCTTAAAGCCCAGTTTCAGCAGTGGGAACAGAGAATATCATTCTTCTAAAGTAAGGCTTTTCTGGCATGTATAAGTGTTGAAATTCCTCAACTGAAAAATTACTGAATCCCAGGATTTCCGTTTCATCAGGAACCCTAAGCATTACTGTACTGCAGAATCATATTGCCTATACTCAGCCCATCATCCAACACACAGAAAGAAAAAGGCAAGGCCAGATAATTCCCTCAAAAGCCATGACATAGGGCCCAAAGTTTTGACAGAAAAGCTCCAGCTATGGATCACAACCGGAAAAGTCCTTCCCCCTCCAGCCCAGAGTGAGAGGCAGGCAGGCACAAAGAAAAGGTTCACAGCTCATTCTTTTCTGCATGGTTTCTCACTGCAGACCATGCCCGCAGACCCTCCTGCAGCGCTGGCTGAGCAGGTCTTGTGAATCACTGAGCAGGTCTTGTGAATCACTGTGCTAGGGAGGGAACATCCCTGCTCCCACTCAGGGAGTGCTGACAGCTGCTGCCTCTCACCATCACATGGGGACAAAGATGGCTCCCAGTGTTATTTCTTCTCAAGTAACTTTCTTCAGCCTACAAACTGTCTCTTGACAGGGCGAGTACCACAGCCTGGCTCTGTTACTGGTCATGCTCCATCACTTCCATAATAAGCATGATTTTTTAAATTTTTATTTTTTAATAATGTGAGAGGAACTGTAAAGCCATTAAAAGGTATAGCTTCCTGGCACAAATTTAATTATCAATTCCATCATCTGAGACCACATCTCCTGTGTTTCTAGTGCCACAACAGAAATACTCCTGCACTCACATCTGAGGTCATGCAGAATTTGAAAGACCTTATCTCTCATTTTACTTGCTCTAGTTTCATAAAATTCAAACCATCCAATCACTGCCTCAAACAGTTTGTTTTGATATAACCTTTTTCTGTTATAATCTCTTAACTGTGCTGTCCATCTTGTATTTATAGCATACATCTTCTTGACATTTGTTTTTTTATTGTTCTTTCTGAATAAGTTCCTTACACTCTTGCTTGATTTTCAAATTAAAGTTGATCTGCCAGCCCTGAAAACTATTAAATTTTAATTTAAAATGTGGATATTTAGTTACTGTGATTATCTACATAAAGGGTTTTACATGCATGTTTATAAAAAAACTGGCAAACAAAAGTATGCTTTTTTAACAATTCTGAAAGTTCAGTATTTTCAGATTTTTTCCTTGCATTATTTTAGTGGCAGAACAGATATTAACTGCCAGCTCAGTATTATATCATCTCTAGAGGTCAGAAAAAATAGGAGATGCAGATTTACACACACACACACACACACACACATGCATTTCGTATTCCCATCCCAGAACATTTATATATGGTCTTTAATCAAAATATTCTGTAAACAAGTAGCAGCAACACCAAGAACACAGTAAAATGAGTAAAATGTGGACAAAAGCAACACAGGGATCTGCCTTAGAATATAGACAGGGAAGGAGATTAAGCATTATTATTATTGGTGGATGCTTCATTGCAATGAATTCAAGTTTTACAGAATTAAAGTGTGCTATCCATACTCAATCTGAGTGATTCCTTTGAGGCTGGTTCTGCTCTTGGAAAAATGGAAATATCCAAGTAATTTGCTTCCTCATGCTGGACTTTTACATTCATTAAGCTCAGGTGTCTTTCCCACAGAGATGAGCATGAAGCCGTACAGGTAAGCACAGCTGTGAAAACACAAACAACCCTGAGAAAGGTCTGCTTCTGCTGCACTGCTGAGATCAGCAGTGTGAGCCCCAGCATGGAGTCTCAGTAACATTTAGAGCTGGTACCCTTCTGCCATTGGGGGTTTGGATAAAGTGGACCCTTGCTCACGTCCTTGGAAGTCAGAGTGTGCTGCGTAAGCAAGCATCTGTGAGAGCAGCAAATTAGAACAAAAAAAGGCAGGGAGTGAGAGTTGTGCATGTTAGCTCCCTGGAGCAGTAATTGGAAATAAAGAGCTCAAATGTGGAGTCAGCAGTCTCTTGGTAAGAGGGGAGTCACATCTCAGACACACATCTCTGACACATATCTCACATATCTCACATATCTTCCTGCTAAGGGGATCTGGATTCAACAACAGTTTTTTCTCATTTTTTTATTTGTCATTAAAGTGGCCTCATGACACATATGTAGCCCTTTTCACCTCTTCCTGTGCTCATGGTCAAGAAGAGAATTTTGAAGTCTGTCACAACCTGGAGGAAGCTGATTTTTGTCATTCACGTTGGAAATAAGTACATGCTACATTCGCAGTATTTCTGCTCTGCTTTGTCTAGACATAAATCTGGCCTTGGAAAAGGCTAGAGAACTTCAAAAATATCTCAGATCTCTGTGGAGACCAAACAAAAAAAGGACAAGTGATTTATATCTGGTTAATTTGCAGAGCACCTTTCACATTTGGCTGAATTTTCAAAACATATGCTTGTGGTTTTTGCTTTAGGAATCTAGTGAGCCTGGTGTTTCTTCTGCTAACACAAACCAATAGTGAAGACACATGAGATAACAGGGCAGGCTCCATGCTTTTCAAGTTTCCAGTTACTCTTCCCTGATCTGTCTGTCCTCTAATGGTCTCACTGAGAGTAAGGCAGCAGGGAGTAAGGACAGCCAGAAGGGAATGAGGTTCACTTGAACTGGACTTGGCTGTCCGAAGGACAGGCATTGAGCTGATACTCTTACCATAGATTGCGCTATTTTCCTCTCAAGTGCCTCTCTCCAGCTGTAACAGAGCCCTTCTCTTGCTGACTTCTCCTCTGCCCACTCCGCTGAGCTCCTGTTCCAAGCAAGATTGAAAGAGGAAGTGCTGAAACAGCTGTGCACTTTTCTCACAGTCATTCTGGATGAAGCGGAAGCAGCGAACACTGGAAATCTGTCCTATTTTGCACTCTGTAAACAACTTCTATAGCAACATAGTTGGGACCAGAGAAGTTACCAATATGAGCATAAACTTACAGACATCAAAGACTCCATGATTTATGCACACTGTATTACATTTTACCTCTGTTTTTCAATGTTATAAACAATATATGTCTTCTGAATGAAAAATATTAAAAGGGAATAAATTACAATCTACAATCATGTATTTTTTTTTTAAAGGAGGAAAAAGATCTGTCCGTTTTTTCCTCCTAAAAATACTTTAACATCCCTGAACTCAGACCTAAAAATTGTGCACCTTTCTTTTCAATTTTGGGTGCAAATAAGCATAACTGGGTTCTTGCCGAGTCACAAAGAGCACAGCATAAAGGGTTACAAGCTCCAGTCTTTTATTTATATAATGCTATTATACCTGAGTTACGGGTTTTTTTCCAGCAGTGCTATATAACTGATCACCAAATCATTAAATTATAGAATATGTCGAGTTGGAAGGGACCTACAGGGATCACTGAAGTTCAATTCCTGGCCCTGTACAGGAAACTCCAAGAGTCACACCATGTGCCTGAGAGCATTGTGCAAACACCTCTTGAGTTCCATCAGGCTGGTGCTGTGAGCACTGTTTGAGCCTGTTCCAGTGCCCAAACACCCCCTGGGTGAAGAACCTTTCCCATATCCAACCTAAACCTCCCCTGACACAACTTCAGGCTGTGCCCTTGGGTCCTGTCCCTGGTCACCAGGGATCGGTGTCTTCGCCTCCTCTTCCCCTCAGGAGGAAGCTGTACACTGTAATAAGGTCTTCCCTCAGTCTCCTCTTCTCCAGGCTAAGCAGACCAAGTGACCTCAGCTGCTCCCCAGATGGCTACCCCTCAAGGCCCTTCACCATCTTTCCTTCCTCTTGGCCTTCCTTGGCCTTCCTTTCTAATAATTTTATATCTTGCTTATATTGTGGCACCCAAACAAACCTGGAGACATCATTTGAGGTGAGGCCACCCCATTGCCGAGCAATGGGACAATCCCCTCCCTTGCCTGATGCCCCCAGGACGCCCTTGTGCCTCCTTGCTGCCAGGGCACTGCTGGCTCATGTTCAACTCACCAGGACCCACATGAACCTTTCCCTGGCACTGCTCTCCTGCCTCTCATTCCCTAGTCTGTCCATACATCCAGGGTTGCCCCATGCTAGGTGCAGAATCCAGAACTAGTTGTTGTTAAATCACTAGCTGGTGATTGCCCAGCCCTCTAATTTGTTGGGGTCTCTCTGCAGGGCCTCTCTGCCTTTGAGGGAGTCACTGGCTCCTTCCAAATTAGTGTCTTTGGCAAACTTACCTTCCAGTCTGGCATCCAAGTCCTTTATGAAGATTTTGAAGGGCTCTGGACCTAAAATGGAGCCCTATGGAACCTCACTAGTGACCAGTCACCAGTCTGATTTAACCACATTTACTGTGACTCTTGGCACCCTACCTGTGAGCTAGCTGCTTATCCATTGCATGATGTATTTTTCCAGCTGCATGCTGACTCAAAGTTCTGTCCATGTTTTTCAATTTGCAGGCTCAGATCTTCAGCATTCCCTGCTCAACTGCCATTGTAGGAAAAAAATGCTCATATCAGGCCACATTTTCTTTGACATTGTATTATGTTTATCTTCCATGAAACATATTTTTGTGGCTGATCTTAATACCTACATATTCTTTATCCAGTTAAGAAGACAATTTCCAGCCTGAGCAGTTCCATAGAGTTGTGCCACACTTTCCTCACCAGCTATGGCAGCTTTCGTCCTGCAGTCCAATATTTACAATACAAACTTAATTGTCTTTATTAGCCATTATATTTTTCCTAACAAATTAACATTTGAAAGGCTTGGTAATTCTATTTACAGGGCCTGTTGTGGGAAAAACAACCTCCAACAAATAACTGAATTCCTCAAGCTCAATGCAATCATAATTGCTTGATACAAGGTACAGATTGCCTTTGTGTTTTCCTAAATGGGATTAATGCTTGGAGGATTCAGTAACTCCTCATTAGCAGGCAAAATGATTGAATGCAACTGACTTCCAAATAATGGCTTTGGTCAGATTATGAGTGTGCCAGAGAAACATACACCCTAAACGACTGAAATGGTCCTTTCAGATTTCCCTTCTGTGCAGACCATGGATTTGAAGGGATAATAGACTCTCAGCTAGCATAATTGCAGAGTATGGTACTTACCATCTCTGGCTAAGTATCTATGTGGGCTAAGCAGACAGGCAAAATTTGAATTTCATTTCCTGTCACTGCAGAAGAAAACTGTAATGCCGTGGCAATTATCACTAAAGAGAGATCCTAGAGGCAGACATGCTTTTCTGGCCCAAGCACACCTGTTCCTCACATAACAGCAACTGCCTGCAATGTGTTTTAGAATTGCTATGGAAGGAAGCAAAAAAAAAAAATCATTTGGCACTTAGAACTCATGCTGCTATTTGTTTCTTAGTGCTTGAAGCATTTTATGTCTGCATATTGAAAGAAATCTGAGTTCTGTGCTTTGATAAGGTATTATGCACATCCATTATATAAAAATGGTTGGAGCCAAACAAGGATTTGGCACTGTGTCCCTGATCTCTTTTTTTTTTCCCCCACCAGTGATTAATGATGCTACCAGGTGTCTGATGCCAGGATTTTTTTTCAGTTTCAAACCTCTTGCCAACTCTTAGACTCAACAGTTTGAAAGCTTCCAGAAAGGTGACTGAAGGGCTCTTAAGTGAGCCTCTCAGGGCAAATGACCACGGCATTAAGTGCATGATCCAGCTCCCACTGAAGGCAATGAAAGTCCTATCATGGACAGCAAAGGAGGCCAGATCAGGCTGCTGTAATAGGTTTACTTCCACTTCTTAAGCTGTAACAAACATGCCTCTAAACAAAACCTCTAAAACAAAAATCTTAACAGCTGTGCAGATGCAAGAAAAATTCACCTATTGCAACTTATAACCAGAATATACATTTAAAACTTACTTCCTGGTTTAGTAGTGTTGCTCCTATTAAACTCAAGTTTTTTATTTACCCTAGAAGAGCACTGCTGAATTTTGCTTTCTTTGCTCATTGCCCTAAAAAATAAAGAGAGTGTGGGCCTGTGGGGATGGGTATGTCCTCTGCACACCACAATGTGTATCTAGCCAGCACAATGCTGCTGGCACTCTGAGAGCACCCTACAACCTCAACTGCACCAGGAGTATGGAGGAAATACATTTCTTGCTCACACAGATTTATATTTTAAGTACTGCTACACTGTAATTGAAGTGCTTGTTTTCTATGCTCTGGTGATTTCCAGCTGCAGAATGGAAATAAGTCAGGCACTTCAAGGGGGTGAAATTATTTACTCAGCGTCTTCTTATTAATACACATCAAAAGATAAGATAACTAAGTGATAGCATGCAAGGATATTGCATAAACAGCTTTAAAGCATTTCTTGTGAAAGCACTGTGTGGTTGGACAAGATAGTGTATCTGCTTGCAGGCAGCTATGTACTCCAAGAAATTTCAATAAGTCAAAAATTAAAGGGCACAAATACAAAGCTATAAAACAAAGCCTATGCAAAACACTTCCTATTTGAATAGATACTTCATCAAAAATCTATAAGATACACATCAGCTGAACAAGCAGAAAAGAAAGAAGCTATGTCTGGAGAAAGGAAAATGTCTCTTACAAGAATCAGAAAAAATATCACTCCCTACCTTCACCTCTGAAAAAGATCTCAAATGGAGAATTAGATTCCTTATGTCTTACATGATTCAAAAATATTATCTTGATGTCATTTATAGACACAAAAGTTAACAGAGTGTAAACCTGTTGCACACAATTGATTTGTCGCTCACAGGAGAGGGGAAAACACCTAAAACATGCAACTGTTGGATGTTAAATTCTTTCTTGTCACATGTGACTTTCAGTTTTGTCTAATTTCTCATTTTATACACTATTGTAAAAAGCTAACTGAGGGAGTGGGGAATATCATTAAACTGCATTACTGCAGAGCCAAGGAAAAAGAAAGTCAGCACATGAAATTTCTCTTTAGTCTATGCTCTTGGTAGGATGTAGGATTTGTAATTAGAGCTCCCCTTCAAAGGATTAGCTTTCCTTCTTCCCTGTTGGGGGATACAGGAACGATGCATCTCCCCAGAGAGAGCTGCAAGAGTGTACCCAGTATATGGAACAATATAATATAATCCTCAGAGAGGTGCAGCACAGACTTCCTTAGGGTTTATGAGGTTAGGCAAGTCAGTTAAATACTTTGCCTTTGTTTTGAATTAAAAGATATGTTCACTTACCTGGGAACTTTGTAACTAGCTGTGAATTTTAAAATCTGGTTGATATAGTTTCAAATACTATTTAGATCTAAGTTGTTGGATGGATTCTTTTGGAACCCATCCAAAAGAATCAGACAGAAACAATTTTCAATTGGACAGTAATTTTTAATCTCCTTTTTAAATTATCTACTTTTTTTGTTTCATTCCAAATGCCAGTTAAATAGAATAATAGTCCAAGTAGAAAAAAGAGAAGAGAAAACAAAAGGCAAAAGGCAAATAATCAGTTCAGTAGCACAGAACATTTATCACTGTGTTGGCAATCTGTGAGACTTTTCATCAAAATAATCCAATCTGTCACTACACTCTGCCCTGTTTTACACATGTGCAAAAATTGTCTTTCAAGAGCACTTAAGATAACAAAATTTTCTCTTCTATGCTTAAAAACTTTCTGGAATAATAAATTTTGCAGTTAAAGAAAAAACATTTCTCTTGTTCTTGTCTTACTACTATTTTATGGTGACAAAATAATTTATTAAATCATGATTGGCAATTAAATTATAACTGGAAATCATAATATTTTGTAAATAAATTGCTCTTAATTTATGCTCAAAGCTAAGGAATTTATATCTTAATCACATATGGTGTTATCTGACACAGAATTTTCTGGAATATTTTTAAAAGTGTGGGTGGTAATGATGATTAATGCAAAAGACACAAACAGCATTCTCAAAGTTTTTCTCTCATAGATTTATTTAATACTTTCATGTCCAAGCATGTCCACTGATGGGGAAACAGCAATTTATGCTGGCTATACCAGAACACAGCTACACAAATTCTGTAGACTTGTTGCCCTAAGCCAGCAACTGTGGGGGAATTGCTGGGAGTACAAGATGTGAAGAGTGGATATGAATTTCAGTGCCTGCTGCAGAAAGCTGCAGTAAAGTAGGTTAAACTGTGAAGTTATCTCCAGGACTCAGGAAGAGCATGTTGGTCACACGTGGGGACAAAGGAGGGGCTGGACAATGCAATTATTGTGCCAGTCGGCTGTAAAGTGCCAGAATTGGACTGTTGGGTGAGCAGGCACGGGTGGTCTTGTCCTTTGCAGTCCCAATCCCTGTTGCCTCAGGCATGATGCCTGGGTCTGGCCACTCTATCAGAGCTTATTCCTCAAGGAAACCAAGGTGCAGAGCAGGGAGTCTGACGCTCTCACCCACACCTGCCACTGTGCATCACACCCAGGTCCCAGAACCTACACAGGGCATAAGAAGAAACCACGCTTTTATAGAACAGATAAAATTTATTCCCTGTTGTCTTGAGACTGGAGAAGTGAAAAGTGCACTAAAGGTTTACCCATACCTATGCAAAGCATGAGTTTAATGGGAGCTGAAAGCTTTCAACATCTTCCCAGAGGCAAGTATAAAATGCTAGTTTAGAATGCTTGGCAGAATTTGCCCAAATATAAATAAATGTGACAGTGGAGGGAACTCTGTTTACCAGTTAAGATGGGCTTGTTCCTAGGCTAGTCAGGCTGAGCCCTGACCTCTGGGCCATCCAGACCATTAACCTCTTGACCCATCCTCTGACGGCTCCTGCTCCCACCTCTGTGCCTGCAAACTCCTGTGCCATGCAGAAGTTGAGCTTCCTCCTCAGCAAGGCAGGATGGGGGCACACCCAGCACATCCAGCTCTTGCAGTCTGAACAGCACCATGATGGTGAGCACCTCTCACTAAGTGCCAAATTATCTGGACACCCTAGGTGTGTTCCCACAGGGAACAGGTATGGCTTGGACCTATAACACAATAGAGGGAGAGTACCCACATGCAGAAACCCAGCAATGACTAGCACTGACTAGCATTAGCTGGACTTAGCACTAGCAATGAGCCAAAGATTCATCAGGACTGGTGTCTGGAGTCAGGAGGAACTCTAGATGTGTATATATATGAAATGGGACTGGGCTTTGTCAAGGATAAACCTCTGGGCTATGCAGTGGGCGTGCATCAGATTTACATTTTCTGTTTGCTGGGACTGGTAGTGTGCACTGAATTATATAGAAACAATTCTATTTCCCAGATCCTTTCTCACAGTTCCACCAACAATATTGCTCTTTGTTATTAAAACAATTCACAAAATTGTGGGGATAATGCACTTAGTCATCTAATCTGACATATTGTCTAATAAGAAATGAATCAAATTTTACATAGTTATTAACCCATGGCCACCGCCCATCCCAGCTTGACTAAGAGAGTCCTGATTTTGGTGGGAAATATCTTTAGGGCAGAGACTAAAGGAACAAATATTTAAATGCTGCAAACATGTAAAACACATGATAGCGAGCACCACGAGTACCCTGGCTCACCACTTCAGAGACAACAGACTGAACTTCATTCAGGACCTGTACATTTAAAAAGGGCAGATAAAACCAGATCTAAACTCATAATTTTTGATTGGCAAAACCAGGGAGAAAACCACTTGGGATGTTCTGACAAGCATCTGGAGACACCCCTCTCACAAGCAACTACAGAACAGTTTTAGAGAATTAAAAATAGTTTCAGTGAAAGTTCATCTGCAAGAATCACTGCCTCTATCCACATATTTGAAACCTCCCAGAAAGAATCCACTCTGAACAGTACTCTCCAGCCACAATTCTAAAATCCTGCCCTGTCTTCACTGGCACTAGTACTAATATTTTTTCTCCAAAAGAGATTATCTTCATCATATTAACCACAGACATCTCTCATGGTACAGACTGGTTTCTGTTTCACCCAAAATCTCATTGCCACTACATCTTATAACACACTGCCCAACTGTAATAGTGTATTGTGTCTGTTCTTAATATTTGTCCTTTAACATATTTTTGGACTGTTTTCCATCCTTGCTTACTAGAGAGACAGCCAAAGAGCTGATATAACAAGGACCAATCTAAATACACTGTCATAATAAAATATATTACTAATTAAAATATATATTTATGACTCAAATATTGATGGTACGAAAATGTTTAAGAACTTATTCTGAAAATTCTTTTGATACAGAAATACATCACATATTGTTCAAGATGTAGTACTGAGGAGACTAACCTGATTGTTTCTGCCTTTTCTGAGCTATATAATATAGGAACTTGAAGCACTCATAACCCTGAACTTCAAAAAAATACTATAATATTTAGCACAACTTCACATACCAAAATCTTTTGTATTTACTCAATTCATTTGTAATGATCAATAGTGTAAACTTATATTTTAGTTTAAAGCTGTTTACCTTTAAATCCCCCCAGTTTTTTAAGCTAAATAAAGGTTGAGACCAATCATTTGAAATCTGATTGCTTAGCTATACCCTGGGCAGTAAACCAAATTTGTTTAATTTTATTTCAGTCTTGAAAATTTTGGTCATCAAAGTTTGCTTCAATAATCATGTTACCTCTGCATCAGAACAGATGCTTCTAATTTTAGGACTAAAGTCCTCAGATTAAGCCTTTACTCCAATGAAGTCTTTATGGAGACAAAACCCCAATTTATGCCTTTAAACAAAAGGCAGCATACTTTGTGAGAGCTCTGAAGGAGGAATTGGAGACTGAGCAAGCACTCTACACTGGAGTTTTTCCTGCTTTTCAATGGATGACATCCACTATCTAAACAGAAGATTCAGTAATATTTTTTAAATATCTGAAAAAAGAAAGGTAACAATTTGCAGGGCTGGGATTCATTTTTTACTATAAATTCTGAGAGTAACACATTAGTGTGGAAAGCCTGAAGAATAGTTTCAGCTTCTTCCTTGATTGCCACTTTAGTTGCATGGCTCAGACGTGCAGAGGGAAAAAAAAAGATTTGGATGGGAATAATATAACAGGAAATAATAAAGATGCCATTCTAGCAAGACAGGTTCTTATTCGTGGAAGGTTAGAACCACAAAGTGCAATCTTCACCAAGTTCTCAGCCCTTCCATGAAAATGAACCACCAAGCCAACACTACACAGATTTCAACCACTTTTGACTCCTCTTGTTTTGCAAAGCGTTCATATCTGTGGTGCACATCTAGAAAATAATTTGCACAATAAATTGCTATTGCACCAACCTCAGTAACAATTTTCTCTCAATCACAAGAATCAGTTGTTCAGGCTTATAGTTTGACATTACAGGTGAGTTGTACCCAGCTGTATATTGTACAGTAAAAGTTAATTTGGACATAGTTGGAGTTGTCTTAGATGCAGCCTGAGAAAGGATATCTGCTGGAACCCAGTGCCCCCAGGTACACTCAATAGGAACGATCACCTCAAAATATTACAAATATAACAAAGTCACGTACTAGGAAATATGGAAAAAATACAGATAACTTTAACCTGTATTTGGGCCCTTCCTATGGGACCACTTAATGAACAACAACAGAAATCTGATAATGTAAGTAATTTCCTCTTCCATGAAAACATTGCACACTGTAGAGTGCCAAAGATTGCTTCACGTGCTGAACAGCAAATGAAATGCTAACAGTGGTCTTCCAAGAGAGGTTCTGTGCATGTAACAAGTTGAGGACACTCTGGTGAGGATGAAGTCCCATATGAATAGCAGTGCATCAGCTAATAGTTAAAATAAATGAAAGCAATTTCCCTCTCTCAATGCTGACTTATCATGAGTTAGATGGAGTATGATAGTTTCAGAAATTCTGTTGGCCAGGATTATTTGCATAACCCATGTCTGCCTCGAAATGAGTCAATTCTATTGAATCAAGGTTATGCTTGGCTTGAGTTTAACTCCACAAGGTACAGTTCTCTTTTCAGGTCTGTCTCTATTTTAACTCCCACACATGACTGTTATGGGATCTACCTATGATGTACCTTTCTTAGATAAAAGTTTTCTGCAGTTAAGTCTTTTTAGTTTTTCCATTCAGGTATGACAGGTCAATACCACAGGATATTTCTTCAAACAATCACATTAAATGTGAAACCATATGAGAATAATTTCTGAGAGATCTTTGGAGACATATATATATAGGCCTAAAGAAATACAGCTTTTGACTTAAAGTGAAAAAGAACTAATTTCCTGAAAACCATGATGTTCTGTTACAGTCCTTATCTCATCACTCTTGTTCATTTCCAAGAATAGATATTAGACATCGTTTGATGTGATAATGTGTTATGTTTATAAGTCTGATATGAATCATCTTCAAGAAAAGCTGTGGCACCAAACTGACTGCACCCTGTACATGATCTGGCATACAAATAAGTCTGCTGCCATAAATTTGGATTATGTCACAGGAAATACCAAATTTACCCACTTACCCACTTGTAAAACCAAAATACTTATCTGGATTATTTGCCCTGAAGTGATTGAAGTTTGACAAGTTTTAATTATGTGCTTTATCCTGGACCTGCTCCACCAAGAAAAGCTTGTATGCAAGAAAAGGCACTTTCTGAGGACGTACATTCTTAAAAAGATTTTGTGCAAGCCAGTTAGAAATGCTGTTTGTCTCATGCAGAAGTTAAGCAATGTTTATCGCTGTGTGTGCATCAACTGTCACACTTAGGGTTCAACCGATGGCTGATCAACACCTATTGCTAGGACCAAACAGGCAGTGAAAATGCTGGGAAGACAGCTGAAACACTTAAACAGTGTAGACATCAGGAAAAGTGTCAAAGAGAGGTTTCACATTTCATTTGCTAGCAGCAGGTGCCTTCAAAACAGGGAAGAGTCAGAAAGACTCCAAAGGCGGCTTTTTATTACAACACTGTTTGTCAAATGAAGTTTTCAACAGATTTTAATTAATAAGGAGCTGGTTATGAGATTATACTGCAGCAAGGTGCGTGCTGTACTCCATGTGAGAATGACTTTTAAAAGAAGATGGTGGGGAAAAAAGGCTGATATCTGGCTCCCAAGACAGTTATTCAGCTTCTGGCAAGACCAGTTGGATATCTGTTAGTTATTAAACACTGTACACTTTCACTATGGTGACTGGTGGCACCACAGTCATGTGGTTCACTTGACCATGGCCCAGCTCCAGCCACTGTCATGCAGATCTCCCAACACACATGCACACAGCAGGCAGTCCCCTCAAAAGGAAAGATGGTCGAGTTAATAAGAAGGTAGGACAGAATGAGCGGGTCACAAACAGGGGATGGCCAGAAAAGCCAATGACCATCAGCCTGTTTGCCTAAAAACAGCCTTGACTCTATTTTCCCAGACATTTCTTCCCAGCCTGCCTTTATCCCTCTCTTTCCCTCCCCTAAACCCCCCACAGTAAACATTGAATGATCCCAAAGTACTGTTCCCCTGCCTCCTGTAACACATCCCCTAGGAGTGTCTCCAGCAGTCAAAGAGTGGTCTGGGGACCAGCCATGTCCCTTTCCCTGACTGGGTTATGGGGTTCTCCTGCCTGCATCATGTCCCTGGGCTCCTTTGTGACTGTTGAGATGTGGGTTTGATCACATAACCTGGAAAAGGAGTTCTTCCATACTTGAATCTGATCAGTTTTGTGGCTCAGTTTTGTGGCTGAGACATGAGGGGACCCTGTTAAAAATTCCTAGGAACTGAGGAGAAATACTCACCTTGTTAGTCTATGGCAAGTCCCTGAAGTCAGCCTTTCAAAGAAACTGGAATATTACAGGCAAAAAATTCACCAGTTCAGACTGAATCTTGAAAGGGCTCTGTCATTGTGAACACAGTGAGGAATCAAATATACCACAAGAGACCTGAGGCAAAAATGTCCAAGGCCATGTTCTCACACAAGGAGTCCTGCAAATTAGAGTTTTTGGATGTAGTTTTTTTTCAAACATGTGATGTTTGAAAAAAAAAAATGCAAGAGCCTTCGTAGTTTATATCTCTGTGCCTGAGTTTGCATTCAAGTACGCAAAACTTGGGTAAATTAAAAAAGCATCAGAGTTGCTAGGTCAGGACAATTACTCCTATAATAAAGAGGAAGATTGTAGTAGGGAATTGCCAAAATACTCTGTTGCCTGAAAGCAGAAGGGATTGCATTAGTTTTGGCAGAGATCTATAGGTCACTGTTGTAAAGACCTGCAAATTTGGATTAAAACACTGGGAATCAAGAAAACCTCACTGCTCCAAAGTCTAAATAGCTCAACCACATGAGCCATTATAGCTGGTTCCCAGAATATCCCTCTGCTGCCTAGGCCACGGAGATGGTAACAACTCTTGGCTCCTCTGAGGCATCACATGCACCAGACATTTCATGCCTCCAGCCTCCCACTCCGTGCCCTTAACATGGAGGCAAAAGCAGTAAATAGTTTTGGCTGCTTTGTCTCAGGCTACTTGAAAATGCATACAAAGGTACTTCCTGTTGGTGTCCAATGGCCCTTCCACATCTCCTTGCAATGCCATCCACAGGGGTTTTTCCCAGACAGCTCTGGGCTGGGCCACCCTGGTCTGTGTCATAGAGATCTTGTAAGTATTTGAAATTCCCTTGCATAGCAACATCCACTGCTAGTTAATAATCCTTTTATATTTTTTGAGATAAAAGAAGGTAGAGGGAGGAGTACCTTCTCAGGAGGCTCTGATCTTGGAGCCACGTGTATGAGGCACCTGAGCCTTTGTTATACAGAAACACTCAGCCTGTGGAAAATGTGAGGCTACTGCATTCTGCAGTATCCCTCTTCCCCATATCCCTATCCTCCAAGAGGCTCCTGAGTTGTGCAGACAGCATGTGACATGCCTTGGCACACTCACAGCCTTTGTCCCCATGGTTGTACCTCATGGATAAGCAGGGACATCTTGCTGGGGCTGGTGCATGACCAGGTATTGCTGCAGAGTGGGAGGACAGCCAAGGCACATACCTGGGAGGAGCTGAGTCATGGAGAGAGAGACTCCATGGCTCCAAGATGCTGCTGAACAACAAATATTGTGGCCCTAACCACCTTTCAAAATGGTCCTCAGCCCTCTTACACTACAAAGGTAACACACATCCATTGGTTTTTGTATTCGTGCACCTACAAATCTGTCCCAGTGAAAGCAGTGGGGGAAAGCTCTCCACTACTTTGGCCAGTGAGATATATCAGAAGGAAAATTAATATTCCTTCTGTATCCTCTGTTTATGTAGTAACTCTACCATTTGCATAGAGCCTCCTGAGGAAGAAGAGATTCCTCCAAACGACAATGGAGGAAAAAGGAAGCGATAAAACTGGATTTTTTTTTCTCCAAGAAACATGTAGTTTCAATAAAATTCTTACACAAAATATTTCAGTAACCTTAGTGCTAGGAAAAAAAGGAATCTTGTCTGTTTTCAAAGTAACCTCCAGTTCTGTTATTATGGGGGCTTTTCATGTAAATTATTGTAAAATACTGTTGCCGTTGTGAATTCATCTTTCTGGCTGCTCTGGCAGATATCAGCTTGGGGCCACCAGAACTCCTCTGTTTGGAGTGCATTACTCTCCATCTTGCAAAAAGATTTTCCATTATTGTAAGGTACATTTGTGCTACAGTTAAAGCATTTCTACCCTGAGGTGGTGTCAGAATGGCATTGCCCAGAAATGCAGCCATGACACAGCGATGGTCTTGTTAAATGCTGAATAAAAGATGTGCTGCCTAGGGAAGGGAAAGGAGCTGCACCATCTTGTACCCACTGTGCAGTGCACTGTCAGCAAACCCTCTCCTTGCTGTATTGTTCAGCTCTGCCTTCAATGGTGCCTTTGTGTGCCCTTAAAATCTTTTAGCTCAAGGTGTAAAAAGGTTCTGCTGATCTGGACTCAGTATGATCTTTTGTTTTCAATGCTCAAATGTTCCAGGAGCATTTTCTTAGCTCATCTAAAACTATTTCTAAAAGGTAGGTCACAGCACACCTTTTTTAGGTTCCTCTTTAGTTAAAATATTAGAAAGTACATCCCAAAGTGCTTCCACTCATGAAACACACGTGAAAATAATGTAATAATAACCCAAGAAACTGTGCAAGAAACTTTCCCTGCCTGTATACTTCTTCTTTGGGCAGGGGACCTGAAGTGGTCACCAGCTTTACAGCTTCACAGATCCCTCAGACCCACAAGTAGGGGCATGAGAGTTCCCCAGGACAGTTTTCTTTCTTGATTGTTGCTTCTTTCTCAAAAATGTATTCCCAGCTTTATTAGTGATCAGTAATCACATCTAAGTCACTACAGAAGGTTCACTTTACTCCTACATTCGCAGTCACTTACACTGACACCAAAACCAGAAACTTGAGTCACATGATCTAGAGAGGCATGGATACCAGGAGCCACTGATGAGAGGTGAGGTCTTCTGGGGCTGTGGAGTGGAAGAAACAGTGGTGAACAGGAGTGTGTGACTGCCCCAGGGAGAGCTGGCACTCTGCTGCTGACACACTGAAAGACACTGCACCTGCCTCGGGGAGCCCCTGGCCCCAGAGAGCAGTGGTGCTGAACTTCAGCTGCCAGAAAGCAGAGAGAAGGTAAATGCAAGGTTTGCCCTTGGCCTAGCCATTGATAAATGCTATCTTTCTGCATAGGAGTAAATCACAGCCAACATAGAATTCTGTACTGCAAAAGAGGCATGAGGATTTTCACAGCCTGATTTTCATTCAGTGACTCTCTTCCATCTCTCCCAGCTCATGAGCTGTATTACAGAAAGACAGTTTCTGTATTTACACTGTGCTTTATCCTCATGCCAAGTATTCCCTGTTAGCCGCCTTAGCTTACAAACTACTGAATTAAACAGATCAAAGCTTTGACTGACTGTGGCTGCTCTTATGATGCCTTCTCACCCAATTTGTATCACTTGCTCAAAAGACAAGGGTCACCTCTCCCTGGCTCTTGCACTTGACAGATTGTCTGCCCCTTGCTAAGCAGTATTAACTGACCTGTTGGTATAGCAGAATTTTGCACTCACATTTTCACAGAGCAAGACACGAAAAATTATAGCAAAGCCTTGAGAAATCAAGCTGACAGTTCCTATAAAATCCCTTCACAGAAAGAAAAGTCTATTTACTGACCCTCAGAAACCCATGACAATGGTATTAAACGAAATATTTTAGCATTACCTCTATTTATTTTGCTTTTCACAGTTTTCTGTTACGGTACCCATGGTGATGCATCCATTTGGTGATGAATTCAGCACAAGTTTAGCATGTTTCCTGTAGTTTTAAGATTACTTAGCTGGCAAAACACACGGCCAAAAGTACCTTTTGGGGACATGGACCAAAATGCAGAGGCCCATTTCTTTGTACTCATTCATCTATAATGATGTGTCCCTGCAGACCACGGCACTGACTGCAGCCTTACCTCGCCTGAAGCCTTGGGGGAAAGATACACAAAACTCCCTCCGACATCCAGATGGTGCATGGAGAGGCTGCAGTGAAGAGGAGCTCCGCAGCTCCCTGCCTGCGTGGAAGCAGCCAGAGCCACTTCCAAAAGCTGCACAAAAGAGCCTCTGTCACTGCTTATGAGAGATCCTTTTGAAGCTTAGGAGTCGTGACTGGCAGCATTTCATATCTGGCCATCCTTAGGTTTGGAGCAATGAAGAATGGGAAAGAAGAAAAAGATGGGAAAGGAGAGAGCAGGGCAGAATAAAGGTAGGATCAGCTCAGAACAGCTCTGGCTAAGAGCCTGTCACAGCAACATGCATTTTGCATTACCTCATGTATAATATTTTTTGCTTTCAGGCTTCCTTATCAACATGGAAATTTCCAGTTTACTTTTGACCCTTTCAGCAGAAAGTGGGCAATTTCTCTCAGCTAAGAAGACGTGTTGTAATTCACTATTAAGAAACACAAAACTTTCTCAATGTAAAAGTACATTGTAAAACATAATAAGCCTAAACCAAGAACATGCAGTTTCCTTTTAAACGATGTATGCACTGCTGCTTTCTGTAGGAGGTTACAGATAAACTGCAAATAAAATGATTATGTTTGACTATGAATATTGCCAGGTTAAAAAAATTCCAATTCACTTCTAGCTCTTATTGTGGCATGGTTACAAAATATTTTTACCTCTCTAGATCTTGTTTCTTTCTACTTACAAACCATACAATTTTCTTGTTGAAAACAGTAAAAATGCTGTAGCTGATTCTTGCACAGCAGTAAGCATTTGTTCTTTAAAGATGAAAAGCATTTAAGAAGTTAAACTTCCAATGTTAACAAATCCATTCCCTTAAGAAGTTTTCCTTCACAACTCTCAACTTAATTTTTCTGTAATACAGAGAGCAGAAAACCTTTTTTTATGTCTGTGATCAACTGTTCTTCTGGGTATTTTTGTTATTCTATCTCATTCAATTGAATGCCTTTTACTCTGGCTGCAGCGGCACAAAATGACTCAAAAAATAAATTAAGCTTTCATTTTCAGGTATTTGAATAAAAAAATAATCAACAATTCATTATTTTAAAAATATTATTATTTATTCTGGGTTTTTTTTCTCATCCTCTCTTTAAAATGCCTAACTTTGTTCTTATGAGCTAAGAAAGAATCTTAATATTCTGTTTCAGAGGGAAAGTAAGTGCTAATTGATCACTTTTAAAAGGATTCAGAAAATACTCTCCACATCTAAAATAGGGATGGGGCATGATTCACCCAAGCCAAAGCAGGAATGGTAGAGAAAGAAAAAAACCTCAAGAATTTGTGATTCTGTCACAAGTTTTAAAACTTTTAATCTTGCTTTTTGGAAAGCCTCAAACTGTCACTTTCTTCCGAGTATGCTTCCCAATGTTTTCAGCACTTGCACTTTTGTTATAAACTCGTAGGAATTCAAAATCTTGTTCATTTCTTTACTATTACAGGCTCTCTTATGAAAAGCTGGGCACAGGGACTGCCTGGCCATAGTATCTGATCTGCATGCAGCTCAAAGGTGATAATATATGATATATGATGAGATATATACCAGCCACAAAGCCCTGCTGGGGTGCTGCTGTGCTTAAATACCCACACAACGAGCCTGTGCAGGGCTCAGCTGCCCTCCATCTCGCCCACACCCTGCTGCAGTGGTCCCAGGAGGCCACTGCCACACTCCCCTGGCTCTGAACCCTTTCTGGGAGCTGCTGGTCCACTCCACCCTCCAAATAGCTGATGCTGGTCTGACTGCGGAAAAAAATGTGTGTGAGGGGAGAAAGAGTAGGAAAGGTTGACTATTTCTAGATCAGTGCCTTCATTTCACTCCAATATGTGAACACCTCAGGACAAAGGAGAAAAAAGAAGAGAGAAAATATTTCAGCAATTTCCTCTTTCTCCTACAGTTCAACACAGGAAAGTGAAATAAAACCACCTAGTGATTAATTTAATGGGTGAGAATATGAGGATTTTTATTTTACACACTTAAGTAGGTAACAATGAATGCTGACATTTTTCTTTAATGTCTAAAATCTGCCCTCAAATTATTAGGAGTAGCTGGATGAAAGTCAGTGTTGTGGGAGAGACATAAGAGACTGAATTACCACCCCTCTTAGCCTCAGGAAAAAAAAATAAAATATTTAAAGCCTATGAATATAATTTATTTGTGACTTGCCTACCACTATTGTGCTCACTGATTTCACTTAATGTGCGCTGGCAGAGTACGTCAGCCTGGCAGAAGTGCTGCTGCATTACGGTGCACTGACTCCATTAGAGCACTGCACAGCAGCTAAACTGGGGCAGCCCTGCCCTCCTGCAATCCTCAGCTGGCCCCCATCACCCAGGAGAGGAGTCAGCCCCAGCAGAGGGAAAGTGCAGGCAGGCTGCCCTCCACTGCACACCTGCAGGAGACTCCATTTGTCAAAAAGAAGCCCCAGCAACTCCTCCTGCAAGGGGACTGGCTCCTACCCTGCAGGAGGTATTGTGCCTCTGGGAACAGCATCTCTAACCCTGAGCAGAGCCACTCTGGTTGCACTTCAGTTGTGCCCACGTGAACAGAACTTCTTGGTTGCATCCAAATGATCAGACAAGTGAACAAGCAAAACACAGCAGCCATTGAAAGAAGACTTGACAGGGTTCAAACACACCCACTACCTCTGCCACAATCCTCTTGATGAGGACAGAGAGCCGTGACTGAAATCCACCTCATCAGCACCAAGTCAAATATTTGCCATCTTTCAGGCAGACCCCACCTGGCGTCCGATCTGGCGCCAGCCAGACTTCTGGATATCAGCTGATGAGATGTCATAGAAACCCAGAAGCAAAAATTATCTCATACGCAAACAGGTACTTATTAGCATCTGCCTGTTGTGTCTGACACAGTGTAACATGTCCTGTATTCTTTCTGAAATAAGCACACACAGTCACTGAGAGCTTTTGTTCAAATTATCATTACTGTTAATAGCTAGAAACATTAGGGCACTTACCACCAGCCAATTGCATCCCACCCAGGAACCTCTGCTGGGAGCACAAGTTGGGTGGCTCACCTCTCCTCTTCCTCTAGGACTTTGTTCTTCCTTCTCATGACTATTCAAAAATCACGTCATCGTTGCAAGGTTCTATTTTGCTTTATTTTATTTTTTATTTTTACAATGAGTATTCTTTTCTCTTTTTTGCCTCCTATAGTATACTTGCTAGACTCTGTTACTCTGAATGCTCTGAAAGAAATTTTACCCAGAAAATTATAGCTCCCAGTTTCTGCTGAAAGTTTAGGAGGCAAAGATAATTTCACTGAAACAGCCCAGGATCTTTCTCTTGGACTCACAACATTCATAAATATTCATAAAATTCATACGAGCAGTATTGCTTTCTCTCTTCTATCCTGTATCAAAAACATAACCTAGCTTTTATATAGTCATTTCAGCCACAGCACTTTACATGCAGAAATTACTAATCCTTTTTTGAGGTGCAAGAAAGCTCAGTGCAGAAAAGCCAAGCCCCATGCCCAGGATAGCCAAGCTGATGTGGCACATACAGCAGTGAAACCCAATCTACAGCACGCAGGAGCTTTTCTCTGCAGCACAGCAGAGCTGCAACAGGGTCCCACTCCTGAAGGGCTCCTTTAGGATCTTCCACAGAATAAATAAATACAATTTCCCACTAACACTCCAGGCATTTCCTGCTATTAAGCTGTTCTTTGGTTAGCGTAGTAATGTCAAGAGATCAGTTTAAAAAATTTTGGCACCTAGAGCTACAATCAGGCTCAAAAAGATTGTCAGAGGCAAGTCACACAGCTTGCTTTCTCTTGGCTTGCCCAACTGCCTAGATAAAAGTTACATCCCTAGCAGATGTCACCCAAGTCAAAAAGATTGTTCTTTACTATAAATTCACATTATTCCTTGCATATGGGATTAAGAGCTGTGATAAAGAGCTTTGAGTCTGACTGAGGGAAGCTTTTTTTTTTTTGTCTGATCTGAGCAACAGCTGACTTCTCTGGACCTCTCTTTTTCATCCAAGCACCTAATTGTCTTGGGAAAAACGACCTGTTACCAACTTAAACAAAACAACTGCTGTCCAGAACAGACCAATAAAATAGAATTTATATGAGAAACTGTGGGTTTATTGGCTATTGGTTTAAGCTGTTTGTCCTATTTTAGAAGAGTATAATTTTTACTGGGTTTTTTTCCCCCCTGTTGAAATGACTATTAACTCCATTGTCATAAATAAGGAGCTGCATTGTGGCTGTTAAAAAGGAGGTTTCTAGATCACATGACCACAAGGGTTCACTTGGGTCTCATAGTAATTAGTGGAAATGGATGTATAGCAGCCGTTCACAACATGCTCGTTTGACCCTTTTGCCCTGCATTTTCGACCACTTTGAGATTGTTTTATGTAACTTCTCTAAAAACTGACCTTCATTGCCCTCTGCTGGCTGCTCCATTTTCTCAGGGCACAGCTTCTCGAAGACGGGACGGGCCGCGGTTTAACCCCAGCCAGTAACTGAGCTCACGCAGCCACTCACTCACCCTCTCCCACTCGGTGGGACGGGCAGGAGAATTTTAAAAACACAAGTAAAAACTCAGGGGTTGAGGTAAGTCCAGTGTAATGATTGAAACAAATATAGTACAATAATAAAAACAACATTAAAAATAATAGTGATGATAATGATAATGATAATGATAATGATAATGATAATGATAATGATAATGATAATGATAATGATTGATAATGATAATGACTGATAATGATATTGAGAATTATGATAATGCAAGAGACGGAGAGAAATAAAACCCAAGAAAGATGAATTCTGCACAAGACAATATTTCACCACCCACTGACCAACACACAGCTTGTCCCTGAGCAGCAATTGGCTCATCCCAGCCAATTCCTCCCAGTTTATATACTGAACGTGACATCCCATGACATGACTATCCCTTTGGCCAGTTCAAGCCGGCAGTCCTGGCTGCGCTTCTTCCCAACTTTTGTACACCTTCTCACTGGCAGAGCATGGGAAACTTCAAAGCCCTTGGCTGAGGGTAAGCACCATTTAGCAGCAACTACATCAACAGCGTTATCAACATTTTTCTCATATCAAACCCAAAACCACAGCACTGTGCCATCTACTAAGAAGAAGATTAATTCAGCTGAAATCAGGACAGATATAGCTGAACAAAATTACAGGGCACCTGAAGAAGGCTACCAGACCTAGGAGCTCTCTCAGGGACTGCCAGCAACAAAGCTGTGATTTAGCTTTGCTGTCTACTGCAGCCACAGTACTGAGCTTAATATTACCTATAGGTATATTATACTAAGCACACTATCACTTAGGGTAGAGATATTTTCTTAGGAACAACCAGTAAATATTTTTAGAGCAAAATTAAGTTGTTTAAAAAACCCTGTTACTTCAAACCTGTACAATAGAGCCTTCTCTCATTATCCAGGAAAGAGGCAATCACTGTACCTCACCAATAAATGTGAAAAACCTTTCTTAATGCCTGCATTTAAAACAACTGTATTTCAGAATCAGTGTAAAATAGTCCATTTCTGCAATACCATAATGTGCCTGTTGATGTTTCAAAGGAACTGGTCAGGAAACATTGCAGAATGCTAACCAGACCCGGGTTACTGATGGGTATTTTGTCTCATGGCAATACTGAATGGCATTTGTTGGTAATAAAGTGATGTGAAAGGTAGCTATGGGGAAATCCAGCCCCTTATACACACATTTTCATGAATCCAGGGAATTCCATAATTGAGTGTTTGGTTGACAGAGAGAGCTAAAGGGCCAGAGTTGTAGCGAGCACTGAAGCAGAGCTGGTGTTTTAGCAGTAAAGAGCATTATGGGCACCAGAGGAGTAGGTACCTTTACTTCCTTTGTGGTTGTCTTTACTACACATATTTCCTGAGCAATGCATCCTTGTTGTGCCTCCTCTTATGAGCAGCTAATTCACTAAACACTGAATAAACTCTTCCTTCATACAATCTCCATGTGCTTAACAGGTGGTGATATCACGTTCTGTAGGAAGCAGGCTTTGAAAGAGTGATGAAAATCCCCATTCGCACAGAGATAATGTAGCCCATGACTCTCTGGTTCTTTTATTTTTTCAGCCATATCCTTTTCCTTGAAAATAGTTCTAAGATTTTTTTACAGAATAAAAGATGGCATATCTGGTAGAGCACCATGTATGCATTTTTCATTAATCAGGATGATTATATTACAGAAGTTGAACTCTACAGGTACTTTGTGTAGGAAAAATATTTTAAATTAGGAGAACAAGGCATTCTGGATGCCTTGGGTTTTCATCATTTAAAAGAATATCACAGTGCAGTGAACACAGCCAATTGTGTAGCGGGGTTTTATTTTTTATATTAGAAAGAAAGGATTACATTAAATAATAAAAAGAAAGAAAGAAAGAAAGAAAGAAAGAAAGAAAGAAAGAAAGAAAGAAAGAAAGAAAGAAAGAAAGAAAGAAAGAAGAAAAAGAAAGAAAGAAAGAAAAAAAAGAAAGAAAGAAAGAAAGAAAGAAAGAAAGAAAGAAAGAAAGAAAGAAAGAAAGAAAGAAAGAAAGAAAGAAAGAAAGAAAGAAAGAAAGAAAGAAAGAAAGAAAGAAAGAAAGAAAGAAAGAAAGAAAGAAAGAAAGAAAGAAAGAAAGAAAGAAAGAAAGAAAGAAAGAAAGAAAGAAAGAAAGAAAGAAAGAAAGAAAGAAAGAAAGAAAGAAAGAAAGAAAGAAAGAAAGAAAGAAAGAGGGGACAGAAAAGAAAGTTATATGAGTCATGCCTTGGAATGGAGAAGCGGGTATTTCTCTTGTTCTGCCTGAGTTCCCCTTCAAAATTAACGGTGACAATACCCTGTATTTTTCTTTGAAATTGTTTGAAGATACAAAAGACTGCATCCATTTTCCCACGGCTCTTCAGTCAATTTTACCAATGCTGTCTATAAATTACTGGAAACTCTCGGGACTTTTCTGGGTCTGCCAGGTGAGATAACATTTTCACATGAGATCCCAAGTTCCTTGTGCACAAGTAAGAAAAGTCCCTCTGTAGCTGTCACAGGGTCTTTTAATTCCTGATGCACCATTTCCTTTAAAGGAAAGAGAGAGGCAGAGATTGCTCTTCTATTGAATTCACTTTTCAGTAACAAGTTTATACAGTGCCCTGGTTCCTGTCCCTTATTTATCATCGTTGAGACTTAGACCATTCTCAACCCATTAGTGGGTATCATGCCGTAAGACAAAAGACAGGCTTTTGGTTGGAGCAATAGATGAGACATGACTGACAGTTTACAGAGAAGGTGCTCAGCCTGCAAGGACTTTCCAGGCTTCCTGAAGTCTTCTCTGAAGACCTTGTGAAGACATTCTTAGAGAATCATAAAAATCTCTGTTGGCTTCCCAACATGTCTCCAGTCAATGAGCTACAAAATGAAGTCACAAGGTTAAACCTTCGTTCATCTGATTCCCTGTGGTCTAATTTGGCTGTTAAATCTACACATCTTGAAGGAGAAAACAGCTGTACTCAGTCCTGAGAGCTGCATGTGCCTAGAAATGTGAAATATTCTCTGCTCTAGTTCAACAGGCTCCAGGTTTATCTGTCTGAGGATGAGTCAGAAGTGAACAGCACAGTGTGGGCAGAGGAAGGCTCCTCAAAATGAGGTAACACTAAAAGTGGCGACAGTCAAATTCTTCAGTATCATGATGGTTTCCCACCTATGACTCATCTGTCTGTCTTGCCCTAACCATGTATCTGCTTCACAGAGTCCCAGAAGGGAACACTTCCCCTCACACACCTCCTGGGTTTGAAAATAAACAGGCAGCGTGACCTAATGCTTCATACCCAGGACAACTTAACCTTAAGAAATTATATCCTTGAAATTATGTGCTCCTGGAGATTGTTATGAAAGGCATGTTAGAAAACTAAACAGCTCTCCAGTTATGTGACATTCTGTCTTTACATATTCAGGATTCTGAACGCTGACTGGAGTTAAATGCCAAAATTGAAGTAAGACGCATTAGGGACTTTTTTTGAAGAAAACTGAAACATCTTGAAGAGTTGAAAGTAAAGCATTTACACTCCCAGGAGATAAGACAGAGAGACTATAAATTCTTCCCTGTCATTAGAACTGAACATTAGAATATCTGTCCTGCTCAAGAAAACCCACAGAAGTGGGAAATGTCATTTATGAATAATTATCCCTTATTCTTGGCTCTTACTCACATTACCAAGCCATCTGTAAAAATGGCCCCACCCCCATCAGAGCAAAGGCAAAAGAAAATTTATTTTTGACAAGATGACAAAATGTCAGGAGGGGTCCTCAGCAGGATCCCAGGAAACTGATTAAAAAGAAGACAGACTTCTTTTTAAAATTGTATGAAATCTGATTTTCTAGTGGTATCCCATGGCTTTTTCCTATTCCCCATTCGTCTGGAATAGAGAATGTTCAAAGGATCTTGCCGTGAATACGCTTCCTATAGAATAATGAAAATCGCTGCTTCCATCTTGAAAGCAACAAGAGCCTGCTGTACATTAAAACAACAGACAAGGAATGAAGCGAGTTCTGGAAAAGGGAAATGTAAACTCGTACTCATCTCTCCCTTATCCCTTTTAATGTCATACATACATTCATGAAAGAAATGTAGAAAAAAACTGAGTGGAAGATAACAAGTCTCAGGAAAAGTTTCTGAAAGTTCTGGCTTCTTTTTAACAAACATCAATTCAACAACACATCATTAGTTCATGAGAGACCCCATCCAAACCAGTGAAATCAGTGGGGAAGCGCCCAGTTGGCTTCAGCAGGTCTGAGTCAACAAAAATGCAATTAAAATGCTTTTTTGCTTATTTCAGTGAAATATTTTTTTAAATAAAAAATTGCTTTTTAATGAAAAATTGCTTTTTACAACAGCAAAATTGTGTTGGGATCCCTTGTTTTCATTTATGTGCTTTCTTTTTTGGCAGAGCAAGCTAGAAAGAAATACATTTCATCTCTCCCATCCCCCAAACATTTTAATTTCTCTTCATTATTTTTTACTGGAAAACAAATACATGACATGACATGAAGTAAGGTGAGAGCAGGAAAGTAATACAGTGATCAGATCAGAGAGCTGGCCCATCTGGAAAGCTGGATGCCTACCAGAAGGAGGGAACAAATGATCCCAGAGGAAGTGAGCTTAGCCAGTTCTCTTACTTTTTCATTGTCCCATCAAGTAACTTCTCTCTCCATTGCTTTTTTTGATGTTGCACATGAGTGGATTACAGAAGTGCAGAAATCATACTACATGAAGTCTAAAAAACTCAGAAATACTTCAAATATGTTGGCAGGATTGCTAGATCTGAAACAAATTCTACCTTTGAGCAGAACCAGAAAGCATCAGCTGTTCCTTGGTCAGCTACACATGTATGAGGACCGCACAAGGTCACCCACGACAGCCTGAAGAATTCTTCCCTGGTCTGCGCTTTCAATTTTGTGAAAAACATTGAAATACTGGAGGATCACCTTGCTGATCTTCTCTGTCCTTTTCTCCTTCAATGGAAGGCACCACATACACAAAACTGACTCATCTTCAACAAGTGAAACACACTTGCAGAAATGTTAAACTCTTGGTTTCCTGAATGTGTTCAGACAGGTGCAGTGGTGACAATTATCTGTGTGCTTTTAGACATGCTCTTATTTAGAAGAGGAGGATTACCAGTTGGATTGTTTTATTTGGTGTCCACACTGCAGACCACGGAGCACCCAATTCCAAAGTCAGAGGATATTTTCTGAAGGAACAGCAGTCTGTGGTCAGGCCACACAAAAGTTGATTTATCTGAAGGACTGCAGCCCACAGAAAGGACCAGTGCTGGAGCAATGAGAAAATTGTAAGGAGTAAGAAGCAGCAGAAAGGGGAGCAGCAGAGAGGAAATCTTCTGGACTATTCACAAATTCCCGTGGCCCATCCTCCCTGTACTGCTTGGGGTGAAGAGAAGGTATAGGAGGTAGAAATGAAGGAGTAAAGTAAGTCTGGGGGAAAATGGGCAAGCAGGGGGGAAAGTACTGATTTATATTTTGTTTTTGCTTTTCATTATATAAATACATTCTCATTGGAAATAAATTCTTTTTTTCCAAGTAAGATATGTTTTGCCTGGGATGTTAGCTGGATGTTAGCTGGAAGTGATATACCTCAACAAGAATTTTAATTCTATTTTCTCCCCCTGCACTGTTGAGAAGAGGAAGTGAGTGAGCAGCAGTGAGTGGGAGGGTGTCTGGCTGCTGGCCATGGTCAACCCACCACAGCTGAACATTTTTCTGTTGGTACTAGCTATCAGTTGCACTGCATGGCTGTCTCAAAGCTCCAGCTAAAACATGAGCTTCTTTATTCAAGATGTTTCATACACAAATCTCAGTCTCTGCCAGCCACAAAAGGTTAATAAGATGTAAGCTAAAGCACTAAGAAGTCATCTCAAAAATGCATTAATGTCATTAGTTTTCACTTTCCTTTCAACTCTAATAAAGTGTTGCATGTATTTCACACTATCTGGCCATGCCCTAAAGAACAGCCTTCAGCTTGTGTTTAATATTACTAAAATCTGGAATAAGAGTGTCTTTCTTTTCTTTTCCTCCCCTCCAAATGTGCTTTAATTAGCTAAGTCTTCAAGCCTTGAGAAGTGATTTACTGCATGTCAGCACATGAATTCATGTTATTTGGGTCCATAACACTTTCTCTGTTATTTCATAGCCATAATTTACCACATTCAAGCATCCTATTTGTTTTGCTAATTACTGATGCATATTGGCCAAACACATTTTGCTGAGATCTCTGTTTAATGACAGGGTTCATGAACAGAGCTGAGAGCTGGGAAGCTCTGGTGATCTGCAGCATCTGAAGACATTTTACCCACAGAAAGCAGGACAGATCCTCAACATTTTTGTCACACTCAATATGTCCCTGTTCCACTTAGCTGAGTAGTTTTCACTGCAAGAGCTAAGACAGGAGTTAAAGCTTCACACCTCGACCACAGCAAACCAAATTACAACTGGCTACCTGGCAATCACTTTGGAAGGTCAGAAGTGACTGTAGTTAATGCCAGCTGCACTGCCCCCTTATGAAGCTATGACCTGAATAAATTGTTCTGTTCCTGCTGCCTCCTGTTTTGCACTCCTGTAGCAGTCCTTTATTTCATGTGAGGAGAAATAGCTCTTCATCCAAACTGACATGGACTTACTGACTGGCACAAGGTCTTTGTCACTTTTCAAGGTAAATCAAGTTTCTGAGCTTAAGACACAGATCTTGAGACTGAATGGGTCATAAAGGTAACATCCCAGTATATACTGGAAATTTCTACATTTATTCAACACTGTAATGTTATTTTTCCTCAATACTGCCATATGTCTTAAAAAAGATGCAAGATGATTATACTTTCTGTCCATAGAGAAGTATGTGAAAAAATGTTTGTTTTCCATATGCAAGAACTCTATGAACTGGTTTTCTCTAAATGCCTTCAGAGTTCCATGACCACATGTGAAAATGTTTCCTGTCATCCCTTCATGTTTCCTATAAAAATCCAGTATGCTACCACAAATGTCAAGAATGAGGCCATATAGTTTCAATTACTTGTTTCAAGAAGATGCCTTTTGAATCGCAACTTCATACTTAAAGGGCAGCTGCTTGGGTCACATTACACATCAAGAGGCAGACTTCGTGATTATTGAAATATTCTCTATGTGTAAGGCCTCAGAAGGCAAGGAAAACCAGACTGCCTACATAAAAGAGCATTTTATTGTGAGAATTAGTTCAGATACATAGGCTACCACTGAGAGGATGGAAGTCTTGATGAGAATATCCCTGTACTGGACAGTTTATTTCCATTTGATATGCATCACTGCGGCTAGAGCTCCATGGATCTGCAGTTACGCTGTGCCCATGTTCCCAGCTGAGTCAAGGGAGGATTAATAGATGTGAATTCTTCATGGACAAAGGCAGCACCTTCAAAATTCAGTGAAGTCTCAAGGACAAAGAAGAATTTAAGATGAGATTGCTTTCTGTGATTTAGCTAAGAACTTAAAGAAAATGTAAGCAGCAGGCCTTGTAGATGGCCATGTACATGTACTTTTACTTTTTCAGTTTCTTCCCTTTCAATCTAAAAAGCTCATTCTTGGAGTCAGAAGGGTCTGGAAGGCAAGCATCACATTAGAAACATGAGACACCAGTGTGGTAGAGCTAGGAAATCTTGCTGAGGTACACCATATAAGCCAAATCTGCCAGGCAGACATGGATTTGTATTACTTAACCTCTGCTATCTCATTAATAACCTCCTGAAAAACTGGGATAACACAGCCTGGCTGCAGAGATTGCTGGTGAGGTGGCTAGAAAGGAAGGAAGGCTCCTTTTCCTGCCTGTGGACTCTGACAGAACTGAGGACATCCATGAACAACGGCTCTCCTGTTTACTCAAAAGTAAATTCCCTGTAGACCCACAGTGGACTTCTCATTAGCTGAATAACCCCACAAGCAGAACTCTCCATTGCCTGTTTCCAAAATCTCTTTCTCACCCTGCCTAAATTTAAGGTGTTTCTGTGAAGCTGAAATCTGCACCAGAGGAGCAGGCACAGAACTCCTTCTGTAGGTTCCCTTAAAACTGCTCATTTGTTCACACAATGACCTAAGCCAACAGCAGTACCAGGGATCTCCTCGACCTGTGAAAGGATGTGGGCGAACTGACAGTGACCAATGGCATTAACAAACCAACTCAAACTTTAAATCATTTTATTAAAAATTAAAATAATCCTTCCTTCTCTCGTAATATGGATTTTTCTAGAGCCATGAAAAATGTTGCTTTTTGCATCACAATACTGCTGTAGTTCTGAAAAAGAAGTATCATCTAGGCATTTTTAGACATACTTATACTTGATTCATCGCTAAAAAAAAAAAATAGGGCACCTTGTGGTAAATTCAGTTTGGTTGATACAGGTAGTGGTTTGTAAGACTTCTCTTGCACATCCTGTTCTCTGAACCAAAGAAGAATAAAGCAAAGCTAGCTATAAAAAAACTTCAAACAAGTTAACTTTTTTGTAGTAGGAAGTGTACTTCTGTCTGGGGTGAGGCAAAACTGACTGCACACAGAACTTCCAGGCAGCACTCTTTTCCAGAGATTTCTGAAAAATACTTTGCCAGTTAATCTCCTTCTCATTAATTCAAGTGATTTCTTTTCTCTTTGTCTTCTTATATGGTTCCTTACCTGTATTGTATGCTAGAAGCTCATATTTTTATACAGTTTGTATTTAGACAATCGTTTTTATCACAGCCATCGGTCACAAAAATACAAAGCAATCATTCAGGATGAAGTTTTCACACAATGAGGGACAAATTAGATTAATGAAACATTTCACATGGAAATCTACTATATACAGTTCTTCTGTTATAATAAACAGTAATAGTGAAAATATTACTGCTGGTTTTTTCAACTTTCTAGGAGTTTCCCTGAAACTGAACTACAACATAATGTGCCATAAAAACTCCCAGGGACTTTACATCTTTGTGTCAGAACTGTTTAGTGAAAGCTCTGATGGTCATAACACCGACTGTGAAACAAAATTAGAACTGGAACTGATAGATACAATCATCATGACACACAATATTATGAATGTATTACAATTTCCCAGGGGCATAAACATACCAAAAATACTGTGACATCATAACATATAAATGGGTATTTCCGCAATAATTTATGAAAGTGATAGCTCAAAAACAGTGGAAAATGCAGCTCCTGAGACTCATCATGAGCATGACCAAAAAGTATCACCGCAGAGTCACAGAAAGGATAGTTCAGACAAACATGGGGAAAATTATTCAAAATTATTCAAGCCGATATTACACAACAGAAGATATACCCACAGAAATGATAAAAATAGATTAGTTGGTAAAATGTGACATGAATATTGAAAGATTTGATCAATTCCTTGGAAAGCAAAATATCAAAGTCACAAGGACAGAGATTCAAGAAGCATTTCCAGATGTCAGGGATAAGAAGCATGTGAAGCAAACGGTAAATATGATAAAATACCATTAAATATATTAGGCAAGTGAATGAAATAAGAGATTACAAGAAATCTACATAACTTTTTTGGTTTGCTTTAATTCAAAGAAGTTGGTCATAAGTAACCTACCTTGGATCTTTACTTTTAACGTAGAAAAGATGAAGCCTTATCAAGATGTTCGTGCATTTTTAAAATGTTGAGAAGATGAAGGAAAAAAATTTAATTCTGAAAGTGACATTCTCAATAATTTCTTGACTGATGCAAATTACATAAGAACACTAAGCAGAGGAGGTAGGCACATTTCTTCAGTGATAATTATGACAGAAGAGGTTCACATGTCTGCAATCACACCTATAAAAGATATCACCTTATGTAGTAATCCTTTCAGATTGAGAATAAAAGAAAATACTCTGCCTTCTATTCCTGCCCAGAGACAAAGGAGATGCAGAGCCTAATCTCTGCCTGTTGTGCAATTGCCTGCCCCACCCGTGCTTCCCTCAATGCACCAGCTCCTCCTGGTCTGAGTTATTCCTACAGTGTCATGTGATGGTGAATATGTCAGTATTACATGTACTTCATCAATCACCACCTTGTGGCCTTCTCCACAGCCCAAGTGACCTCCCAGGTGCAGGATGAAACTCATACTGAAAGAAAGAAAGAGGCCATGGATAGAGACTGGGGAACAGGAACCTGGTGTTGAGCTTTGCTGTTGTGGTATTGCAGGCATTTCACAGTTGGGAGTGTGCATAAAATAATGTAACTGGGAGAGCATAAAGAACACTTGGAACCTTTTTGCACTCCAGACTTCTCTTATATTCATTTTGGATAGGCCTGGAGAGATGGCTTGAATAACCTGAGTCAGGTTAACCTAAACCATTGTTTTTGGAATCAATTACTGCACTTGGGGAGGAGATATTATTATTCATGCCTCCAGAATAGAGAAATTACAGAATCATGGTATAAGCTAGGTTGAAAAAGACCTTTGAGATCTTCAAGTCCAACCTGTGACCTAACATCACCTTACCAGCTAAACCATGGCACTGAGTGCCTCATCAAGCCTTTTTTTAAAACACCTCCAGGGACAGTGACTCAACCATGTCCCTGGGCAGCTCATTCCAATGCTGAACCACTTTTTCTGTGAAGAATTTTTTTTCTAAAATCTAGCCTCATCTGCCCCTGGTGCAGCTTGAGGCTGTATCCTCTCCTTCTGTCATTGGTTGCCTGAGAGAAGAGAGCGACCCCCATCTGACTCCAGCCTCTTTTCAGACACTTGCAGAGAGCAATAAGGTCCCCCTGAGCCTCCTTTCCTCCAGGCTGAGCAGCCTTGGCTCCCTCAGCTGCTCTTCACAGGACGGTTGTGTTGTTTCAACACTGCATTTAGGTACTGTGAGTTTGTTTTCTGAATTGTTTAGGAGTCTCTGTGACAATCAGGTTATCAGCAGGATATTGGCACCCTGGTAGCAAAGCACCATGCAATCTGAAATTTGGCTGGGGTATTTGACATTTTTGTTCTCTCCAAGACCTTCCACTATTTCTACTGCTCTTTACCTCATGCAATAGCTTTGCCCAAATGTTCCCCTGTTTACTTTTCCTTTATGTAATTTCTCAGTGGTTTTGAAAACATTCATTATTTGCTGTGTGTAATGATTAAGAAACAGATCAAATTACGTTATTGTCCCTATTTCATAGATGAATAAATAAAATTCAGACACAAAGCTCACTAAAGACATTATGTGCAGTATTTTCATAAAAAGCAAAATCTACTATCAAACAGCAGTGGTCTGGATGAAAAAATGCCATGGGAGACCAGTACAGCTGCAAAAACAGACCAACTGGGTATTTATAGTAGTCTGAGATGACTAATTCTATATAAAATTCCTTTTTTTTTCCTTTAGACTACATTTATACATTTTATACATTTGCAATAGCATTTCTCTCAGTACAGTTGGTTTACTAGCTTTAGTTATGCCTGCTGAGGGGATTTTTTCCAGGTTTTCTGTTCTTTGTCATGTTAAAAATGCTTTCGAGATTTACCTCTGGGATAAATTCTGATAGAGATATATATATACACACAGAGATTTATTTATTTATTTATTTATAAATTTATTTATTTATTCACAAACTCATTTTCCATATGTGAGACATGAGAATCTCACAGGTAATTTTAAGAGCTGCTTACAGATTATGCCATGGACAAAACAGAAAAACAGTTTGATTCTTTCATACCCAAGAACTTTTCATACCTTTAGGACATGGTTGTGAAAAGAGAATGTTTGTGGATGTAATGTTGCCGACTTAAGCTTTAAATCTTTAATTGTGAACTGCTAAATCAAACTGAGAGATTGCCTCTAGGTCCCTGCCTGGTTTTAATTGCATAGTTTTATTCTGTGGTTGTCCTGTTCTAACCATTTCTGCTTTTCCACTCTGAGCATTTCTGCTGATTGTTGTGGGGAGAGAAACTAGATATGCTTTGTTCTGAGTGTAATTTAATGTAGTTATATTTCTGGAGTTTCATGACACTCAAAAACAAAAATAAAAGCAAACTGCTGAACCTGGGATGAGCTAACAGTCTGCAGTGGGGTAGTCTGGAGGCTGAGCAGCTTTAATAGCAGCTCTGGTGAAAAAGACTGGGGTCTTGCTTGGCAATCTGCTCTACATGAGCCAGCAGTGTGCTCTGGCAGGAAAAAAAGGCCAACAGCATCCTGGGCTGAAATAATAAGGATCCTGCTACTGGTTATTCTCCTCTGCAAGGCATTTATTAGACAGCATATGTAAACCTGGATCCAGTTTTGTACCACCAACTGCATGAAAGATGAAGATAAACCTTGTCAAGGATATGCAGAAAGATTCTGCCAAGAGTCAAAAGCTGGAGCAACTGACCCATAAGGAAAACCAAGAGGAGTTGGGCTTGATTAGCCCAGGGAAGAGATGTGTCAGGAAGAACGTAAAGGAAATTGTTGAGGGGTTGGAAGAAGGAGGCAAGATTTTAATTGGGGGAAGAAAATGTAAACTGGAACAGGGAAGGTTCTGTCTGGATTCAAGGACAAAAGAAAAAGAAACTCTGAAGATAATTTAACATTTAATTATGTTACTGAGACAAGTAATGGAAACCCTTTCCTGGAAGGTTTTCAAGACCCAACTGGACGAAGTCCTGAACAATGTGGTCTGAATTCAGTGTTAAATCTGCTCTGAGCAGGACATTGGACTAAGGACCTCCCAAGGCCATTTCCAAATTGGATGTTTCTGTATTTAAACACTATTAACAAATTTGGAGTAAGTTAGGAAACAGGAAACCCATTTCTCTTTAAATAATTGAAGAAAACATTGATTTCTCCATTTTAAAAAGCCTTCTTTGGAAAAAGTCAAAATACCATGCCCTCACAGCCAAGAAAGAGAGTTTCATAAAGATGAGAGGAAGACAAACAGGCAAGAAATTGCTAGGTTTTAGAGCATCATTCTGTTACCCAAATGCAATCTCAGAACTGTAGCTAATGTGGTACCTGTGAAACGTGCTCACTCTGGTACAGGCAGTAACTGATTTTAGCTGTTGCTGTCATGACTGTTGCCTTTGCTTCCTTTTCAATTTGGTGGATATTGCCAATCTAAGAGACCTTCTTTCAGTAAGAGCCCAGGGGTCAGCCTTCTGTCCTTGAGGATAGGTTCATTGTGGTGGATGGCTGCTTCAGAGGTTCCTGCACCCTGCTCTCTCTCTGCCATCCACAACAGAAACATATGGGATATATTTTTCCCTGCACAGCTTTAGTACAGATGTCCACAGAGCACACTTCCATATCTGAGCTGGTCAACCTCCATCAAAGTGCCTCATTATCAGTGGAAATACAAAATCTTGAGATCTCTGCAAACCTATTTTAGACTTCTTTATTGGAAGGCACCTAATCAGAGTGCATTTGCCAGAGGGAAAATCCCCATGACATTTGCATCGTGCTCATATAGGAGCAGGGGTTTTCATCCCACCTGGAATAAAAATGCATGGTCAGTTGTGCTGGGGCATCCATATAGCACTCCCATGCAATTTATGGCTGCTGGTAAGCTAAGCTAGAATTAAATCTACATGCAAGAGAAGGGGAAAGTATTTGTAAGCCACCAGCCTTCCCTTGCTTGGTCCAGGTCCCACTGATGATGGGCTCTGCCCATTACCCTGCAGTAACACCACACTGCAGACCTTGCTCAGCCTTTGATGCAGTTTGTGCTCCTATGACAAACAGCAGACATTCTTTTCAACAAGTTTCCAAAAGTTCACTGATTTCCTTTTCATCATGGAAATGCAACGTGGTAGAAGCTGAACAGAACACCAGGGTTGTTGCAACCCACACAGCACCACAAACCACGCTTCCTGGCACATCACACCAAAATCTTTCAGCCAAATACCAGTTACAATATTTTACATATATATGCAAAAATAACATATTTTTCGTTCAATCAAGGGAAAAAGATGAAGTCACTGGAATCTCTAACATCATCCTTTGTGCAGCATCACCATCATAAATAACAAAGAACTGTCAGGTTACACCTGTCTACTGAGACACCTCACTAATTCAAGCAAAAGGTTATCCTTTATTCTGAAAAATAAAAAAAAACATATGTGGGAATGTACCACAGCTGGAAGTTATTATGCAGGCCTTGGAAATGATTGTCAGGAGAATATCAGTTAAACAAGTGTATGGTGATAGCTAGGGCATATAATAGATTCACTAAGGTTAGCTTCAGTATTGGTAACACAGAATTTTGTGTTTCAGAAGTCTAGATCCTTGGGCTTAAAATCTGTTAAGTAGGTTTTGGGTCTGGGGCTTTTTTTTTTTTTTTGAGAACTAACGTTTTGATGTTATTTTGATGTACGTGCTAAAGAAGAATGCAGATATAATGAGCTCTTCCAAAGATGTGACTGGAAAGATATCTAAGGAAACTAACATCAGCTGATGGGAGCCAATCTCCTAGGGTGTCTTTATCTGGCACCTCCCATCCGGATCTCATCTGGCTTCTCCAGATGGTGACTTAGAGTAGACTTAATCCACATGTTTGCAGTCATTTCTGCTCCTCTCCATTGCCTGAAGAAGTGGCTTTAGGGAGACCAACTGCTTTAGGCTAGCCATAGCCTGAGTGAATACTCCTAGAGAGGAAAATGCAAGATATTCCAGTTTTCCCCACTGGCCTGAAGGCCAGCTCATCCACATCTTATAAAGATTGTATAAGATGGAAAAGGCAGTCACATAGAAATGTCTTTTCTCAGGGCCCAGTGACAGATATTTCTGCTCAAAGTTTGAGCCTCAGAATTTGGAAACAATTCTGGAAGATAAAAGATGTGGATGACACAGGATAGATCATATTAAGATTAATCATTAGTAACCAGTACATAAAAAAAAAAATCTGTAAAATAGGCAAATGTGACTCAGGGAGAAGTAAGACAACATATTGTCAGCGACTCAGTAGCTGCACAGGCCCATGTGTGGGACCATATCTGTAACACAATGGTACACCTCTGAGCAGGAATTCTGAACTCCTGCCAGGATAGATGGAGAAAAGGGCACTAGATCTGGTAAAGGAAGAAGCTCAAAATCCTTTCTTTGTTCCATCCAAAAGAAAGAAGATCCGGCTGAGATATGATTTCCCTGGAGACATACTTGAGAGCAAGAGAGACAGAGAGAGTAGAAGCAGTATTTGGGGCAATGCTGGCAAAAGAACACTTGATCAGAAGTTGCCAAGTGTAAGTTCAGGCTAGTTAAATCAGAGTTTCTCCAAAGGAGTCAGTTTCAAAGGCAGGCTTGAGAAAGAAGAATAGCAAAATTCCTAAGTCATTTTAATGCATATACAAGCAGGATATTATGCTGTGGCTGCCTCCAGGAGTGGAGGACAGAACTTGATGACTCAGTTCTATGTTTCTGTCTGTGTCCTATTAATCCTTGGCTTTATAAAAGCAACAGCAAGAAAATACTGTAGCTAGAAGCTAATCTCAAACTAAATTTTTTTTCTGCATCAATTATGTGGGCTATAAATGTAGCAACAAAATAGCAAAAGGTTATGCTTGGCCAGGCTAAAAATATATTCCACACTAAAAGCAAACTGTTACTCAGTGGAAGCCATACTGTGGTAGTTACCAGTTTTTAATGGCCATGCAGATAAAGAAAAGCAAGACCTCGGATACCTGTCAGCATTTCAAGATAGTCCCATGTATTTTTACATCTTTGCCACCTCTATCGTGGTGCCACTCAAAGTGAAATTGTTTTCAGTTAGGTGATGCTAACTTCACCCTGCTTCTCAGATGTGAATCGCCAAAGGAGGCCGTAGCAAGCCATAGTTTTTGTTTGCTTAGGTTTTATAAATATTATTGTTCAAGTTTTCTGAATATACTAGGTATATAAATAAATATATAATACTGAATATAAAAAATATCTGTCTGAACTGCAGTGAATGAGCTCAGCTTTAGGGGAACAGCTGATCACCACCAAAGGTGTTAATGCAGACACCTCAGGCTGCAGCTCAATGAGCTGCTCAGGTGAACAGCTCTGCTTTGAGATGGCCAAAGCTGAAGCCTTGCTGTAGCTACAGCAGCATGGTCTGCTCCATCAGTGAGTAATGGTCTGCTAGAGCCCCTTTTTAGCAACTGGCTGCTGGAGATAAACATTACTGCAGCATGACATGTCCACATCAGAAGAGAGGCTTGTCTGGCTTCTTCAGGAGAAGTCTGCCTGGACACTTGCCAGACACCTCAGTCCCAGCAGAGACACTCAAGAACATGCCTAACTTTAAGCACATGAGCGGTCCTGTGGACATCAGTGGGGTTGCTAATGTGCCTAAAGTGAAATATGTATCGAGCGCTGTGCTGGAATGGGACCAAGGACTCAGAAGCTTGCAGGATCAAGGTTTGGCCAAAGAACAGAGAGTACAAAGGGAGACAAAAGCTGAGAGATACCGAGTTGCTCTCATGCCCTCTTGCGTCAGTCCTTCAAGGAAGCAAGCCCCGGAATAAACCCTCAATGTAGCAAAAGGAATACCTGTGCAGAAAGCCAAAACACTGCTATTCATTTTGCAGCACACAATGTCTTTTTCTTTTTAGATGGCATTACATTTTAAAGCAGATATTGTGATGTCACTGCAGGAAAACATTGCAAAAACATTGCAGCAACAGGATTTCTTTCAACAGAGGCCTGGTTGACTCACTCCCACAGCTGCAGCAAAGTAGTCCAATGTGTTTCTGGAGAGCATTCTTGCTTGTGAAGTCTTTATTGGGACACTCTGACTGCAGGGAAATGCAGCCGCTTTTCATTTCTTGCGGCAGTCAGAAAGTTTCATTGAATATTTCTGAGCTCTCAATCTCTTCCAAAACACATGCTGAATTTCCTGGCTCTCTTCCTTAAAATCTGGTCTGGGTTTCTACCCCTGTCACCTCTCAAATTACTTGCACATATATTTAAAAGAAAAAAAAATTACTTTTTCAAATTTGATTTTATTTGTTTTTTTCAAGCTTTGTGGATTTTTATGTGCACTCATTTTTATGTTTATATTATCTGTATTCTGAACTTATCACTAGAACACAGCAAAGCTGAAACAGAAAGATTTGTCCTTTTGCTATTAGTAATGCAACACTGCCAACTAGAGGCACTGGTAATGATCAAATTTTTGTCGTGGACCACATGGATAAACTTCAATGGATTGCATACCTATAAATATTAAAAAATCATATTTCCACTAGAGGAATCCCACCCAAGTCCTTAAACTACAGTCGTAGTTACATCTCATTTCCTTCAGTACATCATTTATTGAATCCAAGCACCACATCACACCATCCAGAAGTAAATAAAATCTAGTCAGATAGCAAATTACTTTGGGTTCCTCAAAGAGTTATGAAGACACTTAAACAGCTTTTGGAACACCTCCACAAGAGGTATTTTTTAACACCTCCACAAGATATTGCAAGTATTTTTAAAAAATGAAAATTGTAACTTTCACAGCAAACTAAATTCTAGCTATTTTCTAAACTCATAATTTCAATAAGGCTTCATAACTTATTATTTCTAAAGAAATCACAGTCTATTCAGGTGGTCTAAAACACAATTTTTGTAAAGGTTTTCAGCTCTGTAAGGTGGCATACACTTCGAGGACGATGTTTGTTCACAGCTGAAAAAGCAATACTGAAAATAGAGAAAACATGTCCTTGACCAGAAAGCTCAGCTACTGCCTGTCCCATGTGGTTCCCTGACGTGTCTGTGGTTGCTAATTCCCTGTGTGAGAGGGGCCAGAGCAGAGCTGTGGGTGTTTGTGCTCCAGCACAGAGCAGGGCTGCCTGGGCTCCCCTCCTGCTCCCTGCCCTGCCTGTGATGGTCAGGCACAGCAGCCCAAGCTGGGCACTGCATGCAGCAGGAGGAAGCTGGAACAGAGGACAGGGACCTTCTGCAGGTCCTCAGGTCAGCCCAGGTCCAGCAAAGCCTTGGGGAAAGGCCCCTCTGTCGTACCCCTCTTCTGGGCTGGCAGTGAGTGCCCTGGGCTGCACCAGCAGCTTGGGAGGCTGGAGGGCTTCCCAGGCTTCCTCTGGCGTGGCTAGAACCACACTGTAAGAGAAAGATCTGCTGGTAGAAGAGAAAGAAGAGAAAGTCCTGCCTGCCAGGGCTCTCACAGCATTAAATAAACAGTCCAGAACAGTTCGTACTTTTGGACTGAAGGAAGGAGCCAACAACATCTAGAGCTGGTTTCCTTTTATTTACCAAAACACATTTATTCCGTAAATCTCAGCAAAATCTATGAAAAATAATAAATTACTTTTTTCCACTTACAGTCTTCAAAGCTTTGTATCTATAAAAAGTTCTGGGAAATCCAAGAAGCCTAGAGGGCAGGAAAATAATCTTGTTGAGAAGTGGGAGCCAATAGACAGTAGTGACTCACGGAGGCACAGAGCTGCAGAGCAGCTGAGAGTGAGGTGTCAATGAAGCCTGGAACCAAGTTTGCCAGGGGCTGTACCACAGGGCAGTTTAAGGATGGAGGGGCCAGCTTCCAAAAAATGCAGAGGAAACCTTGGAGGAGTTGGAGGTGACAGTAGTAGAAGAAGTTAAAGGCTTAGAAGTGAAAACACGGACATTAGCCTGTTTGCAGCCAGTACAAACCACTGCAAAAAGTAATTCAGTAAATGTTTTCCCAGTTAGATTATTATGCTTATGTTCCATAACAATGTCTTTACAGGAATACAAAGCTAAAAATGTGCAATGGTGGAGCAAAAGCAAACAATTGGCATGCAGATAACACTGGAGTAGTTTGTTCACTTGAGCAGTACCTAGAGCTCTGCTTTTAGGGAAGGGGATGGGGGGAAAGTACATCTGCTGTGAATCAGCTTCTAGGACTGGAAGAATTATTTCCACAATTATGACTATTTTGAAAGACACACACACAGAAACAAATCACCATGTCATATCTAGATTTCTTTAAATTACTTTATTGAAATTATCCAGAAATTGATTTTTGGCTGTCAGTCAAGACATAAGCCCAATGGACATTTGCAGGGTTTTTCCACTTATTCCTTTTACTGTTTGGCAGTGAAAGCTAATGCTCAGCACTCTAAGCCCCAGAAGTAGTTCTCTGCTCTGGTACCATGTGCTGCTTGAATGTGCACTGAGATCCAGACTCAGTCCACACCAAATACCAGTGTTAGGAGCCAAAAGTTCCTCCCATCCATGAAAATATGTGTTCTGCAAAGTTTTCCCATATTGTTTACTGTAAATTGTTTTGGGCATTTGTGGTGGTGCATCTCCCCCCTCCAGGCCACACTATGACCTCTCTTTGTGATCTCCTAATTAATTTTGTATTGATTTGCAGAGGCACATTGGTCACATGTAAAAGTCTTTGGCAGAATTGCCAATAGAGGTTGCAGGACTGGTGCTGAACTGCAGCTGTCACAGGAGCTGTGATCTCATCTCTTGCTCACACAGGAGCTAAGGCAGAGCTGGGCAGAGGAACAGCTTCATCAGCAACCTCACTTGTGCAGCATTCTGTAAAGTGATATTTTAAAGTCAGTCTCACTTTTCATAAATAGGCTACACATATGAATACTTACCTAGATCTGCTGCTGCATGACTCAGACAAAAGCAGCAGTTTGAGATTCCAAATGCCAGTTATTCTGCAACATCTTTCTCTCTCTAGAAGTCTGTCTTTGACACATATTTTATTGCTGCCTTATTCTGCCCTACTTTTAGATAGTTATTACATTTCCTATTTTTGACTTAGATTTAACTGTGTATACACAGTTAACCCGTAGCTGTATCTCCAAAACTGATCTTTAGAGTGGAGGAGAAAAATGGAAAAACTTTCCACCACCATGACCCTGCAGACTAAGCTGACTGAGCTCAATGAGTGGGAGCACACTGGTTCAATGAGGAGTGCAGAAGCGTGTGCTCTACATTGCAGAGATTGAATTGAATGTTTGGCTGGTAACTGCTGCTGCACAGGTCACTGGTTTGACTGCCAGGCAGCACAGATTGTGCCTGGGATGGAGCTCTGGCTTCACACTCCACTCATGTGTGGATGTTGAGCAGAAGAAATCAAGGATGGGCAGCTGATCAGATCCCCTTAGCAAGCAGGGACTGAGTAGGAATACTGAAGGCATCCAGCTTGGTTTTACACATTATTACAGTCATTTTCTTTCAGCATTAAACCTTAACAATGTCTTTTTGACCAGGGCTGCCAATATCTCTAGCAAAACTGACAAAGGTTGAAATTCTGACCTTCAAATATAGAGATAAACTGCTGAACATGATCCTGCTAAAGGGAACTCTCAGGTAGCTCAGCACTAATTGCAGTCTATTTGATAGAATGTCTACCCCTTTACACCTTACAATAATAAACCTGTGCCATGAAAAACACAATATCTCCGAACTTAAGAACACAATATCTCAAAAATATTTCCGTAATTTTGGAAAAATTCAATATTTTTGAGAACAGTAACCATACAGTCCATATAAACAAAGACATGGGAGAAGAAGAAGCAAAAGAGGATTGCTTCTGATTCTCCTGCAGAAGCTATTCAACGAGGAGGTAAAAGGTGATCCAATTCATTCCTTCTTTATGCAAAGGTGATGAATAAAGGAGTTTGCTTGTATTCATCAAGTTCAGTAAAATTATATCAAGCATCATATCTGAAAAAACAGGTATTTTAAAACTATAACTCCCAGCAGCAATAATCAGGTAGTTTAAACCATAGTTTTTAAATGAATAATTTTATTTCCCTCTCAAAAAAAAGAAAGTTTGTTTTATTTGTTAATTACACTTCTCTACACAAAGTAACCCTTGTGTCTTCTTATTAGGTTCATTCCTATCTTCAAGCACCAGTGAACTCTGCCATTCTTTGGGAACAAAAGCACCTCCAGTTCCAGCTTTCATTGGTGGTTTCTTTTTTCACTGGACATAAGCCAGACTCAGACTGTTCAAGGGGGTGTTAGCAGACACACACAAGACACTATTTATTTCCAGTCCTCATACAAGACACCTGATACAAGCTAAGATGAAGAGAAATGCAAGGATTCAGTGTATAAGCATGGGAACTTGCAAAAGAAAAAGTTGGAGGTGAGGCAGGAAAGCAAGGGGGAGGGTGGAAACACATCATTTTGGTTTTCAGCTCAAAGGTTCCTCTCATTTTTTCCCAGGTGAATGTGCTGTTGCTGCTACACAGAGGCCTGCGCAGCTCAGGTGTTCTGTGCTTAAATCACTGATTTTTAACCAACAAATTCCAGGAAAAGGACCTTCAATCAGGAGAACTGGTCGCTGCTGGTGAGCAAGTATTTCTCATTCTTAACTCTCCTTTAGTAAAGCACCAAGGTTTTGTTCACAAATGCCTTACAAGCCTAGGTATACAAAAAGACAAGTAATAGATGCATAGAGATTAGCTAGCAAATGTTTGTTCTGGCAGGGAATTGAAGGCAACCTATGTGTTCTTGGCTGTCCTTTTTTAATCTGAATCAATTAAATAATATTGGAATATGCAGCATCAGAAATATGGAATATTATATTTAAACTGCCTCCCGTCGCAGTTCCAAATCCCTCTTAATTTTCTATAGGATAATCAATTAATAAGCTTCAGATGATTTTACCTGTGATTTAAAGAGATTAACATTTTGATTTTTTTATTAATATATCTTGAAAAACTTCTTTCTACTACAAAATTACAATTTATTCTTTCCTAGCTTTTGCATATTCTAATGTACAACTTCTTCTCCAGCCACCTGAATAGAATGAATTTCTCTAATTGAGATTGCCAGTTATTAGAAATGGAGTGTTAATTTGTTAGCAAGAAATTTAACTGCTAACAGTGATTCTGTGATATGAAGAGAGCCATTAAAACAGTACTTTTCATGCCTCTCACTCCTAAAATACATGAAGCATTTTCTTTTGCCAGTGCTCAGGGTTGCACTTCCATACTAACATCAATTTTAAATGCAAGTTAGAGATTCTCTTTATCAGTACAGGCACAAATCTCTTGGGGATATTATTTTTTTTTTTGGCGGGGCAGGGGTGGAGGGTCATTGTTATTATTGTTCATCTGGTTTGGGTTGTTTTTTATTCAAGTTAAAGTAATTTCTCAGTGGGGCATCCTGAAGCTCAACCTCTGAAAAGTGGAATCTCCAGTAAGATGACTGATAGGTATTCTGACCTACATGCATTACATTTTTTAACTCAGTTGAAGCCATCTGATATCCACCTGAGTATCAGATTTTTAATGCCTAGAAGTGATTGTACTGGAATAAAGTAAACTTATCAATTAAAAACAATTTGGCTTTGTAATGCTTTTTCTCAAATCTTGCTTTTGTTCTCTGACTTTTATCAAGGTAAGAAGTTACTGAATTTCTTATAATGATCTTGGTCAGGAAGAGAATACTGAACCAGCCAGAAACACAGAAGAATTGTTTTATTTATTCAGGAGTTGAGCTGAAATTCAGTGTAAAATATGCAGTGAAGAGTGGGAATTTTTTTAAGTGGAAACTTAAAAAATTACTGCAATTTCAAAATTTTGGATGGATCAGTCAATTTAAAGAGTATTATACTTGGGACAAATTCTTGCCAATCTTCCTACTTAACTAAGAAGGATATTATGATACATTTTTTGACAAAAAAGCTCCAATGTAAAAAGAAATAAAAATCCTATGCTCTTACATATCACTGAAATTAAAAAACCTGGAGCAGTGTCTTGAAATTGCTGTGATCCAGTATTACAGCATTGTACTAGTTCATGAGAATCACATGAGAACTGTACCCTGCAGCTTCATTTTGACTGCTGAAAGTAGCATTGCACTGTAAAATTAAGCACCTCCAGTTGGCATTTTCCTCACAAAGGCAAGCATTTCTAGAAAAAAACCACAAGTGTCTCTGAAGTACAGATTGTTAGGATGCCACCAACATATTGATTTATGCTGCACCAAGTGACAAATCCATGTGACTAAAGCTATTTCTTTGTTTTCCAGTTTCCTTGCATTGGAAGGGAAATAATGCTCCATTCTACACTGGCCTTGTCCCTCCTGCTAATTGCAGTCACTTCCAACCTTGCCATGGCAATTAAAAAGGAAAAACGAGCACCTCAGACACTGTCAAGAGGTACTGTATGTTCACTGAATGTAGTTGCCTCCTTACCTCACCATATAGAGCAGCAAATATGTTTATTTTGAATGTGCATTTATAGAATGTGTATCTATATACATGCACACACATCTATATTTATAAAACATACATAGAATGCACATATACACTTACTGAGGTGCGTTTTCTTTAGTGTTAGGTGATGCTGTAATTAATATATGTTCTCATTTCACATCATTTGACTCCATCAGTTTATTAAGCATATGACTGAGAGCTTCATGTAACCTGAATATTTTATATAACTCATAGTGATCTAACAGAAGAAAATAACCTAAACTGAGTGTCTCAAATCAGGATTACATGTAGGACTATCAGTGAAAAAATATTCTTTCACAGGCCATTTGAAAGATATGTTCTTATTATGACCTACCATAACATCAGTTTATGGAACGTATTTTCTGCAGACTCATTTTTGTACACAGAACAGTTTGAACCACTGGTGGGGTTTCCTGCATGACTTTTTTTTTTTTTTGCTTTTCATCAGATATCCACTGCAAAGCATGACTGTGTGTAATTCACTTCCCTATGGTGCATAATTTTCAACCTGAATGTTAAATAAAGATCTTGTTTTAATTTATTTATATCTAATCAATCCTTAGAAACATATGCAGAAAACAAGCTTAGCAAGCTCTTTTTCCCTTCCCCATCTTTCTCCTCCTTTTGGGACTTTTCAACAACAACAAAAAAAACCCGTCCATCTCTCTTCCTAACCTCTTCTGCAGGCCGTGTATTGCCTGCAGATCCCACGGGATCTGAGTTCTCCCTATCCTGGCAAAATTGCACATCTCTCAGATGTTCCATCTGAGCCTAATTGCCCAGAGATCGTTTGACAAATCATACACCACCTGGACTAGCCTAAGAGAAATTTCAAAACACTTTTTGCAAGCAGTGTCCCTGGGGAAAGGTTATTATCAATCTGAGACATGTTGCCTAGTTTGCCTAGATCAGGATTTATTTTTTCCCAGTAAGCCTAAATGGACAAAATAGATAACAAAATCTTTTACATTATGTTAGATGTGGGGAAAAAAAAAACAAACAAAAAAAAACCCCAAAAAAAAAAAACAAAAAAAACCAACACCAAGTAAACTACATAGTCAGAGAAAACAGACGTAACTTTTCTAATTCGGATTTCAGGCCTATTGGGATGCCTTGAGCACTACACCTGTAATTTTCACAGAACAAGGGAAAATGCTTAAACATGCTGCAAAATGCCCCCAAAATACTGACTCGTGTGTGCAGTTACCTGCATCAGGAGCTGCCAGCAGCCAGGGCTGGGAAGGCACTGGTCAGCATGCCAGAGTCCCACCATCACCCAGACAGACCTGTGCACTGGAAGAAGACATGATCTAGAAGCATCACAAGCAATTGTCCTGTGAGAAATCCAACAGCAAATCTGGGCTGGGCAAAGCACTGTCCAGACAGCACAGAAGAAGCAGAGTTTTAACCTGGTCCAGGTCTGGAAACTGTTCCACAATTCCCATGAGAATTTTAGAACAATTGTCATGAATGGAGCCACACTGCCTAGGATACAGGGATCTACTATGCAAGGGCTGGCATCCTTGGGACCTGAACGCATAAAACCAAGTGGACAATTTTCTTTTTGAGATCTGCATATCCCCAGCTATGGATGAGCTACGGAGCTGATGTTTGGCAAGATTTTGTTTCAGTGGAGATTTTTATTTAACAACCATTCCTTTACTGAATTCTTTAAATGAAGGGCTTGCAACTTCAGGGATTGAAGTTACTTTGGAGTTAAGTGTATATCCCAAGACTGTTCTAATGACATTCATATTAAAGCTGATCTTATTTGAGCTGTTATATTTTATTTTTCTCTTGTTATATGCCAGCTTCTCTTTAAGTCCCAGGCTCTACATGAAATACTGAGCAGACAATATGAAGATAGAAAGGACTTGGTTGCTGATTTAGGGACCACTGAGCATTTAGAAAGATAACTAACAGTCTGTCAAAGGACTTGAACTGGATATACAACCAGCTGATATTTTTGGAGGAGTTGGGCTCTTTGGTTGAGATTTTTTAACCTTTTAGTGTATCTATCAGGGGATGTGAAATTAGCATATCCACAACTTTAGAGAACCTTCAACTAAAAACCCCAAATCTTATTTGCATACAAAAGTTAATACACAAAAACAAAAAAGAAAAAAAGAAAAAAAGGTATTTGTTATGAGTTACTTGCCTGGCCAGCAGCTAGTCCTTTTGTTTTATTTCTAGGGTGGGGAGATGAAATTACATGGGTACAGACTTATGAAGAAGGGCTTTATCAAGCAAAGAAAAGGTAAGACATTAAAAAGGAGCATGAAGACAAAGTTGTTTCTTGGTCTTGCTGGAATACACAATAATGAGACAGAGCAAAGAAACACCATGAGAGCTGATCTGCAGACCACCCAGTTAAATAAAACAGACTCTGTCTATAAACAAAAGGACTTCTAGGACTCATGACTCTGAAGTAACATCATGGGCCAATAATGTAATGCTGTCATTTCTTTGCCACAAAGGAGGTGTTGTCATTTAAATCATCAATCATAAATAGATACCATAAATTTTTAAACTACATCTATTGTGTTTTAATATCATGTACTTCTGATTACTTCCTTGAAATCTGTTACATTTACTCTTGCATGGTGATCTAGTGTCTTTGATGTTTCCCCCAACACTTTATTAGTTGGAATATGTTCATGATATATTTTCTCACTATCTTGATAGAAATGGAAGTTTTAAGCTGTCTTTTCTGAGACTCAGCTGCAAATATATTTGAGAATTCATAACAATACTTATTTAAATATCTTTTACAGTTTATTGTAGATCATAAAAGTGTAGCATAAGCTGTTGCTCAATTGAAGGCAAATTATTTGTAAAACAAAAGACAATTAATTTCATGTACCCTGTGTGAAAATGCTTAGAAATGAAAACTCCTGATATTGAAAGCAGACCCAGCATTAATAACCGACCTGCTGAACAGTAAATATAGTTTAAAAAATATGGGAGGAAATTCACAGAATTTGGTTAAGTTTTGACATTCAAAATATAAAATTTTAACACTTTATCAAACTACTTACAGAAGATAAGTAATATGCTATGTGGCTCTTCAAGCAACCTTAAAACACAAGAAACTTTTCATGGAAAGTATTTGATGATAAACCGAATCTTATAAAATCTATTTAATTCTAATTCATATAGATAATTTTTATTTTCTTAACCCTGGAGAAATTCACACCTAAGCAACATTAAATACCTACTCAACCTGATTATTTACTACCTGGGAATGTAATTATGGTGGATCTGTTATTTCTTTCTTCTAGAATCTCTTATTATAGACAGAATTCAGACATTTACACAGAAACTCTGTTTCTCTATTTCTTTCTTTTATGAAATACTATGCTCTTTTCCCTTGCTCAGAAATTTCTGTAATATTTTACAGAATGTTTATATGGTTTTACTGTGGGTTAACATAAGATTAAATGTAATTTGCCTTTTTCAGTCAGCTAGTAAAATCAACCATCTGAATACATGTCAAATGACCTAACTACATTTTTTATTATTATTAATAAAGTAACAAGCCACTGATGGTAATTCATCATTTGGAAGACTGTCAATACTGCCAAGGTAATTTTGATTTTTTGTGTGTTAAAATCTTGTGAATATTTTTATAAGAAACTGAACCTATCTATATATTTACATTGCACTTACTGAAAATCATTCAGAAAAATAGGTAAATGAAAAGTGAAAAATTTATTACCATTATTTACAAAAACTTCACTATGAAACTACGCAATAATCAACATGAAAAATTCTCACTGCAGCTGTACTGCTATCTCAAATGCAGCGCTCAGTTTAAATTAAGAGGCACAGATTGGCTACTGACTCATTGAACAGATTTAATATTATTTAGCTCTCCTGAAATGGTAACTAAAGAAGGAAGCAAGGACAGGGCTGCTGAAATTGATCTAACAAGAATTTTCTGAGAATAATGCACTTTTGTCAAGCCAAGACATGGTATCCATTGAGACAACAGGCTTCATAAATAACAGAAGAGAGCTTCCATTTTCATAGCCAGAGGTTGCACTGCCACAGGCCAAAAAGCCCCCAAAAGCAGAGATAGAGGCCTGGAGTGTGTCCTCAGGAATGTGAATCAGCAGCGACAGGAACAATGTGGCCCAGTCTCTGGCCAGTGTGGTGCCCAAGCACAGATGGACAGGCAGCATTTGAGATGGATTTCAAAGTGATCCTGTCTTTTCTAGCGCTGAAGAAAGCTTTCGCAGAAAATGAAGAAATACAGGAAATGGCCCAAAATAACTTCATTATGCTGAATCTCATGGTATGAAGGGTTTGGGGTGATTTGACTGGTATTGTTTCATGGTCTGTGTTTTCTCTTTCTTTGATTTGTTTTTCATGTCATTTTAGATAGTATATCTGACATTTTAGTTATTTAAGTAGAGGCAATTGTGCATGTGTATTCACACATGAGTAGTACCTATCTGGTTTTGTCTTCTGGTACAAGGTTAGTCACAGTTAGTACTATTTCAGCAAAATTTACAGAAACACTTTAACAATTAGCCTTAATTTTTATACCAGCATGAAACCACAGATAAAAACCTGTCACCTGATGGACAATACGTGCCTCGAATCATGTTTGTAGGTATGTAAAATATTTATGTATCATCAAAGTTGTTATATCTGAATTATGCCGCTGTTGTCCTGTGGGGACATCAAAGCGATTCATTTTGCTGAAAGAAAATCTCTCTGCCTCTGTTGTATACTTTGACTCTTGTAAACTTCCTCAGATTACAGATATATCCTGGAGGGTACTAATTTGGATTTGAGGGCAGGACATTTAAAACTCTGTTATTATCTGAGCTTTTGCTCTTCCTGCCTCTTGCTAGTGCTGTTACAAGACAAAGTTTAATGAAAAAGTCAAATATCTTACCGAATATAGATGGCTATAAAGTGGACATTACCACAGAATAAATCAATAGTCAGTGGCATCTAAGGATTTATCCCATTTTAAAGCTGACTTCTGGAATGTACCAAATTAATTATGCCCCAGAGTGCCTGTTCCTTCTCACTCACTGTACAGGGAGCCTGGAGTTGCTCCATGATGGCATTCAGAGTTCAGCTCACATCCAGACAAAGAGCAATGTAGTTTCAGCAATCAGTAAATTAATAAAAAACTTGGAAGAGTAACTGAGAGAAGAGAGATTTACAACAACTTATTCCCACTCTGGGAACATTAGGAATCAGAAGATTTTCATTCTGAAGGTTCTAGGTAAGTCATGCTATCTATTGCCATAGATAGGCGTGACCCCCACTATGTGTGCATCTGGTCAGATTACCCTCTTCTGATGTAAACTCAGAACCTGTAAAACAGGATATTTTCCTTTAAATATGAATGTGTAACCTAGCACTTAAAAATAGCTGTGTACAATAAAAATGAACTCTAGCTTTCGTTCAGGATTTCTCCACGTAAAGAGCAGTTGTTTGGAACAGAGCAGAACAGCCTCGTAATTGCTGTGTTGATGAAATCAGAAGTAGGGCTGCCAAAGTAATGCTACACCATCACCCTTGGCTGTTGTGGGAATGGAAGGCAGTGTTTAACCCAAACACTTTTTCAGACCCATCTCTCACAGTAAGAGCTGATATCACAGGAAGATACTCCAACCGGCTGTACACATACGAGCCGCAGGACATGATGTTCCGTAAGTGCCCCTTGGCCCTCTGTATTTCACATTGTAAGCAGCCAGATACCCCCATCCTGACCACTTGTGCTTGAGAATCCACTAGGATCTCAAAGAATAAATTCCTTGTGAGAGCCTTTGCAATAAATTATAATGGTCTAACCTGTTCTGGCAAAACAAACACACGCATTGTCCCACTGAATTTATTGGGACTACTCAAGTAAGAAAAATTGAAAGACCATGGGTGAGAACCTTCAGGATCAAGATCTGAGCAGTTTTATGGAGAATGGTGAAAGTCACTATGCTCAAAAGTATCTGACTGTACAATGTAAATAGCCAGTGGTGGGAGGGAACCAGTAAAGAAATGCAGGTGGTTGTGTCTGTACCCCTAGCAGCCATAAATCAGAAAGGAATGTGATTTTTCAGGTTGAGCCAGTTCTTACTCTATGCCATCTATTTGACACCAATGCAGTATCTCACCACAAATACACACTTCACATCTGATTACCAGCTTGCTGTTGAGAAATGGGGAGTTGAAGGGATTCTTGTCAAATCCTTTAAGTTAAACATTTTGATGAATGAAATTTTTACTTGCTGCTTTAGTATCAATCTCTAAAATAAAATGTGTGACCATAAATCAATCTCATTGTGAATAATTTACTAAATCAAAATAGGTCGTTATTTTTAATTGTACAAATGTACTTCTAATACATTTTCACAGTTCTTATTTATTTTTCTTTCAGTAATAGAGAACATGAAGAAAGCACTACGCCTCATTCAGACAGAACTGTAACCAGTAACAGTGAAATGACCATAACATCTACGGGTGAAGCTGCACCTCTCTGTCTCTACTTGCAAGCTGAACTTTTACCAAGCAGATTTGGTATATCAGATTTCATAAGAAATGCATTTGTACAACTTGGAGAACAGAAATAGAAAGACTAAAGCACCCATTTGGAAAACATGAGGAGAAATATATTAAACACTTTGAAATTAATTATCTGACGAACTGAAAGTGATGGTTTTAAGTGCAGCAAATTTAAGCTGTATTTTAGCAATCCAATTATGACTCTTTTAGTGAGCTATGACTTCTGAAGAGGAGTTATAAACAATCTTTTTAATGTCTATTTGCAATTTATTACATGAGTTAATATCTGCATCTTGCCTACCCATTTTAACTTCTATTGCAAGAAGCTTATTAATTCTTAGTGTACCCCTGCTTTATACAGTCAATTTTCATTAAAGGAAAGGAAACTTTGCTGTCAAATCAGACCAGAAAGCTCATACTATAAATTTTCGAATAGCTTACATACCCAAACCAAATCCACAAAAACAAACAAACAAATAAATAAACAAACAAAACCACCCCACAACAACAGTGTTCTGGGCTTAGCTTTCCTTTGTATAATCCTTTAATTTTTGTTGTGGTAGCTGAAATGGAAGAGACTGATCATGCAGTCTCAGTAAGGTGATAATAATCAAAAAGCAGCTACATGTTTTGCTGCAATAAAGATACAGTGAAGCAAGAGAGATGGAAGGATATAGACCCAGAACTCCAAACCTGAGTCTAAGTGATGTTTGTAAATTCTGGCATGAGAAAAATGAGGAGGTCTATCCTAGCTCTTGGCATTTAAATGTCATTTCAGTCATGGGAAGCTCATCCCAGGCCATTCCCTCTTTTTCTGCAGCATTCCACCATAAAGTTGGCAGCTTATTAAGGGAATCTGGACATCCAAAATCTTGGCAAAATTTTCGCAGGATTACTGTATGCAAGGGTGGACACCTATTTTGAGTAAAAAGATAAAGTCAGTTGAAATGGTTTACTATCCCAGCAATGTGGGGTTTTGTTAGAGCAAAAATAGTCAGCAATTCACCTGCAGCAGGAGCGTGTATGTTATGTTACATGTAAATGACCTGTGTCATTTTTTTTGTGCCACCTGTGTTTGCTCAATGCTGCCTCTGTACGTATAACAGATGAGACAAAGTTCTCTGCAGGAAAGCTTTGCTAATTCACAATACCTGGTATTAATATGTCATGAGTGAGTTATATGGCACATATCCACATGTTCATAACTATGTAAAATTTGAATATAAGCATATATTCCAACAGAGTGGAGATAAATGACCTGTAGGTGAAGAGAAAAAAAAATTATTTCAGTAATTAGAAATGTACTGTCTTTATAATCAGCATGATCTTTTTAACCTATGGGAAAAATGCTAGAAGTAAAATTAAACTGCAAATCTCATTCCTTTGATTTGTGCTGAGCTCTGCTCATTTATATCTTTATCTGCTCCAGATTTGGCAAGATTTCCCTGTCTGTGGTCATACCCTCTTTCGAGCATGCCAGAGATATTCTGGAGAAAGGAATGCAAACTAGCTGCCAGAGATGACCCAGGGCAGCCACAGCAGCCATTCATCTTCCTTTTCTCCAGGCTAAACAACCCCAGTACCCTCAGCCACTCCTCATGGAGCTTTGTGCTCCAGACCCTCCACCAGCTCCATTGCCCTTCCCTGGACACGCCATGCCTTATTGGCCTCGCCTCAACCCTTACCCATAAACATCAACCCTGCCACCACCATCACCAAGCTCTAGGCCATCCAAACTCCCCAACATACAGGGCCTCTCCTTCCTTGCCTGTCCCTTTGGAAGAGTTTACAGCCATCCAGTGCAGCGCTCCAGTTGTGCCAGTCAGCCCACCAGGTTTCCATGATGGCAACCTACACCAGTTTTCCTGATTCCCAGTGGCTTCCAGTTCCCTCTGTTTGTTGCCTGTGCTGTGTGCATTGTGTAGATGTGCTTCAGCTGGGCTATTGATCCTGCCACAGTTTTGAGGGGAGAAGCCCTAATTCCTACATGACCATTCCCAGGTACTCTGCGGTTTCTAATACCAATGACCCTTGTGTCTCTGCTGCCACATGGCTCTATCCCCTACCTCCACTGAGAGAACAGACCAAAGGACCTCACCAGCACACTGTCCCTCAAACATTTGTGTGACACCACCAGACTTAACCCCAGGGAGTCTGCTTTTACCCCCTCCCCTCTTCAAATCCAGTTTAAAGTTCTTTATTCCTTTAGTGGATCCATTCAGAAGCAAAGAGGTGGCTGTCAAGAATGCACAAAGCTGGAATCCCAAAGGATTTGTACAAGACCACAGTCCAGATCTTGCTTGATCTCAGGAAAGCTTAACTTCATATCACCTCAGTGCTGTAAAAGGAAATAAATGGTAGAATTACCAGTTACTGAAATTGTGGAAGAAGCAAGTAATTCAAATCTTAGTCCTGGAAGGCTACTGTTTTTCCGCTCCTTTTTGGCATTTGCTATTGAGCCAGCAGACAGGAAACAAACTATGTAAATTAAACAAAATACATAACCAAATCTTCAGAACAATGCAGTGATCATGACTCAATTGTCAGACAAAAGCTAGCCTTCAGATTTACACTGCAGTGAATGTTATTTTAACATTTGAAGCAAATCCAGATTCATTTACAAAGGAATTATTGATAATGATTGCATCTGTAACCTTGAACAGTATTTGCTGCTGTGGAACTTTGTAACAGCTTTAACAAACCACTCATTCAAGCAGAGAGTAGCCAATTTCTAGAGATGCCACAGGCACATGAATTATGCCGTGTCAGATGAAATCTCTTTGCAAAGTCAGTAAAGAGGATTTCACCCTCTTCTTTCCTTCTCAAATCCCCATAAATACCATACTGAAATCTGTTCCCAGCCACAGCCTTCAGAAATGGGACTAAATCTTTGAGATTCTTAAGGACTCAGATCAAGTCCTTTTGGTGGAGCTAGATATTCAGGTAAAAGACATCCTGCATGCACGTATTTTTTACTCACAACTTAGTTCAACACTTATCCCTAATTTTAGAGCTGTTATTACATTTCTGCCTTCTCTTTGAAGACTCTTTTGCCAGGTGATATTTCTGCTGATGGAACAGAAACTCAGATCTCAGATTATAAGTCTCACTGCTCTGAGATAAGAGAGTCAACCTGTAACCTGTTCAATAACAGACTTAACATGATTCTTTCCTCTCTTTTCCTCTGAAATGAATGGCATGATAGTCTGCTCCCTCTTCTATTCCCTGCTTTTCTGTTTGCACACCTCACAAATTTACTCACTATATTAGTGGACAGATTTTTGTTTACACTCTTTGCTTTCCACTTTCTTAAGAAAAGAGTTGGAAACTGTTCCTTTTGTTCCTTGGTTATCTGGAATTAAACCAAGCAGGTTACAGTTGAAGGAAGAGAATAAAAGACTGAAAATGTGAACATGAGAGCAGAAATTGTCTTACACAGAATAAAGTCATTCACAGTAAAAGGACCAATAAATGAGAAAACCTATCTGTGTAGACTGTGCTTTTACAGAACTCATAACCTGTATTCTCTGTGTTTAGGTGTTAACATTCACATGGGCATAATGTAGTATCATCTGTAGAAATCCATGTTTTATACAGAAAGATTTCTCTGAGTTTTGCCTTTGGTATGAACACAACATATTCTGGGAAGCAAAATTACTGCCACCTGCTCACATATCCGTCTCCACTTTACTGTCTGGGCTTATCTGGTGTAATCAGACCAAGAGTAGACAAACAAACGTGGCCTTAACGTCAGTGAGGTGAGGCTCAGGAATCTGAGAAGTGACAGAACAGGATCCTCCCCTGTGTATCCGCCTCAGCGCAGAAAGGCGTTCCCTTTTCCAGGCAGATGGCTGATCCATTGGTCTGTGGGACTAAAACATTTTCCCATGTGCAAATATTTGCACCTGACCAGAACAAAAGAAAAGCCACCATACCTTTGTGTACCGTGGAGGTGAGAGACTGTGGGACACCTCAGCACTTAAAATGCAAAAGTAGCTTGATCTTGCAGAATAAGGCTGATAAAATTAGGCTTGTTTCATGTACTACTCGTGTTCTTGCCAAAGGCTGACACAGAGAAATTTCCAAATGCTGAGGTGTCCTCCACAGGATCAACTAAGTCACTGATCTGCTTCCTTTTGTTTGTTCCTTTTTTTAAATGGGTGTAGAGATCTACAGTGCAAGTCAGAAGGAAATTAATAGTCCCATGGCAATTAAAAAGTCCAAAACCGCTGAATAGAAGGGGAAGAATACTTACTTTTTCACCAGAAAATCTACAGAATTTGCAGTCTATCTATTAATTCCTTTTAACTTGCTGCTTAAGATATCTGTGCAATTCATCACTTCCATCTTGGTTTGCTACCATGTATTGTAAATATCTGACCCCCTCATCACTAAAAGTGCATCTATTTCAGCAGACTGTTTTCTTTTATGAGGTATCAGATATTTGCTGATCCCTTTAGCATCAAAGAAGACACACAATAACTACTGCTTCCCCTATTTTTGTGTAATTAGAAAAAAACCCAAATAAGCAGAATCATCTTTTAGTTCACACTGCCACATCAAGACCTGCATTTTGAAACTTCCCAATAATGCCAACTCCAGCAGACATTCATCAAGACACCCTTTGTACACGTCTAAGTGTGACCTGTGAGAAAAAGATACCATTCACAATAACTTTTCAAATTTATAAGACTCAAAAGACAACACTCCACATGGAGTGTGCTGGTGCTTAGACTGTGTAATTGTTTTAGGAAAGAGCCTAAAATGGCTTCAGAAAGATCTACTGTGTCTTCTGTTACCTTTCTGAGGTATCACTCATTACTCCTTAGCACACCCTGGCTACACCTCCCCAGGTGATCGTTTGTAAAGGGCTGGCACATAGGAACCCACCCTGCTATTTAGCACTCAGCCAGCTGCAGAGAGACAAGAGCACAGATGTATAAAAACACCAGCCCCGTTGCTTATGTTCACATGCAGGGAAGAGAGCAGTGACTGCCTGGAGGAGAAGCTACACCTCACGGTGAGGAATATTGCATAGAATGGAGAGAAAAGTCCAGGAGTCCCTTGCTCTGATAAGGGATTTTTTTTGCTTCAAGCCTACAAGTAGCTGGGGCTGTGATTTTACACATCTCTTGAGCACTTTTATCAGAGCTTAAGAGCAGCAGAAGAGCATGTGTCTTCCAGACCTCCACTGCTTCACCTGGAAAATAACTCCACAACCAATACATCAAATTATTATGTTACTCTCAATATTATTTGTATTCTCAAACATTTTCGTATATGCATTCCTACTGAGGAGCATTCTTGCCCTAATTGAAAAAATATTCCCTCATGGCCTCAATGGCTTAGTTCTCAGTAATTCGTATACTCTCGACCTTGACAATTAAAAAAAAATCCTGAATTCCATAATGAATTCCCAAAAAGGAATTGAAAGATGCAAAGCAGCAGTTGCCCTGGACCTGGAGATTAAATCTTTCCTTCCTTGGAAAAACACCCTTTTTTATTTACTGACCAAACAAATTAATACAGAGGGAGTCATAGTCCAGTAAAAATGTATTATGGGCTGTCCTGCATTCTTGGACTCAAGATATGATATGCAGAACAACTCCATTAAAGAGAAATAAACCTTTAGCATTTGTTTGGTAGTTGTTTATAAAAGCCAAGGAACAGCTCTGTGGATATCTCACAGAGAATTTTAAATGAATAAGCATAATTTTATATCCTATTTCTAGAAGGCAACAGTGGAAATGTGAACCTATCTGAAGTGTTTATGTGGCAGCCACTTTATTCACACCATCAAGAATGACCACTGGGGATGCCTTCAGGCTGCCTTTCCTGACCAAGTGTGCTGACTGCACAGATGGTGAGCTGAGTTGCACAGCCCTAGGTACAGCCACAGGCCATCTCTGGAGCACAAAGCACCAAACACCTCAAGCACCAGGCAAAGCTGTATCCACAGGCAGCTGTGCTGCCTGGAGGTGTCCTGCCATATGGAGGCAGCATTAAAGAGACTGACAGATCCTTTGGTTATTTACCCTGAAGTGAGTTGCAGGAGCTAAGGATGTTTAGCTTTCCATATTTTTATAGAGAAGGAACTAAAACACAAGCAGGTTAAGATCACACAAAAAGCATGTGGCAGGTCAAGGAACTGAGGATGCCTTTAGCTAACTAATATTAATGGAAAAAAGCACCAACAAATTAGCACTGCCTCTTTCTGACTGTGGAATCTGTTCTATCAGTCGTTTCAATTCCTGAAATTAAGGGAGAAAAGGCATTGTGCTAAGACAGATGAAAGAGAGCATCCACAATTTTGTAACCAACACGTAAACCACAAAACCTTTCCTTCCTGTACTGAAACAAATCAAAGGATACGTGTCCTTTGAGAGGATGACTCACCAAGAAAGCTAAAGAAAATTCTTCCTGCTATATAGTTTCATAACATGGTCTACTGAGCCATAAACCTAGAAGAAACAATGTCTTTGAGAAAGAGTGAATTCCCGAAATACTTTTGGTAAACATAATTCTACAGTTCTGTCTACAGTGCAAGAGGCTTTTTAGTAGCTACCTTGTCTCCAGGTAAAGCTGAAATTCATTTAAAGAAGAAACTGTGGTTCCAAGCCTGACAACAGCAAGCATTGCCAGTGCCTGTAAATACTTTGGCATTACACTAGATGTATATTTTAGTCATGTAGGCTCAATATGTTTGTGGCAGTATGCTGATAAATCATGGAAATATTCAAATTACATAGGGACTATAGGGGCAAGTTGCCAAAAATATGTCAGGCTCATAGCCACATTTTGAAAGAGCAAAGCTGAAAAACAAGTAAAATCTCCCATAAATGTAATTATAATAATTTAAAACAGCGCAGAGAAAAATAAAAATCTTATCTATTTTATACATTATATATTTGTATACACAATTTGTGAAGGTATTGGCTATGCTTGCTAAATCGGGAATAAAAAATATACTTTTAGAAGTATTTCGCTTATGAAACTGTAGATTGCTTTGCATGCTGTTTGAGAGGTGGTGGGGGGACAGGTGGCAGGATTATTCCCATCCCCTTTGTGAGTAACCAACACAACTGGGTGCCTCTCTATACTGCCTGTCCACAGACACACATGGCAGGGGGAACAAATGGGAGGAATGAGAAATCTGCATGCAGTTGCTGGGCTTACCAGGACTCTAATGGAAGTGTTCAAGGCCAGCTTGGATGGGGCCCTGGGCAACCTGGTCCAGTGGAAGGTGTCCCTGACCATGGAAGGGGGTTTGGAAATAGATGATCTTTAAGGTCCCTCCCAACCCAAGCAATTCTCTGATTCCATGGAGTGAGGACAGAACTCAGTCCCGAGGGCAGCACATATTGCTGACATGAACACATTTTCCCTTTTTGGCCATTATGCCTCTCACATGGTACGTGAGATGAGTGTTTATTGCACAAGTAAAATGCACTATTCTTACCCAACAATAGTGGCTGTGCCTTGATGAAGCGAAGCAATGGTAGTTGTCCTCATTGTTCTCCTTGGTTCATTCTGACACATGATTAGAGAATAATCATAATCCCTTGATTGTTACGAGCTTATCTGAAGTTTAACTTAGTAGCTAAATCCTAGTTAGCCTTGTACAAATTAAGGGGAGAAACTTATTTTTCTAGAGCAGAGTATTCACTACAGCCTAAGGCAAGTGCAGAAATAAAGGCTTGGCGCTGTGTCTACCAAATATGAAGCTAACTTCTCTTTGGAGAACAACAGTTGGTTCAGAGCAGAGCCTTGGCCTTCAGTGTGCAGCTTGTTGTCGAGTCCTGACGTTTCCTTACAGGTTATTTTTTCTTATTTTAGGAGTGTTACTCCAAAATCAGATAAACTATTAGCATGAAGTGCTTTGGTTTGAACAGATGCCTGAATTCCCTACTGATACCTGAAGGGAAGTGTGCACAGTCACTTCCTGTTATTTACCTACACATAAAGTGCTTTCATGCAAAATGCTAGTACATATTTGGAACATGTTGTCTCTCCTGTATTGGGTAGTATTTTTCGTGACTGATTTTATTACCTATAAGATGGATATAGACTTACTGTATGAAACATCAAACATATTGCCAGTGTGTTTCTACAGTTACACTGTGAATAGTTATAATCTCTTTTTATAAAAAGCTTGATATAGAAAGGCTGCCTCCTCCTGGCATATGTTGGTTCTAATCACTTCTTTATGCACCTCTTCAGGCAACAAAAAACATCTCTAATTATCCTCAAAGTTACCAAGGCACTTACTGTGTGGTCATTACAGAAAATTTTCAAATTTTCAACATTTCCTATGTAAATTAGACTTAGTGAAGCCATAGTAGAACAGCAGATAGAAATTAGCTTGTTTAATAGAGAAAGGACAGCTTTTATGCAGTTGAAGTGACAATGCTAGGCAAGAGTAGAATGAAACACAGATTTCTTTGCTAATTTTAGGTGCAAATTGATGAAGTGATAACTTACATAAGCAACTTATATAAATGTAGCCATTCTACACATTAAACTTGAAAAATGTATTCTCTTTCTATAGCTGTGTTATTTCCTTTTCATGTTGACAAGACCACTTATACCATATGGACCTAAAATTCATCTTTATGCTTCAACTAATTATTTGGATAAGACAGCAAAAGGGACTATAGGTGGGAATGGTAATTTAGCAACACATGCTACTAAACCATGAGTTAATTTATCGCAAAACTTTGCATACTAGGGAACATAGCGATACACTTCTTTAATTTGGTTTTAAAATGTGTACATGCATCTCAATTTCCCTGGTCATGTTATCTTGTCAGCACAAAATGTCTATCCTCCCTTGATTTAAGAGGAAAAACATGAAAGAAAACAATGTCAAAATAAAGACTGAATTTGGAAGACAGTAGAGAAAGAAAGGATAAGCTATTCACTGAAAAATTCCTCTGTATATCTTAAATGACGTTTTCCTGAACTCGAGCCAGAATTAAGCCAAAAACTAAACCCTTCAGGCTGGTATTCTCTAGAAAAAAAAGCATGAGTCAGCTGTCAGTGGCTGCCTGGGGAAGGGAGGGTCATCACTGACAGGTATTTAAGACAAATATTGTAACCTACAGTCTTGTCCTACTCAACAGAAGATGGTGTGACACAGGCTGTAAAGAACAACAGTGCAAAATGTGCCTTTATAGGCTCTTTTCTCCAGGGAAGAAAAAAAAAAAAGCATCAAAGAGAAGCTGGTCTGATCTCCTTTAAACTGCCATTTCCCACCATGGATTTCCTAGGGAAGGAGCTCTGGAATCTGGCCTTCCCATTTACAGGGATTACACATTTCCCTCCCTCTCTCATATCTCTAGGCCATGCAGCTTCCTCATGTAGGCAGTTTGTGCCTACATCCTGGTTCTTCCTGGAAGGAAGAAGGAAAGGGATTGTGGGCATGACCACAGGAAGGCCACCTGGATTAACTGAGCTGGTAAATGAATCAAAAAAGTCAAGAATGTAGCTTCTACAGCATGGGGTATAAATAAGGAAACACTTTTCCAGTGAATTTCTCTCATAAGCAATTAGAAAATCATTTTATCATTGGGGCATATAATCTTAGTAATATTCATAAAACAAAGGAATTTTCACAATCAGAGAAAAACTGTTATAATTTAAATAATTACTATTAGGTAAAAACTATAGGTATTATAGGGTGTTTTTTCACCAAAACAGCACTTTGTGCTTTTCTTAAATATAAATTCAATTGCGCAATTAAAATAACCCAGAAACAGGCATGTATCCATGATAGCAAACTTCCAGCTCCTGCATGGAATTTTGATGGTTGCTCAACATTACTTTGTCATTGGTTTATTTTATCACTGATTCTATTTATCTTCACTTAGAGGTCCCTCTTTCTGAAGCACCTGTGAGAACAGAAGTGAGCCAAGCCCTTCACAATGCAGATATTCACCGTGGACTCTGCTAAGCAGTCGCTCAGGATTAGTCATGTCACGTCAGGAGTGGCTGCAACTGTTCCTACAGGGTTTTGTGGGAGGCTTTGTGGGACAGCATCCCTTCCTACACTACAGGAAGTTCACACCATAAGCGCCTGTATCACCACCCTGACTCCTCATTTCCTCCTCCAGCACAAAAGTGCATCCAGGCAGGAAGAGCTGCCCGTGACACCCTCCCTTTTTGGCACAGACAGCACAGGGCAGCTTTCTTCCTTTTCCACCACATGATGACTCCTGTGTTTCATCGAGGACCCTGCCAGCCCAGGCTCCTATCCGCTTTCCCCTTGTCTCCAGCATCCACCCAGCTACGCAAACAGGGCAAGGCAGAGCCGTGTTCAGCTGCAGCAGCTGCCAGCCTGCACAGCAACGCCACTCCCTCTGCAGAGGCACAGCTCAAACTTCATTTTCAGAACATATCTATGCTCCCAGGTTGGTTTGCACAAAGCACTCTGTATCTCTTCATGCTCTTCCACAGATACAAAACCTTCACTGAATGCACAGCAGGGCCTCAGCCTGAGCAGTGAACTTAATGTGACCAGCTCAGGGATCAAAGGTCTTACTGCACATTTACAAGACAAAAAGAGTTGTCAAACAGAATGACAAGAATGATCAAGCATTCAAGAATCACTCCCTATCACTTTATTTGATAGGATAAGCTGTTTCCTATGCTCCCTCAAGACCAGAATATTACAGGGGCCAAGAAGGCAGAATATTAATCCTCAATAATCAGGCAAGATGGAAACAAATAGTCTGGGTCAGAATGGCAGCCATGTCCCAGCGTGGGTGTATTTAGGGGCTTTGTTGAACAGGCTACCATGTGAAAAACCTCCCAAGAGTCCTCCCAGCCCAGCAGCTTAGTGCAGTTGTTTAGTCTCTCATTTCTGAGCTCCTCACCACAGGAGCACAATTAGAGCCAGCATGGAGGCATTCCTCAGGCTGGGCTGGCAGGGCTGACCTCCTGCCCTCCCCTTCCCCAGAGAAGCAGTGATCTCAGAGAGCACCAAGCACATCATTGACATCACGCTAGGCACTGTAATGAGACAGCCTGTCCTTTGTCAAGGGGCAGATTCATCCAGCTTGGCAGTCCCAATCCCAGGCATAGCTTACTGGCTCAGAATAAATTCACACAGAGCAGAGCAGGATTGCCTGATGACCACAATGGAAAGACCCTCTGATGGACAGTCTTGATGTCACTCCTCACAAAAAAAACCAGAAAAGTCCATGAGGCTTTTCAATTTTGCAACAGTGAGCAGTGGTCTTAATAGATATCAAATGTTAAAAATTATCACCATGAAAGAAGCTTGTTTCCTGTTCCCAAATATTAATTGAAAAAGAGACCTTCTGCATCACTGCTCTGGCAAGACCCTTTGTCCTTTCTGGAGTCTGCATGTATATAAAAATAGATAGATAGATAGAGAGATGGATGGATAGATGGATGGATGGATGGATGGATGGATGGATGGATGGATGGATGGATAGATAGATAGATAGATAGATAGATAGATAGATAGATAGATAGATAGATAGATAGATAGATTAGATAGATAGACGGATAGATAGATAGACAGATAGATAGATAGGTAGATAGATAGACAGACAGACAGACAGATGGATAGATGTTTTTAAAATGTAGATTTGACAGGCAGACATGGCAATTTGAAATCTATGGATCAGATTTTAATGATATATAGAGATTTGTATTTATCAAAACAGTAAACAACAGGTATAAAAGTACACAGGATTTGGGACAGGTCTGAGATTTAGGACAAATTATTTAAGATTAATCAACCTAGAAATAATTGCTTAATACTAAAGGAAGTACTTTGCAACTTAAATTAGCAGCAGCTTGACAAATTGAAACCATCATGGATAAATATAGCATGGGTATATTTATTCCCTGAAACTCTTCTTGAAAACATCAAGTCAGTCAGGAATAAGCAGACAGCCACTCAGAAGCTGACACGTTTTCTCTCCATCAGTAAAAGTGATTGAAAGGGATTTGCACTACAAGAATACTCAACAGATTTGCTATTGCTTAGCACAACATGCTGCAAATAGAACATGCAGCAGACTTATTATCCGACCTAGGTCATCTCCTGATTAAACATATATAGATTGGAAGAGATTAGTCATTAAACAGAGTAGAAGTACAAGCCAAGCTACTGCTTACATGAAGAAACTATATCCAATTAGCTTTGCAAGTGAGCTAAATGCAGGAATTAAGAGGAAGGTAGTTCCAGGACACTTCCGCCAGCACATCCTGTTCAGGATGCCTGAACACACACCTGCTACACCCCTGCATTATATTGACTTATATTTCCATATTCTGTGCCACAGGGACAATATTTCAAAGATTATTAAACATTGACATAACTATAATTGGGAAAAAACTAAGGATTAATTTAAAAACTCGAGTCAGTAACAAAAAGTAGTCCCACCACATTATTTTCAAACCAGGAGTTATAATCACAACACATACATCATCATGCTCCCAGGTCATTCAGGGAGAGGGCTGAGATCTCACTCTGAGCTGATGCTTCTGTTCAAAGCCAGTCCCCAGGAACAGGGGACAGGAACCAGGACGCGACTGAGCGCTTAGACATGACACACAAGCTGTACCTCAGACAGCTTAACCTTAAAACCATGTCTGGCAGAAGTGAAACTCTTCATATAGAGCTGGCAAAGGAACAGCTACTCAGCACCACGGCCAAGCTCACCCAAAAAGAGAGGGGAAGTTCAGGGACTGAAAAGGAGTTTAGGAATGAAGGCACTTGGCTAAGCAGTTAACTGATTACCCATAATGGTGAGCCCAGTGCACTTCATCTGTCAAAATGACAGTATGATCACTTCTCTGCCCCAAATAACCCCAGTGGAGATGGGCCAATTTTTGCACAGTATTATATCAGATAAGCTAAGATTTACCACTCAAAAGGAAAAGCTTTTCCAAACATTTGTGTGGCTATGCTGTGACCTGCCAATTCCCCCACTGCTGCGTGTGCTTACAACAGCATTCTGCTCCAGTAGCTCTGGCACAGTGGCCTCCATCAACCTCACAAGCACCCTGCGCTCTCACATCTCCATTTATATAATTTCTCTTTTTGTTATTATAATAGTAACAGTTTGCCAACACAGTTTCACTGACACAGTTCCATAACTGCATTGATTTATGTGAATAATTTTAGAGCTTTACAGTTGGTTATTTGATTTCATCTTTGGAGGCAGAAATGGTAGAGCCCCAGTGAAAAACTGGATTCAAAGCATAGATGTCATATTAAGATGCCCCACAAGAGCTCTGAAATGACCCAAGTTCATATCCAAAACAAACTCCTTCAGAATGGTAAAAGCTGTAGTCATTGTGCAGTGCTAAACTCCTAAACTATGTTTAACAAAGTGTTTCTAATCAAAAAGAACATCAGGGTGACTTAGTAGAAAGTCACAAGTAAATTTAGTAATGGTAGGCACAAAATGCAAATCCGGGTTGTAGATTCAAGGGTTGAGTCCAATACTGTTCAGATTTCAGTGGCATTTTGTCCTGAAGTTGCAGGTTGAATGAATAGCAATTTCAAAAATTTGAATCTCTTGCTCTAACAATTTTAAAGCCTCTCTACACTTCAAGGAGCACTTAAATTCTCCGTTTTACTCAATAAGGCAAAATTCTGCTATCTGATTTTCTACCAGGAGTGGGAGACTCTATGGAAAATTACAAATTTCATGGGTTATGCTACATCTTACGCCACCATCTAATTATGACTAAAATTATTTCATCTTACTGATCTCCCACCAGACTGTTCAACTGGTTAAGTCTTTCCTAAAACACAGACCTTGTAACTGACTCATGCTTTCATTTAGAGAATATTCGTACTGTGGATCTTCACAAGTAGAAACAACACAAGCAAATATCTGTGACACTCTCATTTTAGGAAGTGAAGCCAAAATAATTACTTTTTCTAAAGAAATTTTTACTTCAATGAGAAATTTTGCAAAAAAATCTTACTTTTCATATCCATTTTTTTTTTTTTTTTTTTTTTTCAAAAATGACAATTTGACACAACAAAAATGCAAGTCTTTGATCAAACACTCTTTTTTTTAAAGTTACTTTCTTTGTTTAACATGTTTGGTTGACAACAAATAACTCCCTGGATCCCCAGTCACCCCTTCCAAAAAGCTTGCCTAAATCATAGTCTTCATCGTTCTGCAGAAGTCTGAGAAAAAAAGATATTAAATGAATGAATGATTAAAAAAATTGTCTGAATCTGACTCCACTGTTATTTTGAAGTTGCATGGTGCAGAACCTATGAAGAGGCCCAAGGGCAGGGATAGCTTCACCGAAACAAAGAAAAAGTTTTCCTACTCTAGCCTTCAAATATGTGTTTATTTTCCAAAATATCAACCCTGGCACCTGTTGCAAATGGGCAAAGAGATGTTGGTGGGTCTTTCATTAATATCTTTGCTAAATTCATCACTGAGCATGAACAGGTGAATAACACAATCTTTAAAAGGTAGAATAATATAACAAAACCCCCAAAACTGTAGGGTAGAGCTTCTGTTTGCATTTAGTTTATATCCAGTAAACCCAGCACTAACCTTCATCCCTCTCAGCTTTGCTGACTGAGAGCTGCATGCCTGCATTAGGGTGCTGTCTCCAACACACTCAGAATGCAACACCACTTGCATAGAACACACAAAGAGAAAGTAAAAGGGTATCTTCCTTCATGGATAGAATAAATGCTTTGTCTTCTTTCTGCTGTATATATTAAACCTCATTACTGTTATAAGCCACAGGTAGGTTTGCTCTCTCTCTCTCTACCTCTCCACTTCCCTAGTCAAACTAAAGGTAGCAAGTAGGATATTTTGATTATTAATTAAACAAAGCCACTCCCAATTGCTATGGTGCCACAGAGCAGAGAACCAACACCCAGGGCTACTGCTATTAGAGATTCCTGCTCGCCAGCTCTGCGAGTCATCCTGGGCGAGACTCACACACAAGGCAGATTTCACTGAAACCGAGCAAATTGGAGAGCAGCCCTGTTCTGGAACTGGTTAGAAGGCTTTACAGAATTCAACTCCAGCACAATGTATCTTCCACTTCAACCAAAGCATTTTATCTAGCAAAGTTTCTATATAAAGCAGTTTGCAAGGCGAGCTGCATTTATCATACCAGCTGATGCAGTCAGAAAAAGCAAAGGGTGTTCAGTTTGAGATTCACTTAAGGGCTGACTTAACATTAACATTACTGTACAAAAGTTAAACAATGACCTTTTGACAAGGGGCCAAGAATCAAGCTTGACTTTAAAATTTTTAGAAATAGTAGTAAGATAGATGCACATAGAATTTGGAAGCTGAAGTCTGCCTGCTTAGTGTGAACCAGACCGCTGTATGAGCTTACAAAACGTTTGCTCACCAAACAGGCCGCAGGAAGTAAACATAGCAATATGGTTCTCATGAAGGCAAAACTCTTGAGACTTTCCTGAAGGGGTCCTTGCTAATAGAATCAGGTGCTGCAGAGCAAAAGGAGTAATTTTTCTTTACATGAGCAACGCTAGTGACAGGAAGAAAACCTTATGATTGTGCAGTAAGAATAACACCCCTGGAACAATTTTGCTTTTCAATTTAAATTACCTGTAAACACAAAACACCAGTTTCATTTTTTCAGACCTTTGTGAATTTAACACTTCTTTTAAATTAACATCTTTATTCTTTTAATCTGACTATAGAAATATAGAATATGCTGAGTTGGAAGGGACCCACAAAGATTATCAAAGTTCAACTCTTGTCCTTGAGGAGGACCCCCCCAAAACTCACACCATGTGCCCCTTTAAGCATCTTTAGACTTCAAGGCATGTGTCAGTTACCTGAAAAAGATTTCTTGAATTAAATTATTTTTTCTCATTTCTCAAATCCAAAGGAACTAAAAAGCCTGTGAGTAATGTAGACCCAAGCTCTGCTAGACAAATGCACATTCAACAACAAATGACTAACTTTGCTGGAGTGCCTCACAATGGCATCTCCCAGAAACTCTTACAGCCTGCAACTGAAATAGTTAAAAGGTAGAGCTATTCGTATGAGAGTTTTAAATTCCTACATTTTCTGTATTTAACAGAAGGAAATGGGGTAGTTTTATTTCACAACCAATCTGACTGAGTCAAGGAGACGGTTGGAAAATTCTTATTATTATGGTGCATTCATGCTTAAGTTTCATTGACATAGCAGTGTCAATCACAAAAGGAGGGTCTCAAAGTTCAAGATGCAGCTTGCTACTTCTTACAGCAATTATTAGACTTTTATGATGACTCTAATCTACCAGCTATAAGAATGTTATTTATTCTTTGGGCTGAGCCAGGACAGTTAAGACCAAATGTAGGACTGGTTCTGTGTAACAGCCACATGAGAAACACAGTCAAGCAAGCTAGATGCTGATCTCATGCACACATCAACCAGGAAGTTGGCAAGGAAATACAGGTGTGACAATCTTACTGGTCAATAGAAAGAAGAAACAGAAGTGTAAGGAAACAGAAGTGTAAGGAACACCTCTCAAAACTATGAAGGCATCCTCAGCTGAACCCACCGTCTGATAGGTTCTTTTTCTTCTAAAAGAGGAGGAAAAAAGAAAGACTTTATAGGAGATCATGCCAAAGGTCTCAGCTCCTAACCATAGAGAACAGCTCTGCACACACGCATTGTGACATTTGCAATATCCAAGCGTCCACATGAAGCTCATCCAAAACTGCAAATAATTTTTAGCTTTTTTAGGATCTTTAGTTAGAAAGTACAGGGAGGTAGAACAGATAGTAGAGCTTATAAGCAGTCTACAGTTTATTATTCAATCCTCATATGAATGAGGTGAAAGTAGTGCCTCCCATACAAACCTGAAATGAAAATAGCAGCAAAAATTACTGACTCCCATGTCTGTGGTCTTTTGGCATGTTCCAGCCACATGAATATAGCATTGAATAATTTCTTCTCTCCAAATAACTGACATCATCTACATGACTGCTATTCACTACCTTCAGTTTGCTTTTTAACTTTTTGATATTTGACATTTAAAATTTAGGATCACTGGAGGGATCAACACTGTGTCCTGAACTAGCAGCTTAGATTCAGGCCTGCTAACCAATCCAGCAAACAGCAGAGCTCCACAATAGCCAAGCAAAGACAGGCATTTCCTCCATTCTCCCTGTGCTGCTGATTTATATTCCCTCCACTCATTCCAGAAAGGAGGTGGGTGCTACCAGCTGGTCTCTGGCTACTTCTGCCCAGCAACACCTGCAGAATGTGGGAGGCTGCTGGTCGCAGGCAGGTCTCCACCAGCTGCCTGTTTGCTCTGCAGCTCCAGCAGCTGCACGATACAGAATAGGAGGGCAGGAACTGAAATCCCAGCCTGCTGGCGCTTGTAATGAGTCAGTGCATCCAGCTCTGAAATCCTAGCTAGCTACAGCAGGATAGCTACAAGTCTCTCAACACAAACCAAGAAATTACACCTTAATTTTTCTTCTCATTCAGACATGTTAAAAGCAGAAATGGCTCCTAAAGATAATTGACACAGGAACTCTAGTATATGCATTTTTTACTTATGTATGGCTCCTCATGTAGTGGCCTACTTTTAAGTGATCTGCTTTCAGATCACACTCACATCTCCATCTTTTTCCACACAACTTTTTTGACACACAGAGATTAGACTACCTTTGACTTGACTATGTGGGTACTCCCTGCCTCCCAGGGAATCTCCAAGTGATACAGCTAGATACAGGGAACAGCTGGATGCAGAAAGACCACACTGCTTAAGCTTGCTTCTGTTTCAGCCATTGACAGCTGCTGGAATGACCCTGTGGAGAGGGAGGGCAAATGAGAGAAGGCTGCTCTGTCCCAGCTCCTGCACCTCTGTGCCAAGCATTGCTGAAACATACATCAACATTTTCACCACTAAGTATTTCACAAGATTTGGGATAGCATTGCTTATGCCACCTCCAGAAAAAAATTTTAAAAAGAGCAATTGTAAATGAGCATATTGCATTTGAATGCCAAGATAGAGCCACATTATCATCAAGCCATCAGCTGGAGCTGTGCCAGCAGGAGAATGGGAACACCCATCCTCTATCAGCTCCCTGTGACTGATACTGCTTGTTTAGTGTCACCACCTGTGGGGGTGTGCTCACCATTTCCAGGCCATGACGTTTAAAGAGAAATTTAAGTACACGTTGCCTAAACTCACTCCAACTGGCTTGAGCAGCCAGTTAGCAATCCTGACAGGGACATTACAACTGTGTTTGTACAGTGTATGACCCACACCATGGTGAAACATGAGCACCTCATGGGTAAAAGTTAATAACCATTCATTACTGTTCCAGCAATAATATTCTAACCTGTGACCATAGTATGGCATTTTTCCATTAATTTAGCTTATACTGGGCAACAGACCAGGTGTAGCTGAGAGTAGGATATGTGTCGGTTCAGTTATAAGTTCACCTTTGTACTGTTTAACCTTTCTTTTATACATACTACATATGTAGATTCACCAAATAACAGAACTGTTGGATTTGGCAGGCATCTCTGGAGACTGTCTTGTCCAAGTCCCCTGCTCAAAGCAGGGTCACCTACAGCAAGTTGCTCAGTGCTACACGCATCTGAGTTTTGAATATGTCCAAGGATGGGGATTCCACAACTTTTCTGGACAGCCTGTTCCAGTCTTCAATCATCCTCACATTACAAAAGGAACAAAATTCTACTTTATATTTGCATGCAATTTCCTGAATTTCAATTGACTCTCATCCTGTCACTTATTGTTACAGAAGAATCTGGCTTTTCCTTCTTTACTTAGAGCCAAAGAATCATGAAATGGTTTGGGTTGGAAGGCACCTTAAAGACCTTCTAGTTCCAACCTTCCTGACATGGGCAGGGACACTTTCAACTACACCAGGCTCCTCAAAGTCCCATTCAACCTGGCCTTGAACACTTCCAGGGATGAGGCATCTACAGCTTCTCTGGGCAACATGTCCCATAGTTTTACCACCCTTTTAAAGGACTCCTTTCTAATATCTAATCTGGATCTACTCTCATTCAGTTTAAGGCCATTACCCCTTGTCCTATTCCTACATGCTCTTGAAAGAAGTCCCTCTCCACTTTTTTTGTAGCCCCCCCACTTCAGGTACTGGAAGATGCTGTAAGGTCTCCCCAAAGCTTTCTCCAGGCTAAAACCCCAAATCAGTCTCTTGAAGACATGGTCCAGCCTTCTGATCCTCTCTGTGGCCTTCCTCTGGACATGGAGGTCTCCACAATCAGGTATTGATACAATCAGGTATGAGATCCCCCTGAGCCATCTCTTCTGCAGCTGAACACTCCTAGCTCTCGCAGCCCCTCCTCGAATGACAGACATTCCATCTTTTCACCACCTTTGAACCCTTTTGGAGGGCTTGTTCCAGTATGTGCATATCTCCTTCACTGGGGAGCTCAGAACTGGGCCCAGCACTGTGGATGTGCCCTTGCTCTCTTTGTCCTGCTGGTAACACAGTGGTCTGCAACACGTCATTAGAACACTGTGTAACAAAAGGAATTACATTATGTCAATATTTGAAGACAAGGATTGTAGTGAGAAGCTTTCAGAAGCATGTTCAACATTCTGCATTAGGAAGCACCTCGCAGCACGAGAGCTGGAACTGGGTGCTGTGTTATTCCAAAGTTCATCTTACAAACAGTTGAAGGTCAGGCAGGATAAAAGTATTCTTTCCAACCCCGTCCCTATGCATGACCGCTGAATAATGGCATTAATAATCTAACAACAAGTTTGTTGAACAATTCCTTGAAACCTGGCAGAAGACTTATCCCACCACTTCTCTGGGTAACTTGTGGTAAACTGTTCTCCTCACAAAGATGAAAAACCAATCCCCATACTCCCCCGACAAAAAAAAAAAAAAAATTAAGGAGGGAAAAAAAAAAGTAAAATAAAAAGGTGAAACTATTGAGGATTTTATATCTGGTCTACATTTGGAGAGTTAGTTTTACAACTTGGTGGCTGAGACACAGATAAAAATATAATATTCAGGATCTGGAAAATCCAGCTCAGAAATGAGACTGCTAAATTCCAGATTTAACCTTGACAAGGCAACTAGAACTGCCCAAGCAAAGACCCCCACCCAGTTCAGACTGAAGCAGAGAGAAAAGTGGTACCATGGCATGGACACAGTGAGGATGTGGTGGAACATCTGAGCCACGGCAGCTGTGAGAGCTGCCACAGAAAGGACTCAGCTCTGGAATCCTCTAAAACTGTGCAGTCTGTGTGGCTGACTAAACCTGCACATTCTGTGATGAATACACAAGCCAAGGCAATGTCAGGACCTTGGGAGAAGATGGAGGGTTCTGTGGAGCACATCACGCAGGCCTGAGTGTGTCAACACCATGAGGGTCTGCACAGCTTGGAGAAAAAGACCAGCACTACCAGGAAAGAGAGAAACTCAGCAGACCAAATGCATACACTCAATTGAAGAAGTCATGCTGATTGGGATATTGGCCTCAAAACAAAAGCAATGTTAAAAAAAAAAAAGACATAAGCACATAAGCAACAGTGGGGCTAAGAAAGCAGTTGTGTCCATGGTTTCAGCTGGAATTTCACTGAAATGTGTTTAAGGCTCATTGAAAAAAAATTAAAAGGACAGGAGGGAATCTTTCATCTTTATCTTGCAAACTTTCAGGTAAGTTAGCAAGAATAAAGAGAATAAAGAGAGACCCATCCACTATTACTTAAGGACCATGAATTCTGGAGTCAGATCTGGGACATCACGTCACTGATACTCACTAAAAGGTGAAAGTTTCTGATCTTTGAGGCAAAGTATTAGGAAAACTAAGAGGATCTGGGTTACAGATAAACAGACATAAATTTGAAATAAGAACAATGAATACAAAGGAGGCCTACAGAGAGATCACAGCAAGGTGGCCACTCTGGGAGACTGCCTGAATTATGAATATTGTGGCTCAGCTACTTGCCTGTAACAGATTTTAGCATCCAAGGAACAAGGCAGGCCAGAAACAGAAGGAAGCTTAATTAATAGAAAGGGGCTTGTTGAAAATTGCCCATGTGATACTAAGTACAAAAATAAGCTGTTCAAAACATAATTTTCCCCACCTTTCTCAATTACAGTATAACAAAATAGGAAACTGATGGCTCACAGATTTCAAGTTGTACTGAAAATTGGGTATCAGTTACTCAGACAGGGAAGGAGTCATTGACTTTAATTTTGCAGTACAGCAAATTTTCTGGTTTTAGACAGAGCAAGTTATTTTAGTTTATTAAAATGCATTTACTTCAGTATAAGAATTTCAGACATGAAATGTTGCTGATCATAACTGACTTGCCCAGTTAAGATGACCAGACAAAAAGTCTTCTTCTCAGTCTGTGGTACAACCCCAGCTTTCCAATCCCCCTCATCACAGAATTCCTCTTCACTTATTCACTGCTTCCCTGTGGGATGGAAAAAATATTTCAAAGTTAAATCTAAATCCTACCAGGATCAGGCTTTCTCTTATCAAACACAACTGAGCAATTAAGTTCCATATATGCTGAAAACCTTGAAACTCCTTGGTGTAATAGACCATGACAGTTTCCTTATTGTTGTGAAAAGGGCATTAAACAATACAAGAGCAAGTACATTTAATATGGGTCTTCAAATGACTTAGTGATTTTAAAATGTGTCACTCAGCAATGCCTTCCAGACATCTCATCCCATCAAGACTCAAAACAAAGTATGGGATAAGAACTGGCTACATGACAAACACACATCTTCATCTAAAACTATGCAGGGGATGCTCCATGCTTTTCATGACAGCTTGTATCAAGCGCTGGTGATTTGTATTATAAAAATCCACACATAAGTGGAAAGAAATGCCTCCAGAGATATCAAAATCCTCACAAATTGCTCTTTTGTTTTGAAACCAGTAATTAAAGATTATCTTATTTTAAAGACTTAACATCTCTTCTGCTTTAAAAAATATTACCAATAAACTGTAGATAGTGCAAACTTATTGAGTAATTTATTCAACTGAAAAGAGAAAAATATTGGGCTGACGTATTTTGGAAAACCATCATTCTTCAGGACAAATCATCAGATTCCTAGCAAAAATTTACCTGAGCTCTAGTTACCAGTTTTAAATGTTCAGCAATAGAAATCTGCTGAACTTTTGTGTTTTCAGCCATAGATTGAAATGTGGCTTTGTAATGAAAATGAAGTAGACAGAGGATGATTGAACCATGGCCTTCCAACTCTCAAGAGAATGTCTGGACCACTTCTAAGACATCAGCTTCTCCTTTAGTAATGCATTTGCAAGTGTTAGCAAATATTTCCTGAGCCAATGTGAGAAAAATCGCTTTCTTACCTAACAGACCACATCTGAGCAGGCCTGGGATTCAGTGCCTGCTCCAGCATAAACGCCTATTATGCAAATAAACAGTCTTGGCATGTGTGACCAGGGACATCGACCATCAGGGCATATCCCAACCCAGATGGCACCTACCTATAATAGCCATGAAAAGGGTTTGAACTATTTCAGGGCAGGAAGGAAACAAAATGGAACCTGCATCTCTCATATGTGTAAGAGGGGTGTCTCAGGTCCTAAATTGTGGAGTATAAGGCTTTCTTGAAAATTTTAGTCAAATTTCATCCGAAGAGCCTTCAGGTAATAAAAAACCTGTATGTGGTTAAAGCACTGACAACAGAAATTTGACCAGTTCTCAAATAAATTTTGTTTACTTTCAACCATCTTACAATACATTTCAGCTTTAAGAGTGCTGGAAGATTGACGATTTCCAGGTCTGTCTGTCTCTGGCTTTTTCTCAGAGCATCAGTAGGCTGGGACTAAGTACACATCTCCTTCAGTACTCCTCATTCCTCCCATGTAAATTTCTGATATTTATTCTAAGCAGCAGATCATAAGACTTGGAAATGTGTTTATTATGAAATTAAGAGAAATGCCTGAATTCGAAAACTTATGTATTCCAAAATGCAAACAAAAACAAAGCAAAAACATCAGAGAATGCTTTCAGAACAGATGTAACATCAGCCACCTGAATCTGTGCAAATTTCTGTATAACAGTATGAACAAAGGCATCTCAGAACAGTGGAACCAAAAATATATTAAAAATCTGATGACTAGCTTTGTAAAGCTGTTAAATATTAACAGTAACAGGGTGAACCAGATCTTTATAGGAAAAGAGGAAAAACGTTCTGGAATAGCCCTATTTGATTTGAAGCTCTCTGGGGCAGGTCCTGCAGGATTCAGTCACTGAGGCAGAGAAAGTAGCTCATTATGAAAGGCCAGAAGAAAACTTGGCAGCTGGGTACTGCTCAGTCTCAGGGCCCAAGCAGGGAGCTGTGGGAAAGACTGAGCTCCCCCCTCTCTTCAATAACAAGGCACAAAGCTGGTCTGGAGACAAGTCTAACTATCTGCATCGAGTCACAGGGTTTGATGTGGCAGGGAAGCCCCTGTGAGTGGCTGTATCTGAATTACTGAGACTCTTACGGGAAACAGTTCTGTCAGAGTAGAACAAGTCTGTGTGGAAACAGGCTAAGATAAATCCATCCCCTGAAAACAGGAGAAAGCAAAGGTGCAAGTGAAATGGAAATACATCTAGGGCTGGTGCCAGGAGCAGGTAGGGGCTTAGCTTTGGAGATGCATTTTTAGACAAAACACAATTTTATTTGTAAGGTGTGTGAGTGAGAACCCACCTGTTTATTATCTCTTCACAGCACCAGAGAGCAATTACAACTTCTTTTATGGGCTTTAAAACTACCAAATGCACATGTGACCTGAGAAGACAGTCAGCAAGAGAGTGTTAAATTACAATTCTGAATTGTCTAAGCTGAGACCAAAATGGGTATCCAAGGTTAACTTCTACATCTGGACTAAACTGGATTTAGAATGTAACCTAAGTTGTCCAAAGTGAGTGGTCCAAATAAGGACCTTGGAGACTTCTTTTGGTGTATGTTTTGGAAAAAAAGACTGAGTGGATGTAGTTTGGATAGACAATATAGGAGCAAAAAAATTACATCTGGAAATCTTCAGGGACAAGTCCTGGAGGCGAAGAAGAAATTTATATGCAAATTCTCTCAGGAAAACATACTTATTTCATGAAACATAGAAAAGGGCAGTTAAAATGACTGATATGCCTGGGAGCTTTGGTTTCAGCCTCCTAATACATCAAGCAGCTAAGCAAAGCATGGTAGAACTCAATAAATTGCTTTGCTTGAGTTCACCATCTTGCTTCTGCACTTTGTTTTCCTAATTACTATTCAAAAAAAAAAACCAAAAAACAAAAAACCAAACCAAATCCACACTAAGATCCAAAGCTCTTAATTCTCTCAAGTATATTTGTAACAAATGGGTGCTTTTAGCAGCCATCAGGCAGCACTGTGAATTTCAAACAGGAAAATCCATATCTGATGGATTTCATCTACCCAGCTAAGAAATGTTAAGCATTCGCTGCCCACGAAGACATGATTTTAATCTCACTGAAATACATGAGGCATGCAGCAAGGAGAACATACCATAGTTTCAGCATTTATTGCTGAGGAGAGACTTGCACTGACCTCTGTGGAAGGACTGTGTGCTGTCAGTGCAGCAGTGGGAATGAGCATCCACATCTCATTTTCCTGAGCATTGCACTGTATTATATGTGCATCTGAAACCTAAGATCATTGGGGTTCATATTGTAGTTAAAAAATAAATGTCTACACAACTAATTAATTGTGGAATTTCAATTAAATGTTGGCTTGGATCTCTGCTTATGAACACAGTTTTTTAGTACAGCTTCCAAATACATTTTTGTGGACACCTTTACAAACTTTTTTTAGATTTGATTACAATTCTATGTGCTATTACATGTGCATGTGTGCACACATATCTGTATAATGTGCACAGTTATTTATCTAATTAACATTCACAGTTCTGAGTAATCAATTTAACTTTTTCTAAGGACTAAAGCAGCAGGAACCCATACCGATTTTCCAACCAATCAAAAAAAGACAAATCACTCTTCAGGCAAATCAGGAGTCTTGACTTAAGCTTACCTGTACTTGGATCTTTGCCAATTTTTTTTAAATCCCCTTTCAAGAAATATCCCAAAAGTCCACAGAAATGTCTCTGAGCTTTAGATGCAGTATCTGACAGGAGCCAGTAATGTTATTTCATTACAAAATTAACGCTGAACGTTTTGGTGGGGAAAAACTAGAAAGTTTAGCTCTTTGAAAGTAGTATTCAAATTCAAAGCTTGTGGGTGGAGTTGGGGTGCGAAGGTGCATAAATAGGCAGTAGGAACAGCGGCATTCACACTGGAACCAGGAACACCTTCACATCCTGGCAGGAGTCTGGGAGAGCAAACAAGGTAAGGCACTGCTCAGTCCCTGCCTCAGCAGCACCCAGGGGAGCTGTGAGCCCGAGCTAGCTGAGATGGGGAACCCGATCAGCCAAAAGGAAAGACTGCGGCAAAGCAGGCACAGTCCAGCACAGCTTGTTGGGAAGGAAAATGTCTAGGGAAAGACTGGCTTTGCAGGTTTAAAAAAAAAAAAAAAACAGGAGAAGAGGGTTTCTTTTGGAAACCCTTTTTTAAAAGTGCACATAGTCTTCCAGAGGCAAAGTTTTTAAGGAGCAAGTTTAATGTTCCTCTGTCTTTGCTTTCTGCATGCTGCCTCCACAACTGCCTAGTGTGCCTGCTCTTCAATTTCCTGGTTGTTCCTTACTTTTTTATTTTATTATTTTTCTTTTAAAGAAGCATTGCTTCTGCCATACAGCTCTAGCCGAAACAATTCTTGAGGCAACCCTGACAATCCAGAGTTTAACTGAACTTGATGCAGTTTTCCTCCTTGCCAAGGAGGCTTTTCTTGGGGCAGAAATGCAGTCATGAAAAAGGGACTTTTTGGATGTTTGAGCTCTGTTGGACATCCCAGTAGCACAGAGCATTGTATCACTCATGGAAATGCAGCTTATGTCTCCTCCTGCAGTTCCTACCTGGAAAAACACTTCTGTTTTCCTACAGTTTAGTTTTCATTGTCTGAACTTTAAAAACAACCAGCCTGTTGGGGTGGGGGTTGTTATTCATGCTTGGTTTTCCTTTTCTCTTTTTTTTTTTTTTTTTTTTTGTCTAATGAATCTTTTCAATGTCCTGTACTGCTTTTAGAACATCTTAAACTTTCTTTTTGTACCCATTATATTGATTCTAGTTTCTAGGAGGAAATATAATGAGAAAACATAGGGTCATGTTGCTGAAACGATTTTCCCCCTCAGCTGAAATGCTGAGGAGCTTTCCATCAGACTTGTCTCATCTCCAAGTCCCAGCCTGGCTCAGGAAAAGCTCTCTGCTTTGTGCTGCTTCCACCCCCAAACTCCAGTTCAGTTTTCACTGGGCCACACATCAACTCCTCTCAACTTCTTTTGTTATATGCTCTGCTGGGTTTAAGGATTAGGTGATATCTTTAAGGGAAAAGAACAGGATTGGAAGCTTCCACAACACCATTAAGCTGTGTCTATACTAATGTTCACTGTAAAGCCTAGCTTAAACATTCTGACTTCTCATTTGAGTGGCTCCCACAGCAAAATGGGGGAAGAGCTGAGACAAACTTTTCAGCACCTGCAGCTGGGTAACTCTAGCACTGGGAGATCAAGGTAGAACTGTAAACTTATTAAGACTTTTGGAATTGCTGTCACTCTGTTATTTTAATGAGCATATTCAATATATGTAACAAGAAGAGAGGGAAATTAACAAACTCAGACATGCACATCCTAAAAGGGCCATAGCCCAACCCTTCGGGGTGTTTGCTGAGCTAAACCTCACCCCGTGCCCTGAGGCCCCTGCCTGGAGCTGCTCCTTCCAGCCCAGCCTCACCCTGTTCATATTTGTGACCTGAGCCTTTAGCGGCTGTAGCCGCCCTGCCTGTCCCCACCTGCGGCACCGCAGCCACCCGAGCTTCTCTCTCCTGTTCCAGGAGCAGCCATGGAGAGGAGTTACGTGTCCGTGCTCTTGCTGCTCATCGTCATCTCCTGTGCTCTGGCAAAGGATGTGGGCAAGAAGGATTCAAAGGACACCACCACTAAGCCAAAACTGCCTCAGACACTCTCCAGAGGTAAAACACAAACAACTGAACAAAAATCTCCACCAAATTTTTAAACAAGTGCAATCTTGTGAACATTTTGGCTACTGTGCTGTTCTAAAAAATTAATTTTCTTGCAACTCGTTCTGCAAAACTTTTTCTAGTATTTCCTAGCACCCTCTCCTCCTTCACTCCTGATGTGCAGCCCTCTGGCAGGGGGTTTGTTTGCCGAATCACCCGGCAGAGGTGGGCAGGGGCAGGACCCGCACCCGGGGTCCCCGGCCCCTTGTGAGGCACTGTCTGAGGGTGTGTCTGTGCGTCTGTCCCCTGTCCCTCCTGCAGGCTGGGGAGACCAGCTCATCTGGACGCAGACCTATGAGGAGGCGCTTTTCCGCTCCAAGCACAGGTACCCGCCCGGCCGCGCCCACCCTGAGCCCCCCGTGCCTCCCCCGCTCCTAACGAGGGCTCTTCTTTTCCAGCCAGAAACCCCTGATGATCATCCACCACTTGGAAGACTGCCCACACAGCCAAGGTAATCTTTTTGCACTCGGGAGGGGGAAAAAGAAGTTTTTTTAATTTTCTGAAAAAAACTCTGCTTAAAAAAAACCAATCAGCCTCCATTCTGCTTAAACCTTAGAGAAGTACTAGCTTGCACAAGCATGGAGAGATGGGGAGAGTTCTTCAAGTTACTGTACTGTGAAGGTGTTTTCCAGTGTGTTGAAATAAAATAAAAATGGTAATTCAGTATTGCATGATACCAAATGGATACGGAAATGAGCACAGGTCAGTAGGGTTTGACCTCTGACAAATCTGAATTTGGTTCACAGCACAATCAGCCAAAATCAATAGCAAGACCCGTAGCAAGAAATAACAATTTGTCGAAAAGACCATATTCAGACAATATCATCAGTGACTGAGACTGAATCCAGCCAGGGACTACATCAATCCAGGCTGAAACTGAGCTCTTCCAGGATTTCTGGTACCTGGGACTGCTCCTTCCCAGATTCTTTGAATTTATCTGAGGGCCTTCCTTCCTGCAAGTCAATCCACACAGCAAGATCTTTGTAACTATCCATAACTCCAGTAACTGCACAAGGGTCTTTGCACAAGCATTTGCATCCTTCCAAAGATTTTAGTCTGAAGCCCTACATGCTGTATTATCAAGTGCCTTAAGACCTGGAGCCAGAAATCTCAATAGTAGAACAGGAGGTTTGAAGGGTCAAATGCTCAAATTCAAACCTAAGCTGAGAATTTGAGAGCCAACTGTACTCTCCAAAGGAAGGTGGGACATTTTGCACTATTGTAATTACAGAATAAAAATTAATGGATCATGTTCCAATGGAATGACCTGAAAATCTTTGTTTGATGCAGTTGTAAACTGGAAATTCTCATTTAGTTTCATCAGTTTGTTTAAATTTCTTGGAGGACAATATATTTCAGGAGCATCTTTTTAATTTTCTTTCCCATTTTTTTCTACTTTAGCCCTCAAGAAGGTCTTTGCTGAACACAAAGATATACAGAAACTGGCTGAAAAATTCATTCTCCTGAACCTTGTGGTAAGTTTGTGGTAACTTTTAATTAAGTAAAAGTGACAAAGTTCTGCTTTTAATCATGGCTTCTCTAACTTGAGTTTAATAGCTAGGGTTGGCTAGGAAAATGGCCACTGCTGAAGCATAACAGATTTCATAAGTAAGTCTTTTTCATTTGTAGCTATCATAAACTCAGAATGTGAGGGAATGTGAAGTTTAATAATAACATGAACTCTTACCACTTTGCAATTCCTGTTAAAAAACTGCCTCCCAGACAGTGAATCTCTTAGACTGCAAAATGTATTATTTGAGATGTATTTCATAATACAAAGTATGGTGAAGGAAAAAAATATTCATGCAACGTGCCCTCCTTGACTAGGAACCTTCTCTGTTTTCTTTAAGTATGAAACTACAGACAAGAACCTTGCACCTGATGGCCAGTACGTCCCTCGGGTTTTGTTCATTGGTGAGTACCTCAAGCACCAAAGCTGATCTCAGAACAGAGCCCCTGCTGCATCATGCATCTCAAATCCTCAGGCTGATTAACAGGAATTTATTTCATGACAAATACAAAGGTTCAAGTTGGTTTTGTGGATCAAATATTGACTCAATACCATCCAGCTTCACAAGTTCAGCATTCCTCCCTCAATGGCTGATGCCACAGTCACTGGAATGGGTTGCTCATCCTGTTCCTAATAAACCTGCAAACACTTAAAACTGAAATGTCAGTGACCCTTTTTAGAACAATCTCTTAGTCAGCAGAAGCAGACATGTCTCACGGAAACATTTAGGAAGCAAGCAGGGGTGCAGAAAGCTTTGTTTCCTTTTATTTCCTTCTGCTTGAAGGTTAACCTCTACAAATTCTCTCACCCTTTTTCTCCCAGATCCCTCCCTGACTGTGAGAGCAGATATTACTGGAAGATACTCAAACCGTCTGTATGCATATGAGCCCTCTGACATTTCGCTGTGTAAGTAGAGTGCTCTGACACATTCTGGAAATATTCTGAAAGTGGCATTTTTCATGTGACAAGGAATAACACCAGGCATTACAGATTCTTGCAGTTAGTACTTGCTGAAAGACATTTAACCAGGATTAAAATTAAACAGGATGCTAGACTTAAACTCAGTGAGATGAAGAAAATTATGGCAGAGCCCTGGAGCTTTACACATCCATCTGTTTTAAAAGCAAGCATACGTCAGTAGGAACTTGCATAATTCAGCAGCGCTCACTGCAAGCAATGGTGAGAACTCACACATAAGTCCCAACAGGCCAGGTCAGGAAACCTTCTGGGAGCAGGGAAAGATGTTTGCTACAGCCATCCCTCACTGCTGCACAGCTCCAGTCTCTGCCCATGTGTTGGCATTAATGAATGTTCTCACCAGTAAAAATTAAACCCATGATGTTCACAAATTGCTTGGAAGAGTAAAATGCATCTGAATCCCTACAGCAATAGGCATGTGATTAAAAGCTTTAATAATAATGACATTTTCTCTGCAGCATTTTTGGTTGCTGGCAGAGGAAGTTGCAGCAAAAATAACATGCATGAATATTTCATTTCTAGTGTATTCAAATATGCAGAAAGCGCTGAAGCTCCTGAAGACTGAACTGTAAGAGGAAGAAGAAAGACCTTAAATATCATGAAGTCTTATCTTCCATGTCTTCGCCACACCTTGATACTGGTGAAGAGACTATTTAGAGTGATATTTAGTGATGTGTAGTGATGGTTTCTATACATAAACACTACAGTTTTACATTAGCACTTTTGTACCGGGAAGCGTTTTTAAAAGCTGGAGGCTTTTATTTTAAGGCGTACAGAAGAATACTGTATGATCCAACTGTAAAAATGATTTTTTAAAAAATAAATTCATTTCAAGTGTTTACATACAAAACATTGCTGTGTTTTCATTTTTTTCCTTTTTTTCATCTACCATTATTAGAAATAGTAAAATCACCACAGCTGTTGCTTGAGACCACAGCTTGCATTTTACATTCAAGGAATTTGGGAAGAAAAAGGCTGCTGTGGATCAATCCCAGCCAGCAGCCCAGCCCCATACAGCCACTTGCCCTCTCACTCCACTCCAGTGAGATGGGAGAGAGAATCAGAAGATTAAAAGTGAGAAAACTCATGGATTCAGATGAAGACATTTTAATAGGTAAAGCAAAAGCTGTGTGCACAAGCAGAGCAAAACACAGGATTAATTCACTGCTTCCCACAGGCAGGCAGGTGTTCAACCACCTCCAGGAGAGCAGAGCCCCACCAAATGTAATGGTGACTTGGGAAGACAAACACCCTCACTCCAAATGTGCCCTCCTTCCTGCTTCTCCCCCAGTTTGTATGGTGAGCATGGCGCATCCCCTTATTCAGCTGGAGTCAGCTGTCTCAGCTCTGTCCCACTTCTCCCGCAGCCCAGGTCTACTTGCTTGGCAGGGCAGTGTGAGGGAGCAGCAAAGACCTCAACCCTGTGTCAGCAACCACAGAAAACAACCCTGTGTCATCAGCACTGTTGTGGCTGCAAATCCAAATTCACCACACAAGCTGCTGAGAAGAGAATCAACTTTACTCGGCCAAACACAGCAGAGGAAAGCAGCTTTTTATCTCCAGTTTCAGAAGCTAGCTAAGCTCTCTATTACTCAGTCTACTTTATCTCAAATTATTTTCTGGTAGCATCAGCCTATGAGGAGCTTTCAATATCAGCCCTTTCTTTACAGCTACGATAGCAAGAAGTAAAAATCTTTCACAGGAAAGTACTTGAGACTAGAGAATGGGATTATTTGCATACAGAGCTTGTTTTTCTTTTGAACTGGCTGTATTCTGAAGTGATTTAAGATATGACTGCTTCCCTTAAAATGTTCCTGCTTACATCAGATTTCAGTAAAGCCTTGAGATGATTAAGAAAGGAATACCACATTGACTATTGGCTGGTTTCATGACCGCTTATTTATAAGCCCAAAAGGGACAAGAGAAGTCAGAACTAAAATAAACACTGCAGATGAACACCGTGAGAGTATACATTTCACAAAGACATATACAAAAAGGAGACTTTGCAGCCCCAAATATCTGCTATCTCTGAACTCAGCAGCAGCATCAGTGAGAAACACCTTGGCCAGGACCATGCCTTCATTTTCTCAGCTCTTTGGCAATATCAGCATTCTTACCACTTCTATTACCATTACTGCCACAACTACAAGAGGAAAACGCTTGGGAGGACAGGACAGGTGAGAGAAGCAAGGCTTCCAGCTCAAGGGAATCTCTCAGCAAAATCAGAAGGGAGGTACTTGCTAATAGGTCTCTGGCAAACTGTGCAAACCCTGCCTACCAGAAAACCTCAAGAGGTACCTGGAAAGGGTCCCAGACATGGAATTCAGCATTCCTTCAGCACTTCAGTAAGATGCTACTTTCTATTGCAGCATCCAGAAGACAGAGGAAAAAGAGATGCAGTGGGGGGCAGAAATAGTCTCTAGAGAATCAATTATCAGTCAGAAAAAATGTAGTCATATCACATAGTACAGGAACAACACCAAGGGAGGCCAGAGCAGCTGGTTATCAGAATCATCTTCACCTACTTAACCCAAAGTACTCTTGCTAGAGCTACATGACATAAAACAAGGGCTGCCTGTGCCATCATGTTTTACAAAACTGGTTTTTTTACAGCACTATGGAAGTAGCATCATTTTCTTAAGCAGAGGTACTGATGCTATGTATAACATCCAGTAAATGGATATGAGGCACACAGAGACCCTACAAGGGTCTACTAATGTACATGCCTAGATGCAAACACAAGTTAGTCCAGCCTGCAAGTATCAATAAATGCTTTTGAAACTGAAATTCTTTTTTGCACTCAAGGCTATGTTTTTCTCATCTGCTTTTCACCGCAACCAAATCTGCAAGAATCTTAATAAATAAATGGTCAACTTAATCCTGCTCTTTTAATCCTTTCCTCTAAATACAGATTTTTTTTTTTTTAGCTTAAAGAGGCATTACGCCAAGGTGAGATACCTAAAAAAGCCTCCTTCAATTTCTTTGGAAAACCTGGGAATCATTGCTAAAATACATATGATCATTAGATAACCCGTAGTACACAGGATGGATACAGGGGTTTTAAGAATTCCACTAGCATTCAGACAATCTTCTAATTAATTAGGTCTAAGATAATAATGCAAGTTAGGAACACTAACTCATTCCTATTCACTTGTCAGCTACGGCTTTTAAGGTATGTTTTTACAGATATCACTTCAAGTTATACAACCTTCCCTTTTGTAATAGTTACTTTCATGTGAAAGGTGGCAGACACTGTGCAGCAGTATCAGGATGTTAGTCAATATCTGCATTCACTTTCTCACATAGATGGAGAAGAATTAGATTGCTTTATAGCCAATTGTTTTTATATGATAAAAATGTGTATGCGTTTTGAAAGAAGACATCTCTCTACATTTTTCCAGAATAACCAACTTGAAGAAAGCATTTCAACAAACTAAAGCCAAAAGACATCTAATGAAAGCAGTAAGAATGCTCCAAGTTAAATCACTCCATTCCTTTGACACTGTGCTGCTGTAAATAGCTTCTGGAAAATCTGGTTAAAATGAAGTCCAAATCTCAAGCAGTCAGGTGAAAATTAAAACACGTCTCTAGGAAACAACAAAAAAATCTTTGAGTGGTGAAAACATTTTTCAAGAAAAGAAAGCAATGAAGTTCAATGACAAAACCCACCAAGAACAGGTATAAATAACTTTTTTAAGTGCTCTAGTTTGGCATGTCAAAATAGTATGGCATTTCTTGGATACCCAAATGAGTCAGACTTCCTCTGAGAGGTAACACTCTTCACCTTCCAAAAACAAAGTCAGACTCATTGTGTTTTACTATCCCCTTTCAGAATCAGGTTTGGAAAGCAGAATCACACCTCTGATTTGGAATTTCGAGGTTTGTGGATGGGTTTGTTTACCCACAATCCCAAAGAGACAATGTATTTTTAATACAATAGAAAAACTTGAATCATTCCATACAATCCACTGATCTATCTTCTGACTACTAAAACAAATTCACATTGAGACATGAGAGTTTTGGAAGTGGTAATATTTTCAGTATTTTTGCATTGGTGCACATTTACACTCCAGTATAATCTACCATATTCATGAAACCAGATCCACCCAAAACTAAGCACTACAAAAACAATCAGAAAAAAAAAGTCAAAATTGAAGCAGCAATGTGGTATTATTTTAAGCTTCATTAACTCTCTCCACATGACAACTCCTTGGATTTATTATTGTAGTGCACAAAACACAGAGCCTCTGTAGACCAGGAAAATTAAATGCTCCTAAAGGCAGCCATCACTGTCCTCCTGGCACATTTTGGGAATGGCTGGAGAGAAATTGAGGGTAACAGAACAGCAACTGGGAGAAGAAAAGCGCTGTGTACATTTTGCTGTGTACATTTTATTAGACTTCAGCAGACCTAAAGGCTCTTAAGGTGTTTCAGCACACAAGTGGGCTCTTACCCTGGATCTCCAGGTCTGTGTTTGAGCCAGACACAGCTGCTGGGTAGGCACAGCAGCAGCTCCCAGAGCAGCTCCAGGAGAAGGTGCTGATCACAGATGTTGAAAATTCAGCTACAGCTGAAGAGAAGCAGTTCTGTAGCAAGCTCTTAACAGCCCTCTGCTTTCAGTTTCTGCTCTTCCCCTTCAAAACCTCAAGGTAATTCCTTCTTCAGAAGCACTCAGCTTATGAAAGTCTGAAAGCGCTTTGATGGGCATGTGTTTCAACTTCTTTTTGCCTCCTCTGCAGGAGTAAGGAGGTATCTCTCTAGTAAAGGGCAACTGACTGTATGAGAATCTACTTCTGTCTGCCTCCAGATTTCCTCTCCACCTGGCTCAGGTGCTGTATTCCTTGGCAGAGGGCCTTAATACTCTTCCCCTTTTCTTCCTGTAGACTTGTCTTTCAGGCTACAGCAACTGCCTACCCTGATAGCAGCAGCAACTGAGTGAAGAATGAATGAAGAAAAGGTGCAGTGTAGATCTGCAATTCAGTATAGTTAGAAACAAATGAGACATTGTGCACCTTGGGTGTTTAGATGTCTGCTGTTTGAGCTGATGCACCACTTCTTTCACAGGCAGCAAGAGGGACCACACTTCCTTCAGTTCAGACAACACTTTCTACATGGATAACATACCATTCTAACTTGAATTCTTTGTTTTCAGAAAACAAACTACTGGAAAACATTTTTTTTTGTTGTCATTTTTCTTTCTTGTTTTTTTTTTACATGTTATTCAATCTCTCATGAAATCAAGACTGTTATCTGGATGACACAGAAATATACACTGCTGAGTTATTACAACAATGACTTTACACCATCTAAAAAAAAAGAGCTGTACAACAACTTTCCAGACATCAAGTTTCTTATATCAGAGATGACAGACATTGATTGTGCAAATACCAAACCTCATTCATTGTCAAGGGAAAAAAGTTTCAAGTTAATCAGCTGCAGATTACATTCTCCTGGTTTTCTTCAGTCATTGTTCTCATATATTCATTAACATTGTTTTTATTCTCAACAAAATTTTAAAGCTACCAGAAAACCAAAACAATCAGGAAAGGGGAGGGGTGAAGACTATAGTAGTCATTAACATACACTTTTGTGCACTATAGAAAATAACATCTCTAGCTTCTATTTTTACCTTAACAGGAAAGTGGGAGACAAAAAAGTTTACTAGAGGACATCCTAAAACCTAAGTAAATCATATCCAACCATCCACTGTAAATTTTTATTATTTTAATGAGAATTCACGTGAATTTCTGTAATCAATGAATACAGCAGAAAATACCTCTAGGGTTTTTTTACAGCAGATAACCCAGTAGTGCTACAAAACTCATTGTACAGAGTTTACCATAACAATTAACAAAGTCTTAACCAGCAGTTCAACTCTGCCCAGCTACTGAATGCACCCATCTACTTTAAGATAGAGATTCTTAGAAGAAAAATAGTAAAAATTAAATATGAAAGCTACACATTTCTTACAGGACTTGTGTTTTATTTTGAGTACATGTAGAATACCTATTATGGAGAAATACCAAACTATGAAGAATCAGTATTTTTAAGTAGATGGTGCAGAGAGAAGATTTAGTCCTTTATAAACTCATCAAATAAATGCACTAGGGTTTGCACGGGGATCCTTTTGGTTCCTGTATCTGTAAGTCAGCCAAACTCCCAGAATCTGAAAATAAAAACCAAAGATATTATTAAGCAGAGAGTTTCCATCTCATCTTCTAGTTTTACAAAATTTGTTTTAAACACAAAATCATGACAAAGAATTTTCAGTGTCGGATACAAGTTTAGGATATTTTATTGTTGCTAAAATTGTACAACCACACTCCATCTTTCTTAATTAGAAAAAAGAATGCACCCTCTTTAAGAAAAATCATACCCTAGCAACAGAGAGAAAAACAAAACAAAAACCACAAAACTATGAACAACAAAAGCCAAACTCATATTCACAATGCAATAAAAAAATTTCCCATTGTTTTTATAACAAAATTTAAATTATTCTTCTCCCCTTCCCAAATGATAAATACTCATAAAGCTGCTTTTAATATAATGACAAAAAAATCCTCCAAACTGTTTCATTTTACCATTACCACTTAACTATACAGCTATTCTTGTGCATTTTCAAATCTTGTCATTCCTCCCAGCACATTCACATTATTAGCTGAGATGGCTGAGATCTGTGTGATTCCGTTTAAGCTGCTGTATGTCTCATCTTGCTGTCTTATTTACAAACCTTCTCAAAAGTGCACTAAGCAACAGGAAGAGCATTTTCACATGCTCTTCTCTGGGATTAGAAAAGGCCTACTCTCAGGATTTTTATGCTCCATTTAATAAAGCAAGTTATGCATCATCATGGTACTAAAGCAAAGAGCCAAAAGACCTTCTTAATTTTAACCTACTGTTTAAAATACAGTTCACTCTTGTGCAACTCTATCTTTGCACTACAGGTGGCACCAAAAAAAAAATCCTCAAAGACCTTATGTGCGCTAGAGTGGGGAATAGGTGGGAAGAAAAGGGAACAAGGTAAAGCAACAGCACTCTTTTAATACTGCTGGAGAATGGTAGACTTGAACAGCTAGGTTTCTCAAAAGCTTAAACTTTACAGCACCAAATTTTAATGCTGAGGTTTGTTGTCTAAATAACCAAGCTGCAAGAAAAGCCTTCCTTCTGACAGACAGGTCTGTCATCAAGGTCATAGCTTCGAAAAATTTGGCCTAATTGATTATCTGATTCCTGAGACTGCACTGAGGTTTCCTGTAATAAACCCCCTAAAAATGTGTTTCACAAAGCAAAGCTTTAAAAGTGGGGAAAAAGCACTCAATTTTCCAACCACCCACTCACCTCTGTGAAGCTGAAGAAGAGTCCTATCCCGCCAACAAATCTCAGCACCATTCCAGCATATTCTTCCATTATTGGTGCACATGGTCTACAGTGGAGATTTCTAAGACAATCCTGCAACAGATACAGAGAATTGCTTTCCATTTGCTGATGACACTTTGCAGTTTGAAAGCATCTACTTTGCTCTAGAAGAGACTGCTACCCATGGACAAAACTAAAGCAGTTTTAAAAGACTCCAAGAGCTCAAGTGTATAAATAAATGACAGTGGAGTACAAACTTTGCAGGGTGCCCTGTAACTGTCTTTCCAGTAAGTTAAGAGCTTAGTGTAACTGTAACCACTACATTACACACCTGTTAAAATGCTGCTTGCTGTAACTATGGAAACATTTTTGAACAAACCCGGTGTGAATAAATTGGTTTTTTCCCACTTGAAAACTTACAGCGGCGCAGGTTTCATTCGGATAAAAAACTCTGAATCCACAACAATTCAGATTTCTCTCAATATCTGTTCTTGCACTGTTGGTGTTACTCCATCCCACCTCTAGAAGTTCACTCTAGAAGCCATAAGCAAATACATATTACATTAATTTTTAAACTGTTTTACATTGCAAGCCAACATACAAAATCTAGTTGATAATGTCCTAGCTAAAGCCTTCAGATCTTGATGCTTAACAAGAGAATATAAATATATTAAAAACAACTGGAGTGTCCAAAGAGGCTATGTAGCTAAAGAAAGAACACCACCTAACAGCAGCACATTCATGGGTATATTTCCTTTCCTTCCTTTGTTTTTGCTAAACCAAACAAGATCACTTGGGGACATGTGACTAATCTAGCTGGGACTGCCCAGGCTATACACAAAAAGCACCCTCACATGCAGAAACCTATTGTTTAGTCACTATGCCCTTACCCACTTCTTATGCACTAAGAACTGGTCTCCATAACACATGGAAGACTCTTTTACTTTCACATGTAACTGCCTAATGTAGTTATGACCTTTCCAGTTACACATGAACAATTCAACCATGATTACTGTATATTTCAGATAAGATTTCATCAGTTTATCTGAAATTGCTGAACACAAGATATAATCAAGATATCATGCTGCTACACCTGTGACCATAAACCTAGAAATGAAGCTTAAAAACAAATTAAATTTTAAAAAAAACGTAATTTTAGGACCCAAATGTATTCCTTTCTAGTTACCAGAGCCAAGCATTGACCAAGGTCAACTCTTTAATAAATAGGACAATGCTGATTTTCTTAAAATATGCTCTCCCCATTTTATGGAGGACTACATACAAATACATGTGCCTGTGTACATACATATTTATAGTGTTATGCTACAGATTAACTGAGAAGGCAGGAAACTTTTCTTACCTGCTGTTCCTCATTTAGTGCCAAACAGGCACAGGAGACAGAAAACTGGACAATAAAGACTAGCAGAAGAATAATCATGTACTAGAAACAATCAATAGTTAAGGATACACTCTCAAATTAATTTTGCTTTTATAACATATACACCTAATGGTATTCCTTATTTCACCAGGTAACAGTAAGTCCTCTAAAACAAAAGAACTGTGGAAGCAAATTCTGACTGGATGTGGAAAGGTGACCTAAATGATGTTCCCAGAACCCAATCATCATGTATTATCTCTTTTGGCTACTACTATACATTGGTGGTATTTCCTTGTTAGGTATTTCTTGTCTAGCAAGAAAACATTAGCAGAGAGGTCAATAAAAGGAGCTTGAGAACAAGATCTCCAGCCATCTTCTCCAGCTTCAGGGACTCGTAATTTCAATATACTTCACTTAAATAAAGTAGTAGAGAAAATACTAGTAGTAGAGAAAAATTTTCAGGATATTGCATATTCAGGTTGCTTTTTTTCAATTACAAAGTCCTGTAATTAATTACCAAAAAAAACCTTTAGTTTAGATTAAAAATAAAAAAAGATAAAGAGTCGCTCTTGGAACGCAGCCTCACACACTTCTGGACAACTGCATCTGAAGATGGTATAAAACAAAAAGAATAAACTTTGATACAAAAGGTCATGTTTTGAAAGTTGGGGAGTACTTTCAAAATGTGGCTGCCGTGTTCAGAGGCAGATACTTCACGCAATTTAGCTGTTTGTAAAGTGGAGGTCAGTTCTTATTCACAGACCACAAAAGTTAAACATTAATAGTTCACCTACTTTAGCCCCATGCACGGCTAAGCACACAGTAAAAGGCACCTGTGACACAGTGAACTACCATAAAAAGCTCTCAAAGAATTAAAATAGTCTTATTTTTAAAAACAGATGTGAATACTTCTATCCTGAGAGCACAAACAATGGAGGGGAAAAAAGGAAACTGAAATAAAGTTAAATGGGAAGGAAGTCTACTTTGGACTGCACTTGACCAAAGTAAGATTGTGAATTTCTGTTCTGTTTCTGAAGCACCTCCCCCAGCAGTCTCAGCTGACACAGCAGGTTATTTACACAGCTCGAACCACACTGCAATCAATGCAGTACATCAGAAGGATACAAAGAATAGCAATACTTGATGATGTTTCACTGCACCGATCAATCCAACTAAGGCAATAAAGAAGAGGAAGACTCCTACTGCGATTACCACTCCAACAACTCTGAAACTAGAGATGAGGCCAAAGCCAATTCCCCATGCTGCAATTCCAATCAGCAGCAGGCTCACCAGCTGGAGGGAAGAGAAAATACAAAGTTAGACAGCATATTAAAACAGGCTCCCAAACACAGATAATTTTTTCGCACTGAAGTTGTTTTTAAAAAGGTACAATTTTTCTTTCCGGTGCAAAGAGAAGAAACACAACCCTAAACAAACCAATCCTCCCCATAATTGTATAAGTAATTTCAGTTCCAGATGTTTTAAGGCATACATATTCTTCCACACTGTCAGTGTGGAACTGTTACAACTCAAACTACCTGTAAGTCAAGCCATGTTGTACTATCAGTGACTGACTAGAGACATTAAACTGAAATCATAATGTAGTTGACAAATAAGCTAAAAGCCATCAGCTTTAATTCAGAGTGGAGTAAGAAAATGTCATGTTTTGTGAAACTGCGGCAGTATATTTAAAGAAAATAGAATATAGAGCTGCACAGCTCTGAATGTGTAAAAAAGGGCACTTTGCCAAACTACTGTAATCAGCTGTATTAATTCATTAAAGAAGTTTCTGCATACTTGATAATGTAACACAACAGTTAAAATGGTGACAAAAAAATACATTTCAGATCTGAATTTCAAGGACTTTAAACAGTAAAAGAATAAAGGTATCCTGTCTCCTCAGCATATTTTTTCAAGAAAATGGGTCTACTATTAAGTGAATCCTATTTCAATACACAAAACACTTATGCTGTTTCCTTCCTTTTAAACGTGGTATTCAGGGAAGGCAGGCAGGAATCTGTCCCAGTTACTTCACAGAGATTTATTGTTTATATAGGCAGGAAGCTCCAGCCTTTCCTGTTTCCACACCAAAAAAACACAACCCCAAGAAAAAAGAAATTCCAACATGAAAAGCTGCAGAGAAATCTGTAATGAAGTCCAGCAGGAGGGAAGCAGCAGACAAAGCCAATCCAGATGTCCAAGGCACAAGATGCCCAAGACTCTCTAGTTTGAAACAGACCTATGTGTAACATTGCTCATTACATTCTCTGTTAAATGACACCAATTCAACGTGCAAGTGTTAAATTTCCAAAACTCTGATCTCACCAAAAAATACTCGGCTTTATAGCTATTTTAAAAAAATCCAAAGCAATTATATAAAACAGCAGGCACTTAGTCTAGTTCAACGTCTTGCCTTCGCTCAACAACAGGTATAGAGCAAGCACTTACACTTGCTCACCATTTCCATTCAAAAAAGGCACATTCTCATGAAGCACATTTTACTGCTTACCAGAGGCACGAAGACTTAAAAAAAAAAAAAAAAAAAGGTAATTTCCAACTTATCACTTTAGTATACTTACCCTACATATGGGAATTCTTGTTGGTATTAATGCCAAATACACCTGTGTATTTTTTCCATTTAAGTACATTTTAGAGAACTACCTATGTAATGCAGCTTTTGAAACATGGAAATCTAAGATAACATCAAGAAAGCTAGTAAAACAACTAGAGATGCACATCAAGATCTAAACACAGCAAGTGGATTTTTTTTGTGTTCACACAGGAATACATTTCAAAAAACATTTTACCAAAAGCCAGTTATCCACACAAGAAATTCAAGAGCTCACACAAACAAAAGCAGGATATTTGTTATACCTACATTTCTCTCTTAACACATAAAGATACAAAAACCAATATAAAATTCAAAGGAATTGTTCAGTACTAGCAGAGTTTAGGATGATTTCACATTTGTCTTTGTTTCTCTTAAACAAAAAGCCTAAATTACCACATTTATTTAAAACAAAAAACAGGCCAAGGTGTCATGAATCAAAATTACAGAGAGAACTGAAGAAAAAAATAAAATAAGACACCTTGGCTCTTACACAGACAAATTTTCTGAATCCATGCTGCACAAGGCTATAAATTTCCTGATACCAGTACATTAAAAATTAGCCTGGCTAATCAGACAGTTTATTGCAAGACCTACCTTTTCTGATCTATGCCCACTCACTTTTTTTTTCACTGTCTCATTCCACTGGAAAGATTTATTTTTCCATGTAAGTACCAGAAGCAAGTAACTAAAGAAACAGCCCAATGTCCAATCAAAAAGTGCTTTCTGATTTCCCATGCTCTGCATCAGCTTCCAAATACTGAACTCACACTTCCACTACATAGGTCTTTAAAAAAAATCTCACAAGCAACGACAAAGGTCAATTTATTTCACAAAGAAAAGCAGATGAAACTTTGTTCCTAATAGTTTTCACCAATACTTTTCTGTCTGAGGGCAAATCTTTCACCATTCTGCCTCCAGGATACCAAATTATGTGTTTGCTCAGCTCTTTGCTCATTTTAGAAGAGGTCCAAAAACATTAGATGAAATTATTTTGTTCTTAAAATACTGAAATCAAAACAAGAGACAAAATCTGTGCCTCTAAGACCTCCTGGATAAACACAGTCTGTGAAATGCAGGGTACCAGTTGCTTCTTGATGCCATTACTGATCTCATCTTGCATTAATCTGATGATACATGCATAAAATTAGCTACATGACACCAGAACTGCCCTTACATCCTGGCACAAAAAGCTTTTCTGGTAGAAACAGCCACATTTTGCATCTAGAAAAGGTCTGGTTTTCAATAAAGTGGGGGGGAAAGCCTCTCTGGATTTTAAACCCATTATTGAACAACTCAAGTTTTAGAGCTATCGATCTCATTTTCAACTGTTACCTCCATAATACCAAGGCTCTATTTTCCTTGACAAAGTTAGGAATTGTCCAATTCCTTAAAACATCTGGAAATTCAGTGTGATCACAGATCCATGCTGCTGGGTTCTGGCTGACAAACTATATGCAAATACTGCATCCAGTCAGGCAGATCCATGATGTGGATCAAAATCATTACTGGCCACTCCTTTCCTGCCACTTGAAATTGTGGAAAATTGACTGTTTCAAAACTGAAATGGAGACTACATATTTACTAATCACCCTAGAAACTGATTTAGTGTTAAGTTTCTGTCTCCTCCACATGTTTCATGAAAGATGAAATTATGGTTGTTCCTTCATATTCAGGTTTGGCATAGACTATCTGAATGAGAGGAAAAACTTTATATAGTTTTTTAGTGCCATAATGCAAAAATCTAAAGTAAAAGCACACTACACTCTTTTTGCTTTGAGGAGTTTTTTTAAGTCTGTAAAACAATGCAAGGCTCACAGTGTTATGTACTGTTTAGCCACTAGAAATAATGACTCCACAGCACTTATTCCAGTGTTTTGAGATGAAAGGATTTGAATGCAATATATCTAAAATTGAAGCTGCTATGGCTTTATAGTACAGTGTACTTGAAACAAAATTAGTGACCCTAACCACTTCAAATGAGTAACATGCACATTCTAAACATACAAGCTTTACCTACATGCAAAAAGGCCAAGTATTTGTTCAATGAAGGAAGGAGGACCCTCTATGGAGCTTCTGAATGTCACATTTTATTTAACTGAGACCACATTTCATGGCAGCAGAAGCCTCCCAAAGTAAACAGTGCCATCCTTGGAAGACTGAATTATCTGTGAAACGTCATTTTACCTACATGAATTTACTTACACAAAGCTAGCTTTGGTTAGCAACACTTAAAATATCTGCTTGATGTATTTACCAGAAATATCTGAAATCACAGACCAGTTTTTAGTGATTAGGACTAATTCAGTTTACCACAGGAAGGCTGGAGAAATGGCCTGTTAAGACTGAGCAGCCACAGGCCAGACTGCTGAAGTTGAAGAGCAGCAACTGATGGCCCAGCATCCGGCTGGCAGCAGGTAAGCACCACCACAAAGGCTGGAGCCAATACCACGCAGTATCTTCATCAACGACCTGAATATAACACAGAATGAATTCTCCAAAAACATGTGGATGATACTAAACAATGAGGAGTGGTTGACTCTCCAAAAAGAGATTTAGCTCAGATACACCTTGATAAACTTGAGGAATAAGCCAACCTCAGGAACCTTGCAAAGTGAAAAATTGTGCTCCTGGGTGCTCCAGTGGAGTCTGGGATCAGACCAGCTGAACAACAGCCTTAATGAGACAGATCTGGAGATCAGATCTGGAGATCAGATTGTTTGTCAGGTTGAACACAAGCCAGGAGTCAGCTCTCACTGCAAACAGGGAAACCAAGAAGAGTGCAATCCAAGGAAACACAATGCTGGTGAGACTGAAGCTCAAATACTGTGTTCTATTTCAAGTCCCCCAGGCAGAAAAGGAATTTGAGAACCTGGCAGGAGTCAGTAAAATGGCATGGAGCCTTGATAATGAGAGGTGTGAGAAGAGGGGATGGAGCTGGGTTTCTTTAGTATGACAAAGAGGCTGCCTGGGGTAATCACATACTAACTAAAGCTGAAGACACATCATACAAACATGGAAGCAAACTCTTCTGGGTATCCTAAGTAACAGCTTGGGAGGTTCAGACTGGACATTAGAAAACACACCTGCAAGGTGGTTTGGGGATGATCTTTCTTCTCAGGGGTGTTCAAGACTCCACAGGCTAAGCCACAGACAATAAGCTACTGTTACTCATAATCCTGATCAGGGGCCTGGACTGAAGAGCCCCAAAAATGCCTTCCAACCAACACTGCCACACACCACAGCCAGCACTTTGACCACACCACTCTCCCCAAAATCCCCAGGTGGATTTTAGCACTGACCAAGGACTATCTTCTCCATCAGTTCAAACCCTAGCTACCTTACTTAAAGGCATACACACAAATATAGGTTTAGCATAATTCAATATATAAACTAGTAATTTTGAAATTAAGTAAATGCTTTACCAGAACAAACCTTTAGGTAGCACAAATTCTAGGTGAAGATCAGTGGTTTTCCCTATGAGATTAGAGTATTTCTACTTTGGAGTAAAACAAATGGAAAAAAAATTCAAGCATATTGTCAGTAGACAAAACATTATTCCAATGTCAGTATCTGTATATGGAAAATTTTAGGGAAGACTGAAATTCAAGATCAGTGGAAGAGATCAGACTCCAGCTTAGGCAACTTCCCTTTTTTTAATACACATACATACACATATTTGAACTTTAGAGCTGTTCCAAATATAACAGTTTCCCTAACAAATCTCCAAATTTGCTCTCTTCTTTAAATCCAAGTTCTCCTGTGCACACAGCTGCTCATTTCCCTCCTTCCTGTACTGGAAAAAACATATTTCTTTCCACCAGTGCTCCTGCTGTACTTATGTACAATTTTATAGTCCGCATTACAAAAAAGAAACAAAGATACTGACAGACTATTTCTCTATACAATGCCATGAGAAACAATTCAAATGCTGAAACCACTTCCTCCTTCCTACAACAACAAAGCACCAGCAAATCTGCTGTCTTGACTAACTGGCAACTTTTTGGTATTTCAACTAGTTTGGACTGCTGGCTAGGAAGGAAGTCATATGCAGAAGCTGGTATTCCCCCTGCTTCCTTACCGCCTCAGTGCTAACTGGAGTTGGTAAAAACCACATTTCAGAATTTAAATTTTACGAACTACTGACTCACCATTCCTAGGTAAAGAGATTATATATCATTTATTCTCGTATCAGCAAGGGAAATATTTACAGAGTAGCTGTCAAAGGGAGTATGGAACAGGAACTAAAACCAGAGAGATTACACAAATGATGAAATACATCCTTCCTAACCTCTCTCCCCACATACAAATTCATATTCTATTACTTTAAAGGGTGCTTTAAAATTTAAATGCCAAATGACATATATACTTAAACTAGAGGTTTCTACTACTCTCCCCTTCCACTTGGGCAACCATTTCTGCACAGCCACAGAGAATCTAGAAGACAATTCTGATTCCTGGCACTTAACTTAAAAATACTACGTTAAAACAACAGGCAGTGCATAGTGGTGTAACCATAACCTTTAGCAAGTTAAAATGAAGCTAAAGTGGTTTCTATCACAGCTGTAAGCTACTCAACCTGTAAGCAACTTTATTTCCTTACAGTACTACTTCAGCTCTACTGGGAACAAAGGAAAGCTCTGGATACCACCAAAGAACTTCTAACAGAAAGCAAAATCTTCCACCTTTATGAGACTTACTTAAATGAAGAGTGATCAACAGTCTGATTACTGAACAGCCTTGAGACACATAGTGTGCAACAAGCAATTTATGTGAAAGGCAGCATTCCTGGCTCCTATCACTTTTAGGCCTTGTAAAGAGTTATTCACTTTACTGGTCATGTAACAAACTATTTACACACTAAAATGTCAGTTAGATTTAACCCCTGCTTAATACCCTCTGGTCTTTGGAAATGGAAGCTTTCTGCTGTGCAGCAGAACAGTAATGTTCTAAAATGTTTACTTTTACTTGTGTGTTTGTTCATTGTTTTTTAAGGGGTTACAAAATGTTTTCATAGAGCCTGGTGAGCCCACAGATCCTTCTTCCACACATCATATCTCCTTCAACACAAAACCAGGAGTACAAAACCCCACAACTAATGATATAAGCTACAAGGCTTCTACAGGGCATTCAAAGGGGCTCTCAGTAATTGTGATGATTTTAAAGTGCCTACCTATACCACCAGGATGGCTGAAAAGACCAGCAGTGTCAAAACACATCATATTCCACATACCCTCCTCCTCTGTGCTCTGTCATTCTCCTCTTTCCCTAAGGACAGGCTGCCTTCTAAGCTCCACATGCCACTGCACACTCTGCACAGGACAATGAAAAACCAAAACCCTCTCCTGGCTGGTCTGTGGACCCATCACATGTCTTGATTCTGACCCACCACCACAGACTGCTGTCACTTCAGCTATAAACTGACACACAGCATAGCCAAAGGCCTTTCCAAGCCCTGGAAAAACATCTTTCAATTTCTATCTGTATTTTTGCTGGGTTCTTGTGTGCTCTCAAGCGTGAGCATAGAAGCCTTCCCAAAATGCCAATGAAAACAAAAAGGCCACAAGACTGACATGACCAACATTAGCTTCCTTGACCAACACCTGGGACCTATTATACCACGTTTATTTACACGTCAAGACTAGACAGCCCAGCTTACACTGCCATCTTCAAACTGCTCCTGAGAACAACAGAAATGGCTCCAAGGCAACCTGTCCCATTTGCTGAGCATCCAGGCATGGCAATGAGGGAGACCAGCACAGAACAGGCTGGTGCTGGGGCAAACTGTGGATGCTGCACACCTAAACAATGACCAGAGCCTGTCAGACAGGGCAAGCAGCGGGTATTTTATCTTATTTATCTTACAGCTGAAAACAAACTTAGGACAAACCAAAATGGAGCTGCATTCAGAGACTGCAGGTTCACTAATCAATGTGAAAGAAATTGCCACCTGAGGCAAGAACTGTGCTTCTCTAACTCCTGTCTGCTTGTACCTGGCTCTGTGTAGCCACTATGCCAGTCAGGAAACATCAGAGAACACAAAGACATGTTCCCTTTCCTGAGGAAAATCCAGATGTTCACCCTGCCTTGGGCACTAAGTTTACCCTATGCAGCAAAAAGATGAAGCAGACAGATTTGCATGGAAGATGATCCTGATTCCTCTGCATCAGGAACTCTGAAAGTAAGACAAACATTATTATAAAATACCTTAGTAATTAAAAACCCTCTCAAAATCTTCAAGGCCATGTTGGATGAGGCTTTGAACAACATGGTCTAGCGGTAGGTGTCCCTGTCCATGGCAGATGGGTTGGATTATCAAGATTTTGAAGGTCCCTTCCAACTCAAATCATTCTATGATACCAAGCACATACTGTCCAAATCTGAGAATTTCTATACTTATCTTTGCATATTTCCATAATACAGGGAAATCAAGTTTGATAAAGAGGGCAGAAAGCCCAAATGCAACTTCAATAATTAAAGCACTCAGAGAACAAGAGACAGTGATAGGAAAAACAAAACAAACAAGCCCAAAAACTCTTTCAAACACAATGCTTTGAAAATGGATGCCAAAACGACTTAATAGGCAATCAAAAAAGAGGTTCAGAGAATGATATAATATAAAAAGCGAATTATTTTGATATGGTACTTTCTAGCGTTACAAGCAAATGTGGATGCTTTTATGGAATAAGCTTTGTGCTACTAAAAAAATACACACTTCTAATGGAAAAGATACTGTATGGTTTAATTGAATGAAATGGCTGTTCTAAGTGTAAGAAAACATAAAGCCTGCTCATCAAAATGTGAGATGTTTACATACTGACAACAAACATTTCATGTTTTCTGCTGCAGCAATAATTAAGTAGCTGCTTGGGTGACAAAACCAGCACACACCACTCAAATGAACTCTAAGTAGTGGTTTTTTTTTATTTGAATATTTAATCTTGTGGCTCACCTACCACTTCAACCCTTCACCACTAGTTAGGAACTTCCCCTTCCTCTCCGAAAATCAGATACGAACAAAGATATCGACTGTTGGTACTTCAACACAAACATTGAAGACTTCCTTGGAAGCTTAAGTTTTAAGTTACAAAGACACCCCTGAATTTGGATTAATTCTGTGAACAGGCACTTTAAACAGTTTGTACAGATCTGCCATTTGATGGGAAATGTAAATATGACTGACTAAATAAAAACTAAATAGGCCAGATAGCCAAAATTAGTATTTTAAAGGTTCTTGTATTCAGTTCTTCCATGTAGGGCTTTATTCTGACAATATACATCATGTACTCAGAGTCAATAAATAGTCTCAATTGTTTTTTTCTACTCTTCCTCTACCCATAAGGAACCATACTGAAGTCAGCAAGACTCAGCATAGATGCCAGAATTACTCATATAAAATAGATTGAAAAACAGAATCAGGGCCTAAGGACCCTAACTTACTCAGGAGAAGAACCAAAAGTCATCGGCAAAGGAACTTCTGAAAAGACGATTAAGTGAGCAGTTTGGTTGGTGGAATTCAGGTTTCTTGCCTTAAACCAGTAACTGATTTATTACTGCCAGGACATATATTTTTCTTGGTGTACTACTACAAAAAATCAAAAAAGGCAGTACTAAAAAAAATTAAAAATACGTTACACTCCAATATTTTATCTAGAGTGTTTTAACGAAAGGCAGAATGTAAACTGAAACCTCCAATTTACAGTTTTCAAGGTGAATTCATGTCATACAGACAAATCAGTGCTGGATACAAAAACATCCAAGAAGTGTCACCTATCCCTTCTTACCACCACTACTCCCTTCTCACAATTTTTTAGCGAATCAACACTATTTCCAAGAGACAATCATTATGTTATTGCTCTGATTGTCTTCTGTATTTTTTTCTCCAGCTGGGAAAAAATAAGTCCATCATTCACTGTGCTGCTTCAACCCTTTATTTCAGGTTTCTGTCTAACCAAGGAACAGAGAAGCCCACACACTTTACAACTCTACCAGGCCAAGTAAGCACTTTAAATGTTATTTCCCCAACTAGGAATTTAAAAGCATTAAGTCTTGTAACTTGTTTTATTAATAAACAATACTAGCAATAACAATTGGACATTCTTGTAACTATGATTTAAAGACATCATTCCTTCCCTTCAGCAGAAACAGATGTTTTGTATAGGTCAAGTGACAAAAGACAGAGGGACACCCACAAAGTAAAGTCTACTCAAGCAGACATCACAGCAGAGATTAAAGTGGTAAATACACTGTACAGCTACCACAGATAGAACTACAGAAGTCCGAAAGTTCAACCCACCCTTGCTAAGGCCAGATAAGCCCAAAAGACCTACCACACTCATTACACCTGGTTAATATATGGCTATATGACTGTAGAATTAATGATGCAGTCATTAGAAAAAAAAAACACCTGCTGTCCACATGACATTACAGTATTACTTGTGCATCCATCTGAGAATGATCCAGATTTCTCTCACTCTTCTGTCACTTGAGGAATAATAGCAATAATAACAAAAGAAGTGCTGTATTAACTGAAAAGCAAAATTGGGATGGGATAATGCACCTATAACCCATCTTCTGGCACAGGAAAATCTCATGAAAAGTTGACCACAATGATCTTCTGGGGACCCTTTCAAACCTCAACTATTTTATGATTCTAACTTAGCTCCATCATGACACTCTACATCCATTAAACTTACCTTCAACTACACATACCTAATATCTATCTGCTCCCCTCTGTTCTGGCTGGGTGCAGCCCAACAACATGAGGCATCACAGGGATCCAAGCTAACTTTCACAGTGGGTAGGCTGGGCTGCCTAAGCATGCTCCAGACTTTTTCAGGGATGTATTTCACTCCTCAAGTTCCTCCAAGGATGAAGACCAAGTAATAATGCAGCCTCTCCTACATAAATGTTTCTCTTCTGCTCTTTCCTGAGGAAAGGGAGGGTTGGGTCACCTTGCACACCCAAGAACATCAACGACCTCTCGAATCAGCACATTCCTTTGCGCTCCATCAGGTCCAGTTACTGCCAGGTACTGTTTGTTCTGATGAACAGTGTTGACCTGCTTGTTCTCCAGTCTTGTTCTCAGCCCAGATCGGGCATTGCTTTCGGAAAAGCACAGGTACCACTGTCCAAAAGCACTGGCTGACCCCAATTTCAGTCTGCTGAAAGTCACTGCCAAGCACAGTTCTTAAACTTGAAACATTAGAGGACATTCTACCTCTCCAGACGTGCTGTGAGAGGAAGCCATTACACTTACTCCCGTTTCTTGTTATTTCTGAGCCCTTTAAAAATAGATATCGAGAAAAAAATTCCTGTAGCTACACCACAATTGGAGATTTTTTTCTTCTCTGTTGAAAACAGGTCCTCCAACACTCTAGAACAGAACCAGGCACCTGCCTGCAGCTCCCCAGCAAAATCATTTATTTCAGTTTAACATCCTACTTTTTTCCCCCTCCTCACGTATCTTCCCACCACCGCAGGCAGCCCGACTTGTAACTCCCAGGTTTATCCCAGGAACACCGCGGGTGCCTCGTCACTGACCCAACTGCACTCCTTTGGGCGCTGATGCTTGGCTGAGGAACAACAAAACAAACCCTTCCCTGCTTCACGCCTGGATTGGTGCAGCGCCCTTTGCAGACGGAGAAAAAGGGCACCGGCGGGCCGGGCACCGGCGGGCCGGGCCCCGGGGCCGCTCCCTGCAGGAGACGAGCCAGCCGCCGCCGCCGCCCCGGGCGGGCAGCGCTCCCGGGCCTCGCTGAATTTTGATCCCGAGCAGCCACGTCCGCGCGGTGACACAGCCCGGCCTAACGGCTGTCACCTCCTCACCTCTCCCTCCCCATCCTCCCGAGCCGGAAGCCGCGACCGCCCAGCGGCCGCAGCGCGGACCCCCCCGGCCCCCGCGGCCACATCCCGCCGGCAGAAGCGCGGAGAGCCCCGCCACGCCACCTCCCCTGCCCATCCCAGCCCAGCCGAGCTGGCAGCGGGACGAGGCAGAGCCCGCGGCGGCGGCGGGCGAGCCCGAGCGCGGCGGGCACGCACCGTGTAGAGCAGGTTGAGGGCGCACAGGCAGTTCTTGGAGCAGGCGAAGGCCCCGCACGCCATCGCTCCGCCGCCACCGCCGCCCCGCGCTGCCGCCGCTCCGCCAGGAGGCCGCGGCCCCGCCCCCAGCCGCGCGCGGGTGCGGCCGCAGCAGGTGAGCGGTGCCCGCTGATTGGCCGCCGCGGGGCGCAAAGGTAAATGTATGCAAATGAGGGCTGTGACGTCGGCGCCGTCACCCGCTATCCGGCGGCTCGCGCCGCGCGGGCGGGGTCCGTTGCTCCGTCGTTGGGCCCCGTTCCCGTGAGGACACCAGCCCCGGTGCCCTGTCCCCGTTCCCGTGACGACACCAGCCCCGGTCCCCTGTCCCTGTTACTGTGACGACATCAGCCCCGATTCCCGTTCCCGGTTGCTGTGACGACACGAGCCCGGGCCTGGGCCCCGCCCGCCGGAGCCGCCGCGGTGCCGTTCTGTTCCCCGCACGAGCGGCGGCGCCTCGCCGGTGACGGCGCACCCCTATAATCCATGGCCTGCGTGATCCCAAGGAAAACATCCAGGGATCTACCTGTACAGACTGTGAAAGCGTTCGGAGTGCTGGTAGTTCTGCCAGCGCTTCATAGAATCATCAAGGCTGGAAAGGACCATCAGGTCCAACCGTCAGCCCAGCACTTCTGCTGTCATCTTATTTCTATTTTTAACATATTTTATTTATCTATTTATTTATTTTTACTAAGTCATCTTTCTACTTCGCCTCCTTACATGTGTATTTCCTTAGTTTGAGGGTTAAATATTTTCAATTACAATTATTCTACTTTATAAAACCTTCCACCTGTATCGAGAGTTTCCTGCTATTCGGTAGCTAGTTTTTATTAAATGTTCGTACTTGGCTTGCACGGTGTCCTGGTTCACTCCAACCATCCAAAATCCTGTCTTCACCGTCCCCATGGGCTGCAGCCTGCTGAGTGATGCTTTATAATAAATAACAACAGATCTAGTATCTGCCAGCTCTTCCAGTGTGGACATGTGTTGCAGGATTAGTGTCCAAGATAGCTTCTTGTCTTTTTTGCTTCACAAAGAAACAAGGACATGCTTGTTCCTCCCTCGGGATGTCCCTAAGGGTACATGGCACAGCAGTTTTACTTTATCAGGTTTTGGTGCCACAGAACTTGTGATGGTCAGTTCCTAGTAAGCGAAGGAAGCTGCATCTACTTTCTGACGAATTCACGACAATTCTTAGTAGGAACTTGTCATCAAAACAGTTCAGGGAGGAAATCCCAAAGTGGGGGGTTTTTTTCTGTAATTTGGCTGCCCTTCATCTGCTAAGGAAGCCCCAGCAGGCGAATAATCCTTGCCAGCAGTGAGACATTGAACAGCAGCACACTTTGTCTTTCCTAGTCTGTTGCTCAGATCTTTTCTTTTTAGTTTTAAACATCTTTTTTCCATGCTCTTTGGTATTTTGCTAGACTTCTCCAATTAAATACGATACACCTTTTTTTTCTCATGCAGTAACAAAGACTTGTTGCTTTTCTATTCATGTATATCTACCTTTCAGCTGCTAGATGGACATCAAATTCAAATTCTGCAATATTTGTGACCACAAATTAAATCTGAATGCTCAACAGCTGCTGAAGTTTTATGTTTCTTTGGTTCTAAACTTGACATCCCTGCTGCTGAAGCTTTGTGAAGTGACAGGAAGCATTAAAAATCTGTGGAGAATTTTTTTCTCTGACAATTAAGCTGACTTAATGTTGTGGCTAATTTGGCCTATTGGGAATGCAGATTTACTGACTGGAGCTACTGCATTGCCATGCTTCTGATCCTTTGGGCCCAACTCTGGCAGAGCATAAACCCAGTATAAAAATCACTTGTTTCAGTGTAATTTTACTAGCAGTTTTACCAACCAGTAAAGACTGGTTTCAGAAATTGTCCACGTGATAGAAAAGTGTATTTTGGATGTATGCCCTTTCCTGAACACAAGCAGCCATCAGCATATCAAATGTTTTTGTTGGATTTTGTTGCAAATGCTAGCATCTAAAGTTACTGTGCCATTGTTTCTTTGGTTATAGTGCTGAATTATTCAGTATGATCATCCACTGCCCTTCATTTTAGAAGATCTCTTTCACTATGAATTATTAAAAGCTGTACCTCTCTTAATTAATGCTGGTGTTTCTAATTAAAGGACCCACCTCCTGCAGCCTGTGGTGGGTGGGAGGTACCTTTTATACATTCCCTGCTTCGTGTTCAGGTAGGCATCTGACCATGTGTGATGCAACGTGTTCATACCCACCTCTTACCATAAACTCTGGGACATAGTTGAGCTGATGTAAGCACTCAAAGGCTCCAATTAAGTAAATAGATCTTTGGCAAATGTAGCAGGGGTCCTCCCTCCATTCCCCTTCCAATTTTGTTCACAAGCTATAGTACAAACTTGGACTAATATGGTTTGGATTTAAAATAACACTCCTGGTGATACAGCAGTCGGCTGTGCTGATGTCTGTAATTTCTGATGGCAGTCAGCAGTGTGTCTGTGCTCCCATTTCACATCAGGCTTCAGCACTCAGCTTGTATTCTGGCTAGAACTAAATTGGCTCAGTTCTCTTAAATGGCTAATTATGACTTGCTAGCTGTTAAAAGACTCTCCTGCAGTTAGAGGGAAATCTGTCATTTTTTGTAGGGAAAATATAGATAGCGATACTTTGATATTTTTTTAAGATTGTTTAAGTACCTGGTCCAAGTGAGGATCCTGGGTATTTGTCTTCTCAGCCCTTGTCTTTACAGGGGATAAATTCTGCAGTCCCATCTGTTACACAAATCTTGAGCTGTCTGACATAACCAAGAGCAGAATATGCCTTTTCCTTTTCTTTCCTCGCTTTTTTGTCTTTCTGGTGCTTATTCTCCGCTTCCTTGCACAGTCTTTGTTCTCCTGCCCTTCTATGGTGTGTTTCAATGGCAGTGCTGGTGGCAGGAGGAGCTACAAACAGTGTGGATTAGTTTTTCTTTCATGGGAAACTGCAGTGGGGGGAGAGTACACTGGGCACTTGTGATGCTGCTGACGTGTACTTACAAGACAGTACAAAAAGTAAATGCTTCTGCAAAGGGAGAGGGGAGTGGAAACACAGAGTTACTGGGGCTCAATGCTGGTACACTTGTTACTAGTCCAAAAAGCTTAAATTGAAGCTGTTTGGGTGGTTTACTCTTCATTTCCCAGTAAATTCACATCAGCTGGATTGTTTCCTGGAGGATTGCTGCACGAAGCCTTTTACTGTAACACACTAAATGAAAACTCAGCTTATAGCCAAATCTGTTCTGTGTCTGTAGACTGTGGATCATGTGGGTACTGCTGGTTTCTGTTACCTATTATGTGCCTGAAATCTAAAGGCCTGTGCCACTGCTGAGGCACAAATTTGAAAAGTGAAGGCTTAAGTATGCACAAAGTTCTCCTAAAGTGTAAACTATTGTCTTAAAATTGAGGCAATGTGACCTTTTTTGTTACTCTCTACTATTATGGAGAGTCTAAAATGTTGTGAGTGAAGCATTGTTTCCAGAAATTGATTTTTATCGCATTATTTTTCCCAGGTTTACAATAAGTCGTTGACAGCACTTTAGGTATTTCATTTCACTCTTTGTTTCGTAAAGTAATTTTTCCTCTCCTCATTTGTACAAAGTCTCTCATGCACATCAAAATCAGGGAGGGGGGAAATAGGGTTTAAGAAAGCCAGGTGTTTCCAGGAGTATATTTATTGTGTGCAGTTGACAGATTTAGATGTTAGTCTTGAGGTGAATAGTGTACACGGACAACAGGACAGGGTTACAGCTGGCTTTACTTGGAATAAATAAAGTGCTTATCCTTCCTTGGCAGTTGACCATTAAAGCATGTTCCTGTGCCAGTTAAGTATGCCTGAAGTTTGGTCATGACCATAGAATCTGTCAATAAAGGCTGTGAAGTAAAATGCTGCTTATCATCAATCGTTTTTCTCTGTGGATGTAGAATTTCCAATGTCCAGTCCTTTCTTGTGTCACTGGGCAGGAAAATCTGAGTCATCTCAGTCACCTGAACTGCCTCAGTTATTGAGTCATGTCAGTTAGTCACCTTAGCTGTAACCTATGACTGAACATATGGAATCAATTAAACATACATTTAAAACATTATCTGCTGTAACAATCAAGATTGTTTTCTCAAATTCAGCACAAATGTCCTGTGGACATACCCCAGTTATTTCCTGAGGTGTTAGTAATGAATTGGCTGTGCCGTGGTGTTTGCTTGCAGTCATGAAATTCTCCCTGCTTCCTGGAACAAAACCAGTTCCCAGCAGTGCTACTGCACTTGTGCCATTCCATCACCAGCCTTAAAGAAGCCCTTTCTGGCACTAGGCAGTGAGGAGCAGCATGAGTAGGCGTAGCTGTTGCATGGATCTTTGCTGTCTTACAGGTTGACACACAAGGTGTTGTGGTGCTGTGTCTTGTCAATGATCATTACGAGCCAGACACGGTGGAGAGGCGAGCCTGGCATACAGAATAAATTTGTCTGTGTTCTTTAGAATCTTCTCTATGGAGAAAAAAAATGTACAAAACTGTTTGGCATTTTTATTTATTTCTTTAGTGAAGTGGAGCATTGTAGATTGAGAAAGGGAAATTAGGACAGGAAAATAGGCCATTTAAGTAGTGTGGCTAGAGAAACCCACAACTAGGTCAGAAATTAGCTCCTCCAAAAGCACAAAGACATAGCTGCTGTTCAGTTTAATAAATCTAACAAGTGGTTACAAAGGAAGGAATGGTTTGTTCATCTTTGCTCTTGGAGAGACAGATAATGAGTGTATTCTTTGACAAACTTCTGACCAAAATCCAAATGGCATAAAGCTCTTGGATTGAGCCCAGAAGTTAAATTGCTATTAGGAAACTACCTAGAAGGGAGACTTACTCAAGCTGAAGCAGCTACAGGCAAGTGCAAAAATGTTGTCCTGGATGGGGTGGCTGTATGCCCAGCTTTGCTTTTTGAGCCATTCTTTATGATTCCCACCAGATATACCATGCAATGGTGGAAAATAACATTGGAGAGCAACAATGGCATGTCTCCTTGTTAACTCGGTTGATGCCCATGTCTTTTGAATTGTCTCATGAGTAGTGCTTGCCAGAGAAGACAGCTTGGTGACGTTTGTCCCTCTAAAGTTTGTGGACAGGTGAGGGGGAAAAAGCAAAACTACAAAACAAAGAACTAAAATAGCCTCAGAATGCAGACTTTAAAGGGAAACTGTATTTCAGAGGCCAGCCTGCTAAAAATAGTAAAAGAGGCAAATACTTATAAGTTCAGAAGCTATGTCTTGGGATTTCTAAATATCTTAACAGTAAGAATTGCCTTTCATCACAATTAAAATCCATTCTGAATTAAGCTGATAGAGGATTAGGATAAGGACAGTTTGTTACATCCAATGTATTAAAGAAACAACTGGAAGCTGAAAATAGCAGTATAATGGTATAGTATAAATTAGCAGTATAATTTTGAATAGTAATATATAAAAGTCCTCCCATTCAGGATCAGGATTCAGAAATGTTCTGAAACTGGCTGCTTTTAGTTAAGCCTGGAAGAAAAAAAGGCAGAATTCTAGATCCTGGAAGTGAAGTGGTCTAGGGCTTCCTTCAGACAAATCCAAACTTACTTGGCCTGTTATGTATAAGGCACTTGTGTGTCCCTCTGGAGAGGTGGATAACTAGCAGGAAAGTAGCTTCTGGGAGACTGTGTGTATCATACTTTATTTCCATGGGAAGGGGATGATGGCAACGTGCTGGTACCTGACCCACTGCCACATCTCTTCTTCAGGTCTGAAATAAACCCAGGAAGCTTCAAGGGCAAATATAAGTTAATAACTCTGCAATTAACAGGACATTTTTTAAATGCTTGTGGACTAACACTGGGGTGTAAACTATGGGAGAATAAAAAGCTTTCAGATTAATTGCAGGTTTTATTTGGTTTATTTTATGTCTGCTGTGGGTTCTCATTACCATTGCATCCTGAAGAGTTCCCATTTATCACATTCAGGTGGGAACTATCACCTCATCAAGGGAAAATGGATACCACCTGCTGAATGCCCTTCCAGGTGATTCCCTGGAAGAAATTCTTAGAAGCAGAAATCCTAACTCTTTATAAGTACATAGCAGAACAGAAGAGAATGGTTTAACCTGAAGTGTAAGGGTGGGGAGAAAAGCTGTGCAAAGGAAATTTGAGCACCAAGGTTCTGATGTAAGTTGATTTGTTAAGTTATTATCACTAGGTGTGTGTTTTGGCTGTGTCACTGTTCCTCCTGTGCATGTGAGCTGTGTGATGAGCTGTGTTGTGCCTGTCACAGAATCATGGAGAACACAGGTTGCAGGGGACTCCTGGGGACCATCTAATCCAATATTCAGCTTGAAAGCCAAAGCAATTTTCCCAGAGAAACATTCAATCAAATTTTGAATGGCTCTAAGGATGAAGGGCAACCCCAACTTGTTCCAGTGGTTAAGTACTCTCACTATGAAAACCTTTCTGTTATCAGAATTAGCCTTGTTGCCACTTGTGGCCATTGTCTTGCTCTTTTGCTCTATCAGATGAGAAGCTTGGCTCTGTCTTTATTTTAAGTCCTTTCTGGAGTTAGAGGAGTCTTCCGCTTTCTGGAGTGAAAGACTGCAGTAAAATCTACCCCCAGGCTTCTTCTTTGTAGACTAAATAAACACAGTTCCATTGTCATTCCTACTTCATTTGTCCAGGAACCAGAACAGTAATTTTTTTCCCTGTGATATCACAACTGGTACTTTCCTTTAATATCCTGCTAAAGAACAGAAGAGAAACAGAGACATTTCATCCAAATCAGCAATCCCCCAGTGAAACAAATTCACAGTGCAAAGAGAAACACCAAAACTTGGTATTCTGTCTATCTGTTATATCTTTCTGTGGTTTCTGTAAAGCACAGTCAGTGTTCTCACCCTGCTCTATTAGCATGTGGTAAAGGTATTAACTGGGGTAAAGGTAGCTGCTGTGCTCCTTTGGTGAGGTAAGAACTTTACAGAAATAGATGATTTGGTTATGAGCAAAACCTTGAAATCATGAACAGTAAATGAGTCAAAATTCAGAAGTTATTTAAAGAACCCAATTTCTTTCCCAATACCAAATCTTAAACCAGTGTCATAAGTAATTTAGACACCTGACATACATTTTGAAGCAGTTGGTTCAATGATAATGCTATATGCCTCTAGCAAGTAATTTTTCTTTAAAATATCTCATTAGAGTAGCCTAGCTTCTTTTCCTGCAAACAGAAGACCTATAGCTGTGAGCTGCCAGTAATGTGAGTTCAGCCCTTTTGAGCGTGCGTGAGGAGCATGTAGAAAAAGCTCCAGCCCTTTAGTTAGGAATTGACCTGCTGCTGCTGCCAGCTCTGCTGCATCACCACCATCATCTGTGTGCAAGCTGGGGACAAGCTGGGAAGTAATTTCCTCGTCTGGTCTTTTCCCTTGATGGCACTAAAAGTGTACCAGGTCCTCACTTAAAAATTTAAAGCAACAAGAGAGCTCATGAGTGTGTTCATCTATAAGAACAGCTCTTTATTTTCTAGTAGTCTTCTTGTAAGCAGATGACACTAACAGCAGAATGGGTATCTAGTAACATGGAAATAGAAGAAACAAACCTTGTTTGTTACTTGAAGTGTCAGATGGTAACCCAGGGTTTGTCAGTGAAACCCTGGATTCTCATGCTTATTCTGAATTCTCTGCTTTGCTCTTGAGCTAGATAAATCCAGCTCCAGTACAGTGGCAGACATATCACTGTGAAAATCAGCCCATTTGTATTGGTGTGGGGTGTGTTTCTGGCTTTATGTAAGCTAAGCAGTATATAGGCTTACACATTTAAACTTAGCTTCCTATTTTATCCTACAAGTTAGCTGCTTATAGAATCTACTGCCAGTGCTTTTTGCTATCAGTGCCCAAACATGTGCATTAGGGACATTACACAAGCTGACAGTCAGATACTGGTATCTGCAATAAGTAATTAATCCCTTAAGCACACAGGAATTTTCTGTCAGTCGAATTGTCTTGGTACAATTTCCCTAAAATAAAGCTGATAGGTCATGGCTTATCTTTCATCAAAGTTTCTTCTTGGTGTCACAAGATTTGTCTATTTTTACCATCTGCCTTCCCAGTTTAAGGTTTGCCCTTTTGAAGCTGTAGGTTTCTGTCAGTGCTGATCAAGACAGCCATCAGCTGGAAATGGCTTTTATATTAATTGGCCAGGTTTGGTTTGGTATTTTTTTAATATGCATTTGTTTTTACTATACAGTTTATACACACAAAGAGAATTGTTCTGTTGATGTGGCAATACAGTTCCTAAATACACATTTAATTGTGTATTTCACATAGGTCAAGAACCCTTCTACAAGAGGGTAGGAGAAACAAACAGTTAGGAATGAAGGAAGAATAAAGTGGGTTTTATACTGTTATTATACTGTTATTACTGTTTTTATACTGTTCTACTTTATTTTTTTAAGTAAGTGAAGAATTCTAAAATAGAGTATTTGCAGTTACTGTGCTTTACAGAATGTACACTGAAATCTAAGCAAATCTAAAGGTAGTATCCTAGTATCAGCTGGAAAGTGTTTTTGACACCATCCTGTGTTTTATTTACACCTTCCATATATGAGTGAGAGATGGCAGCTCGGGGAGCTGCCAGCCTGTTGCCACAGGGGTGGCTTTTCTCCTAGAGGTGTAATATTGAGACTTGATGGCACAGTTTCTCTGGAGCAGCCCAAGTCCTGGCAGCTGGCAGTGCACTTGGTGCTGCTTCCTTGTTGATGCCACTGAGACAGACACAGCCACTGACAAAGCAATAACTGGGGTGCTGATGGAAAACAAGGCTGCTTCAGCTGTAGGAAACCATTTTAAATATGAACCAGTCTTTTTAGAGGACTCAGCCTTAAATTAATACATACTCTGAATAAAGTGCTCTTGAAGGCTGCTTTTCCCCAGGAAATATTTTTTCCAGTGATTTAGGGAGAGCAAGCAGTCAGTCATGTTAGGGGTGGAGAGATCTGGAGCACAGGCACCTCTGGGTGCACTGTGGTGCTGCCTTGCACCTGTTCAGTGAGATTGCTGGGATGAGGGATAAAAGATTGCTATTAGGTAATACAAGTGGTGATAGAAACATGCTGACAAAAGTGGAACAGACTTTATGGTCCTCTTGTCAACAGCAGCAGGCCAGGGTTTGTTTCTAGTCTCAATTCTGGCTATGGGTGCAAAGAAGCTTTTCTTTGAGAAAGAAAGGAATGGAGCTCAGGTCTCTTGCCTGTTTCTCATCGGTGTACCTGTGTTGGGGCTGAGACAGAACCACTTCACCCTGCTAAGTCTCTGCTGCCAGAACTCATCCAGCATTTACAGCCATCTCAATGTCTTCCTAAAGTGTCATCTCCATTTCTGAGTCAAAGGACAGTAAGGTCACAGGTCTGACGGAACAAAGATCCCTTAAAGGATTTAATACAAATGCTGGGTAAATCCTTAACTACTAAGACAATTCCTCATTTCATTATTTTATTTGACACTCTTGTGTCAAAGGCATGTGCCCTTCACTAACCAAATGCTGCACTAACCAAAGCACTTCCACATTTAGGGTAGAGTACGCTTGATATTTTTTATTTAGCAGTAATTTTTTTCCCCAGTGCTTTATCACTTTATCTGTTTAATATTATTTTCCTGAGCTGGATGATTTCTTGGGATTTTTTGCCTCTGAAGAATTTATTTCTATCCATTACAGACTAGCACAGCAGTAAAAAGTGATTGGTGAGAAGTGGCTGAGTAATATAATGATCTGTCTCGAAACAGGAAGGTGTCTCTGGCTGTGATGAGAGAATCATGTTCATCTTGGGGATTATCTGGATTCTTCCATTTTAAGGGCTGAACTAAAACCCCTGAGGAATTCAGAATATCTCTGAGTTCCTGATATTTTAAGTGACTTCTGGTGAGAAAAGTTAACATGAATTTCAGTATGGAAACAAATTTCCAGCTTAAAGGTCATCTACAGCATGTTCAGACCTCCCACTGTTGCAGGACTGGCAGATTGTTGCTCTGCTGTGTGTTATGCTTGTAGAAGGCCATGCTTTTGTGGTTTTCCTCTAGTTTACATTTAGGTTCCTATCTATACTATTAAAATTGTCCCTAGTGGATTCTTCCTTTGATATGGGAAGATGCTGTCCTTTTGCTTCCTCTCTGAGGATTCGTGTTCCCCAGAAGACCACACTTTTCCTCTGTGCTTTTTTCATGTTAAAACTCCAGGGTTGCTTTGCAGCATCAGCACCACCATGTGTTTCTCTTTAGTCAGTTGCCCATACAGCTTTCAGACCTCTTCCCACACCCTGGTGAAGCCATTTGGAGTTTGGGGTCATGAGAACCAGTTGCTTTAGGACTTCTTTAGTAAATATATCCTTGTCTTTGATTTATCCATGCTGATTCTTCTTGCCTACATCTGATTCTTGCATTTTATCCATCCTGGTCAAGTTTAGTAATGCAAGTTAAGTAAGGTGAAGTTGCACGCAGGCAGAGCATAAACAAACATTTGGGTTTTTAGTACTTGAAGGGAGGATAGTTTTATTCAGTTTAAATAAATCATCCAGATGTGTGGCTGTATCATCTGAGCTGCATTTTGCCTGAAGAATCCTTCAGTTTAAAGGATTACCATGAGCTGCTGTTTCAAGAAAGTTTCTGAAAAAAGAAATTAGTTGCTGTTACAGTGACTAAATTATGGCATAAACATGACAAAAATGCTACAAAAATCACAAAATTATAGCCAATTATTATAAAAATACTAAAACTCACTCCCACAAAAAAAAGACGTAAGGAGAACTGTGGATGTGATTATGCATAAAATGCTGTTAAAAGCTGAAATAGAAAAAAAAAGTAGAAATAAAGCATTCTCTTCATCAGTAACGGGGATCTGGTGTGACTGTAAGAGGGGCAACACATGGGAGTGTTACATAAGTGCTGTTTAGTGCAAGAAGAGACAACATATGACCTTGAATGATGCAGGTATCCTGAATTATCTTTCTGTCCTGTTTTTTGCGTCCTATACTTCTATTGGGATTGCTACCGCTCTCTCTGTCTCTGTCTTTGGAGTGCTTGCTGGCATTTCTCCTGACAAGCTGCTGGCCTATTTGGGATCTCTAGGGGCTGCATCCCTACAACTCTGGCTGCTGTGATTATTTTAGTGCCGTTGCACATTTCCCTGCAGAGCAGCAGAGCTGTGCCAGATGTGGTCTATGTGCTTCCCCTGGGCCCGGCAGGGAGGCTGTGTGCCAGCTGGAGGGACACCCAGAGGGGGCTGAAGCCATGGCTTTGGTGCCTGCCTCAGCCCCTGGGAAAGGGGGGATCCCCTTCCTCCAGGTGAGGGGCTCAGGACACAGGCTTAGAGCAGACAGCGCTGGTTGCAGGTCCAGAAGTTCAGCTGAATGTGACAAAATGCTTTCCCACTCTTTCTGGAAATCTAGGCCAACCTGTGAGGTTGAGGGAAGGTAAGAAACCACAGTAAGTGAGAAGTGATCTGTCTGGGAGCAGAAGACATTTCCATGTTGGATTTATTGAATTATGTGTGGTTTGTGATGGGAGAGAGAAATCAGGACTTTCTTAGCTGGAAACAGGATGAGATAGCATTTGATTAGAAATCAGCATTAATGGGTTCTTCTGGAACAGCTTTACAGGTTCAATGAATCAAACAAAATGCAGAAGATACAAAGTTTGTGATAACAAGAAGGAAAAAAGGTTGTTTCTATCAATCCCAGAATACCATTGTCTTGATAAAATCATGGAAAACTGGGGTTTATTTTAAAAGGTGGGAGAAGTATAATCTTCTAGATCTTCCAATGCTTCCATTTCTTGATACCAGAAAAATTTCTGTTTGTGGAGTAGAGTGTCACCAGGCTCTTTCAGTAGATGTCTTTGCATTGCTGTTATCCCAAGGGCCTGGATTGTAGGGACTGAAAGGAACAGAGTTGATGTAGGGATGGGCAGCACGCCTCATGATAAATTCACCTTCTCTATCTATGTCATCAGTAAAAGAGAGGGATTCTGTGACAATTTTTTACCTTTTCTTTCACTGACTGTCCTACTTACTCCACAAATTGTAAATTATCTGCCTTCTCATTTCTCTTTAGAATATCCTTCAGTGTCACAGATACCATCTATTTTCTCTTGGGTGGTCTTACTGGTACAAATCTAACTAAATTTTAGATCAGTTTTTCACAGTCAGTTTTTATTTTTTCCAAAGCTGCTGCTTCTATTTTGGACCCAGGCAAGGAAGTATAGTTGAAAGCTTATTGATTTTTCCCAGCTAGACTAGTGGGTTTAATAACATAGGTCTGGCTAAAAACCTTATTTTGATCATATCCTGGGATACATCAACAATACTGTTTTGTTATTTCTTCTAGCATAATTTGTGGCTGTCAGTGCTATGCAAATATCCCAGCAATAAGTAGTAATGATATGGAGAGTGCTATGTTAGCCCATTTCATCAGGGAAAAATAAACAGAAAAATCTCAGGTAATTGATGCACTTTGAGATGCACTGCAAAACAAATGTATCTTCTTGTTATGAAGTTGCCATGATACAGTCTTTTGTTCACTGGATTGAATCTATTTTTTTTAATTCATGTGTGTTCCTAAATCAGCGAAATTTGGTGTTCAGGGTGTGTTTCTCCTTGCTGGTGATGTTCCAGAGCAGTTTGCACTTTCCCTGCAGTCCTGTGGGGTGAAGGGTGCTGAACAGCACTCGAATCTTGTAACACCATCAGTAGAAGAGCTGTGGTGAGTGTAGGGCACAGCAAGCAGTTGTTAACATTGAACTCTTATCTGAGGCTATTGAGTTTCTGGCAGCCATGGGAGGGACAGATCCAGGTACCCAAATGTTACCTGTCAGTCTGCAGCTGGGTTATATTAGCAGCTCCAGCACTTGCCTCTTCCCTCTATACTGTCCAGCAAAGCCTGTCCATGAGTGGGGACACATCCTGTATGTCTGAAAAGAGAGCTACAAGTGGGTGCTGCTTGCTGATGGCTGAGAGTGACAAGTGCAATTCTGTCCTGCCCCCGTGTGGGACAGGCAGCAGGAAAACAAGCACATCCCCTTCACTCCCTAATCCGGATCTCCTGCCATGAGCACTGAGGACACTGCTCTCCCAGCATGGCCCCTGGGGCCCCAGGGCAGCAGGCAGCAGTGCTGAGGTGAGGCTGAACCTGCATGGCTCCTACTGAGGTTTTGTAAGCTCAGGACTTCTTTCTCATCAGGGAATCACATTGGGAAACTGGAAAGGAGCATCTGAACCCCCTGCTAGTGTGTGGTGTGATGTGAGCTACCAGGCCTCTGTGGGAGGAAAGTGAGGCTGTCACCGTGGTGTTAATCAGATTCCTGCCAAGAAAAAAATAGCAAATGAGCTATTTTAGTCATCCAGGACAGCAGTGCAGTGGCTCTGTGACATGTACCAAATATAGATTACATGCACAGCCCAGGAGTGCTCGCCTGCCTGAATCGTGTCTTCTGCAGGTGTTGGCAGAACTTCCCCTCCTGGGATTTGTTTTCATTTACATGAAGCTATAAAGGCCCATGGGGCTGGTAAGGAGCAAGAGATAACTTTAACTTAAAATATATTAGTAAAAACAAAACCAAAAGCCTGGTGGTAAAGTGGAAGAAGTCAACTCTTACATTTTTTCCCCCTCCAAAATCAAAAGATATGGCTTTTTTTGGAAAATATATACTTATGTAATTTGTCCTAATTTTGGTTCTTAATAACCAGCATAGCTCAGTGAGAGCTGAATGGTTGCTGCAATTAACCCATGTAATGTTATTTGTGGCTCTTTTTGAGAAAGGACTGGTTTGTCCCAGCCCACAAGACTTATTTTAGATAATCACCATTTTTAAGTGCAAATGTGATTTTAAAGGTAGTTATTTTCGTCCATGAACATGACAGGAGCTTAAAAGCTTGAGGCTTACCTGAGCTTAAAAGCCTCAGTTTACCAGTGCCTCAGTTAAGGGCATGCTTGGGAGGTTTTATTCTCCAAATGCTGTTCAGACAAACCTGGCACGACTGATTCACCACACGTCCCCCATCTGCAGCCACTCTAGGCTGAACCCACTGGTTCTGGTCAGTCACATTTTGAGCAAGGGGTTCAAAGTAGAAATCCGAGTTCAGCAACCCTAAACCCTTACATTAGTAAACATAAAGGATTGGGCTACCTTTTCTTGCCCTTTGCTTGCCTTGAAGTGCTGGCCTGTTGCTGCTGAAATGCACAAGCTGCCCTGAAATAAAGCTGTGCTGCTCAAATACAAACACAAAGCAGTTTGTTTCTTGCTGCTAATGAAACACCAAAGCTGCTTGTCAGTGCCCTGACCCAGGCAGCGCCTCTGGGGAGCTGTGCTGAGAGAGGGAGCCCCACAAAGAGCTGCTCCAGCCACCCTCAGCCTGTGTTAGCTGGAGTGGGCAGAAAGGGCCTCCAACACTCCCTGGTCCATCAGCCCCTCAGTGCTGCTCACTCAGTGCTTGGGTGCTCGTTCTATCAGAGCTCTGCCTCTTAAACTGTGGATTATGGCAGCACTGAAGGAAAACACGACTCCCACACCCATTTATGAGGCATTGTTTAATGCTACCTTGTCACGAAATGGACTGGGGAGGGAGAAGGCTTTTAAAGACTTGAGAAAATGGCTCTATGTTGCTTGAAGAGCCACCTTTGTGGAAAAACCTTAACTGTGTACACACACAAGACCACCTACATATGCCTCCCTCTCCTGAGTGTGGTCATGGAGTGGACCCTGGCATCCTGTAGGGGTTCTCACCTGGCAGATGCTGGTTTCCCTGGGCGTTACATGCCTTCCTTGCTCAGCCAGCTTGCAGCTCCCATAGGGATGAGTTTGGGGAGTTTTCCATCACTCCTTTTGGCACAGGTCTGGCTGCTGAGTTTGGGATGTGCTGGCCAAGCAGAAAAGGGGGATGCTGGCACAGCAGGTCATCACTTTCTTGGGGGTAAATCTCTATCAGCCAAACCATGGTAAGGGTGAAGTAGGATTGCTGTTGAAAACAATGCAGGGAGCATCAGCTCAATGATGGTTTGTGATCTGTGGGATTACTGACTGCAGTGGGCTTGACATAGTTAGACAAGCCTGCAATGCAATAAGGTAGCTGGAGTAGCAAGAAATAGGAACTTTGTCAGATTCATAACCAGTGCTTTAACCACTGTTGCATCATCCCAAGGATGATGTGGTCTCTCTCCTGGAGAGCATTTGTACACCAGAGGAATGTTTTAAAGAAATGTACTTGGCTTTCTTAGTTAAAACCTCAGGGACAGGCCAGAACAGAAGAATCACCTTCAAATTCAGCAATACCCATTTTAAAGTGCACTCTATTGCAATTTATTGTAAAGTAAAAGATTGTACAGTTCTGACCTTAAAATTGCAGTTTCAAAATTGAATGCAATGTTATGTGCAGCACATTTTCTATGAAGTATCTTTTTAATTTTACAAGACAACTGAGTCCATATTAAAAACATGTATTTGGTGCTGACTGTAGCTTTGATTTCTCTATCAGAGAAACGCTAATTCAAGAGCTGTGTTGAAGAAATGCCTTGGGTTGGGAATATTTTTAACTGAAATGTAGCCTCTCTGAAGGCTTCAAGGGAATGGGCACTTTGCCTGAAGGGAGTCACACCAAAAGCTCTGCCCAGCTTCTAATCTACAGGTTTCCTGAAAAACCTTATCATTACACACTTTTGTACTGATATTCAGTCTGATGCAAACCGGATCTATTTGTATTAGTGCCCCTACCTAGCTCAGTTACCAGCATATATGTGAAATGCTGGATGACAAAATACACATGTAAGTTCCCATCTGATCTCAGAGATTAAGTGGGGAAAAATTCCTGAAAACTAGACTGAGAAACTGTTGGTGCCTAATAATTTTCCTGCGGGAGGGCAAGCTGAGAGGGGCTCCCAGGAGCCACACATTAGGCCTGATATGAACACAGAAGATGTAGGGTTTTGGGCATCGTGTGACTGAAAAGTGAACAACTCCTGTCAGCCAAGAGTGAAACTCCTCACCATGCTTCAAATCACAAGTCTCAACTTGGCCAGCAGCCCTGTGCTAAAAACACCCATTTCTCTCCAACACAATGTCTATAAGTGGAGCTAGGACAACTGTGTCAGTAGTCACAGAGTATCTCAACTTGGCAGGGACCTGAAACCATCATTGGGTGCCTGGCTTGGAGGCACGTGAACTTCAGTGCAGTGAATCCACCCAGCTCTGCCTGCAGCAGCAGGGTGCTGGAGGCACAGTGGCAGCAGGCACCCCGGATCTGCTGCCCTTGGCGTCGCAGAGCCTCCTGCAGCTGATGATTTCTGTCTCCAGCAGATGGCCCTGCCTGGCTCTCCCTGGCAGTCTCAGAGCAGGGAAATGGCATTGTGATCTCTGCACTCTACTCGAGACTGGCACCTTCAAAATCAGCCCAAGTTTAAGATTATACAGAAAAGTGATTTTACGTACACCAAACCAAATATTCATTAGTGCCTCAGGAAACAGCAAATTTGAATTTAAGATGTTTTTAGCAATAGTGGCTGCGTATCAGTGACTCAGTACTACCACGTCACAGCTGCAGAGTTTTGTGCATGTGTTTTCATGCCCAGCAAATTTATTTTCTGTAATTACAAGGACTAAAATGGAAAGTATGCAGCTAAGGCATCAGTTCTGCTTTTTAATGTGACTGGCTCTGGTCTTCTCAAACTTACTGGAAACATCACCATGACATATTTCCCCTTCCAAAGATCAATACCGGTTGGGAAAATAAATTGTAGTGGATGGAAACTGGCACTCAACAGCACTTGATTTCCACTTGCTAACTGCTGTTTACAGTAAAGCTAGATACATACTGAGAATCATCTGTGGTTTATATGAAGTGTTGGCTTTCCCTCAGAAAGATCTGTACTGTCTGCTAGTTTACTGGTTTCTAATGACAAAATACAACACTCCATTAATTGATTATGCCCTGTCATGCTTTTCTCCTGTAAGAATACAAGCCTGGCTTTTCTAAACGTGATGTAAATAAATTTCAGATTTCACACGTAATGACTTCTAGTCATGCATGTTTTGAAGTTAATTCTTCTAAAATGAGACAACTTCTGTTTCTACATTCAGCAGTCACCAATAACTGAGTGTAGTTCGAACTGAGCAGAATATATTATTCTATGTATCATTTGTATAAACTGTACCTGCAAAATTGGGACTCCACAGATTTGTTCCTGTATATCTTCTTTGAATTAAGGAACAGAATGAATCAATATTTGTTATGGAATATGGTTAATCTGTCCAAAGTTGTATGTAAGGATGGGAATAAAGATTTGGCAGTGATCCCTACACCAGTTAACTACAGCTGCTGATTTTTTGAAGAATTGGTATGAAAATGGTCTGCTGGCATTCTTGTGTAATTTTTACTTGAAGAATCATGAATACTTTGGCAAGCCAGAACTTTACATACACACTAATACCACAAAACTAAGATATAAAAGCCATTTATTCAAAAAAATGTGGTGGTGTCAAATCACATACACAAGCCAATATTGAGCTACAAACACAGACCAAACAGTTCTATAAACAGAAATTGGAGTGCTCATATACCATAGTACCTGAAAAAGACCGTTAATAAAAAGGAGTCCATAAGTATTTTTTTTTCACTTTTTCTATATGGCTCCTTGCTGAATGTCTTTGCCTAAGTTAGTGTACACTGAGCCAGAGGTAGAGTCCCAAGTAAAGCATCTAATGCCTCAGGGCTCCATTAAAAACCTTTATTCTTCTAAACAAAAGGAAAGTCTAGTCTATAGTTTTCTGTATGACACTGAAGAAAAGCCTCTTTGCTTGAACAGTATGGCATTCCCAAGCGCATTTGGCATTAACCTAGATTGAGACTGTGCTGTGTGGAACCACCTCAGTTCTCCTCCCCTTCAGACTCCGACTCTGGAAGAGAAGAGAGTGAAACACTTCATGTAGGTTGCACAAGGACATTGATTTGAGTAATTATATAAAAATAACAAGATATCCTTCAAAGACGAAAATGAAAATTTTCACCACACCGAGTACTTCCTAGGAAAGGCTGGCAAATCAAACAGAGAAAACAAGAAAGAAACACACAGCTTCAGGAGATGAAGGTTTACTCTGCTGCCCTCCATGGTGCAGCTCTTCATTTACGGATCTGCCACTGAAATTTTATCCATGTTGCTATGAATGATTCAGGTCCTCATCGACAGAGCCACAATGTGTACTGGAGCTGAGTTTAATAAAGGATCAGCATTATTTGCTCACTCTTCTAATCTCTATGAGTAGACTGTTCTACTCTCATCCAGGAAGCACCCTTGAAACTATTTGCTTTTCAAATATCAATCAGCATCACCATCTAGCTTATCTAGAAAGGTTACCCTACAGGAGGTATGAGAAACATGTACAAATCAATTTTTTAAATTATTTTTATAGCATAAGATAAAGTTCATTAAGTAATAGAAGCAGAAGAAGTAGAAGTAACCTAGAAGCAGGAGTACATATGCTTGTTTTGTAACCTAAAGCTACTTTGCATCATATTGTATTTCTGTGCTCACCTGACAGGAAAGGGCTCACTGCCAACAAACATTACACCACAGATCAGATTTCTGAGGGCAAACGTGGGCGGCGTGTTTTTACAGAAACATTTTGTCTCCGTTTGTACTGGACTTTGTAATTAAGGACATCTGGCAGAGGGGACATGCAGGAAAGGATAAAAATAAAGAGCAGCCGAGGCATACAAGCAGAAAATATTTTAGAAAAGCTTAATTAGACCAAGCTTGCCCATCCAAAATCTAAGTGTGAAAGCAGTTGCCATTTTTATACTGCTACCTGAACATCTGAATTGCTGCTAAGTTTTATTTGTTCCTAGTACATATTCCCTTCAAGTTTATAAAATTAATTACATTAAATGGATGAAAATGAACCTGAATAATTCTATCCATATCTATTACACATGGATTTATCTTCCCAACTGATGGGAAATTCTTTTTCCATGCCAAAAAACCATAACTTATTCAGTAGAAGTATTCTCCTATCAAGAACATGAGGACAACCAAGTTAGGGACTAAAGAAACTAGTTCCTCTTCTAAATAACCATTTTAAAGCAGCAAATAGAGACCACATAACGTTAACCTGGCCATTCAGCTAAAGCCAGTTTCAAGAGTCAGGGTGAAGGCAAGCTCATGCTCTGTGTCATTAAACTTGACAACAGCAAAAAAGGCACTGGGACAGAAAACTGCCTGGCTGCAGGTGTTAGCACCAAGGTACTCAATGCTGTCACCAGTGCAGAGTTCCTCCCTGCAGAAGTTGAAAGAGTTTATCTATTGACAAGTGGTACCCAATGAATAAAGGACTTCACAGGGACACCTTAATCACTGAAAAAGCAGCAAGTGTTGTTAGGCTTAGGCATGCCTGGAAACAATTGAGATGGTCATGCCTGCTGCTTTGTATTTTGAGTCCTGAATACTTCATATCCTGGCGCAACTGAAATATGAAAAAAAAAATAGTTTTGCGAAGAGACTACCATAGTTCTTGAAACGAACCCATACCTTCTTCAGCATTTTGCAGCCACTCCACAAATTTCTTCATCTGGTCAAGAAAAACACTTTTGCCTTTAGCAACATGTGCTTCTTTGTACCACTTGAGGATAGCTTCTTCACTCAGAACATCAGCTGAAATACAGATCAGTGTTTGTAAAAAAAATATATTCTTTAGAGATTAGCATTTGAACATGAGAGGACAAAGATTTTTTTAAAGGCAGCATACAGCTAATATGATTGCAGTGGAACAAGCTTTGCATGATCTATATTAGGCTTCAAATACAGAATATTTGATGCATATAATGGGTTCCAGATGCAATAAAATGTGTAATGTATTAGGCTTAAAATAAAGTATCAAATATTGTGCTTCTGTCAAGAAGAGCTCTTTCTTCATCTGTTTTAAATGTACCACATAAGATTGCTGGATAAAAGAAATATAATAATCAGCCTGCACATCTTGGAAGCTACCACAATAAGAATTACCATGCTTTTTCTTGCTGTTGTATCACAGAATTGTGCATGGTTCTAGAAGTCTGAAGTGACAGATACCTCCCGACTGAACACTTAAGAGACAGCCAGCAGGGAGTTTTTGCAATCATTTTCCCCTAAAGGTCTTATATTGTTTTTAGCTTGTAAGTTTTTAAGGTCACTATTCTGACCACCCATTTTAAGGGACTGGCTTGGAGGGACAGCACAGCTGACATTTTTATGTCAAGAATCAGGAACAAAATAGCTGTCAGTGAGGAGATGTGAGGCTGAGTACAATTCAGAATAAAGAAATACTAATAAATAGCAAGGACACTTATTGTTACCAACATATGCAAATTTAGGTCTAGCAACAGAACTCTAGCCCCAGGACAAAGCTCCTGTGATCCAGCCAAGTCAAGTATCTCAGTAATTGATGGCTGTAAAGGCAAAATCTGGGATCCACAATGGCATTTTGGCAGTTATGTAATACAAGAGGCAAGAACAAACAACAACATCAAGAAGAACAAAAAAATCAAACTGTATTTGTTCTATAAAAAGACTAAAGACAGCTTTCTACACCTCATTAAAATTTCCATTCTTTTTGTCTTTGAACAAACTACCCTCCCTGCCCAAAATCAACACATTTATGTACTTCACTGCTTCCCTGAGCTTCTTGGTGCTGTCCCACCCACTGGGTATTTGCTTGCCAAGGCACCAACCCTGACCATCACCTTCTGCTTCAGCCTAAAGTTAGAGCAGATGTGGCAGGGAAGGGAAGAAGACAAACTGAAATAAATGACACTAAAACCCCAAAGCATCTGATCAAATGAGACAGAAGAGACACATTTCACATATGCTGTTGAATAATAAACAGATGGAAGCAACCAGGGATACATTTGAACTTAATCAAAACTACTCCAAGACATTCAACCGTAACTGAAAGTGAAATCTCCTTGAAAATTAGGAATTTAGTAAGATTGTGTGACTGGAAATTACCTTGTCTCTCAGGAACCTTTCCAAAATAAAACCTCTTCTGCAGTTTACTGCAGCTGACAGTAATGCTGAGAAAATGCAGGGAAAAGGGGACTGAACTAGCTCTAGGCTTTTTTCCATACATATAAATTGTGCTTGGTGAACCTACAGGAGGGACCAAAAAATTCCACCATCTCCCTGAAATCACAACCTGCCACAATGAACTTTTTCTCCAATGTTACAGAAACGCTGGAGAGAAGAAAGAGGCTTTGAACATGTTGCATTAACTACTTGCTGGTAGTCCTCAGTAGCAGCTCAAAGGCATTACAGTATTTCATGAATCTGGATTTTAATTTAGCAAACCTGAAAATATTTCACATGGACTCCTGAATCTGCAGTTTAATGAAAAGGTGCATGTGAAAAGATTACATTTACCTCAGAGTCCTGAGGTTTGCACAACTACATCTGCAAAATTACTCAGGATATGACACACAGGACAGGCAAAGAAAATCAGGAGAGATTTCAGAAAAAACCCAACAACCAAAAAAACTAAAGTAGAGCAACCCTGTCCTGAGCTCAAGCTCTGGGGCACTGTGCACATTCACAAGTATGAAGCTGTTGTATAGAAGTGCTGAAGCCCGTTGCTTCATGACAGGTGACATTATGATACTGTACCAGGAAACACCTTCAGGTAGGCACATAGCTTAGTTCAAAAGTAATAGGACTCAAGTCTGTTTTTGTTTTGTTTTTTTTTTTTTGATTTGAAGCCCGTAAGCTCAATGGTTTTGTGGCCAAAGGGGAAAGTGCAATTTCTCCCTCCCTTCCCAAAACCCCAATCTGATAAAAGCAGCATGCAATCTCACTGTGTGCCTCAAAGATTAAAATGTTCTCAAGTCTGGAAGATGAAAAATTTGCCTGTATTTAACTCCATGGCAATAAACCTCCTACCCTAACAGAGAAGAACAAAATGCCCTAAACTACAAAAAGGACAACTGCAATGCTCCTTTAATTTCTAAGAAATGTTATGTGTAATACATTCATGCCTCCAGTGCTCATAAGGGATGGCATTCTCCCACCTGCACAAAGATGCTCAATTCAACAATCATGCAGGGCAGGGTATAGTTAATCATACCTCTAAGTTGCTTTGAAGCAGTGGGAAGGGAAAATGGAAGGAGGAGGAAGGGAAAATGGAAGGAGGATGAAGGGAATGACTAATTTTGTATATATATAGTTATTCCTCATTAAAGTTGATTATAGATATATTTTAATGGCTGAAGCTGAGCACTGCAGTTTGTGGGCGTGTGCACATCATTCTCACTGCAGTCCCAGGTGATGTCAGCCCCAGAGAGCTGCTTTTCCTGCAGGTGCAGCCAACTGCCACTCAAACCACCCACGAGCAGAGCCTCCAGGGATGTCCCTCATGAAAGGGAGAAGCTGCAGAGCAGAGAGACTGAACAGCCCAGTCTCTTTTCTTCAGGGTTAACTGGAAAGTTACTTGAAGTTCGGGTCTCAGCTTTGCACTCAATCACCCGGTGCAAATGAATTCCTGCTTTTAACTCAAACCACATAGCCACGGGCAGTAAAGGGAAAAGCACACCCTGGCAACTGCCAACACAGTCAATCAATCTGCAAAATTCAACTCTATTGCAGCTAACTCAGCTGGGAGAACACAGCCTTCAGACAAGGCTTCTTTCAATGCAAGGAATGTCACCCACAGTACAGTTAAGGCCCTTCTGGTTTGTTTTGGGTTTTTCCCAGGAAAATTTTGCATCAAGTACCACAAAAAGTACTTGAATAATTAAGATATTTGAAGATAATTGTAGTCCATCAAAAAACAAAACCCCTGTGTGAAGTGAAACTTGAAGATTCCTTTCTTCTAAGTGTTCCCTGCAGAATTTGAGAATCTCTGTCAGTCTGCATCATTTGGTTGCTGTATCTCTGTACTGCAAAAGAATATCTCTGAGGTCTAATTATGCTTCAAACCAGAGTCCTACTTCATATGCACTTGCAATCAGTTATTTCTTGCATTTTGTAAATGTTGTCTTGAATTCTCATGAAAAAGTACACAGAGGCTTTGTGTTTGCTACTCAAAGGGTGAAATTCTGATCCTCATGAAAGGAACGATCATTAATTTCAACAGTGTTAAGATTTCATGTTTGAAATTTCAAGGATATACACAAACTAAAAGAAAGGGATCAACAGGTGAATATGATATATAGCATGTATTCCAATAACAACAGTGCTTATTTTACCAACAGTGAAGAGACACACTGCAGCACAGAAGGAACTGGCAAACAACATACGTCTTACAATGCAAGCAAAGAAGCCAGCAAACTTCCTGAGCGCCACTCAGAATTCAGCAATTCTTATTCTGCAACTGGCTTTTAGATCTTGGTCAAAATGCAGCTGTTTGATAAACAATTGTACTGGCTTAAAGTGAAAACCAGAGAAGCAACATTATAGCTGGGAATCAGTATAGAACTGCACAGGTTATTTTTCTCTATACTGTCTCAGGAACACAAGGGTAGAGTAATAATAATGTTAAGAAGCTTTAACCAACTACAGAACTGTTTTTGCAAACTATATCTACAAGCCAGTAAGAAGCTGCTGCTACTTAAAGGAAAATAGGACTTGGGTTTACATTGGGGAAAAAATGGATGCTCTGTCTTGTTTAGAGACAGAATAATAAATTTTTAAAAATCAACACCACAGACTTTCAAGATCTTCTAGGTGCTAATGAGCCCCAGCTGTCAACATGTTTAGGTATTATCAGGCAATTCACAGGAAAGTAATCCAAGGGCTATTTCAGGATGGAAATATGGAAAGCATTGAGATGCAAGATGCTGGACAGCCTGATGAGAGTAGTCACAGCACTAAATTAGTCAAAGCGTGACTGGCATTAGGTGCCTATCATCAGTGCTGACTATTTTTATGCCCAGGAAGCACTCCCCCTCATAATGAGTAACAAGCAACAAACTGAATGGGGATTCGTGCTGGTACAAAGCTGCATTTTTATCTGCCCATTCAGATATTCAGATACCTTTATTTGTCACTAGATGAAGTTCATTAGGGACCCTGAAACCTCTCCAGATCTTGTGCATATTACACTTAAGAACAACAGAAAGGGGACAAGGGGTGTCTGCAGCTCCCTCACCACTGACACAGCCAGTAACAACTTTAGAAGGCTTTTTTTCCTCAGCTATTAGGAAACAGAAGATACATTGTCATTGGGAATTTGTCATTGTCATTGCTTTATTTATCTAAATAAAGCACATGTCTCCAAAAAGACTCGATGGCTTGTTTTTAGCGGATAGATACGAACTGGGCAGAAGGAGAGGGTGAAATCTACCAGCACTGAAACAAAGAAGAGGCAGGCAGCACAGCACTGCACAAACCACACCATGAGCCACTAAAGCTCAACAGAGTCCCGTAGAAGAAATAGGAATTGAAGGCCTAGTGCTCCCAGCATCTTCCCTGGTTGACAAAGTAGCATGTCCTCACCTGATGGACACTTTAACTCCAAAGCTGCCAAAACCAGAGGGAGCTGACGCTTCCTGCATCCAGCACCCACACGGGCCCTATGGCAGTGGCTGTAAGGTCAGGCAAACAGTTGCCAGCAGGCAGCAGGTTTGTCAAACAGGGCGGATCCAGCTTCAGCCTAAACAGGGCCAGGAAGGGCTGGCAGCTGTGCTGCCACATGACTGCATCAGATGGCAGAGGCAGGTGCTACAGCACGCCTGCCCCAGAGATTCCAGGCAGGAATACAGGCACAGCACATATTGGACAGACCATACGGTAGCTCCAAATACTCCTCTAGACATCATGTGAATACCAAACAGGATTGAGGCACCTGTAGTGCTGAGGCTGAAGTCTTCTCAGCCCTACAAACAAGCCTGCCCAAGTAATCTCCTGAGTCAGAATAAGAGCACATGGGGTGAGCAGAGTAGATGGGAACTAGGTTCTTCAAACATATTAAGTTTAATATACAATTCAGTGATTTATTTTCTTTTTGATTTTAGAATGCTTTGGAATTTCAGGACTGCTCTTGCAGGCTAACACTGTAATGAATCTACAAAAATTCTGAAAGCAATCCTACACAAGACTATTTCTGGCTTGACCATCAGTTATGCTCTGAGTGCACAGCAATTACGCCTCTCATTCACCATGTCCGAAGCAAATGTTCTTTTCCAAAGAAAACTGAATCAAGTGACTGCTGCAGCTTGCAGGTTCAAGTTGTTCTACGGTCATTAATAGTATTTACAAATTGTAGAATTTGAGGGCAGAAGGACAAGGTGCATTGCTTTTTCATTTATCATGGAGGCCACACTATATTGAAAGAAGGATAGAAATAAATCCACATGACTCACTTCCTTTTGCCTTCTGAAACCATGAAATTATTGTAACAACTGGAACTCATTTGCCTTGAACATGTACCTGGACTCAACAGAGTGAACAAAGATCAACGTTAGGTTTCTACTCCTGCTGATTTTTCTTCTCCAACTATTTATAGCAAGAACAAACTGTTTGGCACCCACCCATCACACGCGGTGCAAGACCATTAGTCTCTATGACAACCTGATCAGAATAAACTTGTGAAGAAGTCAATTTCACAATAAAAATAAAATCCATCAAAACTATAGCACCTGCAAAAAATTGGCAGGAAGAGAAGAATAAGAAAAGCTCCTTCTAGTAGGAAGTGAGTAAAAAAACCCTCCAACTCCAAAGCCCTGAAAAATCTTCCTGCTAGGAGGGTTTGCGTGCTCAAGGTTTCTTAAAACCAAGCTCTGATCTGCTGAAATCTGCCAGAAATTTATAGAAATGTCCTCCTAGAATTGATTTTATACAAGGACTAAACTGCACATGAAATGACTGGACAGTGCTTGATCCTGCTCACATCTCTTGAATGGGATGAAAGCAACAGAGGGAGACAAGGGCTTGTTTTGGCTTTTCCTGCTGCCACACACTCCTTAGAACTCTCAAAGCACAAAGTATTCCAGAGTTCAACACCAGCACAGCCTTCTCATATGCACTACTTGGTTAAACATCATAAGAGAGTGGTTGACACTGAGAATTCAAGCACAGAATACAACAGTGGATTCTACACTTTTACCTTTATAAAAGAGTACCACTATCTTCTGAAAGGCTTTCATGAAGTGGATGTTGTCATAACAGTACTCCTGCACCTTTTGGAGTAGGATCAACTCTGACTGGCCTTGAGTGCTGAACACAGCAAGTAGGGGGGCATATTGCTGAAAGGAAGAGAGGGTAAAAAATAAAATGCATGTCAGTATTCTAAAAAAGTTTATTTTTAAGTATAAACATAATGAATTTCATTCCTGAAAATGTTTCACTGAACCCTTAGATTTACTTGCACACTACATTTTCTAAAACACATACAATGCATACACACAAATATCCACGGTTTTCTGTAGCATGTTCTGCATGCTTAAAGTTAAAATTCAGTACCACTTAGTTACTGAATTCTTAAAATCAATTTATAAAGCCCACAATCTGGCATTTCTTCTGTCATACATTTCACAATGCACCATTCTGTTCATTCAGGAGTGATGCTTTACAGATGTTCATAACATATGACATCCCATGATGAAATACATGAAAAAAAGTCTCTAGTTTCACAGGGGTTTTAGAAGTCCCAAGGAACTGAAATAAAGTAAATTATTCCAAGTTAACTGTGATCAACTGTCCTTATTTTTTCCTCATTACCACAATCAAGAATATCATGACAGCCTTTGGTAAACAGCAACATTTTCCAAGCACAGTATTAACTGCTCATGTTACTCTGACAAGACAGTAGTGGTACATTTCACAGTCTTTTTTTGGTGTTTGTTACTCTCATAAAAATAAAGCAAAAACTTACTTGTTATGCAATTTCCCCCTCTTATTTCAGATCTTAAAACTAAAAATTACACTGAAGGACCCTATCTTTCCTTAAAAGCTAGTGTTTATATCCATATCTCTCCAATTTCCTGCCATCTTAGCCTCTGATGAGTTCAGCTAAGACCACAATCTTAAAATTAAGATAATATTAAGAGCATTCTTCAGAGATGAAGTTTAATTACCTTTGATCATCAGAGACCTTAGCCAAATATACATTGCATACTACTATTTCATCTGCTCTTGCACTCATCAGCCTTTCTTCCAAGTTTTCAGTAACCCCCAGTTTGGCATTTTCCAGCTGGACTTGCAATGGCCTGAGATCATGGAGTTGTGATCTGAGTGACCAGGGCTACTGCTGGTCTTAGTCAGGTGACAAACCACCCATCACCCACAGCACTGATGGGCATGTTTAAAAATGGTACACTTCAGCACTTCTCCACAAAGGGCTAATCCTGAGGGTTTTATCCAATATGGTCCATGGAAATAATTAGTAAAACACATGAAAATCAACTGAAATTTGAAAGGTTGTTCCAAAATGGGTTTTGCAATAATTATCAGCTGTTTAAGAGAGCATGAAATCACAACAGCCACAAGCAGCTCAGCAGGTTGATGGTATTTAGTACTTTTGGAAGGAACTCCCTTAAAATGGCTAGATTTAGCTAACATCAGAAGCCAAGTTTTTCCACTTCTGGCAGGTATAGCCACATCTTTAGAAACAATGTCAGTGCTTTGGTAAGGGCACTGAAAAACTTGTGCAGGCTGTGAGTAGCTCTTTTTCCCCTTTTAGCCCTTGTAGCATTGAGCTAATCCTACAATTTAGGCAGATTGTAGGAAGGCAGGGCAATATACAGTGCAGTTGGTCTATTTAATACCCTCAGCAGATCTCACCCCCATCTGCATGTTTGTGAAGTGCTGCTGTCTACAAACATTAATAACTTCTAATAAAAATCCAAGGTTTTCAGTTTGGAAGTAAACTGTCTTCATTTTGCCACATCTAACTTCAGCCCCTCCACATTCCTCCCTCACTTCTCAACTGGTACAGGCTCACAGTTATGAGTTTTATAGATGTCTAAATGACTAAGGAACCTTCATATTGCTGGCTGAGCAAGTGGCATTATTTTCCATTTGTGTCATGTTAGGGAGCAGGGGGTCAGCACCCACACTGCTGTGAAGGTCACCAGAACCTTGCCTGCAGTGAGGATTGTCTGGAAGATTTTCCTCACCCATGGAGAACATCTCTTCTCTGCACTGGAGGAGGCCGAGGCACTAAGCCCCTCCAGTGTCACAGTGAGGTTACTGGGACAATGAGGAGCTTATTCTGTGAGATCCAGGGCTGAACAGTTTGCCCTGTCTTCTCCTGAGGTCAGCTCCTGCTGGTCCTGCCATACGGATGGCACACATGCCTTTTACTGCACTGGCCAAGTATGCTGGCTCATGGCTGCCCACCTCAACCCTGCTTAGGTAGCCACACATCCAGCAAGGCTTTGTAAGATCTGTGAACTAGGTCGATACTATGTGTTCTGACCCATTTCATCTTTTCACCAGGGGTGCCTTGTGTACAACTTACTGAAAGAATCTGGGAAGTTAGAGATTGGTTAGAAACAGATGTGAAAGCTCTGGCAATGTGGTTTGTGAAAGTTACCTGTCATACAAGAAGAGAGCCACACAAGAATAAATCCCACCATCTGACATGTCACACATCAGGTATGTATTCACACACAGCCTGATCACAGCACCAGGTCAAAGCCACTCCCTGACTGTTTCCTGGGACATTGACACACAGCAGGGCACAGAACTGAGCTCTGTACCATCCTAACACTGCTAATCCCCTTTCTGGAGCTGGCTCAAACACTGAGGTAGCTCAGAGCCCTAAGAGAAGGATCCAAGATCTGTCTCTATCCTAAGAGGAAGGATGTGAAAAATGCGGTTTCATTTTCAAAGACTGAACTGTAAAGAAGCAACTATCAAAGTCTAAATTTCTATTTCTATTGCTTCTATTAAAATCTTAGTCCTGAGTGCAAATAGTATATACCCCAAACAAATTTTCCTCTGTTTTTAAAAAGTGGATGTACCTAGAAAGATGCCTATCTTATGCAGGCAAGATGCCTCACCTAATTAATTGGGGTGATGCATAGGACTAAACATCCAGTCAACAGGATTTGCACAAAGCCAGCTATGTTTCTCTTTTCCCAGAGTTCAAATATTCCACAAAGTGTTTGTTAATTTGCCCTGCAGTACTAGACAATAAATCTCAATGGATACTTTGTTACAACTCAAAGAGAGATAATCAAATTTTACATCAAAAGAATAAGAAAAACAATGTCTCTCCTCCTTCTGGAAACCATCTTGTCTTTCTCCTTCTATTTGAGCCACTTGAGAAACCTTAAAGGCATTCAGTCTTACCATCAAAGACTACACAATATCCCAAGAGACAGCATTTCTAGGATTACTGATTGGGAAACCAAATTTAGACAAAAGGACAGCAGCAGTAGGAGCTAAACCAACATGGGAACACCCAAGTATGGAGAGACATCCAATATGAAGGAAGATCTATTTTACCATAAAGAATAAATCCCAGATTGCTTCTGTTTCAAGGTAAACCTTTGAAGCCCTGGCTATGAGGGAGTATTATTCTGGTCACAGATTACCTGCTTCAAAGGCTAAGTCTTCTTCTGTGGAATGAAGAAGCTTCTGCTCTCACATCCAGTGTCTTGCACTGTACAATTACTTCAGACTTAGATGAGGAATACCAACGGTGGCAGTGATTGATGCTTCTGCATTGCTTTGGTGTTTCTTTTCTATCCCAAGGTCTTTAGAGTTTTTGTACCAACATGCAGTGGTAGTACTGCAATACTGCAGCCTGTCTTTCTATATATTCAGTTCCCTCATCCTTAAGGACAGTAGCTGGATCAGAGAGTAACCACACTGTATGTACACACAGTCCAAGCCAGCTCCTGGCTTATCACTTGGACAAGTCACTAAGTATCCAGCTACCACAGCCAACATTGGCAACAACCAATTCACAGATTTTGGCCTTGGCATTCCTGCCTGGATCTATGCAGCCCTCTGCACAGCCAGCACAGGTGCTGCCACACCATGCTCCCAAAATGTCTTTGCTCCTGGCAAAGACATTGCAAAGGCAGTTCCTGCAGGTTTACTAGTCAGGTCTGAGCAGGATGAGTCCCAGCAGTCACTTAGCCCTGCCCCAGTGCAAGGAGGCTCTCAGGGCCCTGGCACCCTGGGAAAGCACAAGGGAAGAGAGGTTCAGGCTGTGACCACCTTGGCTTGCCCTGGCACTGTGGAACTCAGGGCAATCAATGATCTGAACTACCTCAGCCCTCAGCATGCATTTGACAGAAGTCACACTATACACAATGCTTGGTATGCTCAGCATCAGCCTTCAAAAATCTAAATCTCCCAGATTTAAACAGGTAAAAAACTTTGACAGCCAAAGAATGTATTCTGTAAATTCACAGCACTCTTCTCCTCTTCACCCATGCACACACCTTTAGATGTTTGAGGGCCTGCTCTGCAACCAGCTCTTCTTTCTTGTTCCATTCCACAGCATTCATGACACAGGTCCAAAGGAGACCAATCACTGCTGGCTCTGGCAGCTCATTTCTTTTCATTTCCTCTTTTACATAAAGCACTACCTGGAGAAGGAAATAAGGGACATTTCCAACGAACCAGAAATGATGCTGACTTTCCAAACACTTGTAGTCATTTACAACATCATGGTGTAGAAGCAATAAGAGACAAAATTAGAACAAGATTTTGACTGTCCCCTCCAACCTAACAGTTAATGCAGTTAAAGGAAATACATGCTCAAGGATAAATGAAGGAAAGCCACTCCCATCCCACAGACAACTATGTTTGGAAATACAGAGGATATTTTGTCGCTTTAGTCTTAAAAGAGCACAGAGTGAACAGATGAATAAGTTAAAATAGTTTGAAGAAAAACAGAGGAAATCTGTTCCTCTCTACCTAATGTTGATTTAAGTCCTTGATTATTATTATATAAACAGAAAGTTGTAAAAAACCACTTTTACCTCCTTAATTGGGCATTCCTGAGAGAGACGTTCTTGCAGTTCTTTTTGAAGTTCTTTACGAGTCCCCAGTGACTGCTGAACTCTAAGGAAATCTGAGAGCTCTTTTAGACCTGCTTCAGTAAAATACTTGGCAAAGTGGTCCACATTTTGCCGGTTGGCTGGAAATAGTTCCTAAAAAGACAGGAATGCTCTCTGTTAAATGACCATCTATGACTCTTGACAGAATGGAAAGAACATTTTTTAAGAATGAACAGTGGGAATAACCTGTTACTTGACTTAAAACACTGCTTGTATCCACACTTGAAAAGTCAACACTTCATTCATATTGCAGTGCTTCACTGTAGTAGAGGGAAAAAATGATGTCCAGTTACACAAATAAGCTAACACCCACTCCATGTGAAATGGATGTACTTATGAACAGCCATGAGCCAAATGTGTTGCTCAAAGAGGAACCATAAGAGGAACCATACTTTTTCCAGATTCCAAGAGCAGGGAAAGTACAAAGGAATAGATGGCAAAGCACATTTGTCATGCTCTCCCAGTGCATCCACACATTTATCTCTTAAGAAAAATACATTGAACAATACATAAGTGGCCCAGGCACCCTGACATACCACATTTAACAAAAATCACAAAATCCACTATGTACTGTTAACATTAACTCCTGTAGGCATTTCTAATTAAAAAGCACTGTCAATTTATGAAAGTCCAGCTACTTAGAAAAGTTAAAATTATTCTTAAAAATCACTATAGCAAATGCCCCATCTTGGAAAACATTCAATGGCATTTGCTTACCATCCATTCTTGGTGTCTTAACCATGATCTGTGGGATGAATAACCCTTTTCTTAACAAAGAAGCAGGAGACTTTCCATCTATTTACTTACTGACCAATGAAATTAAGAAATTTTCATGAAGGCATCTATGCTAGGCAACTTTATCTGATACTTTACAGTTGTTTAAAAGAGCAGAGTAATGAGAGCCAACAGCTGAAAGTTTAAGTCAGTCAAGCTTGAAATAGAAAGATGCAGTTTTCTTCCCTGCCTCCCCACACAAAACCAATGTAATTAGCCCCTTTCCCAGTTAATGGCAAATTATTTAAGACTTGACACTTAAAATCAAGTACAAATTGAAGAGACAGAGGGGCATGGGAGGCTCCTTACTTGGGATACTTGCTTAATTACGTATTATTGAGGTAGAAACAGGAAATACTGCTGAGTCTCCAGGCACTGCTACGCAGGATGTATATCTGACTGCATTATCACAGCAGCAATCTTTCTGAAGGATTAAAACACCCCAAATGATCTTCAGAAAGACACTGGGAGAAAAAGGCACATGAAATTGCTACATATTCATCTATTCTCTGAATACCTTGCTACAAACCCAGAACACAGGTTTTGAGTCCTAAGGCTGAAAGCCTTCTGCACTGTACCTACTAGGTCTGCTTCCACCACTGCAGGACCATTTATGCTACCTAGATGGCTACTGCTGCAGAAAATTAGCTTACTATTCATTTACTATACTATTTTAACACTGCTGCTTCAGAAAGCTCCATTCAAACCTAACTCCTTATACTTTATATACCATTTGCAGAAGGAAAATGTATTTAAAGAAATAGCTTCTTATGCCCATATGCTGGTATGTTTTGTTAGCAGTGGTTAGGAAAAAAATACCATTTATTTAATTCCCAAGCCCCATGTATACAGTCTCTCAGAAGGCATCTGACTACAGGAAAAATAGAGACAGAATGTAAAACCATGTGATACTTAATATTCCTGAACCTGTATCAGTGCTACAGCCATAACAATATTGCTGTGTTTCAAAACATTTTAGAAATGCTAGCGAGTCTGAGGGGGAGTTAACAGGCTTACAGCAAACTACCATCTGCATTTCATTTCCTTCTTTCTCCCTGGGAGAGATAAAGATTATTGAAAATATATTGTACTTACTAGCAATCTCTTATCGAGGTTGGCTTTTCTTAAAGCAGAGGTAACAGAATTGGCATCTTTCTCTGCCATCCATGCTTTAAAAAGCTTTACAGCGAAAGAGGCTGCAATCCCTATCAGAGAAAAGCACAAAACCTGTTTCAGCAATTTTCAACATAAATGAGAGTTGACTATAAGAAGTTCAAACTTACAAAAAAGTTACAAGACTGTGGAATGAAAATGCATCTAGGACAGCAGAAACAAACACACAGAGCTGAAATGCCTATTTTCTTCTTTAATGCAAAATTAGTTTTCGGAATTATGCTAGATTGTTTGAAAATCTTTTCATTTGATATTGCCCATCTCCATTTAGTTGTTCAAAGATTTTCTTTGCAATTACTTTTCCTACATTCCTAATTCACAGACTAAGTACAATGCAAGAGGAAAAATTATGCATTAAATGGATAGAAAACAAAGGCACAAAGCAATAAAGAATAATCAAGAACAAGAACTAAAAAAACATATATTCAAATGTCTTAGCAAATCCTGGAATAGGGTTAAATAACTTTGCAACTTCAAGGTAACTGATTGTACTATGTTCTCCTAGGAGGCATTTAGTAGCCAATTTTACCAGGCACAAACACTAGTTTAAGTGAAAAAATTCCTTCCTCGAGGCAAAACTTAGTATTTTGTGTATTAAATCAAACCAACTCTACCTCCACTAGCTGTGGATTTCCCAAGGGAGTTAATAAACCATTAGGCCCACATCTCCCATTTCCTAGAGTAGCACCACCACCACAACTGCTCCAGGTTCTCCACTGCAAGTGCAGGGAGCTGAAGGAAGCTGAAAGGTCTGGGAGATGGAGCTCATCCTTGAGGAATGCTGCCTGTAGGTCAGTTATGATTCTCCCTACTACACTCATACCCACATCAGGGCTACTGAAGGCAGTCATAAGGGTAATGCATAACAAGTACCACTAGCCTAGGCTACAGCTGGCCGCTTTAGTTTTCTGTCTCACCTCCAGATAGTCCAGAAGCTCTCAGAGCTACATGGGACCTACTGGTGAGAAGGAGCTTTATCACTCTTAGCCACTTTATAGATAGATATTCATTATTTTATTTCTAGGATACTTTGACTAAATGAGTCACCAAACAAGAACAGAAGAGACTATTCCCAGACCACTGTAAAGTTCACTGACAGTCTACACATCTTGACTGTTATGGCAGTTTTGGCAAGCTTATTTCAGGAGCTTAATGGTGAGACATGATCCTTAGAGAAATATTGGACAGAACCAGGGATACACCATGCCAGACCAAGAGAGGCCTCAAAATACTTCCTTGGGCTTGTTTTACATGTTGGACATGATGCAGCAATCCTAAGTGCTGCAAGCTGACTAACCAAGACTAACAAAGCCTGGTCAACCAGCAGGTGACTTTGGCATAACTTCCGTTCCAAAGACACTTCAGCCTATCCATGAGCTCATGTGCTCAATACCAAAATTGAAGGGAATGGTCTCTGTCACCAAGCATTGTCCCAATCCAACTCACATCCTACACATTTTTGCTGGTTTTAGCTTAAAACAAAGCAAGTTTTATGCCAGTGTCACTATTAGAGGGTGTGCTGTTTTCAGCTGGGGTAGAGTTAATTTTTTTCACAGTGGCTGTATGGGGCTTTATTTTGGATTTATGCTGAACACTGGGTTAATAATACAGATATGTTTTTGTTATTGCTGAGCAGGGCTTACAAAGAGCCAAGACCTTTTCTGCTTTTCCAACTGCCACGCTGGCAAGGAAGCTGGGAGGAGACACAGCTGGGACAGATGACCCCAACTGACCACAGGGATATTCCAGACCATATGACATCATACTCAGTATATGAAGTGGGGAGAAGAAGCAAGAAGGGAGGAACATTTTAGGTGTCTTCCTAAGTACCTGTTATGTGTGATGGCACCCTGCTCTCCCGGAGGTGGTTGAACACCTGTCCATTGGAGGCAGTGAACTAATTCCATGTTTTGCTTTCCCTGTGTGTGCAACTTTTGCTTTCCCCATTAAACTTTATTTTAACCCATGAGTTTTCTAGATTTTACCCCTCCCATTCTCTCCTTGATCCTGCTGGCGTGGGAGTGAGTGAGCAGCTGTGTGGGGCTTGACTGCTGGCTGGGATTACACCAAAACAGGGAGAGGCTGTTCTAGGGCTTCACTACCCACATATTTTCAACTTACTTCTCATTTACAGCCCAAATTTATCACTGGCCTGTTCCTATACTCTGTGCACGTGCTGCCACTCTTTTCCTTTAAAATAGCTCTTCTCTTTTTGTTTGCTTCGTTCTTTTTCCCCTTATTTGCAGAAAGTAATTTCAGTCATTTATTTTATTGACCAACCCCATTAGCAGCTCTTTGCATTTGCATTACTTTGCCAGCACAGGGGACAGGAAGGGTACACTTAACCTTGGCAAGATTCCACCACTACCTAGACCTTCCTCTGTCTCTACTCCAAGTATGCAATCCATGAAAGAATATTTTGCAATCCATGAAAGAATATTCAGCAATCCATGAAAGAATATTTTGTTTTCCATCTATACATAACAATAAAAGTAGCGACAACACTGAAATAAGGTAATCTAAAAATAAATTAGCTATTTGCACTCAAACTGGACAGACCTCCTGTCCACACAATCTACCCTTATCTCACTTTCAGCCATTTCTTGGCCCATGTTACAAGTCCCAGGCTGATCAACAAGTCCCTCAGCTCACCTGTTTCTTTGTGTATTTTAACCTCACCTGCCTGCAGCATTGTTTTTTTGTAAATCAAAGAAATCTTTGAGTTTATTCATGTATGATCTACTTGTTTTGCCTTGCTTTGATCCCCATTTTAAAACTATCTTTGGATCTTCAATTATTCTTGCATAAAATATCTACCCCAGGATACTGACTGAACAATCTTTCCTCAAATGATGTCACGGATGCATTTTTAGTATATATAAACCAAGAACTAAAAGTATATGTAAGCTCTGACAAAAGTTTAGGGCTCCTAGAAACATAAGTTCCTAATGCAAATAAGAACTGTATTCTTAAAATGCTAAATTTAACAATTTCCATGATTTCTAAACATTTGCGTTTTCCAATGCTTCTTGTCTTCCCATAACTAGGAAGACTTTCATTTAAATGCATTGCAGACAATCATCCTAAAAACATGGATTAGTGCTTTTGTTTGAGATTTTTCCTAGTTTAATTCTGATTTCAAAAGCCATGAGTGATGACAAAGCAAAGCTGCAGCTGTGGCTTTTCTTTCTGCAGCATTTAGAAAACAAATGTAATGGTTAGCATGCTGCAAATGAGAACATGAAGTTAGAATAATTTTTTTTTAATGAAAATTAGAATACATTTTAGCTAATACATAACTCTTTAACAAAACAAAAAAAAAAGGTCATGAAAACTGTTCAACACAGTACATTTGCAAACGGGCCAGATAGTCAGAACTGTCAGAGAAAGAAATTGTTGAGCAAGCAGTTGTAAAATCAGGACTCCCAAGGTACATGCCATAAATATATAACAAAATCCTTAAATAAAGTAATCTCAAAAAGGCCTTGTACCCTAAGACTGAGAGAACTCATTTACTCATCATATGATAAACACAAATGCATGAGAAAGTTTATCAGTCACTAATCACTACTAGTATGAAGGCAAAATGAGGGATTGATTTTTCTTCTGCAATAACCCATTGGCCTGCACAGGATCTGTCTCACTTCTCACTCACAAGATAATAGCGACACTTGAAGAAATGCCAGATCTATCTCAGGAACACATATTATACTTCACAACTTTACAGTACCACAATAATACATAAATTCTACAACTTTGCATACCCAAGTATGACTTCCAAAAAACCATAAATCCTCTGGGGTTTTTGTTTTGTGGCTTTTTTCTGTGTGACTGGCCTCTTACAAGATTTCAAAAAGTATGTTGGGCACTGCTGTCTGTATATTCTTCTGCTTTAAAATTCTGATTCTGTTGTACATTCACAAGTTTCCAACTTCCATTTTATTGCAACATATATAATACATTGCAATAAAATACATCTCCTATAAAAAAGCTAAGATAAGAAAAGATATGAAACATTACCTTCTTTGACAATATTGTCAGTGAAGAGGCTTGTTAAAATTGTAGCAGGAAGAGTCCCATTGGCTAACAGGATGCCAGAAAGCATTGCCAGTTTTGTCTGCTCCGTCTCAGTAAAGGCTTTAAGAAACAACAGGAGCTGGGGGCCAGACAAGAAAAAAAGTATTTATTTGAGGCACAGGTAGACAACAGGCAGTAATTAACAGCTTTATTTCTTATTTCTTGAGAAGTCTCAATACAAATCACAGCAATCACATCAAAATCTACCCAGAACCATGACAGTGTCATTTCACTGATCCCTTGTTATTTCACTTTCTCTAAGAACACAAGACAGTACCTGAAGGGAGCCTACAAAAAAGATGCAGAGAGACTATTTACAAGAGCAGGTACTCACAGGAGAAGGGGGGATGGCTTCAAACTGAAAGAAAGCTGGTTTAGATTAGATATTAGAAAGAAATCTTTACTGTGAGGGTGGCAAGGCTTTGAGATAGGTTGCCAGAGAAGTTGTAGATGCCCCATCCCTGGCAGTGTTCAAGGCCAGGTTGGACAGAGCTCTGAGCAACCTGGTCTAGTAAAACATGTCCCTGCCCATAGCAGTTTGGCCCATCTAGTTTGGAGCTAGATGGTCTTTAAGGTCCAAAGCCATTCCGTGATTCCTTAAGGTCCAGCCTAAACCATTCTATGATTCTGTGAAGAATAAGGCCTTAGTCAGGTATACAACACCTGTCTTCTCCAAATATATGTATGCATGTGTAAAGAGAAAACTACTTGCCACAGGCTTGAGACACACAGAAATTACAGGATCACAGACAGGAGCCTGCCTATTCCCATCTTCAGACTTCCAGCCAAGCCATGCAGAGTTACAATTTGTTTTCTAGCTTTCGAAAACCATTGCTCATGGAAACAATGAAAGGATGGGAAAATTTCCTGGTTTTCTTTTAGGGAACACAGCACAATTACAACAGGTTTTTTTACTGGCTAAAATAGGAAATATATTTCAAGTTCAGACACTATTGATAAAGCTGACAAAGGGCAGACAGGAACATAGGCTGATTTAAGACCTTGCCATTCCCGGTACTAATTACAAGAGAAAACAAATAGCTTGAGAAAAAATTACAAATCTCCTCATCTTGGAAGATCTGAGCTATATATACACCTTTTAACTCTAAAACTGGCAATTAAGTCTATTTTTAAAATCTTAATTTTGTATGTTAAAATTACTGACTTGAGAGTACATTGATAAAGTACATTATGCCCTTTTTCCTTTATAGCAGAAAAAAAGCCATGCCGAATCAGATTTTGTCAATGGCATTACTGTTAACAATAATGTTTTCTTAATGTGTTGTTAGTTACCCACAATATGGGTGATGGGAAAAAAGAGCTGAAACAATAAAGGACAGCTTCATTCAATGCAAAAAGCTGCTGATTCCATCAGACGCTAGCTTACAAATTTACCATTACCACAGAAGAAGGGGAAAAAAAAGTACTGCAGATAACCATTTTCTGCAGTTGAAAAGAATACTCATTTTTTTCTTCACAAGGAAGAACAAATGGCACCCCTCCAAAAGGATGTCCTGACCTTCTGCTGTCAGGACACCCTTTTTTCTTTTCTACATGAGCAACAAATGCAATTAAAGCAAACCAGTTTGTTTTGATAGAAAACTCTCACCAAGTTTCCACATTAGGGTATTTCTTAATTATCAGATTCTATCCTTATAAAGGGACAGCATATGACACATGTCCCTGAACTTGTTTGTTACCATGGACAGTGAGAGATCTTCTCTGAGATATCCAAGCAGTTTATCAACAAATGTAAAACTTTCTGAATGCAGTGATGTTTTAAAAACCCAGGTAACTAACAAAGTTGTTAAATCTCATGCAGTGTTTTATGAATAGGTCTGCTTGCATCAGTGAACAGAACTGAAAAAAACCCCTCATTCATACAGCACTTACATAATAACATCAGCTTTAAATTACAGCTTACACAGGACTGAATGACTCAGCCACAGACAAATCACTCAGAATTTTTATTTTTTTCAGTGGGCTTCAGCCAAATGACTGCAACACACACTTTTAGCTTAAAAAAAACAATTATGAAACTACCAAATCTCAAGGTGTAATTTTATTTCAGCAAACTGTGGCTCAACCACAAAATGCATGAAAATTTGGGACGCAGAAGAATGGAGTTACTGTTTCTAAATATATGCCTGAGAAACAAGTGGTGAGCTGTATTTCCAAATGCAGCAACTAACTGGTGTGTATAATGGTGTAGGCAAAGGAACTCCAGGGGCCCATTTAATGGAAAACAGAACATTCTTACAGAATTTCAATATAATCCTAGTGTAAACTGGAAGCCTGTGGATTTAAAGCTTTCTTTATCAATAATACTGTACTAAAATGAGATCTGCACAAGAAAAAAGATCAGAATTAGACCTCTTTCCTGGAAGTACTGAGACTGTTAATAAAGAGGAAACAGCTTCAGATTTCTGTGTACCCCATTTAAATCTTTTTTCTTTTGCTTCTAAATAACAAATAGAGGAGGAATTTGATTAGAAAGTGGTCACACTGACCCCTTTAATGTAACAGACCAGTTTGATATACTTCTGAGCTCCAACCTCCATCCTTTTATCAGTAGCGTGTAGATCATGAACAGTTATACCCATTCATGTAAAATTCTGTTTTAAACAGAACCTTTATCTTCTACACATCAGGCGCTACTTGAAGTATTGTTGGTGCTACTTGCCTAATTTTTGTTTTACTAATATTTTTCAAAAGCTGCTCAAACCTAGACTTGTCCTTTTCTGCTGCTTAAGGATACTATTCTATACTTTCCAGCAGTTGTGAAACATAGTTTAGGGGAAGACTGGGCAATAGGAAAACCCAAATCTTTCATAAACCCATTTTAAGAACCATGAAACAGAACCTAAATTTCAGTTCAAAGTTGCTACTTCAGATTTTTATTGCTGATTAATTTAAACACTCTTCTTTTAGCATCACAATTACAAACCTCAGCAGGGAAGTCACAAAATGTCCAAGACACTTCAGAATAGTTCCCAACCACCCACAGAACATTCTCCAAGCTAATGCTTCCCTGCTGCTAGCCAAGCACAGACATTACTGCTTTCCTTAGATACAAACTCATTCCAGGCATAAAAAGGGCAGCTCTGGCTCATTATTTTGTATTTCTGTGATATCTGTAAGAACTCCCAATGATATAAACAGAAATTCAGAATACCTAATAAGCACAAGACCAGGCATCATGTGATGTTCCATGTTGTTTTCGTCATTAAACAAAAAGTCTCTTAAGCATAATTTCTGGGCATAGAAGATCCGCACAAGTAAACACATTCATGCAACACTAAAAACCACACAAGAAAAACAAGTGCTTCTGATCACCTCTTGTGATCCAGAAATCTTAAATGGTGAAAATTAAGGAACTCTACCACACAGGGAGCATGGTGTTTTTTTATGTCTTCATTATCTGAACTGGTCTGCTGCTGACAGTTTGTCACATCTGCAGCCAGCACTGAATTGTTAGCAATGGAGACGGCAGCTAATATAGCAACAGATACTTGCTGACTGAGTCTTGTCTTTCATTTGGCTGACTTAAAGCATTTCTGCTCACTCCCTATCCAATCTCAGAATGTTGGTCTCCTCTTATTTCCTAATTCCTAGCTTAGTTTACAGTTCTTTCCTTGGGAAACTAGGAACACAAATAGGGAATGTCGCATCTCCCAGCACTTCAGACATCCTCTTATGACTCAGTAATATTTACCACTGTTAAGACAAAAAAAAAATTATCTGTACTTTATCCCAATTCTAATATTAAAAAGTTTATATGGAAAATTGCCTAAACATGCAAGCACACTAAATAGACAGATAATAACTGCATTCTTCATCCAAGGAAATATGCACGTAGAGAAAGAAGAACACAAGTTTGAACTTAGAATTTTACTGAAATTATTGCAAAATGTCATGGGCCTATACCAGTACACTGGGCCATGCTCATATAAATTTAAGGTGCCTACATCAAAACACAGCAAGTGAGCAATGCATCTAAACAACATCTGTTGAAATTGCTTGCACAAAATCATTTCGATGTAAAACTCAGATATATGGTTTGCTGATGCTATTAGAAAAATGAGTAACTGGCAATTTTGGGGAGACAGAGTTAAGAAACAAAACAACTGAAAGCTAGAAGCAGACAAAAAGGGAAAAGATGGCAGAAAATAATGTCCTAATGAGAAAGTTGTGATCTAGAAGACATAAAGCAAATACTTGTGCAAATACTGCTATGGAAAATAATCTCTCTTGAAAGAAAAGTCCCATTGATACCATCTGCTTCTTTAGCGTGAAACTGCTGGTATTGCCTTGTTTTTTTTGGTATGCCTTTTTCTATGAGAAGAGCTAATTTTCCCCTACGTGCTCTATCTGCCTAATGAGTCTGCCAGAAACATCACTTTCACTGCTGGGACAATGACCCAGAAAAAAAATGTCAACGAGTCACTCTCTTACATTTCAAACCACTGACTAACTGCAGCCATCCTTGGGCTAGCAGAATCACCTTCTGGAAATGCAAATGTATCTATTTTCTGGACCTCCATGGGCAGCTAGTCCTGTACAAATTTCACCACGCAGGGATTAAAGGATTAAGTGGTTAAAAACCCTACAGCCTCCTAAATGAGAAAACAGCCACTTTGTGGATTCACACAAGCAGGAGGAGGGAGAAGGTAAGCAGAAGGCACCTACAAGTAGTCCTCAAGGGTTTTAAGGGCAATGGCAGTGGAGGTGCCATAGTCTCATCTTGTCATTAAGAGTGCAAAGTGAATTTTTGGAAGCTTAAAAGGATGCAAAGCCAAGCAAGTTACAGAAATGAGTGGAGGCGGCTTGAATTGACATGGCATTTACTTAATATGCTGAGCACTCTCTGAAACTTGAATGCTGTGAGTCAGCGCTTCTCATGTCAGTGATTACAGTAATTAACAGCAGGAACATTAGATTTGTGTGGGGATAGAGGTAAATTTAGGTCTTTAGAATGATGTACTGAGTAATCAGCATCAGTTGATAGGCATGCTGGCCACAAGTGTAAAAATAATTTCCTGTATGAGCAAGAATGTATAAATCAAAGCCAAATTAATTCAGGCACAAGAAGTGCTGGTGAGGTACCAAGCTCCAAATGTGCCCTCATTTGACCCTTGCAGCAACCTTTCTAATGTTTAAATAATATGGAAACACATTTTTATGTTTAACAAACATGATACTTTAGTCATGGGACAAGTTTTGCCACTACCAGCATGCCTGTTAAGTTACAGAACAGTACAGTGTTTATTACTTATTCAGGCCATTAGAAAAAGATATTTACATCAGTTACTAGGAACTCAAAATTGAAAAACAACATACAGATTTATTTTGTCTAACATTTTTAGCCTGGCTTTTCCTGTCTCCTTAGAATTCAGCATCACAAAACAAAACAGTATCCACAAATAGCCACTACAGTCTAACAGACAAATCCTGAGCACTCTGCCACTGGTGAGGACTTTCTCTTACACATATCTGTGGTCTCGAATACAAAAAACTTGTGGTTAGGATTCATTTCACAGTGCAGGAGTGGTTTAATAGTCATACACCAAGAGACATTCTGCAAAGCAGATTGGCATTTATTTTTTGGAAAAAACCAGACAGATGTTCTATTTGCCACTTCACATGTTCATAATACCACTTCTCATTAAGAGGTATATCCCCAAAGTGTATCAAACTTTTGCACAAAAAAGTCTGGAATAAGAAAGTGAGTTTGGTCACAGCAACCAAAGGACTCATTAATTCAGAAATATGCTACATCAAGTGCTTCCTGCAGTATTCCCACAGAGCGGAATTTGCAGAGCAAAGCTGCCTCCTGTAGATTCCAACCTCTTTTCCAGTACAGCTAAATAAAACACCTAGCAGCATCACATTTGTACATATACAATTACATTAGAAATATATTAAAAATATTATCATTACAGTAAAGACTGCAATCAACATTACCTTTTTGATTTCATCTTCAAATGCTTTCTCCAGATATTTGTATCTCCTGATAAGTTTATTGAAGACCTAGAGATAAACACAGATTAACTTAAAAAGTGTAAAAATTACAGCCATCTTTCTTTACAAAAAAAAGTGAAGGGAAATAAGCAGCTTGCAGAATGATTTCTCTAGTGTTGTCTGCCACATGGAGAGCATGAAACATCCTTCTCTCAATTCTGTGATTCTTGCTTCATAGAGCAATGTTTGAATGGGAGAATTTATTGCAGTTTGAATCTTTTCATATTTTTCAAAATTTTTTTCCCTTCTCTGCTTTTCACCCTATCCATAGATAAAAGCAAGGGGGAGGAGGAGGAGGAGGGTAACTGCACCCTTCCTCCAATAATGCAGCCCTGGGGAAGCACTCAGCTGATGGAGTAAGGGTGCTGGGCATCTTCAAATGATGCAATATCTTGACAAATCAACTAACAGAAATGTTTACAACAAAACACACTACTGTCAGAGAAAGAGGAAGAACATTTGCCAAAGCTTCTACAACAATTATGTTATTGGAACCACTTGTTCTCCAGTTTTGACCATTTGTTTCCCATCATGCGACCGCAGATTATGAAACCAGAAGCAGTACAGGTGCAGAGCTCATTCAAGGTGAAGAAGGAAGAGACAAGAAATTAAATAAACAAATAATCACTTCCGCTGCTGCACGAAGGCACAAAGCATATGACTCATTGTCACAGGTAAAAAGGTTTATGTGGGGAACAAATGACATTATTGCCACACTGGATGGGGAGGAAGGAAAATTAGGTTTAGAAGGCTTCAATTCACTTTTCATAATATAAAATACATCCAAACATCCTAACTGGTAGTATTTTGGCTCAGAAAAAGCGGAAAATCAAGTGTGGCCATGCTGAGAAGTAGACACACACAGAATCCTAATAAAATAAGATAAAGATGAAAAAGTAAGATTCTTGTTAGTATTTCCAAACAAAATTCTGCATGTTTTTTTAAGTCTCTGTAAATGACAGAAGCATGACTTCATATGCAAATAATCAGCTAAAATATCAATACCAACTTCAGTCTGTTGAGTTGTAGACTTTTCACTTTTAATTATTTCCATTACTAAATCCATAAAAAAACAGCCATATTATTTGGGAGACAGAGTAAGAAATTACCTTCTAGGTATCTTCTAGATTAAAAAAAAATCTAAATACTATTTTAGACTAATTCCACATTTCCATAATACAGTAAGAGCTCTATTTTTCATTATGCACGAAAAAATGGCAAGGTCAATAAAAGGACACAACTCTTCAGGCATTAATTACAAAATGTTGATTTATTTTGGTGGCTTTTGGTTTGAATTGCAGAGAATCCATTGAAGATTCCACTTCTTCAAATCCTGAGGTGAATCCTTCTTTTCCATTTTTCAATATGCAATCTTTCACTTTGAAATTCTCCTTGGAGGACTGGCACTGCCAATTTTGTTCAAAAGATCGTTAAAATCTTAAAATTTAAGAAGACAGAACCAATGGATTTACTGATAACAGAGATTTTCCTGAAGCAGAACACCCTTTTTTCAAGAGATGATAAAGCTGACACGTAAGAAATACTGACACCCTTTCCAAAAATAAGTATATTTCACTAATTTAGATTATTAAAGATGTTTTTTAAAGGAGATTTCTGCTATTAAGCAAACATTTTTTACCAATGCAGATTTTGATCCCAGCACTCTTTAAATCAACTATGCACCTTTCACCTTAGCAGGGACATCAGCTTTTATTCTTTTAATCACTGTCTCCAGCATTCCAATAATACCCAGTGATTTAAAAAGATAAACACATACTTAATTAACAGTAAGAGTTTTGACATAGGGGAGTTGCAAGGGTATTGCATTTTTATGCAATCCTACTGGAATCCAGAATTGCATGGTGGCTTTGAACTTTCCATAAAATTCTTACTGTAATTTCTCATATAACTACTACCTTCCATTAAGGAGTTATGCAAAGTTAGTTTCTATTCAAGAATCTTTTAGGGTTCACTGGCTTTTTGCATTAATTTCACATAGGCCTATTTATGCAAGCCTTATTCCTGCAGGAAGAAATCATACATCACATATGCAGGAGAAATGAAAGCTCTTGGAATATATACCCAACTTCTAACAAGTTATGAGACTAAAGGTTGGAGGCGTGAGCTTTATATTTTTTGTCATTCATGCACTTCATAGAATTGTTTAGGTTGGAAAAAACCTTTAAGGCCACAGAGTCCAACTGTTATCCCAGCAGTGCCAAGTGCCACTAAACCATGGCCCTAGGCTACCATGTCTACAGACCCCTTAAATATCTCTGAAACTGGTGACTTCATTTCCCTAGGCAGTCTAATACAATGTTTGACAACTCTTTCAGTGAATAAATTTTTCCTAATATCCATCTAAACCTCACCTGGCATAACTTGAGGCCCTTTCCCCTCATCCTGTCACTTGTTACGTGGGAGAAGAGACCGATCCCCACCTGGTCACAGCCTCCTTTGAGAGAATTGTAGAGAGTGATAAGGTTTCCCCTGAGCCTCCTTTCCTCCAGGCTAAACACCCCCAGCTCCCTCAGCTGCTCTTCATAGGGCTTGTGGTCCAGACCTTCTCCAGCTCCACTGCCCTTCTCTGGACACACTCCAGCATCTCAATGTCTTTCTTGTAGTGAGGGCCCCAAAACCAAACACAGGATTTGAGGCGTAGCCTCACCAGTGCTGAGTACAGGGAGATGTACACTGCCCTGATCCTGCTGGCCACATCATTGCTTATAAAAGCTGAATTTCTGATACAGTGCGTGTGTTTCTTTAAATATGGTCATATAAACATTTCAGTCTGCACACAGAAAAGTTCAACAAAATTAGCAAGGGTGGTATCTAGAAATAGACTCAACCAATGGTAGACTGTGATAAGCAAGACTGCTTTTTGTAAAGAAAGCATTGCCAACTGCGATCAGCTTATCTCAAACATCCTATTTTCTTACCTAAAATGTCTATGTTAGGGCAGATTAATGATTAACAGGATTTTCAATTGGTCTGTAGCTAGCCTAGTGCAGCCGAGACAGTCTGCAGATGTTCCACTCTAATCCCTTTTGACACATAAATGGAAAACAGTAATCAGCTCTGCCTTTACTGACCTGAGCATAATTTCGGATGGCATCATGATCTTCATCTGCAAAAAATACACAGTGGTTGGTCATCTTGGTCTTGTCATTGTCGTCTATGCGTGTTCCTCCAGGAGCTGTGAGAAAGGAGAAAAAAAAAAGGCCAGGAATTATTTCTTACTTTAAAGAATGTAAGATTTAATAAGTCTGGTAAGTCTTATGTTAATATCACAGAGGCAAAAGACCACAGTAAAAGTTAGCAGGGGAGAGGGAGAAACAGAGACAGACCAAACTTTGCTGAGATATGGTGGCACCTGACAGAAGGAACACCTGGCTGATATGCTGCACTGTAGATCACACAGTCCTCACAGGACTGAGAGATTCAGCTCACCCTAAGCAATCTCAGCTGGTCTTGAGAACACAGAGTGATCAAAAAACTATGGTTGGAGCACAACCCTTACACATTAATTTAATTCTTTAAACACCACAATAATGTAAATCCTTCCCAAAGAGAAAAGTATTAGCACTGTGTTAGCAATCTGAGTACTTGGAATATCCTGCTAAGTCCCTCTAATGCTTACCAAGCTCATGTAAACATTCAAAACACTGGCTTATTTTGTCAAGAGTTTTTCCTAGGTATTTCCTAGGTATATAGCTGCTATTTCCTGCATTACGGCAAATCTTACAAAAACATCTTTTCTTCTTACATACCAAAGAGCAGGAAGCAGGACTCAAAGCAATGTGACCAGTAAAAGGAGATAACTTACTCAAAATAAAGAGGAAAGTGAAAAGTATGTTTTTGCCAGAAGCTGCCACTGATACCTAGTAGAAAAGTCCCATGAACATCCACAAAGCACACCTCATTATCCTTCACTTCTCTGAGCTACCTTTTGTTGCACCATCTACAAAGCAAGATTTGCAGCAGCTCCTAACCTGGAGTGCACCTTTTTATGCTAATAAATCCTTCTGTTTCCCCTAGTTAGCATCTCTCTTCTCTTTGCTGTTGCAATTATAAGCTGGTTTAGCTCAGACTGAAGGCTTTTCAGAGCAGTATCCAGAAAGTGCCGAGGTATTACTGCACAACAAACAACAAACAGTGCTGTGATATGAGATGCAAGCAGCGAAATTGTAATAGAGGCTATAATTTCCACTGTAGAGGAAGACAGCATCTCAAAAGAAGCAAGCAAGGCTCATCCTCAAAATCCTCTGTCAGATATTCTGCAGGTTACCTAACATGCTGCCAGCAACCAAAATATCGAAGAGTGTGTCAGCATAGCGGCGATAATCAAGTCGGGAGCCTGCTGCATCCAGAAACTTGGCTATAGCCTCCAGGTCATTCCCAGCTTCATTGAGGCCTTGGACAATTGTATCCCTGAAGACTGTGGGTTCAAATTTCTCCTTTTCATCTGAAACAGAAAGAAAGAAGGAGAAGAGATAGAGTGTCAGTTTTAAAACTTGTTAAAAACCTGTATCAGTCAGCAACTGAAAGGACCATGGCACCTAAAATACTCTTCTCATTCTGGTCAACACACCAGAAGTTTCTTTGGCTTGTATAATTTCTGGAAATTCTGCAATGTCTACCCTTGCTTCCCCTCTCCTCATCATCTCCCAACACCAAAACGGACACAAACATATAAGAACATAAATAAAGGAAAAGCAACTATTGTTTTCAAACTTCACACTCTTCTCTTGTTCTGAGAGCAGAATAATGGGAATGCCAAGGTATGAGTACATAATCTCAGTGTATGCACACTTCACTTTTCATCTCTTGCTATTTTTCTTCTAATAACTATGGTCACATAACTAAAATGTTTTCAAAAAGAGTCTTTAGGAAAAACAGGAGACTGAGTTATTAATAAAACTAGTTTTTGAATAAACATTTAAGGCAACACAATGCAACCAAGAATTTATCTTTTATATTCATAGACCTAAGTAGCACTATGAACACAGCACTCACATTGCTTTTTCCACAGCTGTCCCTTGTTGAATGCCATTAAGGCACAGCCTGACCCCCAAAGTCCCTGTGTCAAGGTCATTAGTCACAACAGAAACAACTGCAACCTCCAGATAACCCTTATGTAGATTTACCCATACCTCCTGCTGCCTTTTTGCCCACGCAGTTAACAGCTCACTGCGGCCGCTTGAAGCTTCCTAAGAAAACCTGCCCTGCCTTTATAAAAGGGCACAAATGAAATGCCTGTTACTGTTAAAATAACTTGAACTTCAGAAACAAAATTGCAAGCTGTTCTGAGCACTCATACCCAGGGTTGTTATCACCTGCTGACACAAACACGGATACAAGTTCTTGAAAAACTGGAAAATATCCAGAGGATCAATCCACAGATTTTTACTTACTAAAATGACTGAGGATTGGTTAAACTTCTGTCTAAACATATGCTAATGCAGTCTGAAATATGCCAGCTGCAACTCTTGCAGACTTTTTGTGAGAGGTTCTGGCCTTTATGTATCCTCTGGCTGCAAGCTTCTGTTTCCTGCTACTCATAGTGCAGCTTTTCATCCCAGGCCTTGAACAAGAGACCTTGCTTTTTAACAGCCTCTCTTCCCTAATCTCTTCCTTCCTGCCACGGTACTTTCATGGCAATTGAATAACTATTTCAGAGACAATTCCTGCTTTTGATAGCTTTTCTATTTCTCATACAGGAAAGTTCTCTCTCCTCTGCTGCATGTACCTGGGGAGCACTCATTCTAGCACCTTCAGTACCTCACTTGCACATTCTCTTCCACTTTCAAAGCATCCCCTTCTTCCACAGCAATTGTACCTGGAAGGGAGAAAGCAGTCCATTTCCACGCAGTGTCCCAGGCCACTGGGAAGCTCAGGGGATTAGTCCACTTGTCCTTTCAAGGGGCCAGCTGCAGTTCAAGGGCTATCTCTCAAGCACTAAGCACTGGAGTAGAATCCCTTTTTCCAGAAATCCCCGGATATGCTGAGCTTTTCATGACTGAGCCTACTAACCATCTCTGCATGGATTGCTTCTCCATCCCCCAAATCTGACCTCCTCAGACCAAAACTGAGACAACTCCATGGACACCCATACATATGCTCAAGCAACCATCTGCTCCCAACTCTGGCTCCCCCTGAAGCAATGCACACAAACATAGGCCCAACCTAGATTCGCCACCACCACGCTCTCAGCACCCAATACACTCACTACTCAATAATGCCCCTTCTCTGGACTGCAAATGACTTCTTCCCAGGCTTTTACTTCACACCAGACTTTGGAGATGTTCAGGCCCTCACCCATGTTATCTTGACTTTGGCTGTGATGAAACCCTGGAGTCTGTGTTTTGAGGAACCCCCTCTCCTATCTGCAGGGCACAGCCATCAGGGACAAACCAGGAGGGTGAGAGGAGAATTGAAGTATGTGCCTTTGCTCCAAGGAAAAACTGCCCACAGAGAAGCATGCTACTGGAACCCCTTCCAAGCCACCAGACCTGTTACCAAACACTCAGCGGCAGCTCTCCTCCAACTTGAAGTACAAAACCCAACCCAAACCAAAGAACAAAGCAGCCAACCAACCAAGAAACGAACCAGTTTTTTACTGAAATAAGTACTTCAGTATGTGTACTTCAGGCAGTTTTACTTGTGCACAAGAAACACAGTTCCACCCATAAACAAGCATCTGAGTGCAATTATTCTCTTTTGGATTGCCAAATAAGTATGTATTATTTGAAGAGTAAAAAAAATTTTTAAAATGCTTGATGACACATCAACCAGCAAGAAGACAGACCTTTGTTTCAAGACCTGAAAAAAAAAATCCTGTTTCACTTTTTCAAATGTATTTCACCTAAAAATTCAAGATCTCATCTAAACTAGAAGGTATTATATGTTTGGTATCATGGCTACACAGTGCTCAGTACAAACACAAATACCGTGATTAATATTTCTTAGCTATTTTAAATAGATTCTCCCCCTGCCCCAGAAGTCTTCCTCTCACCTGCAGTACCCTATTATTTTCTTGTCTATCACAATCTAAAAATTTACACAGGAACAGGAGGTGAATTCATTGCATGAAAAATTATTTATAATTTTATTGAAACATTTTCCTACCAAGCTAATGTACTGAAGAGGAATATGCTGATGTATTACAAGAGGGTGAGTAAGAAGCCATCACCAACAAGTGGTGACAGTCTGTTGAGCTGTCAACTGCACAATTACTAAACAAGCACTGATCCAATCATGGGCTAGCAGAGGCAGGTGTAGCTTGCAGATGTGATGCACACAATATCCACTGCAGCAGTGCTATACACAGCTCATCATTTTCAGCATGTTCCTAGATCCTTATTTCCTATCTTTTGCTTCTAAAAAAATCACGAAGTACATTCATAGCTCTGTCCTTAACTAATTTTATCACTTCAACAGAAGGCCCACAACTGTAACTCTGTGGAAGAAAAAAGATAACATGAAGTAAGAAGAGGGGCCAAACAAGGTAACATAAAGGTCTAATATTGACTTTCTATTTGATGATTTTCTTATCTCCATAAATATAGCTCCATAAACACACTGGCCAGACACCAACTACTGCTGACCCTCACTGAAAAAGGAATATTCAACAGGTACAGAGATTACACCAAGAACTTACCAAACTATTTTATTTGCCTAGATTGATAGGAACTGTAAGATGCCTCCTTCCCTTGGAAGGTTCTTCCCTTAACAGCATAATTTTTCTTCCTTCAAATCTTTTTAAAGTGATTTGAATGTCTGCCAGTATATAATGCTGCATGCAAGGCTTACTTCTTTCATTTGGTTAATCAATATAACTAGAAAGAGATTTACAAGCTCCTCCTCCGTGGTTCTCTGTCAAAGATATTTTACAAACTAAGCATACTTTCAAACTTCCAATTGAAAAACATTGTATTATTCTTTTTTGCTCTCTGAAATCTCAGAAGTTGTTTACAACCTGAGATTAGTTGCAGCTAGCTGACCAGTGGTAAGAGTTCACTATGCAGTAAGTTTTATTAGATGCCTGACTGCAGTGTCACACCTTGCTGAGATGGGAGTGCCCCAGGGATCTGCAGAAGGGAAAAAGGAATACCATGGGACACAAATGGGTAAAAACAAGCAGCTCACTGTCCCCAGCATGTGCATGTTTCATACCCCCTACCTGCCTACCTGTTACACACCACAGTACAGTCTCCAAAAACCAAAATCTCATGGTCAAACCACAGCGACTGCACTCTGTCCTACCTGGGTGACATTTTGGGACTCCCTGATACACTGAAACTCAGCACAAAGAAAGCCTAATAGTATCGTCTACTCTTAAGCCAAAGACCTAACAACCTGTGGCACTGCTGTGATACAAAAGTCTTTGGAAACCTAAGGGAATAAACATACTTGGAAGCCATTTCTTTTCCTCAAACACTCTGCCTCTAGAAAGAATCAAGTATCTACACATTTCTAAGCAGGCTATTAAAATATTAAGGCAACCAGGATGATATCACTTTTTAAGAGATTTTACGCTTTGAGTACAAAAAGTGTTTGCATGTTAAAATTTCTATATTAAAGCCACTTAATATCCACAATCGCATTTAAGTAACCTCTCTCAAAAGAAAAACCACAACCAATCTTTCAGACCACCCATGTCATTTCTTTCTTCCACGTAATCAGTGAGTTATCTAGGGCTACTTCCAATCACTGTAAAGAGAAATCCAAGGGATAGGCACAGAATTGCAAAAAAGAATCTTTATTTATTCTAATTATTGCTGGCATTAAATAGGAGTCAAAGACCAAATCTGTACTATGACAGATTATGCCAAATTCAGTGGAAAACATAAGGTGAAAGTCTCTATGAGAGAGAGATTATTTTCTAAGACAAGTTTATCAAAAAACATATTTACCACAACTGACTGACCTAGACTGAAAAATACATGGGATCAATCCAGCGGTGTGTGTGTCTGAGTGCTTCTACTGGCTGATCTGACAGACAGATTTCTTTAGGGATTGCTAATTCCACTCCTCTGGCTACATCTATATGGTTGTGAGTTACTGCAGTGTATAGCTCCCACTGCATAATGCTCTCAACCACACTGATAGAAAGTTAATCCCACTAATTACTGGAGCACCATGATATTTAATTACAAACAATACCAGTTTCTTTTTTAATTAATTATCCTTACAAGTGTTGCATATGCACTATAGGGAAGACATTTTGCACTTAAGAGACTGCGCTAGCGAAACAAATTGAAGAAGTGCTGGGCGCAAGGCAGGAAAGACGAGAGAAAGCTGGCACTGCTTTTTAACATGACTAAACTATTTTGCAATTCCTACCTAAGCTTCATGATCATCCTAGATCTCTAGACACTCATCATTCAGCTCTTCAGAGTTGTGACAGAATTTGAAATTTTCTGAGAAAGGTTACCAACTCTACTTGTTTCTCTCATCGACACTAAGAAAATGCTCATATTTACATTTTCTGTCACAAGACATTTAGATAAGCTTTTAAGACATGTTAGCTTTTGATCAGAAACAGGAAAGTCAAGATGGAAAAAGACTGTTTCATGACAGACAGGAATCCCACCTGTCTGCTGTAATAATCTACTATTACACACCAAAAAATCTAATCCTTCTTTTCACAAACCAGACTTGTTTTTTTGGTGGGGGAGCAGGAAGGGAATAAAATAATCAACTACATGTATTTTGTCACTCTGCCTCAGACTTTTGGGCATTCATCCCAGCCACCTAAACTGCAACAAATGAATTCTGAGTATGGTCTAAGTGAGCATGTTAGGATGACACCTGCTGTGCCAGATACCTGGATGGTACAATCAGCACCACTCAGCTTTCTTTAAAAATGGATGCTCTACTGTACTTAACAAAGTGTTGGTCATGTTTACAGAAAATCAGTATCACAATGAGTAAATTGGGACTCACACAATTGTTTTATTTAAACAATAAAAAAAAAAAGACTACACTAACACAGGAGGAATAAATATTTGTGAAAGAGGAAGTTCCTGACCTCCTTCTGACCTGAAAGCAGGGCCAATGAGATGATCTGAACAGCTCAGGGAGAAGGAAGGTGAGAAAATTCCTTTTTAGATAAGAAAGGTTCACTTACAGACATGGCATTAATATGAGTCAATGAAGTAAAAACGAAAATCAAACCAAAAAAGCCCAGGTAGTTTTCTTTACACAACCTTTAAATAAAAGCTCATACTTTGCCTTCTTAGTTGAAAAGGACATTTTAAGAAACACCCAAACCAAACATGTAACAAGTTTTCTTTATCATATGCAAATATATTATAAATTCATTTAGTATCTAATCTTTAACTGAAGCCTCTACAATACTTCATAGCTCATAAACTCAAATTTATATCAAGTCCTAGAGTATATAGTGAAAATAATATAATTCATAGAGCTTAGTTAAAAGTAACATCTTCAATCTTAACATGGCTGAAAACAAGGGGAGAAAAATCCTTTAGCTGAACTTTCAACCATTCCACCTGCTCTGTTTTTAGTCATTTTAACAAAGAAAATAAAGCAAAAAACGTAATGCAACCTACCCCTCTTCCTAGTTTTGAACCGCTGGCCTGTTAGCACCGGCTTCTGATTCTTATTCATAAAATTTCTGGAGAAAGAAAGAAAGAAAGAAAGAAAGGAAAAAATATTTATACTCTATCATTTACAGCAACAATTTAATCTAAAGGCAAAATAAAGACTCAGTGTAGCAAAATCCCAACATATGACAGGTAAAGAAAATATTTAACACGTTTTCCAAGAGTAATTCACATTATCTTTAAGATGAAGAGCACTACAATCCAAGGATAACTTCAATGAGATGTGTTTTTCTTAAAACCTGGCTGTTGGTATCTCTGTAAAAAACTGTGAGGATTCAAAACTGACCAGGAAGGTGATGGAGTCACTGCCCTTACTCCTGGGGTAGGGGTACAAACCACTGCCCACATGCAGCTCATGGAGATGCTGGGGGCACAGAAGCCACTAAGGCAGAGGACTGGGAACCATCCTGGTGAGGCTCAGGATGGCACAGGTCCCACCCTCTGGCACGGTCACCAGGCAGTGCATGCCCAGGCTTATGCACTGTCCAGCTCAAGACAAGATTTTGTGGTCTAACCATAAAGACAGTGCTTTAACCATCAAATTCTAATCAAACATTTCTTACAAGCATCACTGTATCTTAGCAACTTTCAGTTCTGAAAAGCATGTGGGTGTTGTAAAAATAATAGAAGATAAACAAATCCCTCACCCCATCAACTTTGAGTATAAATACAGAGTTAAGGGCCTACATCATACAACAGGAAAAATACTCAGTGTGTATTACTTCAGACTTTTACAGCAAATCTTAACACACAATGTCAAAAAAATTGGGAAGTGATAATATATTAATGTATTACTTCAGACCTTTACAACAAATCTCAACATACAATGTCAAAATAATCGGGAAGTGATAATATATTAATGTCATTTTATCTAAAGAAAACAAAACTATTTTTAAGTTTTGCATACAATCAGTTTCATCGCACAAAACTCAGCTTATGCAAAGAGCAGCTAAACCAAGAGCTGAATGCAAACAGCAGCAATTAAAAGGAAGCTTTGCAGAACTAGGAATCACCACAGGTCATCACCCTGTCCTGCCCACAGCACCTGCCAGCCCTGAGACATAGAGGCCACTTCACACCCTGCAGGCCATTAGGTCACTGTTACATATGAGTTGCTTGTCCAGAATTAAGCCTTCTCATGCAAGACTTTGAGCATGTTCTTCTAATAACTATAGTTTTACAGAAATCTGTATTATTTGTATTTCTTCATTGTGGACTCTGCAGGCCTTTTTTAGAAGTACACACAATTGCCAACATTCTTCCTACCACAAATGAAAAGAAACTCAAGCTCCATGGCTGAGAAAGAAGCCATCAGTCACATGTTACTATCCAAGCAGTGTTTTCTCTACCCCTGAAAGTTCATTTAACTCTCTTAACAATGCTCCAGCTATAGCATTGTTATATATAATAGCTATTAACAGCTATACAATGTATTCCCATTCACCAGACTTCTAGTGGCAGCATCCCTAGCTGGTCACCTCTGCATCATTTCAAATGTTTTACTTGGCAAATCACTTCCTTCTAGTCTAGATTTACCATTTATCCACAGTCAAAAGCTCTGCATGCAGGCACATGAACTAGAAATAGCCAATACAGTTTAGAGTCAAGGTTTGCTAACTGTAAGTCACAAAACCACAAACACACAACAAGCAGTTCAACTGAGATTCACACTCATCACTGAGATTTAAAGCTGCAGTTGTAACAGACCAAGGAGCATTTCAAAACAACTGCAACACTTAACAGCCCTCTGGAAAAACGTTCTGCTCATCTGCAAAGAGTTAAACATGGCCAACCAGGATATCATTGGATCTTTCAAAGTGCTGTAGGATCCAGGAGTGCCTTCAGAGCAGAGCTCAAAAGGCTCTTTCCCCTGATGAGACAGCTCAGTGTTAGAGGAACAGGAGGTGCTCTATAAGTTAATTAGGCAGATAATCTAGCAATCTACAGGGATGAGGAACAGCCCAGCCTCTAGCCAGTGACTGCCTAGATTTGACATACTTATCTGTCTTTCTCTCCTTCGGTTATTTCTAAAGAGAATGATCCATAACATTCACCTAGGTATTTTTGACTTGTTTGTATGTTTTGCCTGGACTTTCATCTTATTCTAAAAACATTCATTTCAAGAGGTGGCAAGAGGACCCCAAGAGGTTTGCAAAGAAAATGTCAAGCAAGCCACACAGCAGGTAAGAACTCCACTTTTCACAGCTGTTCCAGAGCACAAACACGCTGTCAGGCTGGGGTCACAGTGCCCACTTCCTTAAGCAACACCCAAAAGCCTTCAACCCAGCATACTAGTACAGTTTCATAGTTTCTATAAAAGACAGAAATGCATACACTGAATTTCTAACACCAGACTTTTTTCCTTGGATGTAGTGTATTTTTAAACTGCAAAAAAACCTGCACGCGCCTGAAGCTTGACTATGGATTTTAACTGTTGCCTGTGAACAAAATAGATGTCCTTTAAGACAGCTGGGAAAAAGATTAAAAAAAAAAACAGTTAAAGCAGGACTCCCAACTTGTGGAAGATTTAATGACTAAAGGTTCAGTGCAACAGAAGAGACTCTTGAATAGTTAATTACTAGGAACACAGGATATGCCTTCTTCTATATTTAGCTTTAAATGTACTGTGCCTTAATCTGCTCGAATGAGGGTCTGGCTTTATAAGGCACTGCCTCAAGCAATGGCCCAGGATCCTTCATTAAGAAACAGCATCTTGAGACTGAGCAAAACCTACCCAGTAATCAATACAACAATCAAGAATGGCATCAACCCCTGAAAATGAGATTTTAAAGTGCTGTTGCTACCACAACAGATGCCTGGATAATAGCTTAAAATTTACAAAAGTGAATGCAACGCAAAAACTTTTTTTTTAATCAATAAGAAACCAACAACAGTACAAAAGTGGTGGCTGAAGGTTGTAAATTCAGGGTGGAAGCATATAAACTTGCACAGTACATTTGATTGCACCAGAGAGTGCAGCCTGACTCCCAGGTGTCAGATAGCTGTAAAACCTTGAAATCACTTAAGACCTTGAACTATTACATATATTCTCCATTTCAAAAGGTACAGCATCTGGGCTTAAAGCCAATAGCCAGTTTTGAAATGGCAGCTAAAGCAGTCATAGTGGTTTCAGTGGAGCAAGGATCTTAAGGATAGATGTGGGTAGGAAGGGAATTGCCTCCAAAAGAAAACTCAAATCACTAGGCAAACTTGTATCTTGCAGCCCAACATCCTCCAGGATTTACATGAATTGTCAGCAGGAAAGCAAGCAAGAGATATGGAAATGACAGCTCACTCCTTTCACAGACTCTACTCTTCAGCAGAAGATGGGAGAGGCTCAGCAATAGAAGCTTTACTCTCAATTTACTGCTCAGTACTCAAGCAGATGTCAGAGCAGTACAGAACCTGGCACTATGCTCCACAATGGGTTCATTTTCCATACAAACAACAAAATATCCAAGCCTGCTAATTACTAACTTGCAGCTACAAAATTCATCGGAAAAAAAATAAAAATGCATGACTTTAAAGTTTACCAAATTCCACTCCCACTCTTGTTAAGAGGTTTGTATAAAATAGATTTATACTTTAAAAATTCATAAATTAGTGAGTGGGCACATTCTCCTGAGACTGCTTGAAATCCAGGAGCTAAGCTTTCTCTAGAGTTGTTCCTCATTTTCATGCTAAAGACCCTAAACAGTTAAAATAAAACTGAGGGACATTTACAGCTATAGATATGCAGACACATACTATATAGCAGTTACTCTAATCAAGAAATCCTTCTCACACAACTAATAAAAATTGTAACAGCTTAAATTAATAAATCCAGCATTAATTAATAAAATTAATTTATAAAACTTGCAACAGACAAAGTAAAAGTTTTTTCACCACTTCAGCACATATGAACTACTTAATAAGTTAGAAAAACGTAGTCTTTTATCCACACCACAGGGAAATTCTTATGATGATTAACTCCTGAATTATTTAAAGCCTTGGTAAGGCTGAAGTTTCTACCATTTGTTCTTGGAAACATTTTACTCAAATTGAAAAATAAAAATACTGAAAACCTTTATTCAAAGCAACACTATTTTTCTAAGCATAATTTTGCACTTTCTTTGACCAAAATATCAGAATCATCTGAGATTCTTCAAACATTAACATACTTGGATGAATCTGGGAACAGTTGCTTCACAGCAGCGAAACTTCACTGCCCTAGTTACAGAGAGAAGGGAATCAATGCCAGACAGCACAAGAAAAAGAACAACATTTTAATAGAAACTACCAGGATTTAATGGCTCTTTGTGTGCAGGGCACAAAATACAGCCCCCAGGGCAGGCAGCGACCCACTGGACTGGGGAGGCAAGGGGGGCAAGCAGCCCAGCTCCACAGGATGCTGCTGCTGTGGGGACTGGCGCCGATGGCATTTGACTGACAGGGCGATGGAGAGAGCTGCCAGAACACCACCAACACAGCACCACCAGCCTGCACAGGAACAGATGCTTGGCAGGAGCTATTTCCATCTCCTTCCCTTGCTCAGATATGATGTAAGACAGGGGCACTCATCACAAAGGCAAATAAAATAGAAGCATAGATGGGTAGAGTTGCTATGAAGGAAACATCCCAACCCACATTTCAAAGGCAATCTTTTCTTTCCCACCAAAGAATATCCAGGACATTAAAAAGCTTTAAAAAGGGTCTTTTTTATCCAGCAATGTTATTGGGTGTTTTCATTCTCTCAGTTACAGTTCCAGGCTTGGGGTAAAGAGAGTTTTCCACCCCTTTCAGCAGCAAGCCAAGAAGTTACATTAAATGCAAATTACTGAACTTGAGCAGCATAGAGGAAAAGCTGCCCTTGCACTTTTGCCAGAGAGGAAACATGTCAGCGTGCAGCCAGCAGCTGTCTCTGCTCTCTAAAAAGCAGCAGACAGCTAGATCATAAGCTAACAAAATCTGTAGGTGGAAAACTTATAAATCATTACCAGTAGAGAGAACAGAGCAATGTAAGGGGACAAGAAGACAGAGCAGATGCAAGCCAGACACAGGTTCTCAACAAATCCTCATCAGGCTTCCTGCCTTCCACCGGGACACTGTGCCTTTTGTTCCTAAAACACTGGGATTTTTTTAAGAAGTGACTAATAAGCTGGAGGTCCATAAATTCAACCATGGCACAAATCACCAGGAAGTGCAGCACCAGCAACCAGGTTTATCTTGCAGGCTTGCCACAGAGGCACCAGCACAGCGGCCATGTTTATGAAACCTTTAACCCAAAGGTGCTGTTCATTAGGAACAATAAGGCCAGAGCCAGGCTCTTGCCACATTAAAATCCCTTCCCTGGTTTTATAGCCTCAGCAGACACATGCAGGGACAAAACAGTAACATAAGAATCAGCAGGGTAAATACAATCAACATGGGGGTTTAATGTTTACATGAAATACGAATATTGCTGAACCACATGCCCTGTCTTTCCCTAAAGAGCCTCCCAGAAGCTCTCAAGGCACTTAAATATTTAAAAAATGTTTATTTTTTAATCACAGAACAGTATTGGTCCACAGTAAAAAGTGTATCTGCTTCAATAAAAATATTTGTCCCTTATTAGCATGCTTAGTGGGAGAGAGAAAACAAGGAGATGAAACAGAAGGAATTGATTTAATTCTGCAGCAAAATGAATACCTGAAGAGAATGAAACTTACCACACATTAAATAATAATAAATAAAAACCTGTGCTCATGCAAGGTTTTCCAGGAACAAAGTGGACATGCAGCTTGTGAAGAGTTATCCTGGAGAAGGAAGGAGAAGGGAAGACCTTACTGCTCTTTGCAGCCACCTGAAAGGAGGCCAGAGCCAGATGGAGCCGGTCCCTTCCAAGTACGGAGCACCAAGACAAAAGGAAATGGCCTCACCTTACATCAGCAGAGGTTTAAATTGGGTGGTAGGAAGATTTTCTTCACTGAAAGCATTGTGAAGCACTGGAATAGGCTGCCCAGGGAAGTGGTAGAGTCACTGTCACTGGAATTATTTAAAACACGTGTAGATGGACTTGGCAGACATGCAGATGGCACTTAAGAACATGATAAACCCAGAAAAAATGAGAAGATAGACTCACTGAAGTCTGCACCATAAACCACATCATCTGACAGCTAAACTGGGATGCACAGGAAGATGTTTCTTGAAAAACAGTCAAAAAAAACCCCCAGTTCCCACTGCCATCAATAAATGTACAACCACACACTGCATTAGAGAGCCACCTCACTGCACTTACTTCAGGACAGCAGGTATTTCTTAGGTCACTAACCAGAAATTTGTACAGAAGTGGCTCAGATGAGTAACACTACTGAAGCACTTTTAAATGCACTTCATGGTGTCAAGAGAACTGTAAACTGAGCACTGAGACAATGGACTTCTCTGTCGTGTCATCAGGAATCATATAAAAAGTGCATGAGTCATGGCACAGTCAGTGAAAGAAAAGAAACAAAAAAAAGTTAAAAATTCCTAATAACTGGCAGGTAGAAATACAAGTTAAGAAAATCAAATCACACACTCAGGGTGACACACAAAAAATGTTGTCATTCAGTAACAAGATTTCTTCCAGGAACTAAAGAGGAGGAATTAGATGTAATTCTTTAAGAACAAGGTGTTAGCAGGAGCTTTTCTCACTGTTGAGAGCTCTCTTAGGTGCTATACTCTTAACTGGAATAGGCTGTGATAATGGAGATGGTGTATTGCTACAAATCAATTCATATCCAATTAACACTCATTTGAAGGTAAAATGCCAACTCCAAGCTTGCATACCTTGCCAACAGGAAAACCTCTTAGAAAAAGAAGGGGATAAACAGCATTAGGCAGAGATCACGGTCAGGTGAACTGATAAAACAAGTGGAAAAAAGACAGAACTCTTCCAAAGCTAACAAAGTTTTCTCCTCACACAAGACACCACTTCAATGGATTGTGTAAATGCTAAAACAGGGCTCTCAAATTTGGAAACATTACATGTCCTGATCATCCTGAAAAATTCAACTGTCTTAGCAAGTGCCATAGAGATGATTTTGTAACAGGAAAATGGTGTAGCTGAAATTCTGCAAAAGCATGACTGTAAAGGTACTGCAGCAATCTAGTTCAATCCTTCATTAATGTTTGGGGGAGAACTACAGTAGCCACTGTTCACAGTACATTTGCAAGAAATCATTAATGGAGTTACTTTATAGGGTTCCCTTGAACCAGCTCTCTAATAAACCAATAAACACAGGTATCTGGAAGAAAACATGTTCAAAAAAGTACCAGAGAGGCTTCATTCCCAGAAACAAAGCTTGTTAAGACACAAGAAAACACAGTAACAGTTCTGTAATGAAGGCAGGAAGATCAGCTTTCTCATATAGAGTACCACTCCTCTGTTCAAGTCCATCCTCCTTCTGTTTTTTTAATGTATCAGCCCACTGGAAGTTTTTATAATGTTGACCCTACTCACACAATTTCAGTATCAACAATAAAATCAGAAGATGTGCCTCTTCCATTCTTCTTGCTACCTCAAAGCTCTGAGAAGCAGCAAAAGCACTGGACATCACTACTGCCTCCAGGACACAGCACTGCAACACTTGAAAACTGATAAACTAAGGGGCTACGGTTAAAAATAAAAATAAATACAATCTGTGCATTCTCCAGAAAGCAATGCTCCCCAGATGCTAGCAGCTCATTATTTCATGAACTAAATACAGTAATGGGAGGAGGGATGTATTAATAGCTAGCACCTCCTACACACCTGCAATTGGTGAAGGCCTTGATTTTAACAGAGCAACTGCTTTAAGCAATAAAGCAAGTTTCAATTCAGAACTCCCTAATTATTTCTTCAAAGCGTGTGCAAAGAGTTCACCAAGATAATGCATGGGTTTTTTTTTTTACCTGAGGGAAAATGAATCAGCTGCCAGGTATCTGAATTCTGATCTTTCTGGCACAAAGGGCCAGCAGTGAAAACATGCAACACTTTTCCCCATATCTAGTATTCCAAACATACCAGCTAACACTGGTTATGCTGTTAGCAGTATTCACTTGGACAAAAAAAAGGAATCTGTAACTGACTTGTGTCACTCTGCATCCCAAAAGCAGTCCCATATTCCCTGAGGCTGCTTCTTCCTCCTCAGAGCAAGCGAACATTTTGACAGAACACACTAGTTTTGGTAAATAAATTCCTGGAGTGAGGAATCGAATTAATCAATGCTTGGACTGCTTCAACCTGCAAGCAGTTACTTTCTAGGCAATGGTGGGTACAACTCCTCTGAGATCAAGCTAAGACAATCCCATGGCAATAGATACCAATTCACATCCAAGTCATGTGTTGGTGGAAAAAAAGAAATAAAGGCCACCCATGGGGTGCCTAGACAATTAACTGTTACGCTAGGTGAGTCAGAAAAATAGCTATTACAGACTGAGCAGACATTTGCTATCATACCCACTGCTCGGCAGCTCCCATACCAGCACTCTCAGCCTTACTTCAGAACAGCATTTCTTCACCTCTGTGTGGAAACTTGAGAAATTGCTAGGAGTTTGACAGGACATGAAAGAGAAATGTAGCACTCACTCTATCTACACTGGTTTTGTGTGTTGGGGTTTTTTTTTTGGTTTGGTTTTGTTCTCTTTGTCTTTCACCTACCAACACTACAGGCCACTTCCAGAGATGAGACTATAGACCCAAGGCAAATTTCTCCCAGTAAGCCAAGCTTTGGTATGAGAAGGCTGTCTCTTAGATCCACAAACACATAAGGGCATTACTCACATTACTCACCCATGACACCAAATTCCACTCGGGAGTATTAGGACAACAGCACTGACAGTTGGGTGGCACCTCAGTAAGGTCAGGTTAGGAGAAGAAGTAAACAAAAATCCCAAGAGGACTATCCTGGGTCAACTTGTTGTATTACTAATTTTGCAGGAGGACTTCAGCTGCTTTTTGTAAGATGAGGGAATACATTCAAACCAGTTTTCTTCAGAGAGCAAAAATCTTTGAGACATATTGTGATTCAAGCCACATACTTCTTCCCAAAAACGGGGGTGCCAAGAGAGAATATTGTCAAGACTGGTAATGGGAATCACATTGGTATTGTGACTGAATTGTGTGATTGCAACTGCTGTACTTTGTTATGTGTCATTTACATTTGTATGACATTCTCAGTATAATTTGTGTTACTCTGCTAAATCAGAAACCCCACATAATCTCAACTATCCTCAGGTGGGGAAATTAGATATTAAACACCATACTCTCCACATGTGGAATATCTAAAAGATGCTGATCATAGAGTATTGGACTCTGACACTATTCACATATCAGAATTGGGAGATGAATTTTGGTTTGGTAACCCAAAGCTCAAATACCAAGCAATCATATATGGCAAAGTTTCCCTCATTTTGGAATATCATACACAGACACAGTCCTGAAAATTCTCAAAAGCACTGCATCCTCTCTCAATTTTGACAGTTTAACTTCGCTTTTCTTGATCTTCTTCCATCCTCTATTTAAACATAAATGACATTAAATGCAAGACTTATCTGAAAATATAAATGCATAAAACCAAGAATATGTCTTTGATGGTAATCTATATTCAGGAGACTTTGGAATACATAAAACTGAACCCAAAGAACTCACAGTTATCTATAAACACAGGGCTGCAAGCAATGGGTATTATGAATGCTTCTTAAGTTTTGCTTCTCAAAAATGGTAATTATATGTAATTTTGATCATAATTGCAATCAGATGAAAATTCAGTTCTCCAAACCACATTTATATATACAGGTGGCCAAAATCACAGAACTAAGAAATACTGCCACAAAAGGAAGTCAAATAAAGCAACAATATAAATCACTTGAAGTAGAAAAAAATAGAGCAACTAGCTAGTTGTGTCAGTAATTTGTATCTGTTTTCCAGTATTAGCATCATGTCCTAACTGCTTAATCACATTACAAGGAGCTAGTAGAAGTTACTGAGACATCTGTTCTACCCAGATGTAGATCAGAGCAGGTACAGAATATTTTGCCCCACTCCACTAGAGAGGCAGCAAACAGTGCTGAATACACTGCAGTGCTTTGAGCCCACGCACTGGTAATGGAAGCACAGAGAGCTGTCAGTCAGCTCAGTTCAATGCCAAACCCAGCAATTTAATTGAAACTACTGGTGGTGAGCACCACTCCCTGTTTCACTATCAATCACTCTAGAAGGCAGTCAGATAAGCCAAAACCCCTAGTGACTTTTCTTGACTGAACAGCCAACTGTCAGAACCAAAATATGGGGTGCATTTGACTTGCCTTTAAAAATTAATTATGACACCTAGTGTGACCCTGCAATTCTTGCCTATTTTCACCATAAGAAAAAACACAAACACCTCCAGAAAAAAAGCTTATCTGAAATGTTCTGCTTGCCCATCTTAGAGTGAGATGGGTGAACAGCTTCACAGCTTCAGATTTAAGGCACTTTTTAAGTATCTGAATCAGATCAAACTTCACACCTGCAGATTGGCCATCTGTGTGAAAGTCTATAGCTCAGTGATACCTCCAAACATCTCAGGCAGAGATAGGAATTTAGTTCCCCACCTAAAATTAACAATAAGGCAATTACTATTTTTATCCTATTCAGTTCTATAGTTAATTCAGTAGACCTGCTTGTTCATCTTTCTGAAATAATTCACAGAACTTTCATTGTTGGCTGAGAATTTTCAAAATGCAGCATACCACAAGTAAGTTGAGAGCATAGCCTCAGTATCAGACCACAGCTGTCCACCCACTCCCAACCCAGTTTCTGAAGCCAAGCATTGCTGCAGGAGTTATGGATTTCTAACCAGAATATGTTTAGTATATTTTTTAAAGGGCATAAAGCATCACTATGCCAGCCAGCCTTGCTTCCTTCAGAGAAAGCATGCATCCACTCTGTGGTTGTTTGGCCTATGTGAACGTCAGCTTGGCACAATGATATTTGACACTATTAATAGGGAAATCTATTTTCTTGTTTACAACAACACTGTTCATGCACTGGAAAGACCAATATCAGCCACCTACTTCTGCAGATAACCTAATAAGGGCTCCATGGAATGTGTATCTGTAAGTGTATGCATTCATATATACATTTGTACAAGAGAGCAAAAACACCAGTAAAAGCTACATTAGATTTCTACAACTCACTTCCTATGAAGATGCAAACTATGAATAATTTAAAATGTTTACTAATGAGACAGCTAGAGGATTTTTTTGCTGGACTGAGAAACCACAATGAAAGGCTTGGCTGGTCCCTCTGAGCCTTCAGAAAGACATGGCAATTAACCTAGGTAAATCCTAGAATGTAGAGCCCTTCAGTCACTGGATACAGCCAAACTCTCCAAGTCAGGGAACTGACTGCTCAAGGCCAGGCAAACCTACGCATTTGTATCTCACCTCAAACGTTGCTCTCCATAGTTTGATACACTCTGTAAAGCTGAATAACTAGTAAAGTTAGCATATGTTCTCTGCTAAGGGAGGATAAAAATGCAAAGGTAGAAGTGACAACCTAAATTATTTTTTCAATTCTAAAACAGAAGAGAGCAGATATTCAATGTGACTCTCAATTGGAAGCTTTGCAATAACTGATTTTTTTTGCTATTCTTGACAATGCTTCAAAAATAAAGTTGATATTTCAGATAAAAATCTGTCGTTATGAACCTTTACTAACAAAGTGTTAGGAACATGAATTAAGGTACTTTAGTCAGTAATTTAGTAGCCTAGTTTTCAACATAAATTAAGTAATTTATCTTGGGATTACAAAAAAAAAAAGTAACAAGTATGTTGTAAACAATAAATGGGGAACATGGCCTACAGTTCTTGTCCCTATCACCAAGACTTTGCTCTCCCTCAGCTTCAAAAGACTTTATGTTGTCTCCTGATACCATAACACTGCTTTTGCAGCACCAACACCTACTAAAAAGGTTAACAATTATTAAAACTGACAGGACAAAGGAAAATGGGGAAAGAATGAGGCCTTCCTATATCCCAACAAAATATAGGTTAGGGAGGGCACTAAGATACTAAACTAATCCTAGCATCCAAGAGGCTGCCCATGAAATGCTTTGGCTTGACACATTTGGCTTCAGTGAGCTGAGAACCACTGCTCACAGATAAAAGTTCAAGAATCACACACCTTCCTCACAGGAGAGACCTGAGAGTCTGATGCTTTGACAATGTAGCAGTGTGAATCAGCAGCCAACCAGTCCACTGTCATCATGAAGAATCTCAGAGGCACAACAGCAATGCAAAGTGACACTGATGGCAGAGTACATTGGGAAAAAGGCACATTTCAGCATACACCATTAATCAATTTAACAGGAATAAACTGACAAAGTAAAGCCCTTTTCTTGGCTCTTCTAGAGAATAATGTGCATCCTTTCCTTCTTCTAATTCAAGACGCCTTTTAACAAGGCCCCACAAAACAAGATAGCCAAAGTCAAAACCTGCCAAAAGACCTCATGCATGCGCTTGAGCATAGAAGTAGGTGTTTCCTCATGCTTTGAAGGCAGCTGAGACCCATGGGCAGAATGATAAATTTAAGGGGCAGAGCCAAGGATCCACATGGCCCAGGGGGCACACTGACTGGGGCCTCTTTTTATACAAAATGTAGAGAAAGAAACCCACAAACATCTTAGCAGAATATGGTATTCAACAGCACAACATTGGGTTTTCATAGCACTGGCTGATGACTTTGGGATCCTCAGGTCACAGTCACAAGAAACCATACATTAAGAAAATAGCCAAAGCAGACCTAAGACAAAAAAAGACTCAACACAGGCTTCAGAAAGGTGCAGAGACATAGAAAAAACTAGCAACCAGACTCAAACCAAATCAATATTGGTGCATACACAGAACATTGTAAATTGAAAAGAAACTCACCAATCCCTCTTCTAAAGGGCTGACTTTTCTCAAGCATTTAAAAGAAGTAACATACTTTGTTTTTCTAATTTCCTGTTGCCCAAGGCATGAAATGGCAGTGAAAATAAATTACAAACCCTATATCTAATGCTCAGTAATATCTTCCCAAGACTGCATCCATGTCTTATCAGAAGAAAATGACTAATGTATAACTTGAATGCACTGAATGTATCTCCCTCTTAAAAACATTTCTAGAGAACTAGAGGATTTTATTTATGGAAACAAAACCTAAAATGAAAGGATCACTTTAGCTTGCAAATTACAAACTGTTGAACTGCTTAGACTTCTTTTCTGCATGAAAACACATCTAAGGAAAACACATGAGAGAGTAGTTATTACAAGCAAGTACAACCCCAAAGTCATATTTAATTGTTCTGCCTGCAGTATCTGAAGGAATTGCAGAAGGGTGCAACTCATTGAGATTCAAGACATCACAGAAGATGCTTCCTTTCCAATATCCCTGGCTAACCTCTATCCCAGACTATGTCTAGCATTTCCTTTGCCTGATCTGTCTGTCCTCAGTCCTAATTCTCACTAGAGGTAATCCATCGTCTTACAGGTTGAATAAAAGTAGTAATCTTTGTCTGCCACTATGAGCCTGCAAAAACTGTAAGCGATCTCTATACAGAACTTCTCCATCCAGCCTAAGAATAGCTCAGATTTTGCAGAGCAAATCCTTATACAGAATGATAAAACATACTGGTGTATGAAGGACTCGGTGAATTTTAAAATTCATTCTATAATTTCTGTAGTAGAAAAAAACCTCATTTCTAATTTCAAAAACTCTTAAGCACATAGCAACTAAAAGCACTCACAGAAAAAGTAGGAATTATTACTTCCTGAAGTATTATTACTATGATTTACTTCCTGAAAGTATTTTCCTGACTTGCTGTAATTTAAAAACCAAAACAGTGATTATTTGTTTTATATGGCACATGTGAGGAAGACGTTTTTCTTTATTAAAACCAGCTTAGCCAACAAAAATGAATCTAAAGATGGAGTGAGAACAGTCCTGCAATCTTATCTACATGGGCTGCCACACATGGACTTAGCCATCCCTATCACAAACAGTGACCCAAGTTGCAAGTTTTACCAGCAAATTGTTATAAAATATGAGTTCCCTGTATTGTGCTTGCACTATACAACCACACTTTACAGAAGAGCAAAGCTGTTAAACCCTGAAACTCAAGTGTTTCATTCTGCTCTCAGCTGTACCGCATGCAAGAATGGTAAAGAGCACTTCAGTGCAGTAAAATGGCCACCACACCACTGCACATGGGTACTGGACTCTGCTTGGCTTTTTATTTTGACTTTTGTAGTCTCTTACAAGATCTACAGCTACATTTAAGAACTATGTACAGTAAGTTCAAAAGGGTTTTCAGGCATGTTAGAGGATTATTGCACTCCACAGACTTTTCTCTAGGGAAAAAAAATAATTTTTTCCATTTATCAATTTTCCTCTCACACAACAGCATTACCTCTGAGTGATCCTTGAGTATTTTATTTATCTTTCAACAGAAAGTTAGTACTTTAATATGTAAGTACTGTTGCAGTTGAGGAGAAGAGTTTTTAATCAACACTGAATCACACAGAAAAAGAAACCATTTCAGAAATCAAATCTAAAATTTAATGGGCAACCATTGCAGTTCACCGGTGATTTATTGCTCATAAAATATAAAAATGGAATTACTTCACCTGTAAGCTCAAGCAGAGAGACAGATGTGGGTGACAGCCTATTGCCTTATGAGCCACACAGATGTGGGAATTCTTGAATTTGCACAGGAGGAATGAGGACAGAAAATGAGGAATAAAAGATGATGCCTCTTAAAGCAACCTGAATTTAACAGCACCCATCCATTCAATGCATGATCTAATTCCTCTGTCCTAAACAATAACCTTAAGCCTACAAAGAGGTACATATATCTGCACATGACTGTAAGCAGAGTTTAAATAATCCTGTCTGCAGGTTAAAAAAATTACTCACTAATTAGATCTAATTAAATGTTTAACCCAAGTGCCTCCACCATTCTTCACCAAAGAAAGGTTTGGTTGTCACTGACTAAATGTTGCTAACACTATTTTTCCCAGTACTGCACTCATGAATCCCTAAAACCAGTACAAATTCTGTATGTGCTGTAATTTTTCAATCTCCTCCTACACACAGGTATATTTCCCTTGCACCTTTATGCAATTTTATTTGCTTTATATCTCTGAAGTTTTGAATTTATTTTAGGAACAGCCATCTGAAAAGCAATTGCAAACCAATTCTTACAGAAACTGTGCTAATGCATTACTGGGTTACTGCTACCACCTGCAAAGCTTAAGAGGGAAAGAATTTAGTCTTGCAAATGTGCTCAGGTGTACTCTGACACATACTGCTCTGCAGTCACTAAACACATCTCAGTCTTTAACAGCAAAAAGCTGCTTGCATGCCATCTGTTCCAAAAAATGCAAGTACCTAACTATGTGGAATTCATAGGCATGAAACAATTTGTTTAAAGCTTAGATTTCTTTTAATTCAATAAAACCACAGTGACTTAGAGCTACACGTGAAAAGCACAAAGCATGTATTGTCTGAGTAAGCCACTCATACTAGAACCACCTAGAAAAAACAATTAAGAGAATGTGATCTCAATCTGCAAAAGAGCAATTTATTTTTTTTTTCCTATGCTGGGCATATAAAAGAAGAAAGAAGTACACATATCTGATTTTGTTATGAAAACAATGCTGACTTTTTCAAAGGAAGCTTTTAACCAGGTAGTACAAATGCACATTCATCTAAGGCACTTATATTGCCCATGATGATCATCACAATACCTGAGCACCTCGAAATTTCTTCTTTGCTCTGTTAATCCTCACTCCCTGTGGGAAGATTCTGGTTGCTCTGGCACAATTAGCAGTTAAAGACACACAAAAATAAAAGCATATGGTCAAAAATGCACCTTGCAACATATAGAAATGAACAGTTGAACAGTTTTCTGAGAAGAAAATTCTACAGGTGACTGCTATTCTGGATATATTTTAGGTGCAAAACCACCAAAACTGGCTCTGCTCAATCAGGTCAAGTCTTGGAGTAAACCAATACCTAAGTTAAATTAGACTACTAAGCCCAGACAGGAGTGCCTTACCATTATACAGACATTCAAGTCCCAAATTGGTATTTTCACACTGCTCTGACCTGTATTTCCTGCCAGAGAACACTGCTCACCTCAACCATGCTCATCCTATAGTCTGCATCAGACAACCTTCTGGAAAATACTTTGGTGTCCTTCTGTCCCATATATGTAAGAATCCTTTAAGTCAGGATTGAAGAGAAGATGAAAGAAGCATAAACCTCATCTTGCCAGACTTTGGATACAGCCAGAGTCAAGTCCTAAGATTTGCTTCTGAAGTTCAAAGTGTAGAGAAAGCCTAACTTTGTGCAAGGTCTCACAAGGAATCAGTAACAGGTGGAGATCCCTACTGAGGTCTCAGATTAGCATTTTATCCACAGGAATACCCTGTGTGTAGCTATTGTGGATACACCAGTTGTGCTCAAAAACATGTATCAGTGCTTGCCAGTTTCAGTTATTTTTCCATGGTTTTATAATCTACCCTCTGGTATAAAACAGGCCTTAGCAACGTTGACAGATCATAACAAAGATGAGTGGCTGCCCTGAGATCCAGAAACAGATGAAAGTTGAAAAACATCCCTTACAATATAATAAAAGCACTTTAAGAAATCTGAGTGTTATACAATGCCAATCAACTGGGCTGGGGGGGCCACGGAAGTAACTTATCCACAGATTACTATTTGTGAGATCTGAGAGGAAAAAACAGAGGATGTTTCTAGCAATAAAAACCCCTTGAACTTGCATGAACTTGAATTGATCTAAATGAATAATCCTATTAGATCCTCTTAACTTTGGCCAGGATATAATTATAAGGATTGGAGACAGCAGGACCAAAACCCAGTGGGGGTCTGTCTGCAAGGCTCAACTGCACTTGAAGGAGATTTCCTACTGCCCAGGGCACGCAGGAAGACAGAGCTAGTTTACAAAAATACACTTGGCAACAATATGTAATGGATTTTACATACACCCAACACTTCAGCTCAGCAAAAAGACAATGGCAGGGGGCACCACAGGTCTGTCAACGGCTGATTGTATGTCAAGGCTGAACAGGAACCAATTCCTCATCAGCTCCCAAAACAGGAACTGGGGGCTGGGGATCGAACAAAACCATGAAGCAGCAGGTTCACAAACAGGAAAGAAGCGGTCCTCTTTCAAGCAGGCATGGAAGTTATAATCATGGGATGCTGCATACATGCAATTCACCTAAATTTAAAAAGCCTACCAGCCTGCTTTAGGTTGTCAAATATAAAGGTAAACCCAAAGACACAACTTCTTGCTGAGGAAATCCCTAGCTGAACCAGTGAGAAGAGAGCTAGGAAATAAGTCAGAACTATGCATACTTGTTTGACCTATTATTTTATTTTCCCCTAGACAAAATGGAGTGGGACAGACAGGTTTCTGACCCTGCCAGGCCCAGGCACTGGAAGTGACTATGGGATCTTTGACCTCTGCAGAGTACACACCCAGAATTCAGGCAACCCTCCAAGACAGAAGTGAAGGTAGGTCATTTGAGAGAAAACAGTGAAACCAGTTCAGCATTTCCTCTCCCTCTCTTCCTTGTCCAAAGACGGAGAGTTTCATGGTGCACTCTCCAAGGCAAAGGGCAGTCTCTTCTCCTCAAAATGTCCTGAGAAAAATGTTATTGCTCTGTACATTCTCCCAAAATGGATGTTACTTTATTAAAGAAATCCTTGTTATCTTCTTTCATGAATCTTACCCCTGACAATTGCACACAGGCACTGAGGATCAGCTACACATTGGTAACAACAGCTATCACAAATCCCCATGAGCACGCCTCCATGCAGTAAAATCAGCAAACTGCTGGGGAAAAATGTCACCACCGGTTCCTGCTTCACAAATCACAAGTACCAGATGTATCACCTGATGAGGAAATAGGGAATTTTTAAGATGTAAACATATAATTTAAAATCCAGAAAATATTCTGGATCAGTGAGATTAACATTTCCTTCTCCCTCTGTAACACCCAAAATATAAATTATTAATTACCAAGCAGTAATGCACAAGTCTTAAATATGTGAAACAAACAGATACAGCAGATAAAAGAAAATACATTAAAGGGAAAGACACAAAGACACAGAACCTACATTTCATGTTCCAGTGCCCTGCTGAGACAATGACTCCCTACACTGCCTTAAAAAAAATCACTTGTTGCCTCCATGCTTCAAATTATGCTCATAAAATGGAGGCAATGCCACTTCCTCACACTCTCACAAGGATAATCTGAAGATTGTGAAATATCTGCATATTACAGGATTGAAGGTCACACAGAAGCCAGGTTAAGAGTGAGAAACATGTTTTAACTAGCACTGAAAGTATTTTATTACCCTTGCAGATGGAAGACTCCTGTAGCCTTAGTCACCAAGTGAGATCCAGTGAGGCTGCCAAGGAAAAACTGTCTGTTCACTCTGTGAACAAGGGCAGGATGGCAATAATGACATTCTCATATTAAATAAAAGGAATGTCATATGCATACCTTTCTGTGCTGAATCCATGGCAGTTTTTGTGGGTTTTTTTTTAATGCAAAAGGAAGCTTGAAGGCTGTTATTTAATAGTGCCACAGAGATTATTGGGGCACTGTAGTATCACAAAATTTGTTCGCAGCAGGTAAAATTCACACCCTGCAGTGAACCAACAAAAGACCACTTAAATCCTAATTTCAGCCTTCATGGTTGAGCCAGTGACATACTTCTGTTAGCACTACATGGGGATCGTTTTCTGGATCAGAATATTAAAAGCACTTGTGCTTCAACGGCATTTCCTTCAAGACATTTTTGGTTTCCCACAAAAAAAGTCAAAGAAATCTGTTGTAATCTGAAGTCCAAACCAATCTCTTTTATTTACACTTGTTGATACAAGTAAAACTAGATGGTGGTACACCCCCTGTATTTCCATGATTTTTAAAATCATGGCAACCTACACAATTTGGCTGTTTAGTTAAAATAAAATTGTACCACATTTTGGTTTTTTTTACTCAAATAGTTACAAAGATACACTATATTCAGAGAGTACGCTCTTCTATGAGAGAGACTTCACCATTTCTGAAAGTCAGTCAAAAAGTCATCAACAGGTATCAAAATAGAGAACAAAATCAGTATTAGAAAGAGAAATTTCAAAACGCATTTAAATATTTCAGTATGAGACCTGCAAGTACTAAGGAACGGAAAAATTCGGCTTGCTGATAAAGCCATGCCTTCAAAAATTAGTTACAGGAAAAAATGGGTTCCTTAAAAGGAAGGATACAAAAAATACACATTTAAGAGTAGGACAAAGGAGAGTAAAAGTCAGAATCAAGTACCAGGGTCCTACTCTTTTCTCTGGTATAAACACAGGCAAAAATCAAAGATGTTAAACCTCAGTCTCTGTCCCTTGGAGAGGACAGGTCCCCGTGCCTACCAAGCTTCCACTGGAATAGTGGAAAGTTGGATCTGTAACAAAGATTATTTTTCCACCAACAGTTTAATTTTAGAAAGGCGCCAACAAAAGGCACCGCTCTGAACCCCCTGAGCGCGTTCCTTTCCCTCCCGATCCATCAGCGCCCGCTTCCTCCTGCAGACACGATGCCGTGGCACGACCACGGCTCCATTCGGCCGCTTTAGCCGAACAAAACGCTCTTCCTGCCTGGAAAAAATGGAACAACAAAAAGCCCAACCACCCAACCAACCCATGCCATAAAAAGGCAGGAAAGCAGGAGCACGGCAGGAAGGGCCGGCGTGCATAAGAGCCCGCACCGCCGCCCTCCCGCAGCGGAGCCGGCGCTCCGCAAACCCGCGAACGGCGGCATTTCCGAAGCCGGGCTCCAGCACCCACACCGGGGCTGCGCCGCCGCCGCCCGCCCGCCCTGCCCTGCCCTGCCCTGCCCCGCCATGGCCGCCGCGCCCGCCCGGCCGGAGCTGCCCCACAGCAGCCGCCGTCGCCCGGGCAGCGCGGCCGCGGGGCTCCGGCGGGGCTGTAGCACGGCTCCCACCAGGCGCTCTCCCCATCCCCGCCGCACCTGTCGGGTGGTTGCGCGGTCCGGGGTGGGGAGGGCGAGCGAGCGCGACGGCAGCAGCGGCGGCGGGAGACAATGGAGGAGTGAAGGACGGACACATTGACACACGGGCGCCTCCGCCCGCCCGCACCACTGCCGGCACCTCCCCGGGGAGGAGAAACGAAGGAGTCACGGAGAAACAAAAAAGGAGAAAAAAAAGAATAGCGTAACACATTTCTCAACTTGAAAACAAGGGATAAAAGCAGTCAGGCTCCTTCTTTCCGGCAGCACCGCGTGGGAAGCTGGTGGAGGGCGAGAGGCTGGCACGCAGTGCCCCCCATCCCTGGGCAGGAATGGTTCGCCCCGCAGTCGGCCCCGGCAGGGCGGGGCTGCGGGCGGAAGGCTCCGTGAGGAGCGGGGCGGGGGCGGTGCCGCGGGCGGGAGGGCTTCGGGCGCCGTCCCGAGCTGATCCCGCCTTACCCTGCGCGGGGTCGCGATGGCTCCCCCCAGGAAAGGCGATCTGAGCGCGGAGGAGAAGGACTTGCTAGCAGTGATCGCCACAGGTGAGCCCTCCCGGCCCACGCCGCTCGCGGCCCCGGGCCGCAGCTCCCACGGGCCCCGCTGGCCGTGCCCCGGGAGGGGTTTCGTGTCCCCGCACGTTGGGGGTGGCGGGTGAGGCGCCGTTACCGGCCGCTCGCCGCGGGCTCCCCTCGCCCCCGGCCGCGCTCCTCGGGTCACGGCGCTGAGGGCCGCTGCCTTCCCGCTCCGCCTGCGGGCCGTCACCCTTCTCCCTGGCGGGGAGAGCGGCCGTTCCCGGGCGGAGCGGCGCTCCCCGCCCGGGCAGGCCCGCGACACCCGGGCAGTGCAGCGGGGAGCGCGCTGCGGGGCTGGGGAAGCTCCGCTGGGCGGGTCTGTCTCTCTCAAGGAAAGCTTGCATCCTATCGGCAATGTCTGTTGATATTTGAGTCATTATTGGTGTTTATGTCCACTGCTGAAAAAAAAAAAAAGTTTTCTTGAGGGTAATCTAGTCTTCTAGCGTCCTGTAAGGTTTTTCCCATGTGCTGTTGCCAGACCAGGGCGTCTTTGCAGACACGTTATTCTCACATTGCCAGCACTTGAGCTTGTTTAGGGTGTTGTGCACCTCTTATCCCTTATAATGTTCTATTTTACTATTCCTTATACTATCTTATATTGCCCTCTTAGAGAGAGGAGAGGGCATCAATATCTCTCTGAAGGAAGGGTGTCTAGAGGATACAGCCTGGTGCTTCCTGGTAGTGCCAAGCAACAGGACATGAGGCAGTGGGCAGAAACTGATGCACAGAAAATTCCACTTGAATAAGAGGAAGGACTTCTTTACTGTGTAGTTGACCACACACTGGAGCAGATTAACCAGGGAAGTTGTGGAGTCTCCCTCACTGGAGATACTCAGGAACTGTCTGGATTCAATTCTGTGCCATGTGCTCTGAGCCTGCTTGAGCAGGGAGGTTGGACCAGATACCAGGCTAGTGTGGTCCCCTCTAACCTGACCATTCTGTGGTTTTGCATTCCGTGTGAGTGTCACAGTTTCATCGCACTGTCCAACATGCTTGTTGCCAGGGCAGCTTTCTGTCATTTGGGTTTCCTGGTCCAGCAACGTGAATTTCGTAACCCCAACTAAATAGTTACCCTCCAACTGATATTTTGACAATCATGAGCAACATTCATTAGTTGGAGGCAAACTATAAACACTTTGTGTTCTGTGCATTTCTATATGTAGTTTCAAGGCAATTTGAACCCATGAATGTTTTGCTGGAGTTTTGGTGCTTCACTGTCAGTTGTACTAAAATGTTCACAACAAGCGTAGGACAGTCAGCAGTGAATTTATTGTGGACCAGTTTGATTGACTCACTTTAATAAGAGTTTCAGACCTCTGTCTAACTTACCTGACACTTCTGATGAGGGTCATGGGATAATTCAGGTTGGAAGAGGCCTCAGGAGGTCTCTAGGCCAACCTCCTGCTCAAAACACATCAGCTGTGAGGTCAAGCGTGATCACTTAGGGCTTTATCCCATCAGGCCTTGAAAACTTCCAAGGAGGAATGCTGCGCAGTGTCTGTGGGCAATCTCTTTGCCTTACTGGGTTCATAGTGAAAGTGTTTTTCCTTGTCTCCAGTCTGAAGCTTCCTTTCATTTCAGCTTCTGCCTGTTGTCTCTCAGCTTCCTACCATGCCACCACTATGAGGAGCCTGGCTGCAGCTTTTGCCTCTGGCCAATTCTAGAAGTCTGACTTCCATCAGTTTAGTGTCTTGTTTGAAAATCATTCAATGTTTTGTCATACAGAACTCTGATTTTGTAAATGCAACTTTGCTTTGCTTGTATTAAAATTTACTTGAAGATCACCCCTTGAAGACTTTCTCTTACTGATGTTTGTTCTTTGGCTGGGATATTCTTCTGAAAACTGATCCAGTTCTTAAGAAGCTTCTAACATGTTGAGGATATATGTATGTCTGGGGGAATAAGTTAGTTGATGGTTCCCTTACTGTCAGTCAGGAGTCTTTATTAAGTGTGTGACATGACTCAGGTGATTGTCTTTTTTTTTCCTGAAATTAATGAATTAAAAGAAAAATGGTAAAAGCCCATGTAGTGTAGTTAAACCACACCAAAAAGCCTTATGAAAATAAATTATTTCTAGCATTTCAATAGGATTTTTTAGCCAAAACTGAAGTTGCAAGAGCTGTTTTGCTGAAACATTGGTGGATGACTTATGAAAGAGTGAAGATAAACATGAAAATAATTAAAATAAGTGTTGCAGTGCTTATTTTTATTAAACACATCACTGCTGAAAGAGCTTTGCTGATGATTGAATCAGTAATTAGAAGTTTCTGTTAATTTGCAATAATATTCTCCAAACTCAGATTCTCGGAATGTTCTTTTATTTCTTTGTGCCTAGAGGAGCTGTGTTGGTAGTATATGAAGAGTCCTCCAATGGACTTTAAATCATGTTCTTAGATCTGTGGCTTAGCCAAAAGGATTTTGGTAATGAATTGAAAAATAGTAGGACAGTAGAATTGAAAAACAGGTGCAGCCTGTTTTTCCTGGCACACTTTTTTTTTTAGATTTCAATCTACTTATGTGTTTGGCAATTTTTAGAAACGTCAATGATCAAGCTACCTGGGTCCTTGTCCTTTCTATCTATATTCTCTATTAGCAAAAGCCAATTCATTCCACTTCTGTGAGTGTGATACATTGCAGATTTCAAATTGAAACAGGAAAAATGATGTGAGTAAATGATAAGGCATGTTTCATTCAAACCAAAAAGTCTTTAAAGTGAGGTAATTTCTTTTTTTGAAAATGTAGACTGCTCTTTTAGGCAAAAGAGGCTCCAGAAGAGATGAAAGCACAAAATGTGTTAAAGTGCTCAGTATCATGATACTCATTTGGAGCTGTTCATGTGCTGTTTATGTGAGTGTCCCATTTTTGTGTGTGTAGCTCAGTTACTTCACAAAAAATGGATGTTTACTTGTAGTTCATGCTTTCCAACTGCTCTTTGATGTTGTGAGTTCTTGGCTTTTAGCTTCTAGAACATAACATGTTCATTCCTAAGCTTCTTCACTAAGTGCAATTAATTTATTGGTGGTTAATCTGCATCCTAAGCAGGTAACATACAAAGATTTTGATTCTAATGAGAAATGGAAATTACCGTTTTCCTCCAGATTCTCAGTTTATTCTATTTCTCACCCCCTTTTCTTTCTGTGTGTTTTTATTTAAAGGAAACACTGAGGAGGCTGGAAGGCTACTGGGGAGCAAGAATGTCCGTGTCAATTGCCTGGATGAGGTACTGCAAAACTGTGCAAGCATTATGCTGAGTTTAATAAGGAAAATGCTAGGTGTGAAGGCCTTCCTGTTGTTAAATAACATTTCTCTAACAGTTGCTATAGCCCTGAAAATCAGAGTTACTCTCAAGATATTTCCAGCATGCAGCTGAGTAATGAACCTTTGAAGAGTTCTTACTGGTTTTTTTTTTAAGAAAGGTTAAAGATTAATGTTACTTAAAGCACTACACTGTATTTTGTCTCAAGCTCCAGCCTGAACTTTGTCTGTAAGGTAAGATAAATGCTGCAGCAAAACACGTGGGGGTGCTCCCTGACTTCTTGTCACCGTCACAAGTAGTGAAGTCCCTCTGTGGCAGGCACAGCACCTGTCCCCATCCCATGCTTGGGTCTCGTGGGCATACTTGGAGGGTGACTAGCTTGATCAGAAATGGAACCACAGCCTTTTATACAAGTGGGTGTGGTAACCATGTAGAAGATTAAATCCTGAAGTGCTACCTGAAGGTGGGCATAAGTTTGTGGAGAGAGGAACCTTATGTGATGTTCATGTTTCCTCTTATTTTTCTTTTTACAATGTTTTTTAAAGCATGAAAGCAAAACTAATTCCCCATCATGCATGTTAAATCTATGTGTAATTTATCAATTTAAATGTTAATCTGTCGTTGTTTTCACATCTTTATAATTTCATAGGTATCACTGGGAAATTCTGGGAATGTGTTTAGTTCGGCATCTGACTCAAAGCAGCTTCAGCTCCAGGGCCAGATGAGATTGATCTGAGTTTTCACATGTCTGACCTTGTAAATATATAAGGATGGAGACTGTAAAATATTTCTGGGCAACTTGTTCTACTCTCCTACTGTGATTTCAGTGAAAAAGTGTTTCATTTGTGTCTGAACCTCAGCTCAGGCTCAGTGTCTCTTGCCCCCCTACCACCATAAGTGAAGAGTTTGTCTTCTCCCTGTCAGCTCTGGCAGGCTGCTGTTGGGTCCCACAAAAGCCGTTTCTTCTCCAGGCTGTGCAAGCCCAGCTCCTGCAGGCTCTCCTCACTGCACAAGTGCTCAGGTTCCTACCGTGGAGTGGTGGTACTCCATTGGTTTTGTTGCAGTTTATCCATGTCTTTATTGCACTGGAAGGCTCAAAATGGGACAGGGTATATTGTAGATGTGGTCTCATAAATGCTGAATGGAGAAAAATTGCCACTTCTTCTACTAGCTATCTTTGTCAGCCTTTTTTTTCTCCCAACAGATCAATTTTCTGATTGTTCATAAGTTAAATACTAAACCTGAATTTCTATTGTATGAATTGCAACAAGTTTCTGTGAAACTAGTCAAGCTTTACAGTGAACTTTAGGAACCCAAGACACAATATAAGTCTGTTTGTAAGCATGCTTTATTGTATGGCCATCAAAAGGTTTTCCTTAAGTGTAATTGCAGGTTGTGCTCAATGATGGCAGCATTGCTGCAGTATTAGTGCAACATCCAGGATTAGTGTTGAGAGGACGTGGTTTATTCAAAGAAACCATGTCCAAGTTACGCCTCAGGCTATTGTTGTAGAAGAAATAGTATTAACAGTATTTACCTAAGGCTCATATCTGACTATATACAAATAAGGCCCATAAAACTTTATGCAATGGGCTTCTTGCAGACTCATTTTTACTCCCAAGAATGGTGTGTAATCATGAACAGGAGAGGGTTCAGGTTTCTTAAATCCATCAGCTATGTGAGTGTTACAATTTTTCTTTTATAACCCAATTTTGCTCCAATGTGTTATTCTAATATCTATACATAAGTAAGAGTGTGTGAAATTCCAGTTATGTTGTTGCCACAACTGGAGACTGCTCTCAGTGCATCAGGTCTTATTTTTTTTCTCTGTTGCCTTAGTTGTGTATCTTGAAATTCACATTTACATTACTACTGTTACTTATTTTGTTAATGTTAAGAAGTAAGGAAGCCCTGAAGATGGAACGCTTAGGTATTAAAGTGGGAGCTCAATTCAGTTAGGAACTCATTTCCATCCTTGAAGACTTTTTTTACATGAGAGAATCCATAGAATGAGCCCAGGTTGAATGTAATTCTGTCTTCTAGCTGTGGTACAGCGAGCATGCGATCACAATTTGATAATTTTGGGCTGAAGAACACACAGCATCAGAAGCAGGTTGTTATATGGTGCACTTCCTAATTTAAAAAGAACCCACACATAATCTGTTCCTTTCATTTTTGTTTTGACTGTATATTCTAACTTCTTGGATCCATTTTCTTGTAGATTAAAAACTACTGACAGTCAGTTGTCTTTTCTCCATGTACCTTTAGACAAGGACCAAGTCACATTTTAACATCTTCCAGATGCAGTGACCTTTTAAGTATCTTGCCTAAAGTTATGTTTCTGCAGCAAGTGAGCTATAATAGTGGCTCTTTTTCAAATCCTTTCCAGTTGTTTTGGCTTCTTACTTTAAAAATGTACATATGAGCTCGATGCAGTATTTCAGCATTGCTTCTGCTGTTGGTACATATATTTAAAAATAAAAAATTACTTCTCTAAAGTCTGCTTGCTTTTCCTGCCCTTGTTCCAAGACTCCCTCATACCCTTCACCTCCTGCTGTCTTCCGAGCTCTGCTGGGAGCGTCAGCACAGAGTAAGATCCCTTCACTCAGATGAGTTTCCCAGATGCCCATCTTCCAGAAGGTTGGAGATATCCAGCAGATACAGTCCTGTTTTTTCTCAGCACCCTTTCTGACCAAATCAATTGTTTTGTTGTGTCTTAATCACTGTCTTATGAAAACAAGTGCAATGGCTGTTTTGCAAAACTGGTCTTTAACAGTTTGGTGACTTTAAAACTTAAGGGCCATTTAAGTTCAGGTGTCCTCAAACATTGGAACAAATAAATGGGCTGTAGAAATGGATGTAAAATAAAATCAAATATATTTAACTTAAATGCACACTTCTTAGTCATTTTTAATGGAGTGGTTGATAATTTGGAAACTTAGTATGGGGTGAAGTGTTCAGCACTTTTCTTTCCCCTGCGAGTACAGAGCTTGTAAATACTGTGACTTTTTGTCAGCACTTTGCTGACTTGAACTCCATCTGCAACATGTGGCTAAAATATTTCAGATCATTATAGAAAGGCAGGCTCAAGGAAGCACATGGGCTTTCCAAGTGTAGAATTTTCCTCTGGTCGTGTTGGTAGTTAAGGTTGCAAAGGAGTACTGTAGTACTTTGTCCCCTGTTTTCTACAGATCAAGCCAACAGACTTGGCTTTAAAAGTACCTCATTTTTCTCTATGTAAAATAACTGAGGCTGTTCATAATCTTCTTTCATGAAGAACTATCATCTGGCATTAGCAGCATTAGCTTTTCCCTCTAGTTTGGTAATTCAGCTGTTCAGTTTGGTAATGGATCATTTAGAAACAGTCCACTTCTCTATGCTACAGAACCAAACACTAACTGGGAATTACAGCAGCAGCCTGCTTATTCATGGCTGAGATGTGAGTAGCTTGACTCCTAGTGAGTGTGTTCAATGGAGGGTTCCTCAGGTAATCCATCTTGCTATTCTAGTGTGAAAATCCTATGCTAGCAGAAAATGCCAGATCCTTGGGATTTGTTGAGGAGGAAGGGTTTTGTCTTTTGATGTTTTTTACATAATACTTCAAAATACACAAACCAAAGAAAATTCCACTGCTAGTAAGAATTATCTGGTTTCAATTCAGGTTGCTGATTGATGTAGGCTTTAACTTTTCATCACTACAGATGAACTGAAAGATCATCAGAGGAATCTCATGTGTTACATGTGTGATACCAACAGCTGTGCAGGATGACTGTAAAGGAGAACTATAGCTGTGATCGACACTTACTGAACAGTATTTCATATTCTAATTAGTCCATACTTAGCTACAGCTAAAATTATTTGTGCATGTAGCTGGTGACCTCCTTCCAAATTCAGCTTTTAGGAAATTTAAGATGTGTAAAGGCAATCTTATTCAAAAGCTTGAAGGGTGAAATTTCTAGAGGCTTTCATCCAGTGAAGAGTCAAGTCGCATTTCTAGACTAACAGCATTCAGTACAAGAGAGTTGATTTTTGAAGAAATACATCAACAAGTATTTCTGCCTTGTAGCACCTGTTCTTTTTACATCATTTTTAGCCATGTCCCAAATTCTGTCTCAAGTAAAAGCCAAACCCAGAGTTATGTGGTTTTTTTATAATTTTCTGACTGGAACTGCTGCCTGAACATGAAGGGTAAAATAAGACGTTCTTTCTGTGTTAATGTGGGACCGCATTCCTCATTGGAGGAATGATTCCAATTCTCCCTGGAGAAGGGAGAGGTGGATGCTTTAATATTGCTGGCATACAAGTGTCTACAGCAGTTTTTCAGCAAGGGTTTTGACAGCCCTTTCACTTTCCTTTTTTTTTTTTTTACTTTTCCCACTCTATTTAAATTGCTGGTACTTGCATGTGCATTGCCTTAGTGTACCCCAGTAGCTGCTGAGGGACTGCTCCAGTGTCATCCAGCCTGTATGCCACATCTTGACAAGGTTCCATGGTTGAGAAGAAGGGTGAAGTGAGCATGGGAATGTTGGGAGCACTTGGATTTTTGCTTGAGTAACACAGGTTTATGTGGCTACTTCAGTGGTGAATTGTCATCGTGTTAGCCACAAAACAATACACTCATGACGTTTCTTCTTATACAGCATGAGTGTTTAAATGTTCACAAAATTGAGAGGTTTTGTGCCAAATATGCACATGTCACTGGAGTGAGAGATACTGTGTATTTTTTGTTTGTTTGTCCCACTTCCTGTTCCCTAGCTGTCCTGTGTTTCCCCATTCCTCTGGTTGATGAAGGTTGAGCAGGAGTTTTGTTGGAAACTTCCTAGGAGGCAGAAGGTTGCTTTTCCATTTTATTATCTTCATAATTTTATTTATCCTGTTCAAGCACACCTCAGCTGGATGCTGAAGAGAGATTGATCTGCTTTCTTCTTCCTTTGTGCTGGTGGTGGAGTCCAACCCGTCCCTGGTTCTGGTACTCATCTGTCTGCCCCTCCACTGACCCCATAGTTCATTGTTTGGGGTTTTAGTCATCAATTGGCTTCCCTCACCATGGCAGCAGTTCTTAGAATCCCATTCCTCAATCTGCTTTTGGGCTGTTTTCAACATAAGGAACTGGGAAGGATGGTCTGTAATGGCCAGGCTGGCTAACCCCTCTTGTGCCAGGGAGGCCTTGTTGGTTGGTGAGCTGGAGAACTCAGTCAAGAGAAGTGCCAGGGAGTGTTTTAGAGGCTCTAAAAATGCCTCTCCAGCAAACTCTATTCATCTTGAATGGTGAGATATACAGGAAATACTTGCAGCCCTGCAGAAGAGAAGTTGCCATGTAACATACCTACAAAAAAAAGAAAGCTGGGAAAGATTTACTTTTGTCCTGGGGAGCAAGATTAAAAAGTTCGATTTTTTTGGTCAGAAGAATGTTGCATGGTAACAGCTAGAAAAAGGATCCTTCATCTGATGTTTCATAGTGGAAAAAAAATTTGTTTCATGTGTATGCTTAATAAACCATCTGCAAGTTTTGTCTTTTAAGTACATTGTATTGACAATCCAAATGTTATCTGTGAGAAAACAGACTGTTGCTGGACCTGTCTTTGACATTCAGGCTGAGAAAAGTATTTGCAGTCAATCCAGTTTCAGTGTAGGGACATAATACAGGATACCTAGCATTTCCAGATAAATCTGTGTCTTGCCTGACCCTCTTTTGTTTGCTGTGAATGGGAAAAACTGATATTAATGCGACTTCAAATCCAATTTTATAGCAACCATCCACATATTTTCTGCCTTATACATTTTTTGATCCACACCACAGCCTGACACTTCCAAAATTAAATCAAAGGATTTTAAAAAATAGTTTTCTGGGAGGAAAGGGTAAAACAAATGCAGTTCTTTACTTTGTCATATAATCTTTAGATCTTAATTGAAACAACTGGCTTTCAAGATATAACCAAACTTAAAAGTCATTGTTTTTAAAAAATCTTTCTCCCATCAAAAACTGTGCTGTGTTTATATTCCCTTACTGCAGTACCTTTCTGTGCTGCTAAAGAGACGAATTCCTACTGTGACTCCAGACTGGGATTGGCCTGTAAAGTTGCTTTTGATGTAACATTATGAAATGTAATATAATAAAATATATTATGTAGTAGGCCAGGAAGTCTTTATTCAACATTTGAGACACCCCAAATGAAATCTAGCAAAAGCAGTCTGTTTCATATTCACGAAGGGATATCTTTAGGTATTTTGGTTCTTCAATGTCAGTTTATATTGCAGTTTACCAAAATTTGGGGGTTACTAAAATATAATGCATCAAGTAAGCACTTTCTGTTATTTTCAGTTAGGATGGAGAGTAATGAAACTGTAATACCTTAAAATTATTATACTTCTAACTTTTCAGATTTCCCTCACCTTTAGAAATATTTTGAAAATTATACTGGTAAATTAAACTTCGTTGGGTTTCACTCAGTCATAAATTGAAACAAGAAATACATTAAGGCTCAATCTGACAATTACATTATTTCAGAGTATCACATTACCAGGCATTTACAGAGCTGCAGTAATGTTGTACATGTATGTACTCAAGCCCACAGCCTTGACTGGCAAATAAAGGAACAGAATGCCATTTTGATTTTCTTGAGGGATAAACTAAAGCACTCTCCCTGGTGTGCAGTGTTGGAAGGTGTTCTTGGACCGTTAAAGTGTCTTGGCTGATAACATGAATACTGACCTGATGTTAAGTGAAAAGAAACAGCATATTGGAAAAAGCATACTATATTCTGAAAATGGACTGTCATGTAGCTTTATCAACCAGCAGCATGCTTCTCCCTGCCCTTGAAGAGAGATAGAGAGCCTGCACTAACAGTTCACCCAGTTCTGAAAATTTCCTCAGGGGTTTCCCCAGCTTTACCTTTATAATTCCACCTCAGTCCTCCCATGCTGAAGCGAATCCTTTTTGTACTGGGGCAGTTGATCAAACCAGCCAGGTTTGTTACAGTCTGACAAGAGCTGTGTGTCCTTATGAGGGCTGTCAGAGCTCTGGCTGATCATGGACACAATGACAGGATGGCAAAACTACTAGTAATCATGACTAAAAATGAGCAAGATGGGTTTCAGAGGCTAAAAATCTTTGTAATGTTTAGAACAACAAGAGCCTATTTCTAATTTTCTTGCTGCTTATCATATAAGCCGGAGCAGGGGAGAAAAGAGTAACATAGGAAGCTAACAGATTTTCTAAACCAAGCTTCTCCAACTATCAGGAACATTAACTGTCTTCAACACTAATGTCTTTCATAAAAGGACAATGATAAATTGACTGTAAATGGTTTTCATTTGTTAAACCATGCTCTGTTATCAAATCTGTAGCACAGCATAATAAGAAAACTGACATGGAAATCTGCTTCATGTTAGTAACCATATTTTTTCATTAAGATTTTGTGAGGTTTTTTGTAAATAAAATACTATGTGAGGCTTTAGTAGTTGTATTGGATATGTATGGCCAAGTAAAAATGATCAATGGTATGAAGATCAAGAGATGTAACATTCTTTTTTGTATGCTACTTGCTTCTCCTTCCTTTTGCCAGCATGGCATGACCCCTCTGATGCATGCAGCCTACAAAGGGAAGGTGGACATGTGCAGGTTGCTGTTGAGACATGGAGCTGATGTAAACTGCAATGAACATGAGCATGGATACACTGCCTTGATGTTTGCTGGACTTTCAGGTAACTTCTTACTAGACTCAGATCACTGATTTTTATGACATTATTTGGTACAATTTGCCATAAGTTAATAATTTAAAAGTAACTGTTAACATGCTTTTATTATTCAGTTTTGCTGTTATTTATGTGAACTATGCAGCTACATCATGATCTGTAAAATCCTGTGGACAGTGCGACAGGAGAACCTCTCTGTTCAGAAAGTCTCTGTTCAGACTCATATAAAAATTTATTTTGTTCAGCATTTTGAGGCATACAGTCTATTTGTCCTGTACCTACTTTGTCCTCTTTGTTTGAGATCTCAACATTCACTTTTCTGGGACAGTTTTCTTGTGCAGCGGGATACATTTTGTTTGCTTAGACTGTGTTACACTGAAAATGATGCTGCACTCGTAGCTTTTGGTAATAGACAAGACATCTCAGTCCAGTATTTTTCAAATTTTGTCTTTCTCCTACTTTATTTTTCCAACTGTTGTGTGGGCTTTTAAAAATGTATTTAGTAAGTTTTAAAACCATGTTTTCCCAAAATAATTTTCACTCTCCTCTTACATTATTATTTTTTTCATGGGCATGTTTATGCTGTATATATCTTCTCCTGTCTCAAGTGGTGGTTTGCAGCTTTCTTCTTGCTATTCTTTTCCCCTGATGGCTGGTACAGTCATTTCCTTGAGTGAGAAAAAGACACTACATTAAAACATTGTTCCTTTTGGCGAAAATATTTGATTTGGGAATATTAGGTTATTTTAAGTACCTTCTTTACTAGGCCACTTATGTCTTACCAAAAATTAGATTCTAGGGGAGTCAGCGTTCTTAGCAGGTAGAGTTTAAACTGCCTTCATTCATCATAAGTATTAAAAAAAAAGGCTTATGTGTGTACATGAACCTTAACTAGATCATCTTATTGTTTTTCAGCTGCAACTTCGGTAAAACGATTTGTGAATTTCCAGTGTTCTGTGGTATTGAGCAATATCACAGCTGCAGGAGATAGATGAGGACAAACTCTTAGAGGCTGTTAAATGACTGCAATTTTATAGAAAATGCTGTATTTTTACCATTTTCTCACAGCTGAGCTTTTAGCCTGTCATCCTGGGTGTGAAAGCTTCTAAGTGTTGACTTTAGAGTCTGTTATTTGTGAGCACAAAAGGTACATGAGCACTACTGACGCAGTGACTTTGTTTTTAAACATTCATTTTCATCCACCATCCCCTTTTTGTATTCACTTTCCTGTGCTTAGCATCTGCACAAAAATGGATGAAGTAAGAATACCTTTGAAAGCAGAACCAGCAGGAGTGGTGACAAGTGTCCTTTTTTAGTCTCTGAAGGGCACCAATTAAGTCATCTAATCTTCCCATCAAATTTTAGCTCCATTTTACTTGGTATTTAGCCCAGTCTGAACACCCAGTTCCCACTGTGGAGAAAGGAACAATCTGTTCTGTTCACTGTGTTCCTGCTACATCGTAGTCCTGAATGTGTTTTTCTTCTTAGAATAGCAAATGTAGTTGAACTGTTAAACTAGATTAGTAGAATTTCCTTCTATACTGCTGTCCAGAGGGACCAACCTCTAGTGTAGCTACATGAGTAGGACTCCCATAAGCTCCACAGGAAGCTGAATGTGCATTACAGAGAGCAGAGTTACACCTGCTGGAACTCTAAATAAGCACATTCCTTTCTCTTAATTCATGCTGAAAATAATGACATTAAGAGCATTCATTTCCTCAGTGTTGTTCCCGGTCTTTAAGAAATTCAGTGCATCTTTTCTGAAGCATAGAGAATTACAAGTTCTGATTTGTCCTTGCTCATTGCCCATATCTTTCCTGCAAATTCAGGAAACAAAGAAATCACCTGGATGATGTTAGAGGCTGGAGCAGAAACTGATGTTGTCAACTCTGTGGGAAGGACAGCTGCTCAGATGGCTGCTTTTGTGGGTAAGATGAAAATTATTATCATTTTCTAAACTCCTAAAGAAGTGAAGTATTAGAGTCTGATGCTTTTTCTTGGAGCAACATTATTTAATGGCTTGTTCTGAACTGACATGTTGTTGAGCTTAGTTTTCCACATCTCATCATGTAAGAGTCAATTTGTGTGCTATTCCCATGTTTGATTTCCTAAAAACACAGATGATGTTACCTGAGAGAACAGATGCTGCACAAGTGTATAAGTTTTTGCAATGTCACTGCTTTGGAAATAGAGGAAGCTGGTTGCATTGGAGGGGTCCGAAGTGCAGCACCAAGTGCTAATTGGAGCCTCTCTTGTGGGAAAGGACGACTGTAGTGCCGGGAGTTAGGAGCTCAGCTGAGTTTGCAGCTGTGTGCTGGCAGCATGCCACCCCCTGCCCTTCTCCCTGGCTTCTGGGAGAGGGAGAAGTCTTGGAACCTCTTCTGAGGCAGTCGCTGATTACTGACCTGAACTTCACTAGAATAAGAGAAAGATTTATCATTCCAGCATGTGCAATAATCCCTGGCAAAACATGCAATAGGCTTTTTTGCTGTTGTTTTTTCTTTTTTTTTGGTCTTTTTTTGTTTGTTTTTATAAACCCTTTTTAAATTTTTTACCTTCCTTGACAATACTAGGTGGGCTTAATGTCCCACTTCTTCTCTAGCAGGGAGAATTGATAAAATATTATGAGGTTAAGTGGAGTCATTTTCAATGGCACAGCTATTGCTTCCCAAAAATGAGGACCTGTATTTTCATTCAAACACAACCTTCTTAGGAATGCCTGAGAATTCCATTTCAAGTCCTTTTGTTGTTCTGAATTCAAGGCTACCTTGACATTTAGATTTCCTTCCTTGAATAGTGATTTAGTGCTAAGTTTTAGTTTCCATTTTATCTCATTCTGCTGTTTTAAAGAAAAAAAGTCTGACATTGCTCACTTGAGGTTTCAGCAGCAAAACCTTAACCATTTATTTAAATATCAGAGAAATTTACTCCCATTAATTATCCTTTGGATTTGGAGAGTCTTTTCCGATATGATGCTGTATGGAGTGAATGGGGAATATTAGCTCCAACATAATTTTTGAGAATTCTTGTTTAAAATCTCATCACATCACCAAGGTAGCATGAATATTTTCAGGCATACTGAGATACACTACTCTGTAAAAGTCTGCACATTGGAATCTATTCTGGTTCCTTTTTTATTCTTTGTCCAATCAACATTAATTCATCTGCCTGTGTGTGGGAAGTGAGGATACTTCTTCCCCTGTCATTTGTCTTACACTGTGCTCTATTAGCTCAGAACTGTCTCTTCTAAAACAGTGGAAGATTTTAAATGTTGGAATTTGATTGGCTGTGTCTTCTGCTGATTATAGGATTAGTGCCAAGACAAATCAATCAATTTAAAGAATGTGGTCCTGAACTAGAAAAGATAAGTTTTACTTTCCCTTTAGTCAAGTAATCCATTGTATTGTCAGATGTAGAAAACAAGAAGAGGGTGTAACTTTTCTTATCTTATATTACTTTCATTACAGTTCTTTTATTTTTGGTGAACTTGAAACCTGTTCTGTTCTTATAACTGCTCCCACCTTAGGTTAATACAGTAATACCTGCTTGCAGGTCTGAAAACTTATGAATCTCAATGCAAAGGTCATTAATTTCAAAAGTACCAAGTGGAAAAATCTTATCTGAAAAAATTATAGCACCAGTATGAGACTATTAGTATAGTATAATCTGGGGGAAAATGTCTATTCTCTTAGTTATGGCTTACCAGGGAGAGAGAATGCAGGAAGCGGACAGGATATTCAGAATTCATTTTCACGAGGACATTCCCTGCTGGGAGTCACTATGTTAATAACACTTACTGAAGATTAGAGCTGCACACAAGAGAATGACAACAGTTGCCTCTTTGCAGTGCAAAATATATCATGCAGAGCTCCTTTGCATGTGGGTAATTCTCACTTGTATTGCTTATATTACATTTGGGTTTAAGTGTTTTTGGGGTTTTTTTTTCCTTGTTATTATTTCACTGGTGATTTTTTTTCTTGTGTGCCTTTAGGTCAACATGATTGTGTGACTGTCATCAACAACTTCTTTCCACGTGAAAGGCTGGACTACTATACTAAACCACAAGGCTTAGACAAAGAACCAAAACTGCCAGTAAAATTAGCTGGGCCGCTGCATAAAATTATTACTACTACCAACATGCATCCTGTTAAGGTGGAGTAATACATAAATTCTATGTGTTTGGTGGTGTGGGAGTGTTTTCTTTGTGTCAGAAAGCATTCTGGTCTTCTGCAAGTTCAAGTCAGATCAAAAGCATTATCTGCTAATTCAACTACTTCTGAAAATGAGGAAGAAGCAGGTTCGGTGTTTAGATGTGATTAAAAAATCATTTCAGTGTTTGTATACACCAGAATCTTGAACTAACACCTTTGATTGGAGAGATTCTTACTTCTTATATCAGTAACCATAAATAGCTGTCTTTTTTGGCTTTATTTCTCAGCCCCACTTGAAGTGGAAACATACAACAATTTTCTATCTTAACAAAATCTCATTGTTCTCTCAATGGTTTTCTCAGCATGTATCTTCTTACCTTCATCACCGATTCACCGCTGTAACATCTACCACTGCTGCTGTTTCTGAAAGTATGTGCAAGAGAATGTTTATTTTACTTCCCAGGATATTGCTGACAATAATGTCTTTCATGGTTTGCTCCTCCAGTGTAGTTCAGAGAAATGAATACACCTAAATTCAAAAACAAATTCCTTGGGCTTGCTAATCAAAGTCCAGAATTTGTTAACAGTTTCCAGCCAGGTATCTGCAGTACACAGAGACAGTAGTGCACCAGTGGCAGCTAATTGAGTGAGTAGAGCACACAGTTTCCTCTTAGACTATTTTATCCAGTGCTTTACTAGGCTACAGGAAGTATTCCATGATTATGTGAGGTTGATGTGTTCTGTGAAACTGCTTACATCATACAAGTCCTTAAACCATACAAGACTGTAGTGTTCAAAAGGAAAGAGATTTTAGGATAGTGTATGTAGTTACTATAACTTTCTTTAGAAGTAATTTTGATTCTTCAGGTTCTTATTTAAAAAAAAAACAAAACAAAACAAACTTGCTATTTTTAATACCAGTCTTAGTTGTAAATATTTTCTTATATGGGAACTATGAATACAATATGTTGAATAAGAATGGTAAATAATGACTGGGGAAAGAAAGGGAAGACTGCATAAGAAAGAAGTAGAAGAATATTAAAAACTCCACTGAAATTTAGCTACTATGAGCTATATAAGCTTTAATACCAATGCACAAGTGTTAACTGGATTACATTTTCTTCAATCTTCTAGATTGTGTTGCTGGTGAAAGAGAACCCTCTGTTGGCCGAAGTAGAAGCACTGCAGAAATGTTACAGGGTTCTGGATCTCATTTGTGAGAAATGTATGAAGCAGAAAGACATGAATGAAGTTCTTGCTATGAAAATGCACTATATCAGTTGCATCTTCCAGAAATGTATCACATTTTTAAAAGAGCGAGAGGATAAACTAGATGGGTTTATCAAAAGGTGAGTATTTCTACAGAGAGTTCTGAAACCAAATGTATGCCCTGGCATTACAGATACCAGGGAAAAGACAGCTGAAGGAATAGATTGGATTGATTTGGGTAAAGGCTATGGCAAATAACTTGTTAAGTAATCCCAGCTGCATTTACTTCAGGGTGGCACTGTCTGCCTTTTTTCTGTGTCTTAAGTGACGCTGTCCTTTCCTGGATAGGAAGGAAACATTCCTGGAATTTCAGTTCTGCTGGAACTGGTTAGAACTTGGCATTTACATATGCACCATGAAGCAGCAGACAGCAATGTGTGACTGAAAAAAAGGGGAGTAATAGGCTTGAAAAAAGAATTTCTCAGTGTCCAGTATGGTTCATCTGGGAACACTTCTTGTGCCATTTTGCTCTCCAGCAGTCATGCAGGTTCAGATTTTTTTTTCAAAAACACTTAAGCAAGTGAGAACTGCAAATCCCACAGACTCTGGATGAGACTTATCCTCTTAAATAACTTAGGTCTTCAAAATCTACTGAGTTACAAACCAGCTGCCTGATCTTACATATCACAGTAAGTGACCTGACTTTTAGAAGGATCACATTCCCTGTACACCACTGTGGATTTTTACTGAAATCCTCTGTGGGACTGAAAATAAATTATGAAGTCAGCTTTCACATACTGAAATTGAATAGTTCATCAGTGATCCATATAAAAAACCAGTAGCCAAAGAGGCATAAGGACTATAACATGTTATTATAATAAACTGGAATTTGTGTTTTAAGGTATTGTTCATTTATCCGTGTTTATTATTACAATGATCATTTTTAAACAGCACAAGGCATTTTGATATTTTAGTCAGATGTAGATAGTAGGTAGTGTACCTATAGATTATTATTTTTCTCTGTGGCTGAATTAGTAAGTCCTGGTTTCAGAGAGCATTTATATATTGTGTATTTCATAATGATTGTGAATTAGAATAAGAACACTTTCATTTGCATTTTAACATATGAACTTAACATATGAAGTTGCCAATTTATTATGAATTCTTCTCTATAATCTGAAAGGGGACAGAGTATAGCATGCTGTATGTGTTTGTTCTTGAATATTTACTATGTGATTTCTGATTTTACATGCATTTAAAACAATTTAGCCTCTTGAAAGGGAGAGATAAAGATGGTTTCCCTGTGTATCAAGAGAAGCTAATTCGAGAAAGTATCCGGAAGTTTCCTTACTGTGAAGCCACGTTGCTCCAGCAGCTTGTGAGAAGTATTGCTCCTGTTGAAATAGTAAGTTTTTCCTGTCAAGAAAATCCTTTCTCAGTAACTTACATAGTAAATCCAGCTTGAGACATCTTTCTGTCCTCAGCTTCTGCAACATATTACAATCCTGCAATGCTTAAGCAAAGGGTTTGATGTCCCTAAACTCTGTGGAGCTGGATTTTACATATTGCAGGAAAATGCTCTAAAGTACTTCAACTAATATTCTTCTCATGTGCCCATAACAAATGCTTAAACACCTCAGCTTTTAAAGAAAACTGATGCAATTTTTTCTTGTCTCTGAGCTTTCTTTTCCTCCTCTGGTATGTCTGTTCAGTTTTTCTATGCCAGTTCACTTATTGAAATGATAAATTCAGATAAAAATGGACCTTAATTTGCACTCTGTTTTCACAATGTCTAAATTCAGTTTAAGATTGAATAACTTCCTAGGTCTAATGCATTCATTTGTTCTATTGTACACAAGAAGTTGGTAATATATGACAGTAGAAAAAGGAGAAACATTCAGTGGGCTTCCTTTTATCACAGAGAGAGAGAGCCAAGATGATGCATTGTGCAGCAAAATTTATATCTAAATTAGGAAATCAAAATTACAAGTTAAACATCTAACCTCAGTTGTCCTCTTAGGTCTTTGCTAGCACACTCTTCATTTTAGGACTATTTGTTGCTTCATAATAAATTTTACACAAGAGTGGCTGTTCTTTTTTAAGCATGTTCTCTCTGGTCTCTGAGAGCAAGATGTTGTACGCCCAAACACTGGGGAATTGGAACAATCTTGTGACGTGTTTGGATTATTCAGAGCCAATTAAAAATAGCCTCCATCTTAAGTGGCTCCAGGTCTGCTAAAATGTCCTGAGGCTTAGTGCAATCTCTACTGTTTGCCTAAGCCAGGAAGATAAACACAGTGTGAAAACATAAGCCATTGTGATGCATTACAACTTGCTTTAGAGTAAACATTTTCCTTCCTGTTGCCTTTTTCTTAGGAGAGCCTGCAGTCTTTCATGCCTTTAAAGCAATGATGGTTTATTCCATTGGATTTCTGTCCATTATGCAGAGATGGAGAGGAGGACATACCATAATTTTTATTTATGTGGAAGCCTTTGACCTTTGTCATTGCACAATTATTTGGATTCAGTCTGGGCATGTCAGTGTTGTCATAGTAGTTATGACTGTGCATATTCCATGGTAGTCTGACAGTTTAAAGAATTACTTAGAGTCAGAACAACTTGGCACTTTTTCTTCAAATATTTACATCATTGCCCAAAAGAATAGTTCTAATGTATGGTTACCTAAACCTTACTGCTTGCATTGCATGGGAAAGATGCTGCAAATAGCATCTAAATAGTAATATGCAAATAATTGAATATTTCAAATTCTGACCATTTCGTCTGTAGCACCTGTGTGCACTGAGCACAACAGTGACAAATGCAACATTTTTTTGTGTGCCAGCACAGAGACTGAGCTGCAAAAATTTGCTGCATAGGATCTACAGATGTAAAGAATGTGGAGTTTATTAATGACTTATAGGGGAAATACTACAGAAGCTCAGGGCTTAACTTAATATACAAAAGTGTATCTAAAGATAAATCTTAAATTGTGCGTGTTAGTTGAAGTTCTGTGATTTGGTTTTGTGTTTTTACTGCTGCAGCAACTTCAGTGAGACCGATGCTCGTGTTCATCGTTTCTGGTCTTCCCTTGCACGTCCCTCTCTGCACCACTGCTGGTTTTAATCTCATTACCACTCTTGTCTTTCAGGGCTCTGACCCCACAGCTTTTTCTGTGCTTACACAAGCGATTACTGGCCAAGTGGGTTTTGTGGATGCTGAATTCTGTACAACTTGTGGGGGAAAGGGAGCAGACAAAAGATGCTCTGTATGTAAAATGGTAAGAATAAAAAAAAATAGTTGCACTGAGGTGCTGAGGATTTTGAATGCTTCTCTGTTCACTGTATAGACTTAGGAAGAATGGCATGCATGCCTGCAGTGAAGACATTCAAGCCATCTACTTCTGGGAAAGATGCATGAAATTCACAAGTAGGAAGGAGTACCTGGATTTCCAAGTGTGTATGCTTAAGAATGAAGAAAGAGCAAAAATTCTCTATGTTTAGAGTTAATAAAAAACTGGTTTTTATAGATTCTTATATAGGTTAGAGCCACTCCATATGACCTTAAAAATTGCTTAAAAGTAACATTAAGTGCTATACATAGACATTTAACTTGCCGCAGTAAGAAATGCAAAGAAATTCTTTCAGTACATGAAAATTAATTGGTAACTCTGGTATCTTTCAGGTGATGTACTGTGACCAAAACTGCCAGAAAATACACTGGTTTACCCACAAAAAAGTCTGCAAGATCCTGAAGGAAATTCATGAGAAACAAGAACTAGAAGCTGCCAAAGAGAAAAGGAAACAAGAAAAGAAGCAAAAGAAAGGTTAGGATCTGTTGTTCCCTTGCTGAAACTAATGCTGTGTTAACTGCATCACAAAGAGCAATTTAACAGGTCTTAAAACTGTAACAGCTGAGGTTGGGAGAAAAATCTTTGATAAAACATAACAGCAAAGCTGAGTTTGCTGGGATTCTGGCCTTTAAATTTAGAAATGCTATATACTTTCCAAATGTGGTTTTTAATGATGCAGTTACACAGACTTCCACAATGGAAGCATTCTGATTTACACTGCACTGTTTCAAAATCCAGATCTTTAATCAAGCTAGTGCAGAACTTTAATGCTGCTCTATGTTTTGTTGGAGGTGTTAAGACAAGTTGGATAATAAGCAAGCAGCCTGCTCCTTCCAGTTGCAAAGGTTAATGTAGATGTTAAATCTCCCATAATACTTCTCTTCATAATCACAGTATCAAGTTAATTGTGTTGTGTGCTTCAAATGTGAGGAAAGCAAGCTTTAAACTGCTCATGGTGGTTTTCTCCCTTCAAGAAACAAGTAATTAAAACATAATAACATAATAAACACTGTATTGCCCTTTCCCATGTTCTCCAAGTCAAATAATAGGAAAGTAGGGGATGAAATCACCTTTTCTCTTTTACAACTTACTGGATTTCCCTTCCTTTGTTTTAAGGATTGTAGAAGTGCACTGCACAAATCATGTTGCCTTACAATGGTAATGTTGTTCACTTCAGCTGTATTTAAAATAGCAGGATATGAATCAGTAATAAATCAGTAATAATTAAAGTTTTCACCAGTTTCCTCTGTTGATCCTGTTACAAGAACTGCTGTTGCATGGGATCAGGATGACTGTGGAAGTTGGAGGCAAGGATATTAGAAATCCCTGGATATACTGCATACCAGTACAACCAAACATAATGAGCTGTGAGCAGTGATGCCTCACGTGCTGTCCTTTTCAGAGGGAGAGGCAGGATCTTGGTGGATGGCTCTTCTCCCTTCCTGCCTAAAAAGGGAAGCTAACATTTTTTGTTATGTTTCTCCTCCATTATCTACATGTTAATCTTCATTAACTGATTCAAGTAGACAGCCAGCACATTATAGAGGTTATCCAATTATGCACTGTTAGTAAGACACTGAAGTCATCTGAACTTCAGGTCACCTTGTGAATGGTGTAGCAGAACATTTCATATCAACAGCAGTTTTATTTCAGAAAGTTAGTAATACCCCCTACAAATCCTATACATCAGGAAAGTAATAATTAAAAAAAACCAAATGCAACAGCTGCAACTACAAGCAAACCCAAGAGTTTGTGTTTCTGCTCTACAGAGGTGAGTGTCAAGAAAGTCCACGTTTCAGCCTGTGCTGAAGGCTCTTAGCTCACTGCCACATAAGACCTTGGCAGGGCTTTGGCAGGACTGTGGCTAGCTAGCTGTGACTGTTCTTGGCTGCCTATCAATCACAACAGAGAACAATATACCAAGATATAACTACTCCCAGTTAGGCTTTCCCCTCCTTCTTTTCAGAAGTCCTAGCATACAAGCCCTACTTAGTAGAATCACATGAAAAAAGTTACTTAACAACTTCTTTTTTCTTAGAAAACATTGCTTGAAGAGTAAAGGTGCAATAGTTTATTCTATTCCAGGCAGTCAAGTTATGAATTTTAGGATGACTCATTTCAACCAAAGTTCATTGTTTTTAAGCACATAATTTCTTCAGTCTGTTTTATGCAGAAATGCTTCCTATATAGTCGTGTCCATGTGTTTTTGATTTAATACAAACCCCACCTGTACTTGGTGTTTAACTGCCTTGCAGCCATTCTTTGAAAAGCTGGTGATAAGTACAGTGTCAATAAAGGATGTTTGAATTGAAACTTAAAATAACTATAGTATCCTACTCTGCTCCTCTCTATAAAAAAAAAAAAAAGTAGTCTGGCAAAAATGGAAGATAAATTAATGAGAGCTTTGTATAGGGTTAGTTCCAGAGTAACCTTATACCAACTTAAGCAAAGCTTTAGTGGTTTGGGTTTTTTCAATGAAAATTTTCTAAGTAAATCACTTCTGTAATTGATGCAAAGTGTCCTAGTGTTATTGCTTTTCAGCAATAAAAATGTTTTGTTGCAAAGGAGTTCAGTGTTTATTAATTGTGTGATTTCTCTTTTGTTCAGATGAAATGCAACTAGTGGAGGGTAGTTCTACAAGTGAACAACAGTCAGATCCTTGTCCAGATCCTACAAAAAACATGGATCCAAATCATCCTACTGATGGAACAGAAGAACCTGAATTTACCAAAGAGATGGAGGCACTAGCCCTGCAACCTGAAAGTCCACTGGAGAGTGAAACTGCCTTAGATGACATTGATCTTCAAAAAATTCAAGATTCTGAGGAGTAAGAAGAGGATAGGAAGGAACTGAGAGTTCTCAAGGGTACTAAAGAATTTTTTATGCTGACCATGTCTGAGTTCTTGAAGCATGGCTTATGCAAGACTTCTTTTAAAAGACAGAATGTCTCTGTTCATCAAGAGATAGAATACTGGCTACTTTGTCTATAAATACTCCAGGTTTTGTTGTAAATTGTCAAGATAGGTATTTATTATCTGCTAAAAATTAGTGGCATAGATCCATCTGTGAGTATACCAACAATAAGCCTAGTGAAACTGAGTTTCTGTGGTTAACGAGCCACATAGTGAAAAATGAACAGCATTTGATTTGGATTATTCATGTTTTCCAAACTTAAAACTCACTTTAATTGTAATTTTAAATTTTTTTTCTGCAAATACATAGGCCTGTAGTTAAAAGCACTGGAAGGCCAACTATTGAATTGGTGTTTTTTCAGCACTTTATGAAGCTTTATCTGAAGGAATTCAGTAACAATTAAGTTTCTGAAGATACTCATCTGAACTCTCAGTTTTTCATGACATTACTGTAAATATTTTTGACTAGTGAGAGCACAAAAAATAATGTCTATTTTGTGGCAATTGTAGTAAATGAAACTGTTGTTTCAGGTGTCTCAAGCTGATGGTGAAATGTGTATTTCACTATTGGTTTGGTCAGAAATATTCCAAAGTTTACTGAAGGGAAGACCAGAATGACTCAAAATATTTTGACTGACAAGAATAATGCATTCTAAATTTTTCAGGTAAAGATGCCTTAGAGCACAGTGGGATGTTGCTTGTGAATTGTTTCATAAACAAAAAATGCTAAGTATTTTTCATGCTGAACTGGTCGCAGTGAATTGGATGAGAAGATTCATGTGTGCATTGAAACAACTGTGATTTCACTTTGGCTTTCAGCTAAATACCAGATCTAGAAAATAGCTCCCCTCAACTTTGTTTTTCACTCAGATTTATTTCTGCATCTCATGAAATCAATGGGAATGCCACAACTGAAAATATCACTTGCTGCATAAGGATGGCAAAATTGGACTCTTATTGTCAGCTGAATCAGTGGTGTTTTAAATATAGCAGTATTCTTCTAATTAGAGGAGTAAGGACCATCTTCAAAACAGAGAAAACACTCTTAATTTTTTTTACTATTTAATATGTTGAAAGTTTTTGTTTAATATTCTCAAAACTGTAAGAGTGAGGATACATACATCCACCTGTGCAGGGAATGTACTTGTGTTTTAATTTCAAGGATTAGTAGATTGTGAAGAATAAAGAGAATTTTTTAAAAGAAAGGGGCTATGTGGCAATTATGTTTCCTGTGTCTGTAACATGGTGACATTCTCCTGTGACATGCAGGGGACTCCTGTAGCTTGAGTATACAAATTTAACTTCATGACAATTGGCAGGTAAGAAATGCCTGCCTGGAACTCAGACCTGTAGTCATGCTGTAGTCACCCTCCACTCTGAGGTCTGGGAATGCAGAAGTGCTGCTGCCTCCTGTTGCACTCACAGCGTTTGGGGCTCACAGCGGTGTGTTGCTCTTCAAGGATTCTCTGAAATCCATCCCTTCAGGGCAAAAGAGTCAGGGTTTTGGAAGTGTGCTAAATCTCCAGCACAAATCCTGCTTTCATTCTCCCAGTGGTGGTGCCTTGCTCACTGGAAATCTTTGATTCCCCATCAAGCCACCAGACAACCTCATCTCCACCCTGCTTCCAGCAGGAAGGTTGGACTAGATAAGCTCCAGAGATCCCTGCCAACATAGACTGTCCTGCGGCTCTGTGCTAACTTAGGAGAGAAGGAAGGAACTCAGCAGTCAAGTTACAGCCTGAAAGAAGGGGTTTGAAATGTTTAGAAAACATCATTGACTTTAAGCCTTGACAGAATGGAAGGAGAAATATGTGAGGAAGTGTATTATAAAAGTATTTATCTTTAGTTTCCTAAAAATTAGTGCAGTTTAGTACTTATGGATAACAAAATTATGGTAAACATTCTATTTCAAGCAACTTTTATTATAACATTGCCATGGTTTATCATTTGTTATCTTAATTTCTTCACTCTCTATACAACATATGATAAAAGAAATGTTACACTAACTTTTTTTTTCTGGAAATTCACCTAATTAGATGCGTATTGTGGTGTACTTGTTTTATTGAGCTGTTAGCCTACTTATGGGGTTAACATTAGAGAGAGAAGTAGGGTTTTTTTCATCTAAACTGGACTGTCAGCTTCTCGAGGGGCTCTTCTGCTTTGTTTTCAAGCCGCCTTTCTTGACAGGTGGCTACTTTGTTCCAGTCCACAGAGGAAAATTCCATTAGAGATCTTGTCATTGCCCGCACTAACACTGCATCTTCAGGGTCCTCAAATGGTACTCTGCAAAAAGAACAAAGCAAGTCCATTACCTGAACATTTCCAAACCACTTCAGAACTAATTCACAACACACACTCTGGAACATGAAAGTAGCAGTCATGGTGACACTAAAAAGGGAGGATTTAAAAATTTTAAATTTCCAGAAGGTTTTCTTCTACCAAATTTAAGAAAGCAGAACAAAATGTGAAAAAAGGTCAGAGTCATGAGATTCTATTTGAAAAAATCATGCTATAAAATATTTTAAAAACATTTATAGCAGGCTTAAATATGTTTCTTTGTTTTCAATTTTCCCCCCCCCAAAAGTTGTAATTGTATACTTTTAATGCTCTGATTCAATGGACATCATTCAAGTGATTTGGTACCCATTACTGGAAATGCACATTTATTTCACTGTGGATCTCTTAACTAGCCCACAGGCAAATACCCATTTTCCAAGCTCTGAATCCAGATCACTGTGAGCTTGTGTTCAGGTATCCTGCCATAGCTGCTGTCTGGGAGAGAAAAGCAGCAGATTCACACCATCAGAGCAGCAACTGACAAGGAACCAAAACCTTCCAACTCACATACAATATTAATACTTTGTCTTACAAGAACTTATTTATTAAAGATGTCCTTGTACTAACACACCTCATATAAGCCACAGGACTGTCTCCACTGAGTGTCACGCACTTTGTCATGAAAAGACACCTTGCAAAGCTTCAGCATTGCCATAAATGACTCCAGGCAGCTGTACATGCATTCTGGCAATGACGATAGCCTACTGCACTGAAGGCAGGTAAGACTTAATTGTTCAACAGAAATAACTTTATTTAAAGAGCTGTGCTCAGAGTGTTGTTAAAGGATATTATATGTAGGCTCTTATTATTTCCTTCAATGCCTTTTTCAAATCTTCTCATGTGTAAAGCTAGAAAGTAAAGCCAAGCCTGATACCTAAAGTTTGTAAATCTGCTCTTACAAAGTTTGCATCTAAAATGTCATCACAATAAAATGCAACCTTTCTCCTGTCTCAATCCAGACACAGAGATAAAAATTTTACATTTATTTCTATGATTTTGAAACTGAACAGAATAAAATTAACATCACACACAGAATAAAACTATTTCGTTCTACAAGTCATAATATTTTCCAGAAAGTGTGTTTTTGAACAGCCAGTCAGGAGAACATTTTCTGGGACATAATACAGAGCAACTATTCTGATGCTCTAATACTTTGAGCATGCTTTTTCTAGTGATCAGTGTTTGATCTTACAAATAAATGGCATTTTTATGTACCCATTTCCAAATGTGGAATATCTTTCAATACTAAATTTTAGACAACAAACCTAGTGTAGAGTTGCAGCTATTTTGAATACAAAGACCTGAAACTGTTTCAAATGCTCATTTTTACTGGACATTTTCTCTAGTTAGGGTATTTTTTAGGCATAGGAAGAGGATCTTAAATGCTTGAGAGATGCAAAAGGAAGAAGACACTGAAAACATTACTTACTTATTAGTGTTATTTCCAAATTCATGACCTATAAGAGAAAGTTCAAATTATGATGTTAATGGCTGTACAGCAATTTGAGTAGCTGAGAATTGATTGCTATCCTGATCCTAAATTACTTGTTCAAATTAATTGAAATAGCACATGATATGAAATGTTTAAGATAGTATTTTATTAAATTACTATGGAAGCAAGTATTTGCTGGGTTTTAAGTGTAGGTAGTTTTAAGTTTTTTGTATTTTATTTCCTGTAGCCATACACACCCGGGCTTTTTTTTCTTTCACAGAAAATGATGCCACTGTAGATATGTATGATTGCAGGGTAGAGATAAAGACAGCTGCCTGCCTGCTTTGGTAATCATCAGCAAAACAAATGATTAAATATGCTTAAACTATCCTCCTTTTCCCAACCTCTTCAAAATCATTGTTAAATACAGTGCTTTCAGTTTTACTATTGTGATACATACATTTAAAAAAAAACTTGCAGGTATTTGATTACTTTCTAAACTTTCATCTACACTATTTAAAGTGCTACAATTTCAGTTATCTATGCACAATGGTGGGGGTTTTATCTTTAAAACATCAAAAGCTGACAAGGTTGTGTGGGATTTCAAAGTTGGTTCTGGATTGTGATACAAGTCTCATGGTTCCAGCTGGTATTCACCTGCTTTCTTGTGCCAGGATCATGCTGCCTTCCAGATCTGAATGTTTTAAGAACTCTAAAAATTGCTGTATATGCTGTTATAGCACATCATTAAAATATTCCCAGCTTGGAAATCATAAAGAGGAGTCTGCTTACAAAACCAGATACATAAAATTTAGAACACTACAAGAAAATATTTTCTTCAGATTATCTTGAAAAAGCACTAGAGGGCATCAAAACTCTATGATGCTGAGCACTGGGAGTCATAAGTCTATTGAGATGTTTTAAATAGAAGTAAAACTAAACACAAGACTCCTACTGACAAAATTTTTTTCAGTTATCTTTAAGGACAATTCTGTAATTACAAGGTATGACTAGAATTTATCTGCCACAATACGCTCAGTAGAAGAACTCATTTGTTGCCTGCTGCTGCTACCACTACTCACTTTATGAAGCAAACCAGCTGAGTTCTTGATGCATTTATATTTTATCACTAAGACCAATAATGTTTGAATGAAAAAAACATTTCTAATTCAAATGACCTAAAAATGTGTGCCTTCCTTCGAGCGTTATAAATACCTGAGGGCATTATCGGTCTTCTGGCTGGTTGAGTGCATCTGCCAGATCCCACCGTAGTCCTGAGGGATGTGTCTGCTCTCTTCCCAAAAGCTACTGACTGCATCACCCAAGCCCTTTTGGGGTTATAGAGATTAAGTGCTGACTCCCTTTCTTTTTGTGTAACTACTGTTAAAAGGGAAATAAAAAGTTATTTTATTTCTATCCGTTGAAAAGGCAACATACAAAAGGTGATTCATACATTTTCTGTGCCGTTTTTTTAAACAATGTTAATTACACAATTTCATGACAATTCAATATGGAAACATGGAGTGATACTTTCTGAAGCCCTATACAGTAAAGTATTTTCTCCTGAGTGCAGTATGATCAGAAGTTAAATGAAGATGCTAGAAAGCAAGATTTGTCGTGCTGCTTAAATGAGATCTCCTGCAGAACTAAGTAAAGTTTTGGAAGTGTCTTTATGAATAGCAAAAACAAGTCTTGGTTTAAGGCCAGTTCAATTCCCATTGGTCAATTACAGCGAAAACCCTAGGAGTGCAATCAGAAGAAAAGTTTATGTTTTTCCTGTTTTCCACTTTAAGAGAAATAACTTTAATTTTTAACAAATAGTTTGAGGCTGTTAAATCAAATTGGGGATGGTGGTTTAAGTTTATGAACCTTATACTAATCTAGTACTTTAGCTATGGAACAGAAGTCAGCTAAACTTTTAGAACAAGTAACTGGCAGAAGCATTTTCAGTTCAGGGAAGTTTTGGAGTCATGGTGTCTAGGGGACCAATTAGGAAGGAACTGCAGTAGTCATGCCTGAAGGTAGTGGAACATGAGCACATGTCTTGTGTGAAGGAGACAGCCAGGACTATGCTGGTAATATTCTACAGATGGTAAAGAAGCTTTGTAATGTTTTAGAGAAATATTTCCCTAAATAGAAAGTCCAGGATACAGCTTGATACAAATTACTGCCTCAAGTCTTAATCCAGGACTGATTACAGTAGAACTGTAGTTAGGAGATTAAGTCCAGGAAATTTTATGGAAGTGTTTCTAGACATGTAAACGCAACACGTATTTTTCAGCACATTAAACTTCAGTCATCACTCCCCAGTCAAAAAGTGATATTTTAGCAACAGCCTGGCAGATGTGCTAAGCACAAGTGTAACACAGGAGCAAGTGCTCAGGAGAGTGGAGGTACCTGTGCAAAATGACTGTGTGAGCAAACAGGCACCTGGTCAGATCCAGCAACGCCTCATCAGCCCCTGGCACCTGCTGGGCCCACCCAGCACCTTTCCTACACAACAGCTGCACAGCTTCCCAGCACCTGCACATGTCCTGCACCTGCCTTGCTCAGTCCCTTTTAAGGAATGTGCTGATTTTTCCTTGCTGCTTTCTTACAGAGCTGAGGTAGGAATCAGCTACTTTCTCAGTGCTCTCCAGTAATTTTCAGTTCTGTCAGTCACACAGTTCTCCAAACACCAGGGACAAAAATCACCAAAGGTGATTTTCTGGGTACATTGTGGCATGTTTATGGATTCACTGATTTAAAATCTGGCTATTCTTAAGACATTTTTTATTTCTGTAGAATTTACAGTAGACAAGCTGTGAAAGATCTCTTGATAGCTTCTGAATATTTATTGTATTTGAAAGCTTGGTCTGCATTTACCTTATCAAGAAATGTGCATATATGTACTTAAACTGTACAGGAACATGTACAAACCTAAGTAAGCACACTCACCCATATGAATATACCAGTCTGAATGCACAGAGGTAGGTACATGGTTCTAAGCACAAGTATTTATCTTTACCCAAGTAGACCAAGATACAAGAAAAACCAACACAATTTAAAAAGAAAAATAAAATGTTTGGCAAAGTGTTTATGCCACGCAAACTCTTTTTGCTTGACAAATCTTACAAAAGAGAGGTATCTTGTTCATTAGTTCTCTTTCTCTATCGACAAATGCACGTAAAACAACAGATAGGATAATTTCACCTATGTTTCCAAAGTGGTTAGAACCAAAAGCAACTGACAATGTTTTGTGAGAGAGGAAAGCAGTCCTTACCCTTCCTGTCAAGGAGCTGAACTGAAGGAAGGAAGTATATCACATAAAGCCGGTAGTCTGGATCATATTCCAGAGGGTTATGGAATAGGTCTGCAAAACATACACAGAAAAAAACGCCCCAGTGTCACAAAAAACCAAACCCATCAAAACAACAACTTTGCAAGGCAGGAAAATTAAAGGTCACTAGGAGCCAAAGATTTTGTACAAAATATCAAATTCAAGTTGTTCTTAGGCTGCATAAACACTCTACACATGTGAAATTACTAATCTAAACATCGACTGCAGGAACTGACTTACTGCAGAGTATGCAAAATACCACAGGCAAGATCTGAGTAAAGGTGTCATCATGCACTCCAAACCTTTACAGCAAAAAACACTGAAGTGTTTGCCTTTGATTTTCTTACACAGTGTTAGGTAATCCCTATTTTAAATAGCAATGGTCTTTTAGGTGTGACAGCTTAAATGTAAGACTCAAAATTTGTAGGTGGATGGAGTTTTTAATATCAGATGAGCTTTAGGACACCTAAGACTTTATCAGAGCTGGTAAGAGGCTGTATTCCACAGATACAATATAAAATGCAAATACACAGCCTTCTGATATTTTGACAGATGATGAGTTTAAAAACTCAAGAAATGTAAGAGAATAATGTTTCAGAGGGCCTGAATTCCTAAGAACCTGGGTTCCAGTTGCTTTCCTCAACACTGGAAATACCAAGCTCCAAAAGCTCATTAGCAACTTGGCTAAAATGTTTATGTTCAGGTTCACATTACCTGTCTAACCAAATCTTTGCAACACAGAGACAGGTATCAGCCCTGTGCTGCTGCTTGGCTGGGTGTGGAACGTGAGCCCAGCTCACATGCCAAATTAGTTTGTTTAGTGACAGTGATATCTGAGGCTGATTAAAATAGAAACTGGCTCATTCACAGATGAGGTAATAAACAAGCAAGTGTTGTGGGATCTCTTTTCTAAACAAAAACTATAATAATGCTTTTTATCTCCTTATACAAATGCTGATCTTCTAAGACAGTAAAAATAATCAGGAGGCTGTCACCTTGAGAGCAGGGGAACAAAATCTTAACCATTTTTACAACTACTGCTACAGTGTGCAGTCATCTGTTTTTCGCTTTCTGAGGAGAGGCTGTGGCTAATACTTGCTCTACAGTAAAAAAATTATGTCATTTAGCAGTTAGAGAGAAGAAGATGGTATTACAGAAGCAAGTAAGAGATAGTAGAAGAAAAAAGTTGGAAAATATTCCACACAGATTTGTAATCTACAAGATGCAATTTCATGTTTTTCAGGACTGCTGAGAGGGCTCAATGCTTGATGGGATTTTGCAGGTATTTTGAAGATGCAACAAGGCTGGAATGAGCATTTGTCTTCTTCTTCATAGAAAACACCTGTTCATGCATTCAGAGAAGAACTTTTTATTTTAATTTTTTAACAATTTTTCTTTAAATTGCTGCACTTAAAATTAGCAAAACACCCACAAGGTGGCAGCAAAAGAAAGTTCTATTTTAACTGAATTATTTTTTTTTTCCTAGACAGTGTTAATCAGAAAGAATATGATGTATGTATCTGATAAGTCTATTCTTGAGTCAAGAAAATATACTAAAGCACTCCAAAGAGAAAATGTTTTAGAAAGAAACATTAAAAGCAGATATGTTTGGTAGTGGAATAGCATAATGATTCAAGAGAGATTCTTCCAAGGCACCAAACACAAAATATTAAACTTGTGAATCTGGATGCTGCTTGGACTATGTCCCTGCTCAACAACACTGATTTGTAGGTTTGTTTTAGAGAATGTGCACTTTTCCACTACTCATTTTTACAATAAATTCAAGCCCTGTACAGATCAAGATGGTTTTGTTTTACAAAACATCTGGGATCAATTCCTGGCTGAGCTATCTACTTTCTTGTCAAGGTCATGCAATTTTAGTTGTACAAATTAGGATAATGCTTTCTTCCTCCACAGTTTTGTCTGTTTTCTCTATTTGGAGTGTAGGAAAACAGTGTGCCTCTGCCACATGGGGCAGAAACATAGTGAACAAGAGAGTTTTCTTAAGTCTAGCAGCAGGATGTTATCAGCTGTGGACAATAAATCAGTTAAGGCAATTTACAGAGTACGTAACAAAAATCTTGGATTCCAAAAGGGAGATGTGAGCACGGGGTGAGCCCATAAAGCAGCACTCTGAATCTCCCAAAAGGCTGCAGTTGTAGGCAGCACGTGCTGTAAATCTTTTGAAGCTGAGTGTCTTCCCTTGACACCTGATGAAGGATGGTCATTATGCTACATATCCAGTGCAGGGCAGTGGCTAAAATCACAAGAGAGCCTTCAGGAAGAGAAATGCAACATTTTGGCAGCTGGGTGCTACTCCTGAATCAAACAATAATAGTGTGTTTTAATAGTTCTATTGTCCCCAGGAGCTATAAAATAATAAAATGTTGTTAAGCATCCAGGAGCTCTATTGAAGGTTAGCAAGTGATTTTTTTTTTTAAATCAGATTAGCAATAAAAAAGATCTACCTCATAACAGTGAGAAGTCTCACTGGTTTTGTTTTATAAAAGTGAGTTATGGGCACAGCCCTTTGCAAAGCTACACAGTGCAAATTCTGCACCCATTTAATATTTATTAATATTGTAAGAAGGCAGATAAATTATATAGTAATATAATATATAGGATATGACTTTTAAAATTTATCTTGTTCATTTACTGATTCAATTTATTTCAAAAATGACAGAGCATTTTATTAACCCAATAGAGACCTGTTAATCTGAGAATTCATTATTACAAAATCCCCTTGAAGCAACCATGCTGACAATTTTTTTCATGACTGCAAAGGTCATGAAGGAATGACTTTAAAGTTATGATTATTAAGGTTGTTAAGCTTCTTCCACTTATTACTGTTTATTCTTGTAGAAATATTTGAACTAAACAACAATTTTTTTTAAATTAGGGGAGATCAGTATATTATATATATTGTTTGATCTTTCAAACACTTCCTTTTCTGTGGTGGTGGCTGGTCCAATTTGCATACAATTTTCACTGTGCCTTTGTAACTGCCATTTATAATAACTCAGCAGCACTTTAACTATCTGCTCTGTATTTCCCACAGATGGTTGCAACAAGTACAACAAACTTCCTGTACTTGTTGAAGCTCCTTATTAATTTGGAGAGCTAACATTAAATTCAAGTGACTGCACCATTCATACATAGGATGTCTCTCCAGACGCTGCCTAATCACTTCAAACAACTGCATTCTTAAATGGACTCATTTTTCTATCTTGCATATAATGACAAGAATTTCAATAGTTTGGCTGGCATGTTGTCTTCCTAAACACTTGATTTGTTTTTATTAGTTTCAGTTCAGGGTCAAGTTCAATTAAAAGCTTAATTTTTCATTCATATTTTCCTTTCCCACAATCACACATTCAGTTTTCTGAATGCTTAAGGAGATGTTATGGCCTGGTGACATTCTGACATTCACATCCTTAACAATGTCACCAAGGCACAAAACTTTTTTACTGTCTTCTCCAAGTACTAAGCATTTGGCATGACCTATGTTGACATTCCTTTAGGAATCATGGAAAAAGACTGCTTATATTTTAATTTTCAGTATCTTAATAGCATATAATCCTACCTTCTTATATTGTAACTTAGTGGCACCAACACTGTCTTGTATAACTTCATTTGAAATTTCAGAGATGGTGCAATTTTCATTTTCAGCCAGTGTATCAGGAAGTATGCTTCTTAACAGACATTGTTATGAATAATACCAAAAGTACATTTACTCTTAGACTCTAGAAATCTAGTCTGCCAAAAAGATGCAGAAAGGAAGTTCAGTAAGCAAGAGAATTAATGAGGCAGGAACTTGGGCTCTATAAGCTATCACTCACAGTCTCAACAGCAGTAACACCCATTTTTCAATTCTTTTCACCTCTATGACAATCTCACCCTGCTCCTGTGTTCCATTACAGAGAGGCAGCTGTAAACTGCTTAGACACCCTCCAAGCTATTCATCCAAGCTACTGGCAGCCAGCAGCCAAAAAGTTAACTTCTGAACTCACGTAGCAGTTTTTCCTCAGTTGAGGTACTCTTTGTGGAATTTTCATGTCTTAGAGATCTCTTTCTTCTGTCAAATTTGGCTGAAATTGCTAATTAGCTTCAAAAGCTATTGGCAAATGATGCAGAAATAGACAAGAAACATCCTGATAAGAAACTAAAAAGCTACTACTTGCTGTTCTGCAAAATAAAAATAAGGTATTACTTAGACTCTGCAAGCTTATCATTCCTTTCAATTCCTTCACTGTTTTGCCAAGTTTTTTTAACTCGTTGTTGTGAAGAAACAGAATCTGTAAGGAACATAGGTGTTTCAGAGCACCTGAAATAAAATGAAAAAATAATTAATCATTCTCACCATAGCTACCTTTATTAGAACATTATTTTGCTATGCTGTACACTGAATTTGGTATTTTAGTTATCTACGTATGCCTGTCTTTTAGTAACACATTGCATGAGATGCTATTTAAGCAATAAATTAAAGATATTTCAATATCCTTTTCACCTTTCTAGTCACATCCTTTAAGCACATGCCTATCTTTTTTTCATTCCAATTTTTTCCATTTGTCCAAATCACCTTGCAGCAACAAACTAGCCTCAATTGCAACCTCTCTTCTATCTCCTTTCATTCTTCCTATATCCCTGTAATCTTAATTCACTTCCTTTTACCTTGACCTAATATTACCTTTGCCTCACAAAGAATATCCCTAGTATATCCCTAGTATATCCCTACTACCTTTGTCTCACAAGTAGTAAATAGTGCATTCCTTAGAAAATAGTTCTGTTTCAAGTAATTATTGATGTATTAAAAAGCTATTACAAAATATTGTTTTGACCCAGACTGTGTTCACATACTCACACATCAAGATTAGATATCTCATTTTCCAAATCATATACAGTATTTTATTTCTCTACTAATGATAGCCTTCTGTTTATCCATATTTTGTTATCATCTGTATCGTCACTTGTAACCATGTTTATGTCTTTCAAAGATAAAGTCTACTTGAAATCTCACAGAAACAAATCAACATAATTTCTCATCCAGCATTTTATAGGGGCAGAAAAAAATAAAATATTAACATTTAAAATGCCTAAAATATTTAGAAATGTATTATGCTTTGGCCTGTTCATTCACAAATTTAGAAGTCTGGTAAAGCCATTTTAATCTGCAAGGACAAGCAAAATTAAAATAGAAGTATATGACAGATGCATTTTTAAAATAAACCAAATTTGGCAGTAACCTTGCAAAATACTTCTGGTTACAAATTCTCAATATTAAATATGATCATGTAAGATCAAAAGTATTTCACAATTGCCTGACATAAAGTGAATGACATTTCATCCCTTAAACCAGAATAAACACATCACCTTATTGTCACTCAAGTATGTTGGAAAAATTAAACATCTAATAATTAACATGTATTAATTATACATACATAGGATCTTTCAACCAATAAGTTACTTGCTGTAATCCAGTTTTATAAATTTGAATGCCAGTACAGAAAAAAGAAAGTATAGGCCTCTGCTCAACAACTTAAAAAGGGAAGACTGGTACCTGATATATCTGTCAGCTCATTATTGTTGAGATAGAGTTCAGTCAAGTAATAGTTTTTGATCAAGAAGGTTAAATCTTGGATCTGAAATTAGAGTTAGGCAAACTGTTATATGTCACTCTGAATGTGGTATTGGAGAATTATAACAGTGGCCTCTGGAAAACTGTTTAACCACAGGTGGTTTCTTAAATTTTTGTTTAAGACTCTTGGTTTAAGGATTCTCTTGACATCTGAACCTTCATTAGAAGTACTAATTACAAATCAAATACAAGCAGTAGAGCCTTACCTAATTTTTTGAACTACACATTTAACGTTTGTATTTGGAAAGAGATTTCCTTGAATGACTGGTCTCCACATTTTCTCTTCCTTCTATTCATATTTGAAATAATTTTTATTGTTAAAAGACCCTTGTAGAGCATAATAATTCTATGTTTAAGAATATTTAATAATTCTTGGTTTAAGAATATTCCTGAAATATGCCATTTGAATAAACCAAACATCTTGGTTTTAAATTGCTTTTTCACCAGCAAGCTCAAAGAGCACAAATTTGTTGTTATTCGTGAGAAATGTCATCTAATCATATTTAGAGAATCAATTATTGAAAAAAAAAATCAGTATGATTTTCAAATAAAGAGTTATCTTCAGTTCCTATGGAATCACACTTTGTTTGGAGAAGCTCAATTCCAATACACTTTTGACTCCAGTGCAAGGTAAAGTATCTGCAGTGGGACAGCAAGCAGACCTTTATAATCACTGAGAAATGAGAGTACTTATGGTGCTGAAGTTTTTATCCTAGTTTAAATGGAAGAACAACAAACAGAATTGTATTCCTGACGCTGTGAATTCTGTGATGAAAAGTAATTTGTCAGGAAAGGAATTATTTCAGTCCTTGAATTTTGCCACTGACTCCAAAATAAATGTGCTTTGCTCTGTGTACTAACATTACCTAAAAGCTGGAAGGAAGAGCACAAGACAGAAGTTTTTCCACTCCCTTGTACAATGGTTTTCCCTATTCTTGGCAAGTATTGTTTTCAGAATCATCTGAAGTTTGCTTTTTTTCTGATAAAATTATTGAGTGCAGAAAAAATATGGTGCTCCTATTGAGCCATTTCAGTAAGACTTCTCCACATAAGTTATATGGAACAAAGAAAAACAAAAGAATGTTCTTTGTTACTGCTTAAGTAGGAAAGTGAGAGTTGTGAAAAAATCCAATTTTTTTGATCAGCAAGATCAGTTCAGCTTACACATCAGGCCATTTCTTCATTTCCTTTAATGTCCTTTCACTATACAAGGAAAAGCCCTATTATACCAGTGATTTTAGTTTAACATTTTAATAAATCTATACATTCACTCTTTTCAAAAATAATTAGTAGAGATCTTTTGATGAATTGGACATAAGATGCCATATAACTGATGCTAGCCTGGGGCAGCAGATATACATGTGCTCTGAAGTGACATGGAATGCAAATTTATTTTTTCTGCTGCTCACAGATCTACTTATTTACCTGACCAAGCAATTCTGGAGATGGAAGAATTTGGGCTCACTGTGGAAGTCATGTAAACTACTGTACAGTAACATATTCATACCCTGTCATCCCTAGAACTGCAGTGCTGCTTCCTGTGCACAGGGAGAAGCTCATTTCACAGTTTTATGTCACTCTCGTGTGCATGACATCAAAAAGGAGCCTCACCTTGACCACCAGCCTGCCAGGAAATAAACTATGCATGTCTGCCAGAATATAAAAGAAGAGCCATGTATTTCCTGCGATCCACTCCTGTCCTACAGCTGCATCACCCTTCAGTCTGTTCCAAGAACTGCCTGCTCTAATTACACTGGGAGCTCAGGAATTAGCACAAAACCTCAGGCCCTTAAATAAAATTTATAAATCTAATGTGAATCTAAAGGAAAATATATTAGCTTATATTCTGTAATGTAAAATAAGAGTTTTCTTCAAATCTGTTATATTTGACAGTTAAATTAGCCTGGAAATTGAAAAGAATATATTTGTTTAACAGTAGATATAATACTTTATGCTAAAAAAGACCACAAAATAATAATCAGGGAGTATAGATGCATTGTTCTGCTCTTTAAAGGAATATCTAATTACCTTATTGTTGTTAATCCACAAATACCTTAATCTGCGAAACTGTGATAGACTTGGGATACTTGTTAGTCCTCTGATGGGAGAAAAAAAAAAGAGGAACAAATTTCTTAGCATTAATAGCACTTACTAATTTGATAAATATTATATTTTCCATAAATAGTATTAGACAAGAACCAGAAAGGCACACTTTCATAGAATTTATAGTACAGAAAGACACAAAGAGAAGGTGGCAGAGACAGTGTAAGGACTCTGCACACCTGCAAACATAACAAAGCAGCAGGTGGTAAAGAAACAGGAACAAAATAAGTGATACATTAATTGCTTTTCCATAACAACATGAGTTATGAGTCTGAGTCACATGTACTTTGCACTTTGTAGAAATCCTACTCAGAACACAGGAGGAGAAGTTTGGCACCCTGGGGACATGAAGCTAAAAGCAAAACTGCTTTGAAGGTGCAATGGCGATTGTCCAGCCGCAGTGCCAGAGAAGCCAACAGAAGACAGACATCAAGCACATCAATGTGCATTTTTTATTATTCTTCATATTAGTGTATATTGTGAAATTTCACCTTTTTTCCATTCCTGTCCTATTCTCATAGAAACTTAGTACATCCACTAAGGCTGAAATGATCTCCCATATGCTAGTATGGTTTTATGTTCCATTGTGTATCTAGCACTTCGAGCTTGCTAGTGTACTATAAATAAAAAATTACCTACTGACCAGAAAATATTAGTGAGCTGCCAAGTGATTTTAACTAACTGCTCTTCTTTATTTTCATTGCTATAAATAAATGTTCTTAATTTCCACTAGAAAAATTATAGATTACTTTTACCTGACAAATTTTAATTGCCATAATAAAAATTTTCTTGTGGATTTTAATGTGGTGCAAGATGAAGGCCAGTGTTTCAGAAGGTAACAGGACTGATAAAAATTAACCTCATATCATCAGGCTAAAGGCATGTTTGTTTTCCAGCTGTGAAGTCTGGTCTCTATCTTTCCATGCTGTCTTTTTATTTGTTGGGTTTTTTTCCAACACACCCTCCAGGTACAGACAAAGGGAGGGTGGATGCCTTTTCTCATCTTGCTTTTGCAAATGAAAAGTCTGTCAAGAGCAAACCCTACAAAGGTTTATTTTGGGGACTATACTTTTAGTCCCTTGTATTACTGAAAATCAGATTATCCTCTCATGCTGCTACTTTAAACTGTTTCTTTGGCTTCCTCAAATAAGCCATAGAAACTAACCCTGCAAATACATACTTAATGAGTGTACTGTCACAAGTAACAGAAAAAGACATTATTGCAATGGGTACAAGCAGATGGCTGATGACAGGACATACAGAGCTCCTACAGAGCTCCTATCAAATTCTCCTGTGCAGCCCTGAACTACATTTCAGGTAGCAAAGCCAAAATTTCTTATATTCTTGGTCACTGCCACTCTATAACTAGATTACAGCTTTACATTTAATTGGCTTTACTCCCTGTCTAGTAACAGCCTCATCTTGACTATCTCCAAGCCTCAATCTCTTGGTTTTTTGGTTTTGGTTTGCTACTTTGCTTTTTTTTTTTTCCCCCACGTATTAAGGCATTTAATTTGCCCCAGGTAGAGCTTAATTCCTCTAACATTTTAAAAGAGCCTGTCCTTTTCTACATGCCTTCTAGACTTTGCATGTCTTCTATAAACTGATCCTTTTTGGCCTGCAGCACTCTTTTTCTACCTACTGCTAAGTTAATCAGTTTTCCTGGGATGACAGCTTTCAGTGTCCAAAATACATTGTTTAATGTTCCTTTAATAGTAGTGGTTTAAAAATATAAACTCATTCCCTCTTATTTGATTGACTTTAATTTTTTTCCATTTTCTTATTTCAGATAGCAGAAAAATATGTCACACCAACACTAAAGGAGGCATGATCTGATACTGAGCTTGGCTAGGGTTCAAGTTTATATAAACTGATATAGAATAATAGGAGTTCACTTCTATCCAATCATGAAAGAATCCATCTTGCATTATCTTTACCAAAATGGTTTAATGGTAAGACAGATCACTTATGTATCTGCCATGCAAGCATTTCTTTTTATTCTATACCAAAAAAATACTTGAAAGCCAGTCAGGGCACACATTTAAGCATTTAAAAACAGAAAATATGCCAATTAAGATTGTATAAACAGTCTTAATTCTTTACATCTGTGGTATAATAATTGTATTGTTTAGAAAGTATGTATATATGCCCCTTGTAATCTTCTCATTATTGAAATTTCTCCCTTAAATTTTATCTTTTTTCTTCTTTCTAAAAGGCACATTTTAAGAAATTTGACAGTAACTATATGTTTTACCTCACAAAGCATCAAATACTTTCTTGATGTAAATCAGAAAATGTGATAATTAATTTAAACATATTAGTGAGAACATTTAGATTTTCAAGACCATATAATTTCCACTAAAAACAGACTAGACAACACTGAAATCCCTCAATCCCTTAAGACTTTTTTTTTCACTCATTGGACCAAGAGACCTTGAAAACCTTGTCCCTGAATTATTAAACTATGTTAGTTTTTCTATATGCCATCAACCATGTGAGCAGTGGATGCAGTTGTGAGGCTGCAGACAGGTATGCAACACTTGGAATTGTGCCCTGGCCAGAAATTCCAAGCACGCTTTCCCCAGACTTTGAAGTATGTCCTGTCATGTATCCATCCCTCTATGGCAGCCTCTCAGCATGTTCATACTACAGCACACACCTCTATCAACCTAGATCACCCACAGGTTCATGAAAGTTTGCCTTCCTTCACTCAGCATGTCTTCTTCTCCTCATCTGCCCTACATCTCTGTTTCATTAAGCTCTCAGAGGAGATCAGCTCTCTCATCAGTACTGCCTGCCCAAGTGTTCTTGTGCTTGTATTCACTTTATCTTGCCCTGCCCTCCCTTCAGTTCTTAGCAGTACAGATGCAGGTAATTTCAAGGGTGGTACCACTGAGTTTTGCCATTGCAGTAACACATTTCTTCGGGGAGGTCAGAAATTTGGCAGTTCCTAGACTGGGCAGGTCCCATGTTCTTTCATTTGCCTTCTTGATACTCCTTCCACCCAGCCTTATTTGCCTGTTAGAACAGGCAGAGATCAGCCCATCAGCTCTCACTCCTCTGCTCCCCATGGCAGAAACTCATGTACAACTCTGTGAACTCATGGACCCTCAAGCAACTCTGAGCTGCTGGAGACAGATTGTGTATCTAGGGATGAGGCTGTTAGCTGTGAGCACAGTGCTGCTGTGTGTCCGTGTACTTTTACCATTTCTTCATTCACAACATGTACGGACTATGTAAGAATATGATTTACTGGAATTTCACATATAAATGATGTTCAGAGTTCCTGGTACAGAAAGCACTGTGAAAGATTTCCACTTACTGCGTGCTCTACTTTTAGTAAAAGTCAAAACTAGAAACATTTTACTTACTGTCTAGCCAGATACAGTGCCACGACATCCACATTGCTCTTATAGCCACAAATCTTCAGCTGTTTTTCTATTGCCTGACAGTACACAGTACATTTGTCAGTATAATATGCTGCATCACTATGGATTCATTACATTGTAACATATGTGAACTCAGCATTTAAAGTAACCAAAATTAATACATGCATCAGAGCACCTTATTACAGCAAACTGTAACATAGTCTAAGGGAGATAAAGAGGTATTACATATCCAGTCTCTATTTTAAATTGACAAAAATAGTCTGCTGATTACACTCCACTTATGCTAATTTTCTTTTCCTGTGGAGAATCATAGTTGGTAGACATGAAGTGAGAAATCAACATATGTTAACTGGAGAATGAGTTTCTCGCTCATTCTCTAGGTCAGCTAACCCAGTACTTGTGATGAACAAGGATACTGCTTACTTGGCATTATAGTTGCAACATTATTTTATGCAGCTTTACTTTAAAACTATGGACATGACCTTTTAAAACTATGCATCTGGAAAACTCTGCTTGTACATTTAACATGGAAAAATGCAGACATGATTTTTATTTTCAGAGTATATTCCTGATATGTCATAACTTGCAAAAGCAACAAAACCCATTAACGTAAGAGTTATGGATTTCTCTTACTAGTGGTTGATAAAAACTAAAATGCATATCAGAAAAAATGGGTTTAATACGTGAGCTATTGTGCCCAACATCATTATGACCACTGTTGTATCACAAAAGTGATACAACTTCACAAGCACAAAATGGCTTGGAATCACTGACACGCATGTCAAGAATCACCTGTATTGGCTGCACAACCACTCCAGTGTGTTCTGGGTGTGCTAAACCTACACAAAGTAAGTCGCATATGTGTGGGACATGTGGCAGTCTCTGGCCAGAGGCGGCCAGGCGCACGCAGGCCGCCTGTTCCCCACAACGGCTATGGGACCCCGCCTTTTGCCCAGAACTGGGCACGGCCAGCTCCCCACTGCAGATGTCGGGAAGGGCAAAGGCCTGGAACAAATGGCCATAGTTTTGTTACTACACGTGCACAATGTGCCCATGGAACACCAAGTGATCTCTGGAGAAAAGCAGCTGCGAGACACCCCAAGTCAGTCCCGGCACTGCGGGACACAGCGACAGGGAGTGCCGACGTGACAATGGGGAAGGCACGCCTATGGCAGAGAGCACCAAACAGGGGGTAGCTTTCCACAGTCAGGAAGGCTGTGCTCAAAGATCCGTATTTCGCATATTCCGTTCTGCGAGACCTCATCCTCTCCCCACCCTGGAGCCCCGGCCCTGCGCCACAGCACCGCGCGGCCGCGGCGGGGCCCGCAGGGCTCAGGCGGACTCAGTGGCTGCCTGGGAAGGACAGGGAGGGCTGCCCCGGCTCTCTCGAATGGTCCCAGCCGCTCGCTGCCACCCCGCGGGGGAGGACGGAGCGCGCCTCGCCTCGGGGTGCGGTGGCGGTGCCGAGCAGAGAGAAAGGCCGAGGCCCAGGTCTCTGGAACTGGGAGAGTCCGACGCGACGGGCTCTGCCGGGCCGAGCCGAGCCCGGGCGGCCGCCGTTCCGGGCGGGGCCAGGCGGGGAGAGGAGCGGCCAGGGCGGGCCGAGGGGAGAGGAGGGGCCGCGCCCGCTCACCTGCCCGCCGGCCGTGGCGGCCGCCGCCATCTTAGAGCCCCGCTGTGGGCGGCCGGGCGGGTTCGCGAGACGCGATCGGATCGCGGCTGGCGCAGGCTGCAGTGGGGTTTCGGGGCCAGGACCCCCAGCACGCACCTGGAATCACGGAATCGGTTTACGAAAGTACCTCTGAGATCATCAAGTCCAACCTATGACTGATCACCACCACCTCAACCAGATCGTGCCACTGAGTGCCACATCTAGTCTTTCCTTAAAACATCTCCGGGGGCGGTGACTCCACCACCTTCCCGGGCAGCTCATTCCAATCACCCTTTTTGTGAAGAAATTATTTCTTCCTCTGGCACAGCTTGACACTATCCTCTGGTCCCGTCAGTGTTTGCTTGGGAGAAGAGACTGACCCCCACCTGGCCACAGCCTCCTTTCAGGGAATTGTAGCGAGTGATAAGGTCTGCCCTGGGCCTCCTTTCCTCCAGGCTAAACAACCCCAGCTCCCTCACCCACTTCTCACAAGAGTTTCGCTCCAGACTCCTCCCCATCTCACTTGCCCTTCTCTGGATGTGCTCCATCACCTCAATGTCCTTCCTGAGCTGACAGTCCCAGAACTGGTCCCAGTAGCAATGGTGTAACACTGAAATGGGAGCCCCAGCCTGGGCGTGACTCAAGACAGGGCTTCATGCTGGGGAAGGAGCTCGATGGCGAGCAAGGGGTACCCACACCAGGAGCCAGAACCTGGGGAAGGAGCTCAATGGCGAGCGAGGGGTACCCGCAGCGGGAGCCAGGATTTAGGGAAGGAGCTCAATGGTGAGCGAGGGGTACCCGCAGCGGGAGCCAGAACATGGGGAAGGAGCTCAATAGTGAGTGAGGGGTACCCACAGCGGGAGCCAGCATTTGGGGAAGGAGCTCAATAGTGAGTGATGGGTACCCATAGCGGGAGCCAGGATTTGGGGAAGGAGCTTAATGGCGAGCGAGGGGTACCCACAGCGGGAGGCAGGACTCAAGGAGGGGTCCTGGGTGGGCCAGCGAGAGACCCCGGTGGGCAGTGGGTAGGGGGAACTGGGAGAGACCTCTCATACCTCTGGGCTGTCTCCTGGATCATATTTGCTCACAACCCATATTTGCTTGCTTTTATTTATTTATTTTTAACTATTTTCCTATGGTTTATTTTTAAGCACAGATCCTATGTCTATGTATGTATATCACAGAATCACAGAATTAATTAGGTTGGAAGAGATCTCTGAGATAATTGAGTCCAACCTATGACCAAAACCCACGATGCCCACTAGACCATGACACAAAGTGCCACATCTTGTGTTTCTTTGAAAACCTTCAGGGACTGAGACCCCACCACCTCCCTGGGCAGACCATTCCAATGTCTAATCACCCTTTCTGTGAAGAAATTCCTCCAGAATACATGTCTCTTATAAAGAGAACACTTGTACATTTAATTTACAGCTAATTCACAACGTATGTATTACTCCCTTGCAACTTGCAAATCACCTTGGTGCCTGAGAGCCCCTCTCCCATGCCGGTTCCTGGAGTGGGCCCACTGCTGTGACAGTGCTTTGGATTGAGTTTGGCTGTAAAGGAACACAAAATGTTTATGACATCCACATGTGCAAGCAACTGTTGCCATGTTGCTATTTTTATAACTATTTTACTGCATAGCACAAGCTGAGGAATAGAAAAAGCCATTTCCAGTGTGTGTGTGTGCACGCACTCATGTGCAAGTAGGACAAAAGAAATTGTTTGATCAAGCTACAACAAAAATGTGTCTGAAAACTTGGAGCTTTATTTAGAATTTAATTTACGCTGAGTTCTCAAGTTAGCAGAAATAGTCATTGTAAATTATGTGTAACTGATATACAAAGAACAAGAGTTGTGTGTGCAAATATATGAATAAGCTGTCCCTCATGGAATTAATTATGTGCATGCCTCTGCTTGTTCAGACCACTGAAGCTAGATGTAGTGTGTATGATGGAGGAATGGAACTACAGTACAAGTATTATATTGCAAATATCTAATTTTCATAGAAAAAATTCTGTGGGTGGCTTCCATTTTAACTAGGTAGCTTTAAACAAATAGAAACCTCAAATAAGAAAACTAGACATGTTAAAGGTATAAAACTGACAAGAGGAATTGCTTTAATCCCTTATTTTAGTTTCTAAAATATCTCTAGGGTATTTAAAATCATGAAGAGAGGGACTGTAATGGAGAAGAAGAAACTGGTACAAGACTTCTGTATTTTTTTCATTCTACATTGAAGTTCAGTGTTTTCAATCAACAAGATAGAGCTACCAGTTTAGAATTGTGAAAGGCAAGGTAGCTATTAAAGTCACGTTTAATAATGAAAGTGACTTATCAATTAGTCCAATTAACAAGATTGGACAAGAAAATTCAGTAATTAAATATGGGAAAAGAGAGAGAGAGGGAACCTCTGGAAGGTGTTTTGTTGTATTCCCCCACAGAGGTGTGATGTACGTGAGGTGAGGGGTTTTTTTTTCTTAAATGCTTTGGGGTTTTGAGGTGCTTGTCTCTCTTAGCAACTGGTAGCTACAGACTTGATCTAGATGATTACAAAGAGACTGTCTCAAATTCAGTAAAGTTAATATCTATTTCTTCCTGCATTTGCAAATCGACTCTTAAAATTGCCAATGAGTTTAAAGGAATCTGGGCAGAAAATAAATATTTTTTTAATTCAGATTGAACTGTGACCCATATTTTACAGTGGCTTGGTATTGGGTTTTTTTGTTTTTTGTTTTTTTTCCCAAAATATGTAGCCTATCGCCTATTTATTACTATTCCTGAATTGAATTGCTGTCCAAAAGTGAACAATCATTTTTCCTTTGGGTTACTCAGAATGATGGCTGATTTGTTATACATATTTTTTCATATTTATGTAGTAAAAATATTTTAGGTGCTTATGCATGGAAAAGCAGTTGCAACAAGACAACATGACTTTATAGTATGTAGTAACAGAACATAGAAATAGGGGAAAGCACAGACAGATCTACTTTTACTGACAGAGGGGATAGGGCAGAACAGGAGGTTACTGGTTTTGTAAATCATCAGGCTACAGGTGCCTTGGGAAATGACACCCTTTGTTCTCTACTTCAGAGGCCTCCTGGTATGTCCATGCTTTGGCCAAACACCACAGATATAGGAGATTGTAATTGTATTGCTTTAAAAACCACGTTACAGAAACACAGATTTGCCAGGGACAATAACATTCAGGTTAAACCTGATTTAAAATGTAATATGTCTCTGTTAGATGCTGTCATGTTCGGCCCACATGCTTCACCATCTCTGAGGTAAACTCTTCTGTGGAAGAATTTTATCACTGTCTAGCAACTGACGCTTGGACCATATGATTTGATGTGCTAAATCATTCTTCCATTTTTTACTTCTCAATGATTTTGACAGTACTTTACTGAAAAACCAATAGCACAATAGCTCTTTGTAATTTAACCTGTTGTTCAATGGCTGTGAAAGATGAAATATACTAAAACCAATGCCTAATATGTGATATTTTTAATCACCAAAGTTCATAATTGTCAGAATTCAGTTATTCTTTGCCAATGATATTAGAAAAGGTACTGTGCTGTATGGCTTTTCCACAAGGGTGTTTTAAAAAACTGCATCTACATGTTATAGACTCAATTTACATTGGAAGGGATTTCTGGAGGTCATCTAGTCCAGCCTCCCAAAGAAAGTAGATTCAACTAGAGAATTACTTTCCATCTCACATGTTTGTGCAGTTCTGCTACTTACAGAACATCCATCAAAGAATAAAAACACTATCAGGGAGAATTTAAAATTGCCTGTGTTATACTAATGATACACAGAAATTAGTATGATTAACTTGTTTTTGAGGTTATTAAATACATTTCACCTGGAAAGTGAAATGCAAAATATTGCAGATAAATGGTGTTTTCTTTTTTTTCTTCTTGTAACCGGAAATATGTTATCAGTGTTTATCAGGTGAAAGCCAGAAACCTGAGGAAAGATCAGTAGGATATCCCACCTGCATTCCAGCTATTGCTCCAGAAGAGTGCAGTAACCCCGTAGGTCCAGTAGCTGCAAGCCCTGTGCAGATGTTTCAAATACTCAGCACTGTCTAAAGCATTCAGGAATTTGAATCACTTCTCTCACTCATGCTATTAATCTTGCTGATGGCACTGATAGCATCCCAGTGACCCTTTAACAGGTTCAGGAGCAAAATTTTGGGAGGTGTTTTTTTTCCCAATAAGTAATACAAGTTGATCCTATATCTAAACAGTTCAGACTATTTTCAGTTTGAAGGTAATGGTTAACTGCAATGGTTAGGCTGCTGCCTGGAAACATTATTAAATTTTTCTAGTATTTTGTGTGATATAAATTAATATATGATACACAATGGTGGGTGTACAGAAAGAAGATAAAACAGTCCAGATGCAACCTATGACAAAATTGTCGCAGTAGACCACATCATATGGATGAGCCACCTTGTTTGAATCCAGCTTCACTCTGACTTGACAACTGAATACTACCCTGGAGAATAAAGACCACCACTACTAATGTGGACAAGCCTTCTGGAGAGGAGGTCCAACAGCTTTATAAATACACTCTCTTATTGTTCTGTCAGCACAATTTGGATATATCTTTCATTTCAATATAGCCAACTCTTGCCTTTGTTCCCTGGCCATTCTGCATGCTGGAGTGTTCCTGCAGTTTGGCTTCCAAGTCTGATCAACAGCTAGAAAAGAAATTATTGTCTGCTGCAGCTATTTTATGGGTATGTAAACAACATTCTGCAAACAACATCCTTGTGGCAAATGATCCTGTTACTCTAGTCTCAGAAATTTGCATCCTAATCTTTCAAAATGTTTTATGTGAACTTCCACAATGGTTATGGTTTATAACTTTATAATTTTAATATTTATATAAATAAAAATATAAATATATAGATACTAATATTGATGGTATTTTTCATAAAAACACATTTATGCATGTTTAAAACTTTTCATATTGGTTCCTAATGAAGTTGACTACCTTAACCTCTAAGTAATAACTGTTTTCTAGAAGAATATCTGCAGAGCTCTCTACAAGTTGAAGTCAATACTGTTCTTACTGATGACTGATCCAGTGTCTCTGTTAATTCAGAGAATTCTCTGTCAGTGAACTGTTTTGTAACCTCCAGATACTGAAAAAAGCCCTTAACTTTTCATTTTCAAATAATATTTAATAGTGATATCTGCCAATGTAATTATCAGATGTAAACTTCCATTATTCTGTCTTTTTAATATGTTGACAATGAGACTGTGCTTATATGGTGCAAGACTGGAACACAGAGAGATGGACAAAAGCAGTTTTGAATCAATTTCCTAGGGTGTTGGAGGGTCCATATCCATTGCTGACCCCTAAACACTCTCTGTGGAGCCAGGTGGGTTTAGAGAAAGTGCTCAGAGACCATAAGCATTCCCAATAACAAGTGTAATAACTTAATTGGTCACTTAATGCCATGAAGATAATACATGTCCTGTGCTGAATTCATACTGTAATATTAAATAGATAAAAATGATTATATGCAATACAAAATAAAACTAAAGTCTGAAGAAGAGTTTGAATTTATACATGTAAGAACTTGCATATACATTCATTCAAGGGAAAAGGAGTGCAATCTTAGTACCAGGACTCTTAAAATTATTATCTGAATTATAAAAAAAAATATTTATATAATACTGATTATACATCCTAATCTAAATGTGGGATACATTTTGTCTCTTGGCTACTGGCACTGAAATTGGTTCTTCCTGCATTCTGCCTTGGGAGAAGCTCATCTGTCTCACTGATTTGAGATTTTGTTATCCTGTTACTGTTGTTTAGTCTGTCAAAGCTCTACTGACCTGAACTGTGTGAATGAATTACTTACACGCTATGTTACTACTACTGTTCTACAATTCTTGCCATATACTCAGTACTGTACCTAGGCTAAACCTAAGAAAAAAGTTAGGGTCAAGTGACTTATGGACACCATAGCAGTGCATTAAAGGCAAGTAATGGATCAATATTCCGTTGTCTCTTAAATTTTTGTACATGGAAAAAGCCATCATTGCAGCACTGTCCTGCGCAGAAAATAGGATCTAGACTTGGACCGGATCTTCAGGATCAAGTCCACTATTTTCCTCTTAGATTCATGTAATTACATTCATAAATTTGTCATATTTTTGTCAATTAGCAGCAGTATGAAAGTACCATAATTATGTTTCTGATTTTGTTTCTTTTTTCTTGCATTCATGTTGGAAAAGAAGGGAGCAGGTAACATTGAATGGTGAAAAGCTGGAGGAGATGCTTGAAGAGCAGCTTCATGGACTTCAAGATTTTCACAAACTATATAATTGTTACTGATTTTGGAGGTTTTTCTACAGATGGTAGGCATGATGATTTCCCTGTCACGGAGGAACAGTTTAATAAATTCAGATTAAAATTTTCTTTTGCCCATATTCTCATTTTTCACAGTGATTTTGTGCAATGATGTGTAGGGGTATGGTGTGTATATTGATACGTATTGGCATTATTTAAGCCCATGACTAACAAAGATACATGTTCAAGTTCACAAAACTGCACTGGGAAGAAAAAATACTGAGAGTAATTCTGTTACTTGAGTAAGTAATAGCCTGTGTAGCAGAACACAATTTGAATCCTATATGGACCCTTTAGAAATCTGCCAAACATAGAGGAATTTCTTAAAAAACATCAATTATAAAGAACATTTAGACAATTGGAATTCTAGGTACACTGGTGTGTTTGAGAATTTTACTTTTTGTCTGTCAGCATGAATTTGTGATTTCTTTTTAAAAAGACCAGCACAAATTATAAAATCACGTATCAATAGATCTCATTTCCTCCTTTACAGAAAAGTCTATGTTTTTAAAAAAAATGTGCTAGATGTGTTCTGTAAGTATGCCAGCAGATCTTAAAAAGAATTGTCATCCTAGACATTTGTTCTACCTTCAAATAGTCTGGTGTGTGAACATGGCTTCAATCCATACTACACCTCCTCTCCTCAGTGTATCTGATAATTGCTCCAACCCCACAGTAGGCTGACTCTTAAACCCCTGAGGTATAGGGGTTTGTTTTATTGGAAAAAAGTAGTACTTCATGATTGCACAATCTCTAAGCACCAGCTGAAGTATTTTTGATGCATTTACTGTATTTATATTTCCCCAGGCTCCCACTAGTTTGATTCCTTCTTAGGTGATTGTTTACAGTAGCTGCAGGTGTCAGAGCTACCTGATTGTTTACCCTGAGGGAATAGAAGATTTGCTGTTAGTTAAAGGTTATTGATACAAGGGAGCTCCTTATTTTGTGTGGATTGAGGATTTGAAATATTTTTCCATTAAAAATATATGTCTCATGCAATAAAAAGAATTCTAGTCACACACACACACACACAGAGCATTGACTTTTGTTATTTTAGCTCATTCAAGGTGATATGATTTTTACCTAAAAAAATGCTACCCAAATATATTTTTTGTGAAAACTGAACATTTTTAGAAAGTCCTAGAGATCCAGGAAACATGTAACTTCAGAATGAAAAGGAGAGTTGTAATAGTAGAACTTTCAGATTTCAAAAACACTCCTTTGAAAAAAAAGCATTTCACATGTTTAAAATACTTTGTTCAACAAGGGCAAGAATAAAATTCTGCCTAGTCTGTACTCTGATAGTTTTCTACAAGATTTCCAGTGTCTGTCAGTGTGTTGCTGGGAATTTGCGTGAGTTGGATATAAATCTGCAAGCTTTTTACACAATATCATCTTAGCTCTCAGAACAGGCTAAACCATATACTATTAGAACATTTTTAACAGCCAGTAATATTTACGCTTTTTAGTGCTAATGCTAGGTCACTAGTAAGCAGTGCTGAATATTTAATTCCAGAGTAGATGGGATTGTAGTTGAAGACTAGGTTTTTTCCAAAATAATTACCAGCAAAAAAATTCGCCACAAATAAGAACAAGCTGAACTGCCATTCATTGCAACTGACTTTCTGGTTTGGGGTTTTTGTTGGGGTTTTTGGGTTTTTCCCCCCTCTCTATTGCTATGCTAACCACATATATAAACAACTCTGGCATACAATGTGTGTGCTAAAATTAAACAGTACGTCCTGAACAATTTTGTGTGATGTTTTCCCATACTGCCTAAAAGAACCAAAGTCCCAATTAATATTTTGGAAACAGTGTCAACAAAGGTAGAAATCAATTCTACATAATTCTCACAGAATTTCAAAAGTGATTCAAATTAATTTATGGAACTGGCACCTGAGACTTGCCATGGTAAAATAAATGAGTGTTCTGTAACCTCAAAGCATCCTCATCCCCCTCATCAAGGCAGTCTCACCTCATGGCCCTTGCAGAACAGCCAACATGGACAAATGCCTTTGCAGCCTTCCTGATAACACCATGGTGTGACACCTCTGTCTTCAATGCTCTGATGGCTTTCAGAACTTCACTGTGGAGGTTTAAAGCTCTTAATTGTGCAGTTTCTCATTGTACCCTAACTCTCAGCAATGCATTCTCATCACCAATCCATTACCATTTAGATTGTACAGCCCATGTCATTTTGTACCACAAGGATATTGGAGAAAAAGTAGACAAGAAGAAAGAAAAAAATAAAGTAATAGACATAAAAGATAAGATAAAACCTACCAGAAATAAATGTCCCTGGCTTAATAATCCCATTATGAAATGTAATTGTGTGACAACTTTATACTCACAAGCAGAAGAATTTTATGGAAGGGAAACATAAGAGTTATAAAACTTAGTATTGCTGCGCCTGACTCATGAAAACTGTCTCACTTACAGAAATTCATAATTTTCAGTGAACTTGCCATGCTGGAAAAATTAGCTGTCCAGAAGGGAATTAATTGAAATCAATGTGCAGTGCAGATTGTACACTGAGTAGCCAACAGAAAATGCAATTTGCAGCTCTGACATCTGCTAGGTGCCCAAAGCACCCTAGCCCCCTCTTCCTCTTCCTGTACAGAATGAGAACATTCAGAGGTAATTTTTGGGCAGTGGCACCAGTTCCCAATGGGATTCCCCTTGTCTCAGAGGCTCTCCAGCATCAGCACAACATGTCAGTTCCATCAGTTCTTCTGTATGTACTTTCCTCTGAGAAGATAATTTATGCCCCAAGTCCAATGAGTATAGAGGACCCCAAATTGTTCCTCTGTCAGATTTGTGGCAGGAATTTCAGTTCAAGGCTTCCATGAGCAGAATGTAACTGCTTGTTCACTGGATATACTGCAATGGTGATCCTACGCTTACGGCTTTGGTTTGGTTTTTGGTCTCAAATTTGTTCTAGATATCAAGATAAGTTAGAGCCTTTCTTGGGAGCCAGCAACCAAAATTAGTCTCATTGGTTTCTGTGAATAGGTATTTCCATCAATAAATCCTGAAGCTTAATAAAGAATTTATTTTTATCAGTGTGAAATTCAAAGCACAAAATAGTAATGATGGAAACAAAATTAAGATCTACTGACTCTCATCTTGATGCCCAAATAGTAGAGCTCCCTGCAATTAGAAGGGAGAAAAAAAGGAAGTGGATTGAAAGATATTTTAATAAAATAGTTTAAAAAACTTTTAAAACACTTGAATACATACAGTGAAGTTTGAACCTGAGAATAATTATTTGAAGTGCCTGACAATTGGTATAAGTGATTCAGCATTCTTGTTTGACTGGGACATTCACAGGTTATAGTGATGGTTCCCATATTCCCTCAGAAATGTTTAAATAGCTTTTTATTCCAAATTTTGACTGTGAAGCGGGACATTTTTCAGAGAGAGAACCTACTCTTCCCTCAGCTTGTGCTATGGCAAAGTGAACATGAATCACTCTTCTTGAAAGATGTCTCTGTATTTAACACTAACTTTTGAGACAGAATTTTTAAATAGGAAGATTGCTTTTTTCTCTCAGTTTCACAAACTAAGAACTTCCTTTATATCTCATTTTGTAAGGGCAGACAGCTTACTATAAGAACATTTAAGAAAAACTGGAAATTTAATTGAATCCAAGTCCATCCTGTGAGAATGTATTTTCATATTTATATGACAAAGGCACAACTTATACAAATAAGCAATTGTAATTAAAAATGCTGTCAGAATCCTAACTATTTGGACTGGTTTTGATTTCAGACATAAAAGATCCTTAATTTTATAGAAAATATGATGGGACCATGTATTATTCAAAGTTCTTAATTGTCAATATAAATATTGTGATCTTGTCCAACAGTGAGGGGATTGTATTCATTTTGGCAATATTCAAAATGCAATCAACCATAGATTATGAATGCCTTTAGACACTGTGCAATGGTGCATAAAACCAATCAATTATCTTTTTTTACTAGGCTTATCTGGCACTGAGACTGGAAACCTGTCTTATTTTGAATTGTATGCACCTCAAATCTTCATGGAAGTTATTTCTTGGTTTTGTTTGCTTAATTAGTATACATGACATTCCTAGTTGATCTGGGCATGGGAATCTTTACCATCCAATTTTCACATGTGTCCTACTTCTATGAAACTTATTCAGGAATTAAAGAAACCCAGTTTATCACTCCTTAGAACCATGTTGTATGAATCTTCTTGTTTCGGTCTCATGAGATACCTCACTATATTATTAATCTAAGTAATGCAGCATGGAACTCACGATTGTGCAGCATACTATGAGATTCTTGCAGCATTTTGAACCCCACAGGAAAATAAACAACTAAATGTGTTTGCATTACAGTTTCCTGAATAATTACTTGAATTACTCCACCAATATAGGTCAGTTTGGATCTTTGCCACCACTACTATTTGTAATTCAGATTAGAAATAGGCAATTGTGCCAAAGTGTGCACCCTGTCAATGTGCTCATACGAAACTCAGCAGCACCATCAGGGCATTTCCTTGAATGCTATAAAGTGGCCTCACACAGAGGAATAAAGGAACCAGAGAAAGATATTGTATACTCTGAGCTTCCTGCACACCGCTCTGCTTTAACCAAAACACAACCCCCCTCTCTTCTTGCTTAAATAAGCCATTTGTTCAAGACTTGATTCCAATCAATATTCCAGTTCCCCGTTATATTAAAAATGACACTTGGCATTTTATCACAACTGTAAGGCATGGAAGTTTTCTCCACATTCCTTACTATGTGTTGCATTTAAAGGATGCTCTCTTCAATCATACTATTACTGCCATGACAGTTCAGTCATTGTTATTCATGAGGACTTCTTGATGCTTATCTGCAAGTTGTTCAAAGAAGATCACACAGCGATGACCCTGGAATGAGAATGAATGAGGCCTTTGTGTTCTATAAATCTCTAACAGCCAGCACAATGCTTGCATTTTTCTCCTGGGAAGAAGCAAAAGATAGCTACCTGTGGCCATAAGCTTCTGTGCTTGTACATAATACCTGTTAGTAATGCAAAATTAACTCTGTAGCAGATGAGGTGGGAAAAAACACCCCTCAAATGAAGGTGAAAAGTATTCAGTCCAAGTTGCTAGACCAGAAGAAATACTGAGTGTCAGAGAAGGTAACGAATATACATGATTCAGAGTCTTTGAGCAACACTTTAAAGACATTCCAGGAGAGCCTAACATAATTAAAAGAGCAGTAGATATAGATAAATGCACTAAAGGAATAAGCAAATAGCACACTGGAGGAAAGTGTAAGTATTACTGAAGCACAGCTAAATATATTAGCCTGCCATAGCAAAAATGAGGTACTCTTTAAATATTAAATTTTAGATTAATGGATAGCATTACATATAAAATAATTGTTGGAAATTAGTAAGGAAGAAAGTCAAACTGTATTCTCCAAAAGTAATTTTTGGACCTCTATGCATAAACAATAAGGAAAAGTTACCTGTCTTTCTAGAAAGCAACTATCAGATGGATAATATGAAAAGCTTCAGTTTTCTTTTTGCCAGTATAGCAGTTGAATCACAAAGTTGATGAGAAGCTCTCAAAAATTTAAAAATGTCATGGCATTCTGTATAAAACATGTAGCTCTAAGGGGAACAAAATACCATGGAATTCAGCAATACATTATGTGAAGAGACAAAAAAGACAGGAAGTCTTCAGTAGTGAAAGGAGAAAGCGGGGCAGAGAAGTGACAATGTCATGAAAATTCTGGATAAGGTAGAAGCAAAATTTCTGTTCATTCTATCTTGTAATATAAAAACTTGAAAATAATAGAATATCAGCCTAAAACAAAATTTTAAAAGCATTTATTTAAACACAAAGTAGTGGACTTCTGGCACTTGCTATCACATGGGATTTCAGGACATGAAGAAGGTCCAAAAGGAATTAGACAAATAGATGGACAATACCACAATGGGGTGAGGATGTACCTCTGACTGCCCTGACACAATAATGGTGTGTCATGGAAAGAGAAAGATGAATGGACCTCTGAGAACAGCTGGGTATGTTATCTCTGAATAACTTTTCCTATTGCCACTGCTGAAGACAGAAAACTTGTCTGGATAGACCATTGGTCTGACCCAGTAAAACCTTTCTTGCATTCTTAAAGTTAAATTTAGAGTTTTAGGTAAATGCAAGGATCAATCTGCTAAGCATTATTAATCCTAAAAATGAATGTAAAGCTTGAATAGTTCAGTTGTTAAAATAATTTAAGAAATCCATGTTACTTATCTTGGCTTCATAAAAGTCAAAATTGGGCTTACCTAATAAAAGTAATTTCAGTAAATTATGTCCCCCCCTTTACAGGAATATAGCTGCTTTCTGAAGAGTAAGAATTTGTGGTTACTTTGTTTTACATATACAACTTGTGTATTTTAAGATTCTTTAATGTATCATATAATGGGAAAGTACTACATGGTTGCATGTGCTTACAAATTTACAGCCAAGTTTAACTTAGAATCCGGCATAAAAAAATGTATGATACCTCTGTAGAAATACAGTGGTGTTGATAATATTTCCCAACACTACTGCAATGTGGAAAAGTCCAGGCTATTTAACTCATCTGTTGGCACAAAAATGGGTGATTGTGTGAGGTTTTACTGAGGATGAGCTCATAATAGATCTGCAAAATTTCAGCACATCAGCTATAATTATACACAGATGCAATTCTGTCTCCATTTTTTTTAAGTATTAAAAAAGACACTGTATCTCTCTCTTTGCATACTTCATGAGAAATATAAACATAGCAGACAAAATGCATTTTTCAGGCAAATGCATAACACACATTGTCAATAATGGTGTCTTCAAAATTCTTCAAAATTCTTTTTTTGCTGATAGAAAATTTAGTAGAATACTCTGTTTCTAAGGACACCTCTCAACACATTTGTCCTTTGATGCCAAGGGTGAAAAAAAAGCATATTCAAGAAAGTAATTGTTCTGGACTCTGACTAAAGAGAAAAGTTTTGATCCAGGGCTTTTTACCTAGCTAATACATTACATAACTTAGGTACATGCAATGAATCCTTGCGCATAGAAGAGCCTGCCCCAGTTGTGTTTCCATTTTGGAGTTCACTTGGCTGGATGGGCTGAAATTTCCAGTCAGACTGGCAAAGACCATCTTGATAATCTCTGCTCTGCAGGTAGGTTGAGGTGAGCCATGTGAGTGATGTCTGCTTTAGTGAGCAGTGCAGGCTAATGGGAAAGCATTTCTGGCATGAGCTACACCTACATCACACATTTCAGGAAATTATTACTGGAATGGATGGATGGATGGATGGATGGATGGATGGATGGATGGATGGATGGATGGATGGATGGATGGATGGATAGGTTAGATAGATTAGATAGATAGATAGATAGATAGATAGATAGATAGATAGATAGATAGATAGATTAGATTAGATAGATAGATAGCCTGGATCTGTGCTTTTGGAGCATATCTTCTAGATCAAACTTATCTAGAAGCTACCTGGTTTCTATGCTTTGAGATTGCTTTGTGATGTGAAAAAAAGCATGATAAATACTGCAGAAGCACAAGCTAAAATTTCAGTGATTAAATGCTGCCTTGGGTATCATCAGCATTTGAACTTTTTTACAATCAATGCTTTAAACACAAAGGTCTGGTAGTCTGAGTTACTTAGAGGCCATGCTTGAGAAGGATTTTCATCAGAATACTGCTTCTTATCATTAGAACGAGATTGAATATGGCTACAAAACTGTAAAATACCTGAGCAAAACCATATTTTATAGTACAAAAATATGTATTTGCAAATATAAACATTTGTTTTAAGTACATTTATTCGCCTTATGGATGGCTCACAACATAGGCCTTGGGACCCACCTGAAGGAAAGAACAGTTGTGTGCATATTTCACAAATACCAACAACAGATTCTTGAAGTTCACAAACATTTTTTGACACTTGAATTCTCAAGGACAAATTTTACAGTTTATTAAGCTGCCATATCTGGGAAAAAAAAGCCCATGATAAACAGTGCTCTTTATTGCTGCATTACATTTTGCCCATTTTCATCTTTCAACAAGCAATGGAGTCAGGAAGATCAAAAGTGTCCATATTTTATTACAACTGAAGAAATTTTGCATGGTTTAGAGAATATTGACACTAAATTAATCAATTCAAGCTGGTTTAGGAAAAGACCAAGCTTATATAAATATAAAATACTCAACAGTCTACTCAGTGACAAAATTTTGAAAAAGGGAGGCCACTAAAAAGTGGAAAAATAGATCCTTTTGAATAATGACTCAATAGTGGAAGAATGTTGCCCATACCCATCTGTGTCCCAGACAGAGTGAAGAAGATGGTTTATCTCCTGCCAGGACAAAAGCCAACACAAAAGGAAGATCTTACAATAGAGCATTCTCTTGAATCTTCACTTATGGTACCCCATGGAGTCTGTAGTAACAATAGAGAAAGGAAATGTGACAGACTGAAAAAAATTTCACAGAAAACCACAAGATGAGAATTGAAGATTTTTTACTGAATGGAGCCGTAGGTATGTATTTGAGTGTAATCTGGTTGTATTTATGAAAGAATAGTGTATCATTTTAAAATCTCTACTAGCAAAACAGTAAGTCAGGAAAAACCAAATAGAAAATAAAAATAGAATCTATGGTTCCTGTAGTGTGTCCTTCATTATGTATATGTCACCTAAACTAAACGGTTGCCAATGGCAATTTCTTTGTTGGACAAGTAGATACATAAGTATGGGTAAAAAGAGATTGACTCGACACCACATAGATCCCACACTCATGGTTGTGATTGATTTAGTTAACCTTGAAGGGCATCAACATTTCTTTTCCTGGTGTACACTCCAGCATCTGCTTTGGTTGAGGAGGTAGGTTCTGGAGCTGTCATGGTTCGGGAGGTGGATTCACTGTTTCATGGCCTCCCTCTGGCCCTGCTCTGTGCAGTCCTCCCAAGAGACACTCCCCCATCACAGCTTTATGCCCTGTCCTCATCCATCTTTTAGTCACTTCTCAAGCTGCATGATTTGTGGGGAGTGACCTCCTATGTAGAGAACTGGCCCAGAATGACAAGTAAATAACAGTTACATAAAAAGGAAAAAAAAAAAAAAAAAAAAAAGGAGGAAGAAAAAAAGGAAAAGCCCAAGAACTCAGGATTCTTTTGTCTTTAAGTCATAAGATTTCTATGAAATGGTTGAGGTAGAGCTCCTAATTTGGTATAAAGTGCTTAGTGATGATGTGCAGCTACTTGGCACCCTATTTAATAGTATGCTCCATCCTCTTTTTCACTATATTCTGTCTTGGATTTTCTAATTAGTTTCCAATCTTTGTGTAAAATCCTTGTTTATTAGTAGAATTTCCAGGGTTTTTACTTCCCAGTGTTTTCTATAGCACTTATGAAGCATGAGGAGCAATTACATGTACCCTTATGTGGTTTAAAATTCAGCATTCACTGCCTTTATTCCTTGGTATGCTCCTGGACTGTCACACTCCACTGGTATGTGGGGCATCAGTATAATTGCTAAGGCCTTCTGCAGATTCATGTGTTTGCCTGATGAAATACAGAAGAAATATAGAAATATACCTCTAGGGGATGGAAATTTTGGTCTGAAACCACAGTGCTCGCCTGAACATGTAACCTTGCTCCCAATTCACATCAAATGACACCAACCTTCATCCCACAAGTTCTAGGGAGGCATTTATCTCATGTCCATGAAAGCACCAACTTCCCAATTTGTGCACAGCTTTAGAATCGAAGACAATGTCTGTAGAACTTATTCATAAGCCAGTACAGTTCAATGAGATCAGTCTAATGAATCTGGAATTTATACTGCAAGATGATTCTAGAGAGAATGCAAAATTGGACTGTGCAGAGGTACAAATTACCAGCATCCAGTGAAAAATTAGCAACCAGCCTGAAATAGGCCCAGTTCTTGTTATATGATCTTTTAAAAAAACCCAAGAAACAGAGGCAAGGGGGGTCCACCTCAACTAATTCATTTTCTAGAAGTACCTATCTGCATGATGAAGCAAAGCTTGTAAAAGATCAAGACAGATATAACTATTTTTATTGAGGTATTCTTCACTCTTACACTGCTGAGAATTTGACAGCACTGCTCTTATATTAGGTTTTTGTCATTAATGCCTTGATGTTTTGTACTCTGTGTATAGCATGCCTCATGCCGTATTCTTAGAGGCAAAAATAACTCCTTTGTGTTCAGCTAAGTAGTTTGGCATTGTCTAAGAAACTGAACAGTGATAAATGAGAGAAATAAAAGAAGACTTCGAGATCTCTGAGACCTATTGTGCTTTTACCTTTACAGAGGAAAGTTCTAGTAGTATTATAGTTGAGAAGTCTTTGTGATCAAAAAATGAAATCCCAAACTTTCAGGCTTAATAACAAGGGAGAAGGTCCAGATTAGCAGAAGGGATAGATTCCACATCTCTGAAGAAATTTTCCTTCACATTTCAGTGTCTTTCTGAAACATGTGCTTTAGTCAATACAGGTAATGAAGTTCAGTACAAAAGAACCTGGATGTATTGTATAAAATCAGCTGGCAATATCCCCTTGCCCTTCAATCTCAAACAAGCCTTGAGAAATGAAGTAAAATTTGATCTATGTTCTGTTTACTCTTCTAATTAAGAAATAACATTTGAATATTTTTATGTGGATTCATCAAGTATTTTGCCATAACTGTAGCCTGTAGAATTAATAATTTATATATATTTTTGTGGCTTTCATAGTCTCATATTTTTGGGCTGTAATGAAAAACAGTGCTTTGCTTTAATGACTGTCTTTTTCAGATAAATCTCCAGATGATAGAAAATAAACCATCCTTGTGAACCAACTAAAGTGGACAGCTGATTTTCTTAATCTCTTTTAAAGACTTCATCCAACATCAATTTTCCTTTTGTGTTTCTCCTACAAACACAAAATCAGAAACAACAAAAATTTGCATTTCATACAATGCAAATTGTATGAAAGAGAGTACTTCTCTTCTGTTTTTCTTAAAGAATTTACAGTTTGTGACACAGAACATACACAACTTGGCCAGTAGACCACATGTGGAAAGCTAAAAAAAGTTTTCATGAATAACAGGGCCCAAAAAGCAACATCAATTGCAATCATTACTTTCTTTTAAAATGAAGTTGGTCCAATTTTAAGAGAATACTTCCATAAACTTGTTAAAAAAAAAAAGAGAGAAAAAAGAAGGTATGTAGATTATAATTTACTTTTCGAAAGGGAGGAAAATATATATTTTGAAATGTTTTATATATGTGTTTATTATCTGTACCATATGAGTTGTGTTTTGTCCCTAAGTGTTCTATTGATAATTTACATTAAATGCTTGGATGAGGACGGGCCCTTTGGCAGGAGTAAGCTAGCATGGAGTACATAAACCAAAAATCTGTTTCATTGGGTGAAATACATTCTTTAGTTTCTTGAGACTTTTGCCTCAATACACAAAAGTGCAGTTTCAATTTGATTTAGTATTTCTGATGCCATATAGTAAATCCTTAACTTTTCCAATCTTAACTAACAGCATTTCAGCATTTCAAGCTGCTCTTCAGCAAGCTAGATCCTGCCTTACTTATGCACAATTGCAGTTGAACTGTGTGAGAGTTCCTGCCTCTAAAGAAGCAGACATTTCAGTCCTGACTTGTGTCGAGCATTTTTGGATCTTCCAGCATACTTGATGCCAAAATACAATGCTACATGACAGTTCTGCAAGCAAACAGAAAGCACACTCACTACATTCTCCATTTCAATTCCACTTTCATGAAAAAGCCTGTGATTTTAATATATACATTCACCCAATATTATTACTTATATTAGCTGCTTGCATGAAGTACTTATTTTCTTTCAAAGTTACTGCTATGTTTAGTATTTTTTATTTTTAGCAAAGCATACCAATCAGGCAAATGAATGCTGCTAATATTCAGTTCACTCTCCTGTAGGAAAGGACTTTTGCTTGTCTGCAGCTTCACTAAGGCTTTGTACCTAACAACTTTCTCAGCAGCTTGCAAAACATAGGAATTTTTATCCAAATATATCTGTCAAGCAAAGCCTAACACTCTAAGCATTAGCTTTAAAACATGCAGACTTTTACTGTTCCAATCATAACCAAATAATTTCACTGCTTCTACCCTTCCAGGTACTTAGTGAAATTTACAATCAACTGAGTATTTTGAAAAATCCAGGGTCCTGGCCATTTCATGTAAATAAAAACCGTAGTATTCATTCAATAGTGGTAGAGTTTTAGTCTAGTGTTCATGGCCAAAACTTCTGTAGCCCGAGGTATGTGTTGTGGCTCCATGTCTGGTTGTTGCTCCCCATGCAGTTTAGTCATGTTTAGGCAATTTCGATTGAATGCAGTTTTCAAAGTCTGTTGGGACTTTTCTGGATAAAAAGCACTTTATAAATGTAAAATATTTTATTATTAGAGCTGCCTCCAAGAGAGAAGCTGTGTTTAGCTGAATATTCAGAAAGAAAATTTACAGAAATGTATTAGAAACTTTAATTTCATTTCCAAACCACACGCACTAGAGATTCAAACAATTTGTCTTGAATTGTACCTGCCAAATTTTGATGACATGAAATTCCCCCTCCCCATTTAAAAGAGAGGGATTGACCACAGTCATACTGCAGACATTAAAGTAACCTGCATTATTAGGTTTTCTCCACATTCCAATCTATCTGCCTTAGGGTATTAAATCCTACTTTCATCTCTGTGAGGTTCAGTATTGCCAAATCCAAGCCATAAGGCCATGTCTAGACTACAAACTGAAAAGTGGGTTTGACTGCACATATGGGCACCCTAAGCCACATGTCCCACAATTTTTCCATCTCTACTTTTGTACATAGCCCACTCACAGCTTGGTTTTAAATAATTTACACTGTTACAAAGAAAACCATCCTCCCAGTACTAGCTGATGAACCATTACTATGATTGATTTTGCCTGGGTGTGGGCCAGGCAGGCTGCCTGAACAAAAGCTTGGCCCACACAAAGCCACTGAGTATAATCAACGTTTCTGAGAGGAGCGAGAGTTTTTCCACCTCCTGGCATTCATCTAAGTAACGCCTCGGTATTAGTTTAAGGGTTTGTGGTGTGAATTATGGGAGAGTTAGGTCTTGAGAATATTCAGAGATCCACACATGCCTGACAGTAGAGAGGCAAATCCTAGACATAAAATGCATTATAATGGCCCCAAAATCATGAGATTAGATTATTGAGATATTTTCAAGTATGCTGCCATCTTTTGATGCTGGAGCCCAAGCCAATTGAGGTTCAGGATACAGTCTGAACTTTTACCATGCAAAGATTATGTGTGCCACAAAGCTGAAGGCTAGATTTGGAGAGCACGCTCAGTGTTTCTGCTCCTCACACAGTAATAAGATAATAAGGCAAACAATGACTGACTTCAATCCTCTGCAACACTCCTAGCCAAGAGTAATCCTGAAGTATGATTACATTAAGCACCCTCTGTATTCCTGGGACTTTCTTCCTTCCTTTAATCTTTCTGTGTGGGATAATTAAGATATTTTCAAGTTCTTTCAGGTATTGTAGCTTCACAAAGTGTGATAAGTCTTATGTGGTGACGCGGTATTAAGTCACTGCTACATTACCTATTGTATCAAAAGAAAGAACTGTAAGTGATACAAAAAAGAACCAAATGGGAATGGGAAGATTCCCAAACTTCTCTTTCAAGGACAGTCCCAGATTTTTTTTAATATAGTGGCATTACTGCATGTGGCATGAGGTTGAAATTGGAGCCTCGGTGTTGAGTGCCCATAGGAAGCAATGCATACTTGGGGGGAAGGACATGATACATTCACTAATGACCTCATAACAGACTACACTTCTAAGAGGAAGAATGAATAAAGTCCTCCCTCAGATGTTTGGAATGAGTACTTGGGAAGGACTGCCGTCACATAATTAGCACAAGTGTGCTGACACTAGTAATAAACATAAAGTAATGGAAACAATGAAAAGATGTAAACTATTTAAACAAGCTGGATAAATTAAAATTTTTATAACCATGCTATTCATAAATACGATGAATGTTTCTTTTTAACGTGGAAATGTGAATCTAATGCTAATTGAGCCAAAGCTAGTAAAAAGACCATTCTGATGGCTGCATATAGACAGTTAAAGTTCATATTGGCCTTTAAGTCCAAACTTGTTACCTAAGAGCTTTCTGGGCTGGTGGTGATATATCATAGCTGTATTTACATTTTAGACCATGAAATCTTATGTGCCACCTATTGGAAAGATGTTTTGGGTTATTTTAAAGCGCACACTCAGAACCTCAGAACACAGATCATCAGAACTTGGCCAGCTACTCCCTCGGTGAGTGTTTTACTGCATGGAGGCTCTAAACACAACTCCCTGTGAGATGATTGAAGGATTTCCATTGACTTCGGCAAGGATCCCTTGCTGAAGCAAAAAGCATGGATGGCTCTTCCTTGTGACAGTTTAGAAAACAAATTATCTAACTTAAACATTTTTTAAAGTGTTTTCTAGAATGTACAATAAAATGCATTTCATGGCAATACATTCCTCTGTCCTTAGTAACCAGCATATCATTTTGGTTTTGTTTATACTTGTTGATTGAATTAATTGTAATAAAATAACAACTTTCCTCACTTTACAACAGAGAAAGTAATTAATGAACAAATTCACTCCAGCACTTCAGTTTTAGTTCTTTTCTTAACAGATGTTATACTGATACTATGTCTACAAGAATTATGGATTGGGTTGACCAGAACAAAAGAATTTATTCTGCATAAGAGATCCTCTTTTCAGTTCTCTATATTACTTGTCAGAAAGAGCAAAAGACATCTATTCTATGCACAATTTGTAAGAGGCTACATATTTAAATGCGATAAAGTTCAAGTAAGAAGCAGTCATGAAACTTTGTATCAGCTAGAAAGGGCAAAACCTCAAAGTTCAGGTAGGCATTTGAGCTATAACATTTACTGGCATCCTCTACACCTATAAAATACAAAACTTATGCTATAATTTCTTTACATATAGAAGTAATTTTTAACTAGTTTTCCTTTATGTGATTTGCATAAAGTAAGAAAGCATCATAAATATGTTTCTTCACTGTTGTAAGGAACTCTATAGCAACAGGTACTTTCATAGAATCATAGGAACTTGTAAAATCTCCTCAGAATACCAAATCTATAAAATATGTCCCCAGATTGCCTCCTGGGACCTGCCTAATCTACTGGCTCTTTCCGACACTGTGCAAGTATGCAGCTTTTATAGGTACTTCGAATGATTTTCCTTCCTTGAAAATTCAATTGTGAAAAAAATCTCTGGAGAGATATGCTCCCAGAGCATATCTGTCTCCTCTTCTCGTTGCTAAATGTGCTTCCCGCACAGAGGAGCCAGGTGGACAGACATAGGAATGCCAGGCAGTTGTTATCACACCTCTCATGCTCCAACAGCTTGCCAGAGTTTGCAATGAAAAAGAAAAGGAGGGAGTCGGCACAGGGCTCTAATTCCATTCAGCTGTGCAAGAGCTGGATGGAAATGAGCATCTGTGAGGCAAAACTCTCAAGGGAGGCTGGAAGACAAGATTTCATGATCTTACCCTCCTAAGAGGTAGCAAAGGTAGCATGTAATGAGAAAAAAAACCAAAAATTAAGCAAAATACCATCTCTTATTGGCTGTTCGTACCAAGGCGGCTTAATACATCCAGCCCTACGAAGTAAATGGGCATCTCCAAGACTTACAGGAGGCCAGTCTGGTTACCATCAGGGGACAATCAGGCTGGGAATTTCCACCTGCAGGATTTTCCATTTACAGTAAAAAGTGTTTTGTTGTTCTAATCAGGCAGGCATGAATACGTGAGATGAGAGCTACATTTTTGATGAAAACTCTGAGAAGGAAGGACACTACTCTGGTTTTCTTCAGAGTCAAAATTTATTGGAGATATTCCTCCTGAAAAACAAACTCAGATGTTGACAGTTATGAAAGCTTTATTTGTCTAACATTTCCATGCTAGGATACATTTTAGAAAAGCAACCCTTTGAAAAGCTCTGAAGAATTGCAGAAAGACCAAGTGAACAAACAGAATGTTCTGACATTTCCTTTCTTGAATACTGTTTATAAATCATCTAAACCAGTTTGCCATTCCAAAGAGTAAAGACTGAAGTCCCAAAATAAATGTTGGTCACAACAACCATGCTTTGCATTGGAAGAAGAATGTCTTAGTTGCCTGAAGGTTACAGGCATAAATAGAGTCAAGGTTTTGAATATTGTGTAACATGTGTTTGTTGTTGAGCCTGTTTAGTTCCCGTGATGTGAGGTGCAACAGTGATAAGAGCTACTTGTTATGGCCAGTTTTGAGCAGAATGGACAAAGTTTAATTTTCGACGTAGTAATTTTAAAATAATCATTGCTGATTATCTCTGCTGACAGTGGTTTCATTGTTGTTTTGTAACCATATAAATTTAACTACATTTTAATTCAAAGTGCTGATCTGTTGTGACCATATAGATATATAGAGCATTAGATGAAAACTGAAATCTCACTGCACTTCAGGCCAGAGGATTTTTTTGCTTAAAACTCTGTGAAGCAAGTACTGCTAATAATTATTTATTACCATGAAGGCATACTAAGTGACTTCTAAGCTTAAATAAGATGAGATAAATAATCCTTTAAAACCTAAGGCAAGGGTTATCCTATTGCTGGTGAACTGCCACTATTAAAAGTCAAGATTAATCAAAGAAAAAATAAAAAATAGTAATATCTGGCTAGATTTTCTTCTTTCTCTGAATTTTCTTCTGTAAGGAGATTCAGAATGTGAAGATTTTTTTCTGACTTGGATTGAAGAAAAGATTTTGAAATCTTGACATTTATGGCTGCGAAGAATTGCCATTCTTGTTCTTCCCTGAAGTGTTTTGATATTAAATTTTACATAGAACCTGGAGAATGGGTGGAATGTATTGAATATTCATTCCCACCTCTCTACTTCATGTCAATAACATTTTTCACACTCTTCACCAAACAGACTGCGCATGTGTTTCTATGTGTTATATTTGCGACTGGCATGACTCAACTGCAACAACAAAATGTTTTCACTGTAAAAATGCCTAAAAACTATTAGGCATTTAGCCCTAGAATTTTGGAAACTTAACTCTCAGTGTGCATTTTTCTACTCTATTAGGTAAGGTTTTGTAGCCAAAATAAGTTTTATTAAGCTTTAGTTCAGTAAAAATGTAATTTTAAAAGAGATTTTAGAGCATTCCACTGAGATCTCAATCAACTCTCCCTGTTATGTTTTCTTTTTACATGTGAATTCAAGGTAATGAAAATTACCAGAACAGAAGTCTGGAATGGGCAGTAGTGTCTGTGTAGTCAGATGATACTTAGCCTTGTGTCTTAATTTCATTCAGACTGATTCATTCATTTATTGCATGAAACAGCTTGTGACTAAAAAAAATTAGATGAAACTAAAATAATTAGGTAAAACTAATTTCTGATAGGAAGGAAATACTCTCAGTAGCCAGGAGTTAAAAGCAACACATCAAGATAGATCCTTTAAGAAAGAGACAGATTTCAATTTTTATTAATGTTCCTTCCCAGAGTTTAAAACTGTGTCTGGGGTGATAATGTGAAAGCATGTGCTGAATTGTAGCAGATCCCACATCTGCAAATAAAAAATTCTCAGTACTGTCCAAAGGCACCATCATATTGGACGGATTAATTTTAATAAGATAAGCTCTATAGACTTTGATCAAGTGTATTGCAGTTCATGGGTGGAAACCCTGACTGAGTGTGTGGTAAACCTGTGAATTTTTTGTGCAGGATGGGCCATTTTTGTCTCTTGGCAGGGAAAGGATTATACAGTATTACAATTATTAAAATTCTAATTTGGGGCCAGGTTTTACCCTCAGGAGCTTCCTTAATTTCAGCAGGGAGTTGTGCATGTTTATCTGATTGAAGAATTTGGACACTATCATTCTTGGTGAAGGTAACTTTTTTCTTTAACAAGAATGTGCACTAGTTGAAACTAAAATCCAAATGTAGCAGGGACAAGTTTCCTACCAGGAGACAAATGTCAGCAAGTGTTCTGTTTTGATAACGTAAAGTGATTTCCTTGTAAAGGGAGTGGGAGATGGAGCAGAAGGAAGGAAAGAGGGATCTTCTTCCAGATACCTTGTAGGCTTGTTTTTAAATTATGACTTTGGATCTAACAACAGGTTTGGCAAGTGTTTGCCTTGGAAATCCTGACACCGTGCCAAAATTTTTTTGCTGGTTTGTAGTAGAGTGTGCATTTTTTAAATACACTGTAATCATTTCAGACCACATAATTAGAAACACAAAGCAGTTCACTGAAACATAGTGATATATTAAGAGTTCAGTTAATTACACATAAAGAAACAAGTCAGACTTCAAAACCTTTACTCAGTTTCTGTTTTATTTGCAACTGGGGCATGCTGATGGGATTTCGCCTGTTTAACACTGAGTAGGAGTTTCAGAATTTTAACCTGAGGGTAAAATTTTCAAAAGCATTTAAGTGACTGGCTCACTGAAAATCAGTAGGACTTTCACTCCTTAGGGCAACACTTTACAAAATATGTAGATACCAAAGTCCAGTTCACTTCAGTGTCTATGTGTAAAAAAAAAAAAAAAACACCTTTCATGTCCTAAATTTCCTGAAAACAGAAGTGCTACATTTCAGTGTCATCTAAGAGTTTCTGAAAATGTTATAACCAATGAAAAGACTGTTATTCTCATTGTTTTTTAATTTGTAAAATGTTTTGGTAATTTTTCTTCTTCAACACATGCAGAAATCATAAAATATGGTTTGGATGATAAGCCACATTGTCTTCAAACTTGTCTTAAAATCTTACTGCAAATGTTCAAGAAGGGTTCTTCACTCTACTGTAAATTTTCCTAGAATTAAAAAAAAATCCCCCCTTTTCAGTCTATTTAATGTCTTTTTTGATAAAAGTATAATTTATCTCCTTTGAAGCCACAGCCTGACCTAAATTATTTTGTCTACATTATGTATAAGAGCAAGCAGAAAAAAAAATTGTAATATGGCATTCAGGGAGATGAAGAAGACATAAATCAGAACTAATTAGTAATTCTTATTAATGAGAATATATGTTATGTTTTCCATTGAATATCTCAAATGTAATTTACTGAGAAAATTAAAAAGTGTCAGCACAGAAAAACCTCAGTATTCAAAAAATCTTTGGTTTTAGAATTTGCAGCATGGGAGGGCATCTTGGTTCGCTAACATGTTTTCTGCATGAGCTTTAAAACTATGCTAATGTTGCACAACAGCTTACAAGTTCTCAACAGTTGCATTTATTACAGTTTTACCTCACTTTCAGACAAGTTCTCTTATCAAGCTCCAAATCACATTTTAGGCAGCTTTGAAGTACATTACTAATATACTTATTGCTTAACAGAAAATATCCTGACAGTCCTTTCTGTTTTAAGGTGCAAAGTAATAAATGTCAGCTTATTTTTTGCAATCATTTATCTGAGCCTGTGCTTACTCTCAAAGTATCTGGCTTCAAAATAAGTCAAAAGTGCAGTGGTCTTCTTCTTGGAACTAACAATAAAAATCTAAACACAAATTTTGAACCTTTCTTTCCATGACATCTTCATTCTAATTCTGGCCATTTTCTGTCATTATTAAAACTGGGCAGGCCTAAGTTTTAGGAAAAATTGAGGATTCCTTCTTTTTTTTGGTGCACATTCAGTGATCATGTGGTTTGCAAGGCTCTCTGGCACTCATTTGTACTTGTCAGTGCATACTCTTCTATTCCCTGTGGCTGTTTTGTGCTGCTAGACAGGTGTGTGCACTCTGCACAAAACTTTGCCCTTTGGACATCATTAGAGTGTCTAAGAAACATGGAGAATGGGATCCTGACAGACTTATAAATGACCATGAAGAAGGGAATTCTCTTTTGGGATCATTATGGAACGTATGCCTTATATTATTCCACATCCGTTGAGAGTGTGGTTTCTCCATCACAGAAAATGCAAAAAGCAAGATTTGAGGTGCAGATAACTCTGGATACCATTCTCTCTGAAGAGTGATGGATGGCTTTACCACTCTTTTTAGGTTCACTCAGAAGCAAGGCTGTTAATATATGAGGAGCAGTTAAGTTGAAAAAAGCATGTAGTTAAATGCAGCACTTTATCCCTGGCTACATGTACAAACATTTAAATTAATCTGGTTAATGGGTTTCTGCCCTGTGTCTTCCCCACAGTCACTTTTCAAGTACCTAAATAAACAAGGGCCTTTTGCACTATGCCAAGCAGCAGAATGAAGCTCTCTTGTATCCTTGGGAGCAGTGAAATCCAGACTCCTGGATCCTTCACACTGATCACTCAACCTCTCCAGACACTCAGGTATAGTCAGTATGCCCCAGCTAATCTTAAGCATCATAATGGAAGATAAAGGAGAGAGAATTTACTGCCTAGGACTCAAAGCTCATAGAGTTTTATAGATCAATAAGAACATCCTGAGTTATGCCCAGGGGCAAAAAGGAAGCCAGCACAGACTTCAAAGACCTTGTGTAATATATTCCTTATGGCCAATATTACAGATTAAGCAGAGCAATGTTCGACACAAGCCATCAAATCTGACTAGAATGGGAACAGAACAGAACACTGTATAAGTTTGTTTTGGAGGCTACGAGGATAACTTAGAGCCTTCACCTTTGAGAACTTATCACAACATTTAACTAATGATAGCAAAATGTATTTTAAGTCTGGAAACTCATTCTGACTTAAGCAACAAGAAACACCTTTTTATTCTGAAGTTCACTGAGGAAGAATAACCAAATTTATCTGATCAGAATTCCTTCAAGCAACTTCTAATCTCTCTCAGGAAGACTCAGAAAGAGTGAAAGACTGCAAGCTCTAGGTTTGATAAAGAAAGTATGACTCAAACTAACTGACAAACTCCTCAGAAGCCTGCTTACCTTTCAAAGCAGGGAGGCTGATGCTACTGACCAAGAAACTGAAGTCACAATATTTGCATACAATATATGTAACAAGTGGAAAACATAAATAAAATTAAAACAATGTCCACTCTGTGTCTAGTGCACAGAAAAATGAGGTAGTCTGCATTATCTTTCCTGTGGCAAGTTCAGGGCCAAACTTTTCCTTTAAAAAGGCAGAAAGGCTTTTCTTGAGGTCTTCCTTCTCTAAGTGACAAGACCAAGAGATGTATGTGACAAACTTAATGGTTTAATCTAGACTAAATTTGAAAGGATGCTTTCATTGAAAGCTTTCATTGAAAGCTGAAAAGGTTGAGGCCTAGCAAGCTGCTTGTAGACCCAGCCCTATAACAACTCCAAAGTCCCATTCATTTTCTCTGTGAGAAGATTATATGCCTTTCCAAGAAATGTGATTTCAAAGAAAACACCTCTCAAGGTAACCTCTGACTTTTTAAAGACTTGTCTAATGTGGGAAAATCTCTCTACAAGGAAGAGGTATCCTGACTGGTATACACAGGTACTGTGGATAACTGGAAAATTGGTTCCATGCTTTTAATTACAGTGGCTCAGTTCAGCACAGAGACTATCCTGCAGGGTAGGTGAGATGTGTAAAGATCTGTATGATCTGTGACTGTGAAAAAAAAATTAAGTAGGACTTCAACATCTACAAGGTTCACTGCTGTTGAAAAAAAAAAGCTCAAATATTAATGATCTGCAATGTACATATCTTTTTAATTATTTGCTTAAGAACACTTGTTTTTTTAAGGGAAGGTAAAATGTACATCTTTGCTGTTGGGGTTAGATTAGATTCTCCATGAGAGTGGAACGTGGCATTTTGTAAGGGGTTAGCAGTGATCCCACTCCTCCATACATTACCCTGCTGAAAGATCTCACTCTGCCTTGCAACATTCTTGTTATTCCAGAACTGGGTTGGGCTAGTCATAATAGATGCAGGCAATCAACTCAACTTCCCCACACACAGCTCTGCCAGTAAAACTCTCTTCACCTTGCAACACTCCTGTTTTTCCTGTGTCCTTTAAGCAAAAGCTATCAGTTTGGCACTCACTGAGGATGTGTCCTTACTCCTGCTGAAATCCAGGATAACTTTCTTAGTGATGCAAGAGGAAAGTGTTGCTAAAATAGACAAATGTCTGCTTGTGACTAGGGTGAAACAAAGTTGTCTTCTCTGAATGACAGATTTTGATCCTGGCAATAGATGGAACTAACCTGTGTTCCACTTATGATTTTATTACAGCAATAAAATTCAGTGTGACTTTAGATACCACCTCAGTTAGAGTGTAAATGAGATTACAGTCTAATCTTTACATAATATGGCCTTCTGCAAGGCTGTGCTTTTTCTCAAGAAAAGGATTTCCTTTCTAGTTAGAACACTAGAGTTTTCAGTGTTGATCACTGGTATTTTATTTATTTTGAAAATCTACAGAGCATTCACCATGATGCAGACAAGCACTGGCGTACTGGCAATATCTCAGTTTACACTGGTGTTTGTATCTGGGCCATGCAATTTTATGTAAAATCAAGTAAATGCATACCACAACAAAAAACTATGCCAAAGTAAGCATTATTCTTCCAAAATTTTGAAAAAAAGATTTGCAAGTTTTCTCTTTGTTTCCTTTATCACATGAAAAAATACATTAAAATATAGAATGCTCTAGGCAATGTGCAAAACTAAAAAAGACTAGTTTGGTGAACGAGCATGGTGAGAGGCTATGAATATGGATACGTTTGCACTAAGGAGCCTAGAGGAGACACTTTTTATGTGTGGTGATACAGAAATACAGACTTATAACTCTGCACACCAGGGAGAGAATATTCCCCTAAACCAAGTAATTTCCCTTGCAGTACTCCCTGTTGATCAAAGCTGCGTAATTTAAAGCATCTTGAGGCAGCTTTAAATTATTCACAATATTTTTTAAAAATAATTTTGGTATATTGCAGACAGTATTTGTGTAACTAGCAGCCTTCTGTAAGTTTTATAAATTTTGCATCTGTATAGAACTCATCTCAGTTTGAGAAGAGGGTACATAACTTTGCATAAGTTGGGCAGGAGAGACTCATTCTGACACTGCATTAGTCACATTATGCCACAGTGCCAGGCATGCAGGACCATAGGCAATGGTAGGGCAGAGCCGGCAGTCTCTAGGTCTCAGCCTGAAAGCTGCTGTGTGCTGGTTCCTAAGAGTTTTCTGATACCCTCAAAAGCCCCAAATAGGAATCCTGCAATTAGTGCATCTAACTCCTCCTTTACTGCAGTCTTCTCTCCTATTGGTGAAAGGTCTTCGCAGCTCATGTAGGGACCCCACCCCTTTTGTGGGTTTTCATTCTGAAGCTATCCACAACTTTACACCTGAATGAATGCCAAACCTCTCTGAATATATAAAGGAAACCTGCAAGAGCAATTTCAGTTACACAGAAGAAGCAGAAGGAAAAGATTTCATCCAGCTTTGTCAGACAGCCTGAACCAGCCATGCTTCTCCCTGCCATTCACTTCTACGGCTTTCTCCTGGCTTGCATCTCCACGAGAAGCTACTTGGCTTTCAAGAACGATGCCACAGAGATACTTTATTCTCACGTTGTTAAACCCGCTGCGGCGAGCCCAAGTAGCAACAGCACGTTGAATCAAGCTAGGAACGGAGGCAGGCACTACAGCAGCGCTGGATCCGACCGTAACAGTGAGTATCCCACCGGCGGCACTTCCACCGCAGCCGTGGGCGGCAGCCCCGCCCGGGCAGGCCCCGGGAGCGGCAGCGGAGCCCCGGCCGGAGCCGCGCATCCCGCGGCAGCGCCCCGGCCCCCCCGGCCCGAGCGCGGCGCTCCAGGGAACGGGAGCCGGGCCACGGGAGATGCTGCTGGTGCCGGGCCGGGATCTGCCTCGCCGGGCGGCCTCCGAGCCAGCCGCCCTCCCACCCCCGTGCTGGGAAGTCCTGTAGGACCGGCTCTCTCGGGCAGGTTACTTCCTGAGCGAGGTTCATCCAGGAATGCCGGGTTCTATGGCATCTATCCGGCAGGGAAGCGAGATAAAGAAAAAGGAGAGAGAGGCATTTCCAGAGCGCTCGCTTTTTTGACTCACCTCCCACTGCGGGCAGGGGAGGTGTCTGGGCTACTTTTCAAGTGCAATAAAAAACTCTGAATTTTGTTCCCGCTGTTTAGTTTTACTTCCTGCCGTAGCACTTACCCGCTTAACACCTCCAGCAAAAGTAAACAAATCAGCTCGTAATTTACCTATGATCTCTGCTCTAACTTGCCTTTTTTATATCCAGTCTTTTCCTTCTGAGTTTTATGTATATAAGTCAGATATGTGGCAATGTGGAAACCTGCTGACTTTATCTGTTTCCTACCCTGCACACCTCCTTAAAATGAAAGAAATCCAGATAGAGAAACATACACACACACCAACCCACCCACAGCAACTTGATAAAAATAGAGTCATCCCTGGAAAGTGAAGGCAACAAGTGACACCGATACCTTTCAGCTAAGCCAGGTGTGTCAGCTTTTATGAATGCTAGAGGGTTTTAATGCACAGGAAACATCTCATCATTATGAGATTACTGGGACAGACCAGTAGGTATTCATTGTCACTGAGCTGTCACTGGTGAAAAGCTGAGCTGGTGGAAGACAGAAAAACAGAAGGAAAGACAAACTCAGATCTGTGACCAGATGCTTCCAGGTACATTCCTGAGTGCAGCTGCAGGAAGGCAAGCTTGGATCTTTTCTGCAAAGCAGGCAGTAGAGCAGCCCTGTCAATATTCCCTGGGATCAGCCTGCAGATTTACAGTCCCCTCTTCCTGCCCACCCTGAGACACAGAGGACAGGGTGAAGCAATCTTAACGCAGTGCCTCAGTTTAGAACTTGCTTCCAAAAATCCAAGTAGAAACAGAAGCAGCCTGTAGCTGTGATATGTAGATGTACCTTCAAAGCCTTTTATGATTCATTCTGAAATGTTTCTAGTAATTACTTCTATTTTAAAAGCGTTAGTTAATTGCATTGTGTGTAGAATCTGTGCCGTAATTGTCCTTCGGAAAGAGGGAGAGCACAGACAGTAAAGATTGCTTATTAAAATTAAGCACACTGTGGGCGTTTATTTCAAAGTATAATTACTGAAATAAACAGTTGTGTTTATTGCAGGGCGCAGAGCCGCACACAGAGACGGGTACAAACATGCCTGTGTGAGAAGTTCTGCATGTTGGCTCTGTCAGCTGCTTGAGAGAATTTGCAGGATCCTCTATGTTACATATAATATACAGACTACTACAGTTACAAAGATGGTGTTCTCTTGAGGGCAAAAGGACTCCTCTGAAATTGTTACTGCTAATCATTCAAGCTTCATAGGCAGAACCCCATTCTGTGGTAACTTCAGCTGTTACCACTTCTGCAGTGTCTGCTCAGAGCCGCAGAGTTCATGGGAGAGTTCAGTCCACTGTAACAATGGAACAAGAAGAAACACACTGTTTGAAATTAATTTAAAAGCATTTCAACTGTTTCCAAAGCAGTGTTTTCCCCCTTGCTAATGATCCAACATAATTATTGTAAACATCACAGAGCAGATTCCCTAGACTGAGAACGGGCAGGAAACATTTCTTCCCTTGGGGCATTTTTTCTCTTCTAAAAGGTATGTCCCTGAGAAGAAGTACAGAGAATAAAATTGCCTCTTCTACCACAACTGCTGGAGTGCATGTCATTGGGATTTCTTTATGCTGTGGTATTATCCAGAGATACCATCAGCACTTGAGGCCCTTGTGTTGGGGGACACAGCAGTAAAGAGATGTCCTGTAAAGATTACAGCCTGCTTTAACTTCTGTAAAACATACCTGGTTAATGTGAAAATGACTGGTTAAGGAATTCACTCCATTCTGATCTCAGTGTTTCTTGTTCTGTGCATTCTGCAGATCGCGTTCAAGTTGGCTGTCGAGAGCTGAGATCCACCAAGTACATCTCAGATGGCCAGTGCACCAGCATTAACCCCCTGAAAGAACTGGTGTGTGCTGGAGAATGCCTCCCTTTGCCACTGCTGCCCAACTGGATTGGAGGAGGTTACGGAACCAAGTACTGGAGCAGGCGGAGCTCGCAGGAGTGGAGATGTGTCAATGACAAAACTCGCACTCAGAGGATCCAGCTGCAGTGCCAGGATGGAAGTATAAGAACCTACAAAATAACTGTGGTCACAGCCTGCAAGTGCAAGCGATACACCAGGCAGCACAATGAGTCCAGCCACAACTTCGAGGGAACCTCTCAAGCAAAACCCATCCAGCACCACAAAGAAAGGAAAAGAGCCAGTAAATCCAGCAAGCATAGTACAAGTTAGAAGTCAAACATCTTCTGTTCTCTCATCTCCCTCTCCTTGTGCCAAAATTGAACTCACCTGTAACCATTTGCTTTACCATTCTGACTGCTTAAAGACAAGTCTGCCATTGCTGTGTTCTCAGTTGACACTACATGCTTATTGCTTTGACCAAAATCAAAAGGGGCATTCTCAGCATATGGACTTTTTGGGTGATTTTCCAAATGCTCAAGATGTGGAATAATACAAGCCTTCCAAAACCACACTATAAACTTTTACAATTTCTCCAGCCATGGAAGAAAAGAAAATTTGCCAAGAGTATTCACTGAAGTCAATTTTGTAAAATGATGCTTTGTTGTGTGTTTTCCTGAGAACATTTATCACATCTATTGCCTTTTATATCATGTTTTATGATCTTCTGGCAACAGCTTAAAATACAACACTGTGTATCTGCTTTCAGATTAATTCTAAAAAAAAGTGCTTTGCATGCTCACCTTTCTCTTATCTCAGTATACCAAAAATTAAAATATGCATGGCAGCAATCAAAAAGTAAAGCTGAACAAACTATTTATTTGTTGTTGTAATTATTTAATGAGCTTTTATGTGTATTTCCCTTGAAAATTTCCTTATGTTTATAGCTTTTCATATGTATCAAAGTATTTTCCTATAATTTGGGGCTGGATTAGAACATACATTTTGTAGATAATGTAAAATAGACATTTTAGCATTTAGGTATATATATTTTAATTTTGAACATTCATAGACTTAGGTGTTATTTTGACATAGCAACATACAACCTGTATTTTTCATTCTTCATCTTGTATTATTTTTGTTTAAAAAGTGTGCAATCAAAAGACAGATGACTTCCTTTCAAATTCATCGGTTTCTTTTTTTTTTTTACAAAAATAAACACTGCTAAAAATGGTATTGTCTGGATCTCTGTATGAAAATGCACACATTTCAACCAGTCACAACACTTAAACTTAAAAAAAAAAGGGAGAATATTATTTGGTTTAAAAAGTCTATCCATAAAATTTAACAATGAAACAATCTTTCTCAATGTAAAAATCTTATATGACCATTTAACAGATGGTGCTTATTAATGGTCCAAGTCAGGTTCTTATTTAACAATTCTCAAGCTCTAGATTTCAGAAGAAGTGTCTATTTGAGAAATTTTACTAGCTAGTGAGACACCACCATTTTTTTTCTTTTCATTAGTAATGATCAAGTCAGTATAATGGTATAAATTACATTCATTTTTTCTATAGAACCAATGGAGTCCTGCACTTTTATTCATAAATTATTACAGAATGTATCAGAAAACTAGGAATTAATCTACTTTTCAACACATAGTGCATGAATCACCTGTTCTTAATCTTTCAAGCTGTATTTAAACACTGTGGGCAAGATTTCATCATGGGATTCTACTGTTCTTAAATCATTAACTTTTACAATCCATTTGCACCCAAAGTAAAAATTACACAAGAGGAGAGTAATGAAAAATCTTACCTGATAAGGTCTCACCCAAGTTCTCTTTGACCTTCTTTTTATCTCATCCTATTTTGCATTTTAATGCCAAAAGATTCACCATGAAGTTCTTGGCAGAGATCTTGGTCATTAATGTAGAACTGTTTGAAAATCACTGCTGCTGCTTGACTTGACTTACTGAATCCTAATTTTTATTGACAAAATGTAATGATTTTTCCTCAAAGTTACTTTCAAGAATTCACTTTAAAATTTGCCAGATGTAAAAGAGAGATTTTTTATTCAATTTTACGTGATCCACATGGTAGTACAGTTAAAAACCCCCATGGCATTAATGAACTAGTTGTTTCAAATTCAATTTTGACTTTGAAAATATCAAAATTATGAGACCAGAGACCATTTATACTTAAATTCTCTGATCTTAAAGGTGCTTCTTTTAAGCATAAAAGGAGAGATGATGAATAAAGGAGTTAGCAGGGAGAGAACTGAAATGACATTGCTGCTGGGCATATCAGTTCAGCAGACATAGAGATTTTCTTTTTATTATTTTAACAGACATTATAGTCTCGTTCAATCATTTCATGACAGAATTTTTTTTTCCAAGTGCCAAACATCTATTTATTTTAAAATTGCTATCCAGCTACTTATTCAAGATCATAAAACACAAAATATTGAGATAATGGATTGAAATATAACCAATTTCAATGCCAACAGTCACTAAAAATCAGTAAAGCTGTTCTACCTGTTCTGTGTTTAACTTCCAGAAATAAGAAGGGTAAAAAAACTGCATATCTTGCTCATAACTCTTCTTCAGTCAATGAAGTTGGTCTGTAGGAACAAAATACATGTTTAGTATCAGTTTACATTTAGAAATAGGGATAATAACTTCTAGATTGTCCTTTTTTGCAGAATTACCCAAAGGGGAATAATCTGACACACTTCTGCTAAAATGACTTTGTGAAATTTTGCTGGACATGCTATGGAAAGACCATGGGGCCCATTTCTAAGTCTGGCATATTTGAGGGAACATGAGGGGAACCAGCAGGAGCTATGTCCATCAGCAGCAATTTAATTTTGATGTGCCACCTGAGTTAGTTAAGGTCTCTTCTTTGGCCATGAGTGGCCTTTTGTGGAAGAGATCTGCAGGAAAGCAGCACTAGAAATATGTTAATGTAGAATTTTCTGAAGGAATAATGTTAATCTGTGATGCAGCTTGTAGCTCTGAATGCTTCAATGTGGCCTATACAGTCTGCCTTCTGTTTCATCCTGCTACATGTGAACCCACAGGGGTCTGTCCAAGGATCCAGACAAAAGGCATTACACAAGTACATCTAACTGTTTTCTTGTGGAGAATGTCTAACATGTAAAGTTGCAGTGGGCAGGATATGGGCCGTTGTTCTTGTGGAGGTCAGTGGCCAAAGTTTCTCAAAGACTCAGTGGAACAGTATTTCTTAAACTGAAATAATTTTAGACAAGATACGTCTCAAGTTTGCTTCCGAGTTAAAAAGGAAAGACAAACATGCTAACCTAATAATTCTATCATTTCTCATACTTGCTTCTTTAGAAAACTAAAAGTGAATAAATTAGAAATAGTCTGTTAATCTGCCATCACTATTTCATTACTTTTGAGTTGATGAAATCTGCTCCCAGCTAAGGGGTAAATTGTTTTATAATGAGTGGAAATCAATTTTTCTTAGACATTACTAGAAACAAACTTAGCCAGATGCTGATTGTTTTGATAGCATGGAGGCACTCAGAGGCACACTTCTTAGAGGCAGTGGGAGATAGTATGTGTCATTAAGACATTTATCAACTGTGGAAGTCATAAGGGCCTGACATTTGCAATCTAGACTAGAAAGGCCCTTAACAAGTTTATTTATTCAGTTATTTAATAATAGTAACAAATCTGCTGCTCTCACCTTTCCAACAGCCTTGGAATCAAAATCACCCAATCCAAGCTCAGTCATTTGTTTGGAAATAAAGCAGACATTTGAATAACAGCCTTCAAAATACCTAACAGATTTCTGCTAATAAATCACTTTAGTCCTTCTAACCTTGACCTTTATATCCTTCCTGAAGAAGTATAACATTAATCAAGAAAGGACTGTTCAATACATTCCACTGTGAGAGTCTTGTTGCTACAGTATTAACCTGGAGGTGTTCAGTTGAAAATTATAAGGAATCCTTAGAGTTGGAAGGTATCCTATTCTCATGATGCATTTCCTTTCCCGGAGGCCAGGCAAGGGGCTTTGATTTTAAGTTCATTGACATACATATAAACATCACTCCAGGCTAAACCTGAAAATTCTCTAGAGATTTATGAGCTAAGCAGACATTCTGTCACTGGATTTGCTAATTTTGCCTGAACGTCGCCCCCACAACAAAAAGCCTGTCCATGCATCTTTCTGAAAGACATCCAGCCTTTCAGCTCACTCCTTCTGTGAGTTATGTGGACTGACACACTAGGAAAGTGTGATTTACAAGAGATATTGCCTACCACTGAGTTAATATTCAAACATCTACCTTACTCAGTACTTCCATGACAAGAAAATACTCTTAATTTTTAATTAAGGCTTATTGAACAACATGCCTTGAAAATAAATAGTATCTACTAATTGCCAAGAGAAATCTTTAGAAACACTGGACTCTAAATCCATTTTGGGAGTTGGCATTTTCTTACCTCCCTTTGGTTTGACATGAAAAGTGAAAAGAGGTGATGTTACATTACCTGAAGTTCAGGCTTTCTTAATGCTTCTTTGCAACCACAAAGAAATACAGAGGATGTCTTACTAGAAATGAAAATCTGGACAGCTTCTTTAATAGGGATGATTGTGGAATATGGTATTTCTTGAATGTAATGGAAAATGAAATAAAATAAAATAAAATAATTCAGCTATCAGAAGAGAGGCCTAAATCAAAATCCCCTGAAATGATAATATAGTTCTGTTTACTAAACTGCAATGGCAATTCCTGTCAAAAAGTGATTTTTACTACTATCTGCTTAAGTAAAAAATACTAAATCACAAAACACTTTGTTTTGAACACTTTGTTTATTTCTTGTCCCCTGCTCTATTTTAGTAGTTGTACAATAGCGTATAATTGTCTCATTGTTTAAACTCTTAGCTGTTCTGAATTACATTACTACAGCACACTTACTTTTTGATACATAAATATTTAAAATCTCTTTTTAGAATATCTGGATGCATTATTTTTTAATTTTGACTACTGAGAAGAAAAGCAATGCTGACTTGGCTTAGGAGTTCCACATTTAATTTGTTTTGTTGCGCCCAGTGAGAAGTGACTTAGTGAAGAAGCTGTAAAGCAACTTAATAAAAGCATAAACTATTCTGTGAAGTCTGGTGTTTGGTTGGATAAAGAAGAGCTATCCAGGCACAGTCATTAAAACTCTTTTACATAAAACAGTGGAGAATTGAGAGAGGGCCTAAGGAGAAAAGTACTTGCCTAGCCCTACCACAAGAACAGCCACTGAGAAGTAGAGTGACCATTCAAAAACACTCTGCAGCACAAAGACTTTGTTTGAATTGCAGCTGAAGCAAGTTTAAGCATCTGTGGCTTGTTAGATTATTATTTTATTTATTTGCTTATTTATTTATTCATTTACTTTGGGATGGGTTGGAGAAACCCTTCTTAGACTCCCTATGGCCATTAATTTGGGATGGAGAACAGAGGTCTGAGTGTTTCTAAAATGCAAAGCTGCAAAAATTTTGGTTTTAGCAAGGAACACTTGCTTTTGGTGTATTTTTGTTGTCTTCATTGAAAAAGCCTGCTGAAATTCTGCTTTTGTGCATCTTTATTGCAATTTTTATGACACTAGCCAGAACAGCTTATAGCACCTGGGAACTGGTTGTATCACTGCACTGCATCTGTTTTCAGATATTGAAATGCCTGAACCTGAGTATGTCTAGAAGAGGAGAAAGAAGAGAAGATGGATCAAAATAAAGGAACAAAATGGCACGTGGAGGACTGCATATGCTGTGTGTTCTTCATTTTCTTCTGTCCTCACAACTTTTCATGAGACTTCAAAAGACTTACTCCATCTGCAGATTGCCAAGCCCACTAGCCCATGAACATTGCTACCCCTGGGATGTAGCAGACTGTCAAGTCTAAATACATATGGCAGAAAACCAGGTCTGACTGTCTCTGTGCCTTCACTTCCCATGCAAAGGGAAGAATGCACAGCACAGTGTGTCTGTCCTGTTCCACACTGAGCCAGGGAGACTTTAGAATCTGCCATCTTCCCAGAAATGTACATTCCACTGCACTGTCCATATCTTCTGATGGTGAGTGACCACAGCCTCCTATTTCTGAGGAGAATGAATACTGCCTAAGCTGACAAGATTCATGCACAGGTTTCTTAGAAAGCTATCAGTCTGCCACACGCCTGGATTTCCTTGTTGAAGAATTTGGCTCAAAATCTTGCTTACCACCTAGATAAAATACATCAAATATCATATACATGTATAAAATTACAGTAATCTGATTCTGTAAACAAGACCATCAAGAATACACTAGCGAGTTACACATAAAACCTCTTCTAGGTGTTATGCAACTACTGTCCCCATATTTTGTTTTTATCTTTTTGTAATCAGTTATGAATCTTGACATCTCTTCCAGAAGAAAATGTTTGCAACATCTTTTGCCAAGAATAAGGTAAATATTAAGGATTTCCATTTTTATTTGCTTGATTTAATACTTCTTGGCATAGTCTTCCATAAAAGCCCACATTAGACACACGGTTCAGGCCACTGTCTGAATCTTAACATAGTACTTTGTGGTAGTCTTATCTCAAATACTGCAGTCCCTTGCAAATCTGTTCATTTCTGCCCTTCCCTTTGAAACTTCTGGCTCTAGCAAAATCAAATCCTCTTTCCCATGGTGTTTAAATGACCAGGCTCGTTTCTTTACAATATTTACGTTACCTGTCCCACAATTCCTTTTCATACACACACCACACACACAGGCACAGAAAGATGCATTACTTAATCCATTTTCTGAAGCATTCAATACTGAAGAAAACAAAATATGAAAAAATCAAAGGTATTGGCACAGGTGAGTTCCAGGAAGAATTTTTAAAATAAAATTAGTTGGACTGCAATACTCAGAAAAACAGTAGCAGGATACAGAGCATTTTTCATCAAGTAGTTGGTTTGCATCCAGCTAGATTGGTATGTTGGAAAATGGTTAACCTTTGATGGTTGCTCAGCACTGTATGCTAAACAAGCTGAGTCTCTGTATAAATTGTTGGACAACAGGCAGCCACATTTCTGCAGTTGGGAAAAATCTGTAACCTTGAGCTTTCTAAAAATTGAACAGGATCAAAGGATTGACCCTTTCCAATCTGACATTTTCATGCTAGAACTGCAAAAGTCAGCAAAGGATAAGGCAAAGGACTAGGACTACTGTTTTTAGGAACTACCATCCTGCATGTTTTGTTCACTATAAAGCAACTGTTTGGAAAGAGAAAAATGATTCACAAACATCACCACAAGGCAGACTGCATTTAAGGCACATCCCTTTACCAACTACCAAAAGGGTTAGAAGTAGCACTGAAAAAATAAAAAGAAGAGGAGAAAAAGAACTACTTGCACATGATTGTTTTATCTAACGTATACCATATAAAGAGGCAATGAAGACTAAGTCCAGTTTTCGTGTTGGATTGTACCTTGCCTTGCCTGCTGCAACTTCAGTCCCCAATGGAGTAGTCAGAACCAGTCTTCAGTTACTGAGTAAAAACTGACATGGACAGAATCTCTCCTATATGAACCCTGGCAAACTGATTTCACCTATATTTCTTAGACATAGGGCCAATGAATAACATTCCTGGTATTCTTAAAGTAAGGACCATTATTAACATGACAAGGGATGCAGAAAAAACACTTTCAGTGCAGCAATAAATAGTAAAACTTGTATACATATAAATAACAAATCTGCAAATTGTCCTTGGTGTTATTTGATTGTCTCAGTCACTTAAAGTTTGGTGAATTGTTTTATATTCCTTCACAAACATTCCATGGAAATAACACAGAAGATGGTAAAGAATAAAACACAGCATGATATTATACACACATCAAAATTAAAACAAAGATTCTGAGCCATGAAAATCCCAACTTTATTCCAAATCTTACTTCAAGTCTTATATATTTTCTAATGTTTCATTACATCATTCTATATCACTGGCATCTTGACATCTGTGGCTCAACACCACTTAACCAGTTCATAGACTTTGTCTGCTTTGAATCATCTTGGGGAAAGGAAACTACCATTAGTCTGTCCTTAGAGGTAACTGTTTCTTCAGTCATGACTGGACATCTGTCAAAAATAAACATTTCCCTTTTTACTGACATGACAGGGCACTATCCTAATGGCTGGTGTGGCTCTTATGTGCCAGTGACAGAGGAAAACAGCCACAGCGATTTCTACCCCTCAGCTTGCATGTCTTCATTAGTGTCACCATCCAGGCACTGTGGCAGCCAAAGACCCTAACCCACAGTTCCTATACACAGCACACCACATGATGATGTTAAAGGTGAGATAGGCCCACCCAAGCCTGGCATTACTGAGCATGTGACCAACACACCTACAACCTACAAAGACCCTTCCAGAGCCAAGTGTCTAAGACTAGTCAGCCATTTCTAATGAAAAATTACAAGGGCTCCATCTCATTGCCTGCTTGCCAAAGCACTCCCCAAAGCAGTAGCAGTCTTTTTTCAAATGTTTAACATTTCTGAATTTCAAAAATTCTCCTGCAGTCAGGGAATTTCACTCTCATGAATTATTGGATTACATACTATAGGGTAATTCTCTTATCTTTAAATTCTTTTACTTTGTGTACACAAAATACTAACCAGCTCCTGAAATAACCTTCCTCATCCCACAGGCCTAGATGATTATCAGATAGAGAATGGATAAACACTTCAGGGGAAATATAACATTTTAGGGTGAAGCTTTAAAATACATGCCAAGCATCAAAATCAGTGTATGTCAATTTTTTTCTAGCACTTGTACAGCACACAAGCAAGATGCTTCCTCTCTGTCTCAGGTATTCATAGAAGAAATTTAGCTATCAAAACCTTGTAAAACAATGTCAAATGGATTTACACATGTAAAGCACACAGGACACAACAGGTGAAATGCAATGCATATTTTTCAACGTACCTACAATGACACACAAGCATGAAAACACTCCTCTGTGTTCAAAGGCCACATTTCCTTTACATTTCTAGCATTAATATTCTCTATTTACACTTCAACTATTAAAAATATATATTTTGCAGAATTGCCTATGAAAGAAATAGCACTCAGAATTCCCCTTAGGGATCTGATCTATAGGTGGCTCTACACACATTGTATATAAGGCATGTAAGTCTTTGATATTTGATAGTCAACATTCACATAATTTAAGTTATGCATGTGTGTAACTCCCTTGCTGTGCATGCTGTTTTGATCTCAGTTCCACATACCAATAGGAGTAAATCAATAGCACAACACTTTATCTAAGTATTCCACACATCTATAGCATCTTTCATCAAAGAATGTTAGACCAAGAAATTACCCTTTGCAGTCATATTTGTAAAAATACAAATATAAATACATGCTAATGTGAAATTAGATAAGATTTCCCTAAAGGTGCTAAATATGCTTTGGAAAGAGAATATTTTTGCCTTTTTCAACATTGCCCCATCTATTATACTGCCTCAAGCTCTGTGTTCCCTATGACACTATATTGGCTTGGAAACCACTGTCACCACAGAGCAAATACTTCAAGGCAGCTGCTGTGCAACAAAGACTGAAATAGTGGAGATGTAAGTCAGTCTAAAAGGACCACGTGGAGGACTGATCAGCCCTCAGACTCAGGCAACACCTAGAAAATTGTGAAGAGCATAAAATAAATTGGCACACGATTATTTTTTCTAGTGATCAATCAGAACTGAAATAAAATATGTGGAAAAAAATAAGCATGCTTTCCATGAAGCCTAAGACTTGGAGATCTTGTGCAAAGTGCTACAAACAGGAACAGACATGCAAGATAAAAACTGAAATTCTATCCATTGGGGGGCTTCCTAATCTCTTTAGATAGGCAAGGAACCTGTGTCAGTTTCTGTAAACAGTGACTTCTAGGATTTGAGGCAGTTATTGGTGACTTCAGGAGAGCCAAGATTACTATCCTACTTGAACACAAAAACTGTCTAAAGAGAACTGGCATTCCACTTCCTTCCTTACAGCTCTGGATGTTCATTTTATGGCTTGCCACCACTGAAGTAAAAAATTATATATCTGGATAAAATTAGTGAAATACAATCCTGCAAACACAAGGTTCTGGTTAAAAGCCTGCACAACTGCTCAGAATGCTACAGATGCTATGTTAGCTTCAAGAAGAGCTCTCGGATTTGTAATATTTTTATCTTTATGCTGTTTTTTAGAAAAGATCTTGCACCTCCACAGTATATTGTGGGGTTTTTGTAATTTTGCTTTTACAATTTACTTTAACTTGCAAAATATTCTTCAATTGCATGTATTTCTCTTTAAAACACTAGTGAACCTTGCTGCTTCTCAGGAAAAGGCAAATTAATCTTATTTTGCCTCCATTAAAAATAAAATGCTTCAAGAGTTTTGAAAAAAGGACAATTTCTCAGCTATACCCCATCTACAGAAGACTCAACTGCAATTTTAAATTAAGAAATTTTATTCTTTCACTATTTTTTCCACAAAAGCCTTTCAGAATGATATCTACCACTCCCATAACTTAATGTTCTCTAAAAACCCTATTATGAATTTCAGTCATAGAAACAGATGATCTTTTTCCCCCCAGCAGTCAAATTGTCAGGTGCATTTCACTACTGTAATTTGATTCCAATTTGTACATATCTTCTCTCTCCAATAAAAAAAAAGGAAAAAAAAAACCCCACTTTTCTTTTCAAACATATGATTGGCATATTTACTGCATAATTGCAAACTACAACTGTGGTTTCAGATGTTATACCCCTGCACAGAAATGATAGATGAGCCTGCTCTTTACTTGCTTTGAGGTAAATGCTGCCTCTGTCCCTTTTTATCCAGAAAAAACCTGCAAAATTGTTCTTCCAATATGTGTGAATTTACATTTTATCCACTTCCAATGTTTATGCATGAGCATGCATATATATCCACAGCAACTAAAATATTATATTGATTAAATACAAAATGTATAATGGAATGGAACCAAAGATAAATTATATATTCACAAAGTGTTGCTGCATTCACAAAGTGCTTCACTGCATGTTAATAACAAATAAATATTAAAAAAATGTAAGCCCCCAAATTCCAGTTTTCTTAATTCATGGTAAAACATAATATAAATATATAAGAATGTTAAATATGCTCTTCCTTCCACGTCATTGTCTAAGAAAATAGAAAAAAAAAGGAGAAATAGCAGTAGCAAGTTCAGTATAACCAAGATGCCAAGAATCTGATGGGCTTTTGGAGAAATTACCAGGGGCTATCAACACAAGTCAAGAATCTTTTGACTCCACAGGGACTGTGGAAAGGATGAGAATTTCAGAAACATTTCATGTTCAAGTGTAGCCAAAAGCAGCTTCAAAGTGCTTTTTGGCTGGATTGTAAAATCTTACCATGATATACAACAGATTTGATGACACTGAAGCCTGTATCCACCAAAGTCCATCCATCAAATATAATTTATTCTGGATTAATCAAGTGTAATATCCCTATCATAGTAAGGGAAATGGACTTCAGAGCAAGAACACAACAAAATTGGCACATGTTCCTTCACAGAAATTAATATTAATGAATGAGATGAAGTGGGGAAACACTGGCTGGACAAGAAAGAAGGTACTGGGCACAACAGATTGTGGGTATAGGTGATGACATACAAAACCACAATGTCAAGGAGGAAGGGGAAAGTAGTTCTGAAGGCTGTTTTGGTGTTGGGAATGTCTTACTTACCGACTCCTCAGAACTCATGAACCGTGTGAGAATCCATGGAACTAAAAATAACTTATTTTGTTCCTTGTAGAAAGGCAAACAAGAGGTGTGGTTTTTATGAACAAATACGTGAAGACCTGAAGCAGGAATTCAGAATATGTTACACCAAAAAAAAATCAGAAAAATGGGAATGCTGCAGAATAAGCTTCCATGAACGCATTTGTATAGAACTGCTGCAAGAAAAAATCAGAATCTAAGATGATCGTGGATATTAGAGCTTAAGAAGAAAAATTAATTTTGGGCATCTAATAATAATGAAGTGATGCTGATTCACAGTTCAAGCTTGGAAGTCCTGAAAGAGACAACAGACAAATATATGTCATCAGTCAGGAATTAGGTAGTGAAATGCTTTCCAAGAAAAGAAAATAAAAGACCTGCTAAAAAAGAACATAAACAGTTTAATATAGTTGCTGAACCAGTGGATTTAAAAAAAAAATCCCACATGCTAAACTGTCGTGAAGACAATGAGGCCAGCACTCACTGGGAGGAAGGCAGTTCAATTCCTGGCTAATTCCTTCTCTGGTGAAAAGTCTCCATTCCAAAAGCTTGACACTTCAGCATGTAAAGTGCCTGTGCTGTGCATGACTTTCCTGCTACTGCAGGTACCAAGAATACCTGTGGAGTCTTGCCTTTGCTAGGAGGGATCGCTGCACTCCTATTGTATGACTCCTACTTTTGATGCCTCTGCAAGCCCATATGATCATTTTACTCCAGTCCACAGCTGGCACTGGCAAAGCAGCCCAGCTGGCACATAAACTTTCATGCTTACTCCTCAGAAAGGTCTCTGTATGTGTTTTTCTTAGGTTCCTCTTAACACAACTAGGAGAAACCTGAAAAGCTGTAAATAAGCTATCTTCTCAAAGATAAAAAGACATTTTGCAGACTCTAAAGACTTTGATCATTTTAGGATAGCCTGCATATAAGACACTGAATTTTTTCCTAAAATAACATCAAAGAGGCAAGGGCCAGGGCACTGAGTACCCCCACCTTCAAGCTTGGATGACTGAGTTATGGAGTCCAACTTGTCAAATACAAACACAGTCCTTCCACTAGTAAAAGCTGTTATAAAAAAGCTAGAAGCAGCCCTCTTCTCAACCCTCCTTTCCTTGTTGTGCTTTGGGAGCTTCTTTTAAGCAGTCTTTACTGTTGGCCTCCTATGTCTGCACCTGGTTTGATGCCTCCCTGACCTTGACCTGCACCCACTGGCTCAGCTTCCTGGCTTGCCCTCGCACCTGCCACCTCACTAAGGTCCTGACAATTGATCACCAGGCTCTGCCTCCTCTGCCATTTAATGGGTATCAGCCCTGGGAATTTCCCAAACATGTCTCAGCCATCACTGCTTACAGTAACACCATGAGAAGAGCTGGAACATCCCAGATCCTTGCAGTGAATTTGACTATCACTGAGTTTTACCTGTGGGTGCTGGTTGATAGTGGCTGAAGATGAGCCAGGCAGCCAAGGAGGCCAATGGCATGTTGGCTTGTATCAGAAATAGCGCATGGTAGTCTTGCTATTCTTGGCACCGGTGAGGCCACACCTAGAGTGCTGTGTCCAGTTTTGGACCCTTCACTTCAAGAAAGACATTGAGGTGCTGGAGTGAGTCCAAAGAAGGATGAAGAGGCTGGGGAAGGGTCTGGAGCACAAGTCCTGTGATGAGTGTCTGAGAGAGCTGGGGCTGCTCAGCCTGGAGAAAAGCAGGCTCGAGGGAGACCCCGTCACTCTACACTGCCTGCAGGGAGGCTGGATTCCGGTGGGAATCGGCCTCTTCTCCCGGGTAGCGAGGGATAGAAAAGGAAATTGGCTCAAGTTGCACCAGGGGAGGTTTATGTTGGATATTAAGAAAATATTCTTCACTGAAAGGGCTGACACTAGAACGGGATGCCCAGGGAAGCAGCAGAGTCCCGATCAGCCGTTCGAAGTGTCCCAAAGGTGTGTGGATGTAACACTTGGGAAATGTAGTTAAACAGTGAATACGGCCACGCTGGGTTAACGATTGGACTCGATGACTTAAGACCCAGCCAGCCTCTCGGGCTCTCGCGAACCCGCAGGGCCCAAGGTCCCGTCAGCTTTTCCCTGGGCCCCACTGGCGCTGGGTTTATCCCCCCGCTGACACAGGCGCCCCGGCCCCGCTCCGGGCGGGACCGGGCGGGACGCGCCTCCCCCGCCCCTCAGCGCGGCCCCGCCCCGAGCCACCCGCGCGCCGGACATTTAAAGGGCCCATGGCGGCCGTGCCCGGGCAGTGTCTGTGCGTGCCCGCCACGGCCCTGCTGCGCTGTCCCGGCCGCTCCCTCGCCGCGGTCCGGGCGTTCCCGCGGGGCTGCCGGGGCCCGGGGGAGCTCCTGCGGGGGCTCGCGTAGCGCGGGGTGGGGCTCGCGGTAGGGCCCGGTGTGCGCCGAGGGCAGGCGAGCGGGCGGGCGCTAGATTCTTTGTATCGCGGACGTCGTGGGCGAATAAAACAGGCGGGCGGGCGGGCGGTTGCGCTGTTCCTGCCGCGGGGGGCGCGAAGCGGAGCCGCCGCCAGGCCCGGCGCAGATGGAGCCCCGCAGCCGCGGCGCCGCGCCCGGCGGCGTGTCGGTGTCGGCCGTGCTGCCGGCGGGCGGGAGCGGGGAGCGCCTGGGCGGTGCCACCCCCAAGCAGTTCTGCGCCGTGCAGGGGAGGCCGCTCGTCAGCTACGCGGTGCGGGCCATGGAGAGGTAACGAGCCCGGCGCCGCTCGGCTTCCGACCGCGCCCCGCGGGCTCCTGCCGACCCCCGGGCCCCGGAGAGCCGCAGACAGGCCCCGCTGCCCTCGCCTCAGGCCCTGGGCACTAGAGCTGGTCTAGTTTGCCTTGCGGTGACTCTCCGTCCCTCCCCGGCCGGTCACACCGGGAAGGGACCGAGGTGTGCCTGGGCCCCCTCACCTGGGACCAAGTCCCGGGCGGGACCTGGGCGCTTCCCCCACCCCAGCCTGGCCCTAGCGCCGCCATCCCGGGTGGCTCTCCGCCCTCCTTCCCCAGCCCTGGCCATGCTTTGAGGCTGTGCCGCATTCCTTGGCTCTTGGAGATCAGCTGTTCGAGCCTACTCAGCCTCGAAGCTCGAGGGTTTGTGCAGCTGCAGTGGCTGGTTTGGTGAGCTATGAGCCCACCGCAGCTGTTGGGGACAGTCACAGGACTGACTATCCATCAGACCTGAAAAGAGATCTATTCTGCCACTGGAGGTGGTCTTTATAATGTCCAAAGGCTTCGAAAAATGATCCACTCCTCATGATGGGATGAATGAACTCACTGATGTGCAGCACTGCATTATGCTCCACTTTTGCCCATGGGAAAACACCTTGCATCAGCGGGAAGTTTGAAAGAAAAATGTTTAAGTGATAGTTGCTGGACTGGAAGCTGATGGCTTATGTAGTGTGAAGGTGCAAGGGTAACTTTTCCATGTTTATGTTGTAGTGACACCTCAAGGAGTAATGGGTACAGATTGGAAGATGAGAAATTTAGGTTAGGTTACCGTTAGGGTGGTGAGGAGCCAGAACAGGTTTCCCCAGGAGGTTGTGGATGCCCCGACCCAGGTAGCATTTGAGGCTAGGTTAGTTAAGGCCTTGAGCAATCTGGTCTACTGGGAAGTATCCCTGCCCATGGCAGGGAGACTGGGGCTAAATGATCTTTAGGGTGTCTTCCAACCCTTAACAATCTATGATTCTATGTTGGAAGAAAGGATTAAAGTAATGGGATTTCTTAGCAGCCAGGCTTTTCCTTTCCATAAGACTGTTGAGTTCTAGGCATGTGACTGACAGTTAATATATTATTGTCAAATGTTAACATAATGTAAGTCTTGTATCTAGTGTCACTTGAAACACTACAGGTTGGAGCGGAGTGTCAAGGGGAATTCTAGATGTGTTTCAGTAACCTGTAGGAAAACAAACCTTTAGATTTTTGGAGAGAATAAATAGGAAGGATTGGAGGTTGGTAAAAGAAGTAAAATTGCCAGCATGTCCCAAAGTTCTTAACACATGGAAACTTGTACAACTTCAAAATTGGGACTCTTTTTCCATTCCCACCCAGGGAGGCTTCCCTCAGGTCACTTGTTAATTTATGAAAGAAATACTGCTTGTTTTCTTTATTTAATTTTCAACAGCAGCCAGTTGCAAAGCTAAGCACATCAGTACAAAGCATCCAATCCAAAGCTTGCCACAGCTGTAATTTCTGCCAAAATGTCATGGGAATCTACAGAGAAGAATTATATCCTCACTCAGTGTATTGGAGACCTGGAAAAGAGAACAGAGTGAGGTTTGGGAAGGAAATGTTATGCATCTAAAAAAAATCTTTATTTGTACTGCCAATAAGCTCTGAGAAAATAGCCATACTTTGAGCAGCAGTATTATATTTGTCCTGAAGATGCAAAAAATTAGGTTGATTTCTTGCTGTGCAGTTCAGCCAAGTTGATTGTGACAGTAACAACTTGGTGCTTTTGCTCAGAAGCTCAATAACCCCTGCCAGTGCTCTGTCAGGCAGAGCTTCCTGCCACCTCTGCTGAATTGGAGTGTTGATTGGTATAGATGCGTATGAGCAGCTGGAACAGATGCACTCCAAAGCTTGGGATGGCTTTCATTTTCATCTCAACACTTTTACTTCTGGCTCTGAAACTGTGAAGGATATACCTTGTTCTTACTTTGTGCATATGTAAGCACAAGCATGTAATATTGAGGAACTGTAGCTTATCATATAATCTACCCAGAAATGACAGATTTTGTGTTTAGCTTGATACCATATCTTAGTTTTGTTGTTTACCTGATGTAACTGAATGGGTCATTGACTCATTAGCCTGTAATAACTTTTGTTGAATTGGACATCTCAGCTGGTGTGATTATTTTGGAGCTTTTTTAAATCTAGAAAAGAGGTAGCAGTGTATAGACAAATACACGAGCAGTTCAAGGGTGTGCAGCTCTCGTTGCATATGCTTTTTAAAGATCAGTAGAAGAATATTTTTATGCTGTTCAGCTGAAAGTAGTGAAACTTTTAAATATCAATGTGGGAAAAATGGGCAGCTGAGACAAGAGCAGACATGAATGAAGAAGCACTGCATCCTGTTGTGTAGGATAATAACATGTAGAACATTGGCCTGCCAATAATAATCACAGATGATACTCTGAGGAAGAGGAGATGAACAAAACTAGGGAAAAAAGAAATTGTTAGTTTTAATTATCACTGCAGTGGCACTGATAGGAAGGTCAGGCCCTACCTTCAGGCTAAAATTAAAATGCCTTAGAAAACTTAAATGTCTCTTTTTCCCATTGAATTTGTTCCTGCTTTTGTTGAACTGTGCAAGGCTTTTGCAACAAGTTCCACTGATTTAGAATGGCATTCCTTGTTTTTGCTTCTATAACAACTAGCAAAGTTTTTCTTAATTTGATTTCTTTTTGGTGTGTGTTTATTAGAATGGAACCTTTTCAATTCTTTTTCTGAGGCAGGGAGGAATCCTAGCTCTGTATGCACACATGCATGCATATTTTACTGATCTGTAGGGAGGAAAAAAACCTAAGGTAAAGATTGATTTTAAAGTAGTTGTGGTTCTTGCTGTGCTCATATTTCACCAGTTGTTGCAAGTACAATGAGTGGTTATAAAAGAGGAAAGCAGAGCTCATATCTTCACTGTCAGAATTAAAATTTTCCATAAAGGTTTCAGTCAGCTTTGTTTTCTTTATTGTAGTATCTTAAAACAGAGGGAGGTATTTTAAAATCCCCTGGGCAAGGTCCCAAAGAAGCACCTCTTTGGAAGTGTCTTGCATAGTTATTTGCCAAGTGTTTTTCTCCATTGACTGATGCATATTCACTGGCTCTACAGGTCACACAATTACAGTTTTGTTAAATGGATCTACTCTGATACTTCTTTCTGGCCAGTTGTCATTAGCTTTTTTTTTTTAAATAGCTTATGAGCAAAAATTAGTTACAGCAAATTTTATGGAGGTATCTTTTTTATCATGTCTGACTCTTAAGGAGCATTTTATTTCTGGAAAAAATTGAGCGGTTTCTGTACATGAGATCCTCCAAACTTTCTTATTCTACTGTAAAAGCTTCCTGCTTCTATTTTTATACTGTAAGAGATACATTTGTACGAATATGTTTTTTCATATATCAATAAATTCATAACAAAGCTTTTATGGAGCAAAAGGAAGTTACATTTGCATTTGGCAAATGGATTTTGTTCTTGATGCTTCTTTTTCTCATTTGGCTTTTAATAAGGTTAGCAAAAGTAATGCAATGATTTATCTTGCACCTCTGAAAGTTTCTGTGACAGTGCAAGTTCCTGTCTAACACTGCTAAAGCCATCTCAGCAGTGACTGCCTGGTTCTGGGCTTGGTTTTCTGGTCTCAGTAGGTTATATGAAGAGTTTTTAGTGGCAGTGTAAGAGTTGTAAGAGATTGAATATGGGTATTTTAGTCTTATATCAGATTTCAGCGCTGGTTTCTATGGGAGTCAAGTGGTAGAGGGTTAAATCTGGGTCACATTTTTTACCTCAGCATGCCATTTAGGTGATACAGTTTCAAAGTGGCCTTGGTTCATTTCCTCTGCAGCCTGTGTTTTGAAGGAATAGCTTAATCTGCTGCAGAGTTAATGAGCTCCCCTAGTTTCAGTTCTGGCTCAGCTACTGTTAAGTGTGCACTTCTGTTTGAAATTTACTGGAACAATACTATATTTTACTAGGCAGTAAGTCTATATGTAGGCGATGAGGAGAAGGATAGCTGCAGGAAAGAAACATATAGTCCTTTCTGCTTCACTGTTTGCTTTCTGCTAGTATTGGGGTCCTCCCAAGGCAGTGGTAAAGTGATTGTAACTGGGCATTTGGTCAGACTTGATTTTCCACTTTAGAACCACAGCCTGTGTTGTATGGAAGCAATAGACTTGTGTGTTGTTGAAGCACTTTGGAGTACAGCATTGTGATCTTTTTCATGGGTCATGCTGATTCTTTCTGAAGCTTGATCCAATATTGCAGTTATGAAATTGAAATGGTGTTTGAAATGGTGTTGTTAAACTGATTTGAGCAGTAGACTGGAAAATCCAGTAAACTGAAATCTACGCAGAGATTGTTATTTTAGTGTGAAATGTTTCTGAAGGAAAGGATGTGGCAAATTAAGGGAGGGAAAAAGGATTCATTTATTGCCAGATTGAGTGTATACTATTTCTTTCTACTTCTTTAAAACATTTTGCAACAGTTCCATAAGCAGATCTTCAGAAGAGCTAGCAACCTGAGTGGTGCACAGCTCTCAATCATTAAATTGTAACATACTTTGCTGGATTAGTACTTTTCATGAGTTTTAGTGGGACAAACCCCAAGCTGTTCTGTATGTATTCAATCTGGAGGATACCTTTATGCTCTTATATGAATATGTTACATCCCTAAATCCCAGCTCTAATTATAGAATGTGGGTCCAGAATGAGTTTAAGGAGGACATACTCAAGTTTACAAATGTGTTTATGCAGACACAGGGTGGAGCTGTGACCGCATCCTGTCACTTTTGGTGTATTGCACCACTGGAGGCCTTGAGCCATTCCACCCCCTCTGTGCAGAGATTTATCACAGGCTGGCCAGTACTTGTGTTCTCCTCCCTGCTTCTCAGAGGATGCTGTGTGCTACCCAGTTGCCTCATAATCTGTTTCCTTTGACTCCAGAAAGGCCAATGTCAGTGCTCTTCTGACACAGTCACAGTAACTGTGCAGACTGTCCAGTTTCTGGATGCTGTGTAAGGCTACAGTCTTTCTGCAAATCGAAATGCAGAGCTCTTTTTCTCAATTAAGTGTGAAACAGCTCTTTCTGAATTTTGCTTTCTTAAATGACTGACTCTGTATTTAAAATAATAACTGAGATGAATTCAATTAGTTTGCCCTAGTTCCAAATTGAAGTCATACGGAAGTGCTGTGTTTTGTAGTTAAATATAAGAGTATGCCAGAAATCGTAGGAGAGATTTTTAAACCTTTTGATGGACCTGTGGTGAGTGACAAGTTGAAATGAAACTTGAAACCGCATGATTCCAGATTTTACTTTTGGTCAACTTCAATACTTAAAGAATGCTGAGGATATGTTGGTTTGGCTGTATTTTCTGCCTTTGCTAATAGTAAAATGAACATAAGGACAAGTATTTTTCTTTTGAAGAATGCTAATAGAACTTTATTTTAAATAGTTCTTTTATGATTAATTGAAACAGTTTTCCGTGCAGTATTATGAATTACAACCCCCACCCCCATTAATAAGGTGGAAGATGCTCTGTTGTTTCACGTAGTTCTAGGCAACTGCTTTGTAACACAGATTAATTTTGCTTTTGAAGTAAGAATGGTTCCCAGGCAATGTCTTCTCATGTGTCATTGCAGAAATCAGTACATTGAGCCTGTGTATTTCTGAACTGCGAATTTCATACTTTTATTTTTCTAACTGCAAATATTTAGTTCTTAGTACCTTCATTCTTCTTGTGTCTGCAATATGAGTTCCAGTAGCTTTACTAGTTTTAGTCAGTGTATTGTCCTTGTCTCTCTTTCTCCCTAGTTGGGTGTGTAAGCTACACATGGGTAATTTTAACATAGTAATTTTTCTTTTAATCATTGCTCATTTGATGAGTTTCTTGTCTGACATGCTAAAACACTCTTCTCCCATCTGTGGGGACACAGAAAGGGAACACAATTACTTTGTTTAATGTTCTCTATGTATTTAGAAAATAGGACACTGCAATGGATTTGAATTGTGATATATCTGTTATTTTGAATTACAGTAAGCCACATATTACTAGAATTTGTATTCCTAGATACTTTGACAGACATATGATTTCAACCTAGCTTCAGTTGTGATTTGTGTTAATCTTGTGGTCTGTGGGTCATTCACTTCCTCCCACACAACCCTTCAGTTCTAGAGCAGGACTGATGCCAACAGTAAAATCTTGGAGATCTCTAAAAATATGTTTTTGATATGTTATTATTGACTAGCACAGCTATGTTTTTACATTTTCCTAGCTTTCTACAGGAGAAACCTTTGTGTTTATAAATATATATATATTTTTTTTCAAACATCCAGTGTAATGTTTCCTGTCAATATTAAAGTGTTACAGTTTTCATTCATTACCATTCTGTCAAATACTGCTCATGCCTGTCTTGATAGTGATCCTTGTTTCAGACTTTTTCTTGATTGTCTTATTCCCTTGTACACTGTCCTTCACTGGAACATGGAATATTCCAGGCCGCAGGATTTACCAGTTTGTTAGAAACTGATTAGAAAACTCTCCCTGTTTGATTTAGGAGTTCTATTTGAAGTTAAGAATGATGCTGGAATAAGAAATGCTTTCAAGGCTTTTGAAGAGTTATCAGAATGTGCCCCTCTCCAAAGTGGTTGGAAGCAAGTCCCTTCCCAGAACTCCAGTGTCACTGGTATAAATCTTTTGTTATAGCTCTCCTTTAAGGAGTGGAGTTCCAAAACATGGACTTGGGTATATTGAGAAGTGCTTTATTTAGCCATCTTGATTTTTTTATTGTTATGAATTTCTTTGTTTCACATATCTCCACTTTCATTTAGTCATTCATGTCTGCTTTTTCTGGTTTTGTACTGATTTTTCTAGGATAAGTTGGATATCTGACATTATTGTGGTGGTCTCTCCTGAAAATATTGAAACAATGAAGACTATCATTGAAAAATATGGCCACAAAAGAGTTACAGTAGTGGAAGGTGGAATAACCCGTCACCGGTCAATATTCAATGGACTGAAAGTGTTTGCAGAGAATGAATTTTCCAGCCATTTGCTTCAGAAGCCAGAAGTAGTGATTATCCATGATGCTGTGAGGCCTTTTGTTGAAGAAGATATTGTTTCAAAAGTGGTTATGGCTGCTAAAGAACATGGGGTATGTACCATACAGCAATGGAACTCTCTAATGTGCTTTATACTGTACAGCTTAAAATCATGATTGATAAATCAGGAATTTTCTAGTGATTTTATTAATGTGTGATGAGTTTTTTTTTGAAAGTAGAACAGATCCAGATTCCCTATTATGCAGAGAGGTCAGGTGGGGGAGGTTGACATTTTTAAATGCTGCAGGTATTATTTGGTACAGGGAATAATTGTTGCCATGGAGACTGTCAGTAAGCAATTGAATCAATCAGCAATTTGTTAGTTGAAAGGTAGGTTATGTAATGATAGTTTACCCCTTTTTCCATGCAGAATTATCTCTAAATGCTAAAGCGGTTCTGTTAGTGTTTACTAATAGTAGCCAAAGAGTGTGTGTACTGCATTGGTTGACTTGCAGTACTTCTGCAGACTTTGTGCTTTCATCTCAAGCTTGTATGCAAATCCTGAATAAACAGCAAAAGAGCTGTCTCTGTATTAATGCTAAATTGTTCTAGAACGTGTAAGCATTGCAGACTGCTGGAAAACAGAGGATGTAGGAAGCCTCCAGCTGTAGGTTGGATAGTCTCCTGTTTAACACTGCATCTGAGGACTGGGATTACTCACAGAAACCAAAAAAATTTCTGACAAAGTAAGATATATGAAGGAGAAGAGCTGGTAAGAAGCTGTGTTATGCAAAGAGATAGAGAGGTATGCACTAGCAACAAGAGGAACTGTTAGATGAACTGCCCAAGTCAGAGATGTAAGAAATCATGACTTAGCCACAGACTTGTTTGCAAAATTTAATTGTCTTTAATTTGTTCCTGAATTCTCCATTAATGAGATGCATAATGCTTCCCTGCTTCAAGGACATGGTTTGAGGTAGAAGTCATTAGTGACAGCAGATTGTTTGGGTACTAGAAAACTAGGAAAATGTACCACTGCTTGTCTTCTCCAGAAAATGTGGTAAAAAATAGTTGGCAGGTGGTTCACAACTTGGACAGTGGAATAATGAGTCCAGAGAATGAACTGCGGTGTTTCCTTAGTGCTCCTACACCTTCATAGTGTAGAAGAGGAATATATAGCTTGTTAAAATATTTATTATTGATGCCTTAAGTATCTTTATGAAAATCAAATTACATCAAGTCTCTCAGAATATTGTGTCGCAAATCTAATATATTGAGCCTCTCCTTAGTAGGCCTGTGGTTTTTTAGATAGACTTGATAAGAAATGGCAATAAAAGAGAAACTCTGCGCTGTAGTTTTCAGTGATCTAGAACATAGATTTCCAGTAATTAAAACTTAAATTCTGTTAGAATTTTAAAAAGATTTTTGACCTTTCTCGAATAGCAAACAATAGCATTTCAGAATTGATTCTCTGTCAAAGACTTCAAATTAAATCCTCTTTGTAAATCAGTTTTAAATGTAATTGTTTGAGTGTGGTAGAAGAATGCAGTTAATTGTACTGGTTTTGGCTTGAAATGAGAATAACTTTTCTGAATGTGTTTGTGTTGTCTTTGCATGTTAAGGTATATCATATCTCATTTGAATTTAACTTGTTCAATTTTTCTTGAAAGTTTTGTGAATTTAGTATAATATTTACTCCTGGTTTTCTTTTTAATTGAATGTAAGGTATTTAAAGTAAAAAAGTAGGGGGAACCAAGGCAGTCTCCATGGACCTTCTCAAGTCAATATTCTAGTTTTTCTGAACTTCTGACCAGTAAATATTTCCTAACCTGGATCACTGAAGTGTCATTTGATCTCAAGAGGTGATTGTGTACATGTATAAGGGTCTATTCCATTGCATAACATTTGACTGAAATGTGTGTGGTGGCTTTCTGTTTTGGCTGAGATCCCTTGCCTTCAGCGAGGCTGGGCCATCAGAGAGATGTGTGCTCAAAGTCTCTAAAAGCTGCCTGCTATTGATATTATGTGACAAAGTAGTTGAATTAAGGAACACAAGGAGAATTTCATTTTATGTGACAAGTTGGAAAACGACCTTCCCAGAGACAGGTGGCTATTTCCACTTGAGAACTGCAGAATTCTGAGGAACTAAATGGAAAGCTGTGACTTTCTCAAAACTGGTGTGCATGTTTTTGAATATCAGAAAAAAATTGATCGAGAGCAGCTATCATGTTTAGTTCTTCCTGTGGTCAAATTCTTTGCATATCTAAAAGGATGTCAGTTCTTCAATCTTTCAGTACAAAAAGTAATTACTTCCTCTTGCATTATGTAGAAAGGTACAAAATCTGGCAGAAACATCACATTAAATGACTTATGTTAATAGGGGTAATGCTGTATTGTTATATGTCTGCATACCATATAGATAACATAATTATGAGAAGCTTTAATGTTCTTTAAAATGGCAATTGATCAAGTAAGTTATTCGCTTCTAGCTGCCAATTGTCAGACAAATAAACTGCTTTATTACACTTACTAATCGGTTTGTTATTTGCCTGTGGGAATAAAAATGTGTACCTTAACCAGAACTAATAAATTATGCCTTAAACCCCCAAACAACTCCTTGATTATGTCAAAATATTACTTTGTAAGCAATTAAATTCCATTTATGTTTTTGGGGTAATTTTGCAATTAAAATTATATGTTTCTAGAAACAAATTCTTTGCAGCCAGTAAAAGTTGGGAAAAGTGGAAGCTTCAGAAGGCATCAGTCCAAAGCCTCTAGCAGTATCTCATTGCCAACATTGCATTTTAAACAAAACTAAAATGAAAAATGCTTACATGAAAAAGAAATCAGGAAGGTGGGGGGGAACTTGTCAGTTCTGCTATTGAGAGTTTACAAAAAGTAGGCACATCCAAAGACTTTTTTTTTTCTCTGGTTAACATAAACTAGATTTGAAAATACAATATGTTATGTTGAAAGGACTAAGTTAAAATGGCATTCTTAAAAGCTGGTTTCTGGAAGCTGTCTAACATCATTACTTTATTCTGAGCTTTAGCAATGACCTGAGCAAAGCTTACATGCCAATACAGCTGTGCAGTGCTACTCAGTCTCATGGACTCCTACTCAGAGGCAGTTGGTGAAGGTAATACCCCCAGACAGAAAACACTATGTATTGTGCTCAGTCTGTTCCTCACTCTTACTGTAGCAGAAGGCTGGAGCAGAAAACATGGACCCTTGTGGATCCTGTTTCACCCCCTGAATTTGCTATCTATGGTTGCTGAGTTACATTAGCAAAACATAGTGGGTGGCAAACCAAACACCACCTCTTTTTCTTCACTGACAGTAAAGGAAGATTTGGGTGGATAAATAAGATTATCTGGTGTAGTGCACTTGAATGGGGACAGAATGCTGGAGTGGTTTTGCCCCCTCTGACCTTTCTTTGCACTTTTGCTCTTACATCTTTTTGTTTTCTTATCTCCTATGGATTTGCCATATATAGAATATTTTTACACGTGGTCTTTGTCCTCTTTGTTATATTCAAAGACTGATTTTAGCCAGCTGCAAAGGCTGCGTCAGTGACAAGATTGTTTTTGATTCATATTTATACACTGGGTCATCTGAAGTTACCCTGTGTTCTCAGAAGTTCTGCTTTCATTGTATGCTTAGTGCTTTGCAGTGCTCTCACTGTCCTATCAGACCCCTGTGCAAAAACAGAATTAAGAACTGATGACATACTACTATTACCATCTTGACATCAATGGAATGAGTTTTGTACTTTAGGAGAGTGACTAACATCAGTGTAAAAATAATTATTAATGAATTGTAGGGGTGTTACTCATCAATTTAAGAATAAAATAGCATTTAAAGACCTACATGCTCTTAGCCTACTGAAACACATGGAGGACAGGAAGGGGATTAGAGAATGCCATTATGGCTTTACCAAGGGCAAGTCCTAGTCCCCCAGCTTAGTGGCCTTCCATGATGGAGTGACTACATCAGTGGCACAAGGAAGAGCTATGGATGTTGCCTCTCTGGTCTTCTCTAAGGCCTTTGACACAGTCGTCCACAATCTCCTTCTCTTAAAATTGGAGAATGATTTGATGGGCGGACTGTTCAGTGGAGGAGGAATTGGTTGGATGGCTGCATTCAGAGAGTAATGGTTAACGCCTCAATGTCTAGCTCTAGATGAGTGACAAGTGGTGTCCCTGGGGGTTCCTGCTGGGACCAGTACTCTTACATACCTTCATCATTGATGCAGACACATTGGCATCAGATGCACCCTGAGCAAATGGATAGATGACACCAAGGTGAGTGGTGTGGTTGATATGCCTGAGGGGTGGATGTCATGCACAGGGACCTGGACAAGCTCAACAGTGGTCCTGTGTGAACATTGAGGTTCAACATGGCCAAGTGCCAGCTCCTGATCAGTAAAGGCTGAGGAATGAAAGGACTGAGGGGACATTTCATAAAAGTGGGTACTTGTGCATGAAAAGCTGGTCATGAGCTGACAGTATGCACTTACAGCCAGAAAGCCTCCTGTGTTCTGGGCCAGGAGAGTTGTGGCCAGCAGGTCCAGGGAGGTGTTTATGTGCCTCTACTCAACTTTCATGGGAACCCATCTGGTGTACTGCATCTGGCACTGGGGCTATCAGCCCAAGAAAGATGTGGACCTATTGGAGCAGGTCCACCAGAGGGCCACAGAAATGATCAGATAGATTGATCTCCTACAATGAAAGGCTGAGAGACTTAGGGTTGATTAGCCTGGACAAAAGAGCTCCAGAGAGACCTTATTGTGGCCTCTGAGTACTTGAAGGGGGCTTATATGAAAGGTGGTGACAAACTGTGTAGCAGGGTCTGTTGAAATAGGACAAGTGGTAATTATTTTAAACTAAAAAAGAGTAGATTCAGACTAGATAGAGACAAATATTTTTTTGCAGGGAGGTGGTGAAACACAGGAAGAGTTTTTCTAAAGAGATGACAGATGCCCCGTCCCTTGAAACAGTCCAAGTCCAGCTGAACAAGGCTGAGCAACCTGATCTCACTCACAGTTTAAGACATCTGCGCTCATTGCAGCAGGGTTGGACTACATGACCCTTGAAGGCTCCTTGCAAGACAAACTATTTTATGATTCTACATTATTGTAAAGATCAGGAGTTCCTTAGCAGCCCTGAATGTGTGAAGAAATGAAGTGTGGTTTTGCTGCTGTACAAAAAACAGGTATACAATGCCTGTAATGGATAACTATTGAAAGCATAGTGATGTTTCCATAGCTTATGGCATTTTTGGTCCCATAGAAATTAAAACCTTCTCAGACGAGTTGTTAATTGTTTTCCTTGTTGAATGGAGAACTAATGCATTGTTAGTAAATACTTGTAGTCTTAGTCCTACCAAGATGTAATGTTTGATGGTGGGAGGGCATTGGTAGGGGAAAAACATCTCTGTCATTTCCCAGTTTCAATTTAAGTGCTTTAGATAATTAATCACATTTATTACAAAGGATGCAACTCACCCAACTGAAATACATAAATCATAGGCAGAAACTCAAATTACAGTCTCCCTTTTTTCTTGGCATCATTTGTGTGTTGTACTAATAGAACCAGCCTAGTACTAACACAACCAGTATTTCTAAAAGTTGGCTTAATCCACCACTTTTTAGTTTCTGGAAGTCTATGCACATTTTTTTTTTTAATGGGGTTAGTTTATTCTGAAAATAAATTCTGAGCATAGTTTCCTGTACTTAAGTGGTTGTTTGGGTCATTTTTTTTGTAATGTCTATAAAATGTACCCCCTTTAAATTTAGAGAAACAACATATATGGTACTGCTGTTTATTTGAGGCTGGTTAAAATCTGTATGCTTTATCTGAGAAAACAATATTACATTTGGGAAATGAAGCAGCCTTTAGCAAAGATAAGTCTATTTAGCACTCAGATTTCCCCTTCCTGCAGCAGATAAAAGGTTTAAAGAATAGTTTCTTAAAATAAGGGAAATCTTATCTTGTCCAGCATCTGTGAGAACCTGAATAAGGGCCCTGGATCATTTTAGCAACTCCTACACGCCAAGATGTGGAAGATGTTCTTAGCTATACTTCTCTTACTAAAGATTAGGCATGTAAATGTTACTCCTTTTCACCAAATATTGCATTGAAAAGAAAGATTATCTTGAGTTTTGAAGCAGATATGTTCTCAGCTGCATTATGGCTGAGTTTGTAATCTAGGTGGTTGTGGCAAGGACAACACCAGCCCTGCAGGTTAGGTGGAGCTTCTGAAAGCCAACTTGGCCTGTTTCATATGCTGTAATAGTTTGCTGGACTGGTTCTGTGCTTATCCTCCTGTTTCCAAGAAGTCAGTGGGCTGTAGTACAGAAAGAACTAAAATTGCCTTGAGGAGCCCTGGAGCATGTAGGAGAGAATTTGTGAGGTATCAAATCCACACATACATATATTAAAGTCACTATTTGAGCCAAATTGACATGGCAAGGTGTAGTAATAGATCCATATTATAAGGCCCTTGGTAACAGAAAGTGTTAGATGAAGCCTGCATAAAGAGGTGATTTGAAATTTTGAATTTAGTGGATTGTAAGGGAAAGAAACTTGAATCCAAGGTTTGCTGCAAGGAGAGGCACAAGAAGTTCTAAGAGAAGCAGCTGAGCAAGTTCATGAGGCAAAGACATTTGATAAGCATGTGCAGAGTTGCTGAGGGCACTGTGTGACCACAAACTTTAGTGCCCGTGGGGTTTGGTTGCTCAGGACTGTATGCGTGGGAAAAGAGTTGTTAATTAAACATTGCAGTTTTGCATTTGGTTGATTAAATTGTGCAAGAGTCTTCCTACAACATGTTGAGCTTTTTTTTCTTCTACGTAAAATGATGCAAATCATGTGTTAAATGATATGCAGTGGATCAGTATCCTTCACATAATGATGTTGATTTTGTAATGATGCACGCTGTCTGGAGGTAAAATACCTTCTTAAAGTATAAACTCCCTAAAAAAAATTTTAACTCCTGTGGCAGTTGCATCAAGATTTCTGCTCCACTGAATATAAGTGCTAACTTGTCCTTATATTGATTACTGTAATATGCAAAATCCTTGGTGGCAGAGTGCATGCTCACTGATTGCTTTTAGCAATGTAAATCAGTATTTGGGATATGAAAGATATCTTGCTGACTGTAAGTTGTGCTTCATTACTTGTTAAGTGCAAGGTAATACTGTGCAGTCAAAATAAAATAAACAGTCTTGTTAATTTTAGTGGCAAAATTATTGAATTTGTGTTTCATTAATTTTTAGAGCATATGTTTTGTTTAAGTTTTGCCACCTAGATTTGCAGTATAGCACAAGTTAAGACAATAAAGTGCTGGTAGCTTATCTTATTGTCAGTTATGTTGAATGAATGCCAAAATGTAAAGCTGTAAGTATGATTTAAAATGCTTCAAAAAATATTGAAAACTGATGGAAGGTTACTGGCCATGTGATTTGCTTTGAAATATTTGAATTGCTTAGGCCGAATTATACATCTTATGGAATCCATTGTGATTGTGTTTAATGTACAACTATTGCTGACAACTGAAAAGAATAAATAGGTCACAAGAATCTTGAAACTCTGCACTATCATGTGCTGCTCTTTAGGTGAGGGATGCCATGTGTGGTGGATATCATATACTTAATATAAATTGTTAGTAACGTTATAGAGACTCTATGCCAAACTTTAAAATATTAAAAAAAAATTATCTAGAAGAAAAAACACTTATTAAGTGAGAGCATGTTGTTAAACATTTTCAGTTAATGCACTGTGACTAAAAGAAAAAATTAAATATGTTGACTAAGGCAGTAAGACCTTTTTTTGGCTAATAATGTGACAAAAAGTATTTTATGTAATGTACTGTGCTATTGTATCAATGGAAAACACTAACTTCCTTGACCATTCTTGGATTCTCACAAGGAATGCACAGATAAAGAATGCACTAGAAGAAATGCTATGTAATTTGTATGACACATTAAAAATGTATCTATTGGTTTAATCCTGTGAACTTTTGTATTTTATGCTTTATTGTTTTAAAAATTTGTCAGTAATTCATGATACAAGAACAACATAAATGACATTCTTATGACTTACTTTCAGTCTGTTTAAAAAAAAATCCAATTTTGATATGAAATCAAATGTTCACATAACTGTTGCATCATTGTTTGCAGCACCACTCTTCCCTTTTCCTTAGTGCATATGTACTTAGTTTTCTTCTTTTCCACTTATGGTACATTTTTGAGCTTGTTTTCAGTGCTGTGTGTTGAAAAATTGTAGCCTGTTATACACTAGTTCTGCTTCTTTCCTCTGCTTTAAATATCTATAATATTTTAAAAAAAAATTATGTATTCCTATTATTCTGTCTTTTTGAGGGGAATATTTTCTATTTTCTCTGATAAATCTTATTTGTTCCACAGAATAACATTTAGAATTTAGCATGTGGTTGATCAGGCCAAAACAATATTTACTGATGCTTAGAAGTAAATGCTTTAAATACAAAAGAACAGAAATTATGTAAAGTAAAAAAGAACATGTGCAATCCTAATCTTTGAGCAACAGTTGCTGTTATCTTTCTTAGTTTGCTCTAGCTAATTGGGGCTCTGACATGTCTTGATGTACATGTGCTATCACCAATTACTCAGATGTATATTCTGATAAAGGTGACCTCATTAGAAGAAATATTTTCTTCTTCTAAACAGTGTCATAAATATACATTACATTTGTTTAAGGCATCCTATGTCTTTGAAGTCATTTCAATGTACAACATAGTGTCAGCTCATTAACATTGGATCAAAGTGTATATTAAATTTCTGATTAAACATCCCCTCTCTTTCAGCTAGGAATAAACACAATTATAACTTCTTCCTTCCTGGTGTTGGTTTAAGATTAACATGTGCCCAATTTTAGTGAGTTTGACTGTTGCTTTTAGCCAGCTGGGTAAACAGACTTTAAGGAAATTAGGTGAAGTTTAGCATACAAGCCTTTTTTTCCTAGTGTTCAAAACTCCTTACATGTGTTCTAATTAACCTTCTTGTTGTCTGGCTGATGATTTGGTTTAATATCTGTGTAAGACTAGGCTTGTTTAACATTTCAACCAGTTCTGTCCTTGGGCAATTAAAAGCTGCCAGTGCAAATGTGTCAAGTTAGCTGAAATTGCACTGGCTGGTGATACTGCCTACATAAAGGAAATTCTAGTGCTCACAAATGAGACTCAAACATGCCATAGCCATAAGGATTATGAATTTTGTCTTTTGGTTTTTTCTTTTCCCCAACAAAATTCAAAATAAGTTAATTTAAGAATTACTCTTTCTGTTAAAGAAGATACCCTTGCAGAAAGAAGGTAATCGTTTTTCTTCAGACTTAATTTCTAATGGATACACAGCCCAGGTTGCAGATTGTGCTTGTTTGTCAGTAGAAGGAATCCTGGCCCCACCACAGCACAGTCACCTAAGTTATGTCTATGCTACATGGGAGAGTCTGGGTGTGAGTGTGGGTGAAAGTATGCTATGCCCTGGACTCAAATTTATGTTTCTGCATGCTAATGAGAGCACCACTACCTTTATTGTGGTGCACTGTTCTTCACTGAGTCATCTTGCTTGTCCTGTAGTCCTGACTGACTCCATGCTGTATCTGGTCCTTCAAGAGAAGCGTACAGCTGGCTTGGGGGGTCTTTTGGACACAACATTTCCAGAATGAGTTATGGGGCCAGATGGTGACAGGTTTGAGTTGAAACCATGCAACCAAGCTGCTGCCTTGCCTTGCTATCCAGAAAGTAGGTGGGTTCTGGCTGCAGAATGAGGTTATGAACTCTGAGGACTATGTGCAGGCTTGTATTAGTTCAGTTTGGAAGCTTGGCTAGTTTGGGCTTGAACAAGTGTTCACATCTAAGTTTAGAAAACTTTGCTCGCGTGGTTGAGCAGTTGTTTTCAACTGCACTTCTGTATAGGCGTGGTGGTTTATGGCTTGTGTCATGACTTTGTTTCTGCCTCCATCTTGTCCCTTGAAATAGAGTTGTTTTGCTAGGATTTCTATAGATTGGAAGAGGAAATACCCTAAATCTTCCATCTCTGCACTGGAATCATAAAACTTCTCATAGATTAAGAATTTTGATTATAGGAAAAAAAAGATGTAGCCCTAGATAAGAGCTGGATACAAAATACAGAAAATGAAAAGCGAAAAAAAGAAACGTAAGAAGATAAGGTTAAAATATGGTATTTTAATGATATACCTTAAATGTTTATTAGAAGTAATTCTCTAATTGCTTTATTTTACAAAAAAAGGTTATATGCCTTTGTTTTATTAGATATAGAAGGAATCTGAAAAGAACATCCTCTTAAATATGTGAAATATTTTAATCTTATAATTAACTTTTTGAATTTTGCTTTGAAGGTTCTATTTGAAAAATTTGAAATTGGAAATCTTTCAGTAGAGACAATTCTTCTAACTTAAATGGTAATTACTGAGTGTGTCTGAAGTATGTTGATTACTGTAGATACAATTAGTTTGAATGCAAATGTCTGAATAGAAGTGCAGGTTCCTACCTGTTTCATGTATCAGAGATACTGTGTTTATTTCTGTATTTTTTTTCATACTGTAGATGGCTATGAATGCCCTTCCTGGAAAGTAGTTTGATCTCTGTAAAAGAATACTCTCCCTGTAGTAACATGTGGAAACAGTTTGATGGAAAAAAATGAGAAGAAATTAATCATAGTTATTCTGAGCTTCTTTTGCTGGTTCATTGCCAGACCTAATTTAGACTGAAATCCTTATGAGATGGTAGTGTTTGGAAACATATAAACAGTCTTTCACCCAACAAAAACCATTCCAGGACATATTTGTAAACTGTTAGATACCTAGCTTGTCTAAATTAACATTGATTGTTATTGTTACGTAGTTCACCAGTGTCCTAATGCAATCCTTGTCTTCACGGCAAAGCAAGATAAAATTGCTCGTATGTTTACCAAGTTCACAGTTTTAAAACTGACTTTAATGGTGTTCCAAGATGGATATAGTTGCCCTGCTAAGTGTGACAAGCCCCACCATCTCTAGCATACAGTTTCAAAGAAGTTAGCTGCTTTGAAATTATGAAAATGTATTTCTAATGTACTTCTATTTTCAGTGTATATATGCAAGCCAAATTTATTTTCTGAGGCAGGGTGGCTAAATTATTTGTGAGTCTTGCTTCAGTTCTGTTATGCTTGTCAGAGTTGAAAACAAGTCTGAATAAAGAATTAAAATTTATAAATATGAATATTGAGAAAACATGTAAAAGCTTAAGAATAGGAACATTCTTTTAAACTTAGCACTCAAAGGCTTGTTTTTCTATGTCTCAGGCCTATTCCTAAGTAATATTAAAATATTGAATTGTTAGTTGGGATGATTTAAATATTAATGAAATAAAACATAAAATATACACTTACTTAATGCTACTAGACAGCTGAGAAGATAGCGTAGGGAAAATTAATTTCAGGGTGGGCAGAGGCTATGAATGAAGAAAAGTATTGTTGGTGTAATTAAAAAGTGAAAAGAAGTCATGTTAGAGAGATGGAAGGCTTTGCTCATTTATGACTGGACTCTGTAAAGTTGTAAGCTGTCATTCCCACTCTTGAAGTTGAGGGTTCCAGGCTGGCTGTGTGAGTGGACTTTGTGGGTCTGTGTTAGTACTTGGGGCTTACTGGGGACAAGGTAAGTATGCCAAAGACATTGCATACTTTTGTTTTAGTAGGCCAGAGTGGAGGATCTGTTGTTGTCTGGAGTTGTTACCACACTGTTCTAAAACAAAAGGAATTGTAGTTCTGACATTTTTTGTAAGGATTTTGTGCCACTACAACTTTTTTTTTTATTCCTAGTCCATGTCATTCAACTTGTTGAGATTTGCAGCTATTTACCATTGTTCTGTTTCAGCGCTGACTACCCAAAATGACCAAATCAGTGATGTGTGTTGGTTTTCATGCTCTTTTGGAGCTTTTGGCTCTATGATAACTTGTTCTTGGTGTGTTGTGCTGTAAGTGGGGAGTGTTGGTCCCTGGTGAATACTGCGCTGTGTTTTGGATATCTGTAAACTGGATAATTTGTTGCTTGTGATAAAAGTTCCATCTCCCTCCCTAATCCTTATGAAAATTTTAATGGGTTCTGTTTGGATTTTACTACCCAATATAACCTTATTATAAATAAAATGAGGATTTTAATTATTTATGAATTTTCAGTCAAAGTAAGCTGTACTGCGTTATGTTAGCCAAATTGTTATGCTGTGTGTCAGCTTCTGTGATCTAAAAATTCGTATTTAATTTTGTAATAAAAGATGTCATTAATACTTTTTGGATTCAGCAGTCCTTGAACTGATTGTGCTGTGTGAACTTAAAGCTCACCCTGGTTATGGATTCACTGAATACACACATCTAAACAACATCTTGTTAGAGTGGAAGTATGATAAACTGAGAACAATATGTTACTGTTTAGTGAAAAGGTGGGTTAGTACACCTTGGATCCACTAGAAACACTTGTGGTGCCTTGTTATACTGACCTTCCTCATGCACTTAATTCTCTACCTTTTTTCAGTCACCATTGAATCTTTAATTCTTGAATGCATGTTATGGTTTAGGCAATTATGCAAAAAAATTAACACAAGACTCAGAACCTTTTTATAAATGTTTTTTATTTGTGCAGTTTAAAATGAGTCATAAGAGACGCCTGTTGTTTCTAAAAGCATCTGGAAGTGGGTTCAGTTTCACCAGATCAATGGATGAGCTTGCCTCTGAGGGACAGAAGTCTGTCCCTTCCCCTGAAATTGATAGAATTCTGCATTCTTAGGACATTTTAGCATGGCTTTAAGGAAGTTATAGTTTAGAAGGTTGTTTTTTCTTCCAATATTTTATTTGCAAAAGAAAAATAACCAGTTAGTGGTATTTGTTTCAATGTCTGTTATGCTATGAAACAGTATTTTAAGAGCTTGGTCACTCATATTTAGATACTTTAACTGATTTATTTAACAAAACATGCAAAAATGAGGAAAAGAAATGCATTTCCTGGACATGCCAAGGTTAGTACTTGAATGTGTTTGAAGTAGGGTGGCTTGAAGGTTGTAAAGTGGACATTTAAAGAAATCCAGTTTAACTATCCACTTCACCTTCAGGAAGGGCATGTGATGCATTTTTGATAGGATTTTGAAAGCAAACCTACTTGAGGTCTGGCTTAAAATTATTAGAAATTGGAAGACAAGTACTCTTGAGGAGGGAAATGTCAGTATAAGACCCAGGCACTTGCTTTAGACTCACAGGATTTGTATTTTGTGCTATGGTAATTCAAAGTGCAAAAAAGACTTTTAGAACTACAGTGGCTTTAGCAAGTACTTATAATATTAAATGAGGATAGGTTTTCTTTGTTTTGTTAATTTTTAAGTTCATGTCCGAACTCAAGTCCTCATCTGAGAGCCAGGCCAAATACTTGTGCATTCTTGACATAAAGAGCAAGTCAATACTTCTGAAATTAGAACAAATAAAATTCAAATACTTGAAGCTCAATATATCCTCTCTTTTGCTAATATGGAAATAATTTTTTATTTCCATAAATAGGCATTGAAAAAGCAGTTGAACCTGGTTTATAACTGCAAAACCCAACATGGGAATCCTTTGCAAAGATTAAAATGCTTGCTGTTGTAACTGAATCGATGTGGACTAGCTGAATGATTGTGTTCTTCACTTACACCCCACAATTATCAGGGACAAAAGTCCCTTTAGCTACAATACTGCCTTATTGTAATATTGTCCCTACTGTGCCCTAATATTTAAGTTTCTGAATGAAAAAATGTAGTTTATAGCCCTGCCTTAAATTCCTAAATTCCCCATTCAGTTCATTGCAAGGCTGCTAGGTGGAATTCGGAAAGGCTTTGTGCTTTTCAGAGTGGGGGGAAGGTTTGTGCTAACCAGAAAGAAGTACTGCAGAATGAGCCATACATCTTAAAAGCACGCTCCTCTTTGACCTGTATATAAGACAAAACTCACAGCTCAATTCTTTTGATTTCCCATGCCAAATGTTATGCCTAGACCATGAATGAAGATGCAATAAGCCAGTTTTGGAAGCAGAAGCATGAGTGGTGAGGTCTGTGTAAGCCAGCATGGGTTTGGCAGCTCTGTTGGCTTATACCAGCTCAGGGATGTTGCCAGCAGTACTGCAGATGCAAAGTTTCCTGTGTTTGGGACTCAGCTCTCTTGTGCCTTATGAAAACAGTGCAGGGCCACAGGCCAGTGTTTTCGCTTGCTTGGTCCCAATTTCACACAGTCTGAAAGTGGCCTTAGGAATTAATGTAATTTATGTGTCAGTGAGGTGGCAAATGCAGCCCTGTGGTGGGTCACATCATCTGGTTGAGAGACCTCGTGTGTGTTTGTGAATCAGAGAAAGGTCCTGTGGAAAGCGAGCCAGTAGTGAACAAGACAGAATCAGTTTCTGTATCTTGTCTCTGGATTTTAAGGTTTTGACTCAGTGCTGCAACTTACTAAGTATGCTCAAGCTCAGCTTCTGGGGTTTTGGACTGCAGTTCCTTATCATCTGAAGCTTTTCTGAGCAGTTGAAACTTCTTGGCTTTGCTAAGTACCAGAGCTCTCCATTCTGCTTTCAGTCACGGACTGAGTTGTCCTTTTCTGGAGTAAAAATTAGGGCTTTCTTTTTAAATCAAATGACTACTTATTATCCTCTTTCTGCATACACAGAATTTCTCTCCTTTGCATGATCAGAAGTCAGCCATGAATCTTATTCTTTGTATTAAATTTCATGTTTTCAATCAGTGTCAGGTATAGTCGGAGTGGACCTGCTGCAGGGGGAAAAACTCACCCTGCTGCGCTGGACTCAGTTATGGGGTATTGTAAAATAAAACTCTAGTTGTTTAAAAAATGCACTTGTTAAATGTTAAGTGCCGTGAAGCTTTCAATTACTTGAGAAGTTAATTGCAGAGTTTTAAAAAAATATTGCATTTGGATTTAGTAGAAATTAGGTCATTCTGAATTGTTTGGAAGAGCTAGGCCTCAGCAGAGCAGGAGTTGTGGTTCAGTATTGTCACAAAGATACCAATACAGATATTCATAATTTTTTATTGTGCAATAAACCAGATGGCAAGAAAACAATGTGTTTCAGAGTTCTTTTAAGAACATAATTCGGAGTATTCAATTTTATTTAGAATTGCAGTTTGGTTTTTGTTCCTCAGAGTGCATGTTTCACTTGTGAGATTTGATTACGCAAGTCACATTGTATTCTTGCAGCCTGTTTTATGCTGAAAATGTAACATGACAGGATTGTTAAAAACTGTAATAAAATATTGGATCAGCCTAAGGAACCCCCTTTTGCTAAATGGCTTTCTAGAATGGTAACTGTTCCAGAAAAAAAAAATTCAAATATATAGCTAATTACAGAAAAACTGTGGGTAGCATGCGGCTCTCTCTCTTTTCCCATGACCTTCTAATTTTATAATTTTATGTGTATGTGTGTATGACCAATTAAAATATGACAGCAGAGCAAAATAACATAGTCCAAATGCCCAGCAGCTGGGATATAGATGTAATAATCCATGTCCTTGAATCATAGGAAATAGAGAGGGGACAAGTTGCAGATAATTTAGTCTCTACTTCTGCTATGCACAGCTTTTGCTCTAAGTACATCTGTTAAATTTACACCTCATTTAATACACTGACATATTACTAAAATTATAGTGGTGTTTAGTTTTCTCAGTTGCCTTTTCTATTAGAGAAATAAAATTCATCCTGGCTAGGACAGAAAGGTGGCCTAGATGACTTCTTGAGATTCTTTACAGACAGTTCTAATGTGATTGCCTGCTTTTTACTGACCTTTCTGTACCACATTTTGTCTTTGGATGATAGTGTTTTGCTCTGTGTAGCTTTTGTATTGGTATCTCTTTCCATGTATTAGAAAGGAAAAGTGCTTTTCAGATTTTGAGAAAGTAGTTCAGATATTTCTCTTCTCACATCTATCTTTTGAATCTTGACTCTTCCTTCACCCTGCCCTGGTTGATTATGCATATCAGAACTCTTTGGGCATGAGAAATTGGTTCACATCTCTGTATTAATTCTGTAAAAAAATGAACTGAGAAACTGTAGTGTGGAGCTCATAAAGTGCTCAACATGCTAACTGCATTTGCCTTTGTTTTATTGTTTAGAAGTGTAAAAGGGGGAGGGAAGAGGACTTGTTCTTTCTCTTCTGAGATTGCAAAACCTTTTTTGTCTTCTTCTGCCATTTTATGATTATCTGAGGTCAGAAATCTTCTAAGAATGGACAAGACTTGTGTTAGGGTAGGATTTGCCAACAATGGTAAGTAAAATTGGTCATTTGTAATAAGGGACCTATATTTTTCTGTGTCAAAATTCACTAAACCTCAGAAAATCTGTGTCTGCAGTAAAAGTGTCAGAATTCACCCCTGGGAATGATTTTCTAGGTATACTGTTTTAAGATGTTGGGTAATTCCACATATTTTGAAACAGCATCAATTATTCTTTTTTTATTCGTCTTAAAAATTCATAATAAGCAGTATAGTGTGAAGATGCAGTTCTCAGTGGTTAGCATTGATGGAGAACATGCTTTTTTGCCCCGTGACTTGGTAAGCCATTGCATTCTTCATTATTTTATGGACCACTCTCGTCCCAAGTGTCTTAAGCTACATCCAAAGCACGTGAGCATTTGATAAGTTACAGATGAAGTGTGGGTAACTTTCTGCTATCAAAATGCCCAAAGCCACGTAGAAGAGTTCTGTTTCAGAGATGCTACAGATCTTTAATACTATATATTGATGAAAAAATCAAAGGTATATGTTTAACTGGTTTCAAACCTAAGCCAACTTAAATATAAGCATTTAAATATCTGTTCTGCAGCACTGTGCTGCTGGATGTTGAGTACTTGCAGATATATCTGCTGTGTTCCCTCTGATTTCACTGGTAGGTGTGATTACTCAGTATTTCACAGGGTTCAGCACAGAGGAACAAGCTCAATTTCTGAAACTTTTCTTGCAGCTTAGTTCTGATCAATTCAGATCTGTTTAGATCAAGTTGAGATCTGTGAAAGCAGTAGGTGTTGTGGATTGTCAAGACTTCTCAGCTGTGTCTGCTGCTGATTGCTCTCTGAATAGGCCTAGACCTGTCTTTAAAGAAACTGCCTACAGTGTATAGAGAAGAAAGTCTGAAGAATGAACATCTTAGATGTTTATGAAGGGCTTATGATTTCTTTCTTTTTTTGCTAAATTGTCCCTTGAAGTGTTCTTATACAGTCTTCTATTGCTACATTAATCTTGAAAGTCTCAGACAGACTAAGCAGCATGACTTAGAGATTATGACAAATAGAAACGATAAAGAAGGAAAAAACCCAATTTTCAAGCATTTTTGACTAAAGCTTTGTGGTATAAATGAACATTGATAACATTTAGGTCTCTCATTGTGTTTTGTTCCACAGGCAGCAGGAGCAATTCGTCCTTTAGTTTCTACTGTTATTGCCTCTGCTGCTGATGGCTGCTTGGACCACTCACTGGAACGTGCCAGGTACAGAGCAAGTGAAATGCCTCAGGCTTTCTTGTTTGATATAATCTATGAAGCATACCAACAGGTAAGATATTAAGGCTTTCTAAGACCTTTTTTGCATTTACTCTAGTTAAAAAAAGAAAAAGGTAACTTTATTTCTCTTCTTTTGAGAATAGAGCTTCAGAATCTATTTCAGATTACATCAAAGTGTATGCCTATTCTGAGTCTTTTAAAAATGCCTTATGTCATGGGTTGACAGGAGAAACCAGGACACCTTATCATTCTAATTTATTCAAATTTTTGATTAGTTAACTTTTAAAAACAAGAGGGGATGATAGGTCTAAATGGCTGGAAAGACACTACTGTGCATTAAATAAATTACTTAAATGAGTGGTTTTATATGTTTCAAGTTAGGTGTCTGTATAAAGTGTTGTTAACTGAGAGTATCAAAGGGTTTTGGATGCATAGTGTAATAATGACATTTTATAGTAATTTAGTGGGATATAGGCTGTTCTGAAATACTGAGATAATATAACTTCCTACATCTAGGTAAATGTTTATTCTGTTTCTTGTTGCATGTGTATTATGCATACTTTGATTAGTGGCTAAAAATAATGTTTACTTGTCTCTGGTGTAACTTTTTTATTTTTTCCTAATATATTACTTTGAAATTAACTTTATTCAGGAAAATTAAAGTTGTGGGTAATGTATTAAACCCTGACTCTTTTGCCTTAATTTGCCCTGAAGACTGCTTTCATTTGCCCCACCCTGCATTCACAGTTTACTGGACACATTCCAGCCTTTCGTCTCAGCACTGCTTCCTTTTCATTCATCACCTTGTGGAAATTGCCTGTCCAGGTATCTTGCAGACTGACTGGAAGCAGAGCATTTCTTCATTTGTCACTTGGAAGCAATTATTTTTCATGTTCATGCTGACAGTCATGCTTCCCATCAGTCTTTCAATTCTAAACAAGCCCGAGTTTCTGATACTCACTTTCAGAGAGTACAAAGCTTAGAAGTCACTAACAACAGAAAAATGTGAGGATAGGCAATGAAGAAGCTGTTACTTAATTGTTCAGTAATTGTTTTCCTTAGAAATGTTGGCACAAATTCTATGTCATACCCTTCATGCTTGATACTTGAAGATATTAAATGCTGAAGATGAAGGACTATCTAAAATCAAGAGCTACTCAAGTGATTGGACTGGCTTCAACTTTTTTGCTTCTGACAGGAGGCAGGGGGTTCTTCTTAGTATATGACATACAGCTGACACTTCTGAGATTCTACCTTGAATGTAGTGGGTATACTCATAAGAAATGTATCCTCTATGTGCATAAGAACACATCTCAAGAGACCACTGCTACTGTTGGTTATACAACCCTGTTTGATGTGTGTATCTTTTGGCAAATTCCATGTTTATGTGCTGTTTCTTGCAACCGTCTTCCCCCCCAACCCCCAAACAACCCATGTTTGTTTTTCTACCATGTTTGTTTATAATTTGCAAATACGGTAGAGCTGGCAAATACATAAAAAGCTCTTGTCCTAAATGGCTCACTCAAAAGACAACTATATTTGCAGTTCCTATGCTCCTCTGAATAAAGTGTTTTTCTCACATATGCATTCCATCAGTCTTCTTTTTTGTATCCCTGCTCTTTCAAGAACAAGCCACCAAAGTTGTTAGAAGCAACCAAGGCTATGGTTTCTTGTCCCCAGTTTCCTTTGCTTTGGCTAAATTCTGGTCATTTTAATGCTCTGTGCCTGGACCCTTGGGAAGTATAACACTTTGCTAAAATCTCTCAACTCATATTGTTTCCTAATAATTTATGTTTCAATGGTGTCTAGCTGTCCAAGTCAAGGATTAAGACCCTATTGTTCTGGGAACTGTACAAACAAATAAAAAAGACAGATAATCGTTGTCCTGAAAAACCTAGTCAAGCTACTGTAGGATAGATTTTTGTAGGAATGGATGCAGCTTATGATGCTTTCTAAATATTAACATATCCATAATCAATTCCCATAGCCTGGTGAAGGTAAGTACCATTGTACTGATGAACGAAGAAGAGAAAATAATTTTGTTACTCATGTTGCAAGTCATTCACAAAGCTGGGAATGGAATTCCTTTTGGCTGACTCTGCCTGGGATCATGATCCCATGCCTGTGTATTTTATACAGTTGTGACCTTTATGCAGCAACAGTGTGGGGAAAAACAACAGTCAAACATGCATTCCTTGGAAAGAAACTGTCCATTTGAATTAGTGCTTTGAGTAGCATAGGTTTTTCAGTTGCACAGTGGGTAATGTGGAATACTGCTTTCAAACTCCATCTCTATTTAAGTGCACTGTCAGATGTGAGTAGGTAGGTTCAGAGTGTTGACTTCCAGATGTGTTTGTAAATGTAAGATCTCTGAATATATTTACCACAAAGTTGTGAAATTCAGTTAAAGGTCAGTTACCTGACCCTCACTGGTTTGCTATCTGCAGTTTTTTGGCTCCTCTTCTCTGATAGCAATCTAGGAAGAGCAGTCTAGAGGTGCTTCTCCTTTTACAGCTGTTTTAAGTTTATCTAGAACTAGAACAGAGTAAGGTATTAACACAATATATGGAAAAATATATTTGTATGATCTTTACCAAATTAAGTAATTTTCTTAGAAAACGTTTTCCATTTCTAGCTCAAATAAAAAAAGGATAGTAGTGACTTGGGGAAAAATACATGCCCTGTTGAATCTCCTCTAATTAGTTTTATGTACAAATATCAAAAGATTGATTTACAATAGTATCTTAAAATATATATGTACTACAGGGAATCCCCTTCACATTTGGCACCAAAAATCCAGGACAGATTTTGAGGAATTCAGCCAGGTTGTTCACCTGCATTTCATTGTGATGCTTTTAGTTTAGTTTTCGGTCTTACATCTTCCCTGTTGCCTAAAAGAAGTATTCCAAACAGATCTTTGTTCAGATATATATTACTTTCTGGTTTAACTGTTATGATGTCAAGACATCTGACTTCGTAACTATTAACTTTCAAATTTATAAGCTTTATAAAATTTATAAAATTTACAAATTTTATTTGTACAATGGGTATCTGCCTCAGGGTGGACAAGTGACCAATGCTAACAACTGCAAGGGGAGAAAGAACTGTATTTATAGTGTGTGTGGGTCTTGCAGGTGGGAAGCTTTATGTTAGCCAGGGATTTTCCTTGGGATTTTACCTAAAAGGATGTATAAATTTGTTAAGGGAATAAATGTGGTGTTGCATCACTACTCTTAGTTCTGCTATGTCCTAATTTGTGAGTTCTCTTTTCCTGCACAATGTAATGAACCACAGTAAATGGACAAATTAAAAAAATTTAAAATCAAAAATGCAAATCTCTAATAACTAGTAAAACATCTGAAAAAGTTGTAAAAATGGCAGAATCTATGATTTACTTCAGTTCTGAACTATCTGGGGCAAAATCAGCCAATTGAACTTTTTAAAAATAGTTTTTATTTTATTATGTTAATAACAAATTCCTAATCTTTAAAAATACCTGTTTCTTTTCTATTTTTATTAATCCCAAGGAAAATCAGGAAAGTTTAAGTGTTAATTGAAAAATCCCTCCTTTACAAAGATAGCAAATAAGGGATAGATTCCTTAGACCAGACTTGTTCATTTTTGCTTAAGGTAGTTTCATGTTTCTGTTCCACTTCTTAATTTAAATAGGAACAAATGTGGAGTATGATCCTGCAAGCCTGGGAGGAGGTGGGTGGGGGAAAGACTTCACTTACCAGAAGTCAAGTGTTCCCTGGAGCAGTACCTTTTAAAAGAATTAGAGTATCAGGAAGTCAGGTAGACTACCATTTTCCTTTAATCAGAGTAGGCTGAGACTGATTTTTGTAATACTTGTTTTTGACATATTGTGAAATGCACAAGGATCTCAAAGGTTTTTTTGGTCTTTAACACAAAGCATCTTGTTGTGTCATGTAATGTGTTACATACAAAGTAACACACCCACAGTACATAAGGGCTGAAATACTCAAAGCCTTGAACACTTGAAATGTATCTGCTAAAGAAAGAAAGGTAACAGGAACATTTAAAAAGCATTACGCTTTCATGATCTGGAAGAAAAATAGCCAAAAATGGAAGTGGAAGAGGAGTGGGGTAGGTGGGAGATTCTGACCACTTTTATGTCAGATATGCAAACAAACAGCCCTGCTAAGATGACGCAATGTTTAAGGAGTTGTCAGCAATGAATGTGGGGAATACCAGAGAGTTGCTCACCAGTGCCACCAGTCCAGGGAAGCCAAGAACCTTGTGAGAGGGAATAACTACCAACAGCTGAAAAAAGAGCAGGATATGTTAGAATGCTATTCTGCAGGAATCCTTCATATGTGAGTGGTATGGCAAAGTCTGATCACTAATTCAAAATTAAGGGTTAGCTTTTTAAGAATCTTATAAAAAAATACACATTTTTGTTCTGCTAATCATTAATACATTATCTTACAATTTTCCTCAAGATCTGCTATACCTGTGGAAATTTATTGTAAGAATTACTTTCGGGGGAGGGTGGGGTGTTTGTATTACATATATAGTTAGTTTAATCATCTGTCGATAGTAGACCTTTTGCAGAGCATGGAAGTTTATATTTAGCTAATCAGAACAATGAAGCTGAAGTGAAAAAAAAATAGGAACAGGAAGCAGGAATACTCATTGAAGGGGAATGAGCTTCAACATGTTTAGAGACATTTCTCTGATTCATGTCTGTAACCTCCTTGCAGATATCCACACAGATCAGTGTGATCTTAGGCATTCTATGCAATCTGTGTAGAAAATATGTAGAGATTAGTACTTTTTGAGGCTACACTGATTTAGTGTATCTGTTCATAGCCAACATTAACCATTCTTTGAATATTAAGCAATTACATTTATTTATGGGCCATTACAACATCTGCCTGCATAGGAGAGAATGGCTATATATAAACATAGTAATGAAAAGATACAAAACAATAGTGTGTCAGAGAGAATCATTCACATACTTTGATGCTGAATTCTGGGAGGCAGATGTTCTTCCACTCCCCAAAAAAATCATTGCAAGATGTTCTTGGATTGGGTGGAGATGGGGAAAAGAGGTAGTCTGCGAACTGTCCAACCTGGTCATTAGTGGAAGAAAAGGAAATCCTAAAATGGTTCTCCTAACAAACCCCTAGAAATGTTCAGGGAAGACCTTGCCAGACTAAGAAAGGAAGTTGGCTGTTGTTTGGGCCATTGTAAAAGTATTTGCTCAAAGTATTGTCTTTTCTGTATGTAAATAATAGGGAGTGTATTCCATGTGGATTTTGTAAACTTCTAAAGTACTTTTTGAAAAGGCACAACATTACTGGCATTCTTTTTCAAACATGTGTGAAGCATTTTAATATTCTCTGTAGCAGGGAAGTGGAGTCAGCTGTAGCAGTTTAGCAATATTTTGGCATAGGTCAGGCAAAGTCCTTCGAGGCAAAATGTCTAGACTGATTTGGGGATTTTCCTGTGGCTTCATTCTTTGTTAAAAACATCAATGTCTGTCAAATTATTATTGTCAGGAGCAAGAAGCGATTAGATGAACGGTAGTAGACAAATTGTTGACTAAAACCTTGGCAACTTTGGGAGAAAGGGTCAGATTCAGAAAAAGGACTGAAGGATCAAGATATAAGTGAGACAAAATTTGGGCATTTAATTCAAGTGCTGGAATCATGAAAAAACCACTGCTCATCTGTTTGCCAAGACTAATGATATCTGAATCTTCAAGGCACCTCAACTTTTATTTTTTGAAACTTTGTGTATATCAAGGCATATAAGTTGTCACCAAGATTTACCAACTTAATATTTTATCTCCTGTAAGCATTCAGTTGGGGATCATTTTTTGTCTGATTCTCTTCCATCCTGAGTTAGTGGTATGGGTCAGAGCTGTTCATTTTTGTAGTGTAAAAGCTCTGAAAAAGAGATCACCATTGTTTGAAACATATGACAAATAGTGCACAGAATATATGTTTTATTGTAAGTTGTACTGTGTTGTTTCTTGGCCTTTGTCTTTTTTAAAAAAGCATCAGGAATCTTTTATTAAGTGTATTGTGTTGTAAGGATGATAATTTATATTCAAAATTCATTCTTATTCAAATGGATTTTGCAGTTTCTGTATGCTGTGTGTGTGTGTAGGTCCACTTACTTTTCCACATCCCGAGGCTTTGGTCACCCACTTTACTTTTGTAGTTTATAGTTATGTGTTCAGGTCTTATAAATACATGCCATGTAACACCATTATTGTATTTGTCCTAATTCTGCATTCTGGTTTGTGTCTATAGGTATTCTTCCTTCTCATTAAAGGTATTCTGAAGTACTGAATCAAGAAGTGGTTTGTAAATTAGGCAAGAGCTGGCTAGACTAGTAGTAATCTTGTAGTATGATTTGTATGAAGGCAGTACTACAAACCAATGTTCTTCTTTGAATGGAGTCTTAAAGGCGGCATTCTTCCATCTGTCTGTATAACAGGTAATTACAGTTTTAGTGTAACTGCCTACTTGGTTGGTCCAAGTAAGCTGGATACTCAACTGAACAGTTTTTTGAAATTCCTAGCCCTGGTTTTAATTATAGGTGTACTACTTGTATGAAGATGGCAAATATCTGTGACTTTTCCAATGTACAATCTAAGCATATGAAGTAATCTAACAAAATGAGGCCTTTCTGATTTTTCATAGGTCATTAGGATTTTAGATATAATGGTTTGACAAGGAAATCTGTGTACTACAAAATGTTAGAAGATAATCTATTTCTTCTTACATAAGAAATTTCACATTATCAACAGCACCCTTTCATTGTTGTGGTCCATTTCAGCTTTGATTTTATGACTTGTTTTAGTCACATTTAAAACAACCTGTTTATTTGGAACTTCAGTAGTGTCGGAGACATCTTTTGTGAAAAATCTTCTTTTAAGATTTTTCCTGCTGAAGCTGAGAAGTTCAGCAACAAGATATAAACAATAGGTTATCTGCTGCTGTGGAATGCAACAAGTCCATCTGGATTGGCCCAGTTTAGATGTTTATAGTTGATAGCCAATCCAGGGACGGAACTCTCTCAGACAGGGTCGGAGAGAGTTGCCTTGTTATCATTCTTTACTTTTCTATTCTTAGCTTAGCAGCAGCTTCTGAAAAGCTCTCCTGCTTTTTCTTTTTAGTATAGTGATAGCATATGCATATATCATAAAATAATAAATCAAGCCTTCTGATAATAGAGTTAACCATCTCGTCTCTTCCTTCACCCAAGAACCCTTGTGACAGCTGTCACACAGTAGAACCTGAGTTCTGTTCCATTTAATGCATACTGAAAGCTGGTAATTTTTTTCTTGTTTTGATGCAAAATTGCTATGGCGCTAATTTTTTAATAAGGCAGTTTTGCAGAGGTTCTGCCTTTCTCCATTCATTGTCAGGCTGATGCATGCAGACTGTTGTTCAACTACAGTGCTGTCAACCTCACCTAAATGAGTATCTTAATTTTTATATTCTGCAGGTTGTAACACTGAGATATTTTCCAAAGAGATGTGCTATGCCATCTAGCATCTTTTTAACCTGACAACTTTACCCTGAGGAGCAGGGAGGAATAAATAATTTTTCCTATCCTTAAAGCCTACCCAATTCTAAAGAATACTTTTCAGGGTAAATATGCTAAAAGAAATTTTGTTAGTAATGCTTTCTTTTATTCAAAAAGTGAAGCTAGATTGGTGGTCTGGAGAAAACTATGCTAGTTTAGATAGCTCTGTACTTGATTAGTTCTTTGGCACAATGGTAGAGCCAGGATATTGTCTGAATCCCCACCTTGCCGTAATTAAATTCTACCACAAGAATGTTTGGAGAGATTCTAATGCCTTGCACAAGAAAAAAAAAAGGGTTTTTGCTAATGGGATAATTACTTCCATTTTATGTCACTCCTCATCCTGTAGGATCTCAAAGAACTTTGCAAATTCACATATTAGCTCTTGGAACTGTTTGCTGCAGTGGTGCAAAGCTTCCACTCTGTGGGTGAAATTTGGCATCTCTGTGGCAGTGAAAAGACATTTTGTCTTCAGATATAATTTGGAAGGTGTATGTTAAGAAGACAGAATGCAAATATTCAAGTTGGAAGTTAGATTGGATTATGAGAATACTGTTGTGTTACTGGCTTTACCCTGGTAAGTGTCCTGTATCCATGAGAATCACCTGTTTGGCACAGGCTCAGAAAATGCTGAATACTGAGTGAGGATCCTGGTACCCTGTATATGGGAGACCACCCACCTAAATTGTCATCTGCTGCTTGTTCTGAGAGTAACAGAGAAGATAAGGTAGTGAAGCTAGAGGTTTTAATATCTTGTTATTGACAATTTGGTATATTGAAAGGCAAGGAAAAGGACCATTTATGATCTTGCATAATTCAAGAGGTGATTTTTCTGAAGTAAATTGTTCCAAGAACAATCTTATCTGTTAAAAAAATTTAAAATTTAAAAATGCATTTTAGCTTGGCCTGAATTTGGCTCACCTTTGCTTCCAACCTTGATTAAATTATCTGTTGGTTTCTTAATTTTATAATGTGATGTATTTAGAAATCTCTTTATTAGGAGAATGTGAACAATTACATCTTCAAATATTCTTAGAATTACCTAAATAATCTGTATTTTCTACATGAGGGCAAGACTTCTCTTGTCTTTGTCTTGTCCAAATAATTCTTTCCCAAGTATTTTTCCAATTTGCAAGATAATTTAAAAGGTGTAAACAATGAGTCTGAACACAGTGTTTTGACTACTACTCTTGTCACATAGATTATTGCCATTTTCTTATTTCTTCATGTTGTAACTAAAATATGGGTGTATATATTTAGTGTACTTGGAAGCAGCATGAATACCAAAATATTGCAATGAGCAATCAGGAAGTGTTCAGGGGTTTAATGGCCGATTGCCAGGAAATCATGGCATGCACGGAGAAGGCACTTGAAGTTACTGCACTGAAAGATTTTGGGATATAGATCTAGATCTGTATAAAAAAATCATGCATCATTCTGTTAGGGGGTAAATTGCTGTATCTTTGTTCTCCTCACTACTAGTGCATCTGGATGTTTGTCACAACAGTTTTAATAATTAACTACAGTAAAAATAGTTTCAGAGATGAGATAATCTGGTTTATGTTGATCTCAATGTTTCCTCATTCATGTTTCCTCCTTCTGTTTGCTGCTTCTGCTGTCTCTCATTTAGCTGTGGCATATTGATGTAGGCTGAGTACTTTCTGCAAATCCACTGTTGGATTCAGCAATTTTTGGTTTCAATGGTAATGAGCATGGCAAAAAAATCTTTATAAAATATATAAATAGGCCAATTCAGGTTCAGTGACAGTTTGTGTCTACTTCTTTTCTTAACTCAGTAAAATGTTCCTGATGGTGAGTGTTCATGATGTATTCTGGCATTTCAGCTGTGGAAACTTGATTTGCCAGGATCTGGAGAAATCCTAAAGCTCTCCTATTGTTGATTAGTTATGCATTTTAAGGGCAACTGTTCTGATATTGTTACTGAATGGATTTACATGGGAGAATAAAATGGATACACTGCTGACAGTGGAAAAAGTGCTAAAGATTACACAGTCAAGGATTAGGGAAGTGAAAATGCTGTCTCTACACAGGCTTTAAAGATACCTGTGTAAAGGAGCATATCTGAAAATTTTCTTACAGTTCGTGCATAAAAGTATATTGTTTTGTGTCATTATAAACTGAGGAATTATGAAAATATAAGAAAATAACAGTCCCATACTGAACCTTTTCTTAATCTGTGCCGGTTCTGTTGTATGGCTGCCAGTTCCCTTATAACGATACAGTAAATTAGTGTTCAAAGTATTGTATCAGGAGCATGTAAGTATATGGATTATTAGCAAATACCAGGGAGACACAGGCTGCATAGCTGCTCTTTTCTCTAATCTCTTATTCTATGTTTACACCTTGCATTTTAGGAAGTAGTAGTATTTTTCAAAATGTTTTCAAACAAATTTGGGGGGAAGAGGAAAAAGACCTTGTGTAATGCTAAAATATGTATCTCATTCCACTCGTAGCACTTTATTCAAACATCCACTCTTGGAAAACAAACAAAAAAAACTACCCACAAAAAAATGTCTCCAAAACTACCTATTAGAATGCCTTTGAATATTCAACAGTACAAAAGCATTTTTAAGTAACATATTACCTTCTGTGTCATTTAAAGAACTAAACTATTATATTTTCTTTCTTTTGTGGATATGTTTTGTGCCAATATTTCCAGCTATTTCCATCATTTCAAATCTGTGGTCTGAAACTTAAACTATGTCTATTGTTTCACAAAGCTATGTGTGCATGTCAAGTTCAGTTAACTGTACACTGTCAAACTTATGTTAAAAAGGCTTTCAGTAATAAAGGGACTTTAGAAAGAGTAAGAGTTTTAAACAGATTTTTGTACTGTTAGTTGAATCTAGATGTACACTGAATTACATACAGAAGACTTAGAATGAGAATGGTTGTGCACCTGGGTCAGTAAGAATTTTCTTCACAAATGTTCTGGATTTCTTGTAGAATCATAGAATATCCTGAGTTGGAAGGGACCATAAGGATCACTGAATCCAACTCCTGGGCCTGCAGAGGGCATCCCCAGTAGTCCCACCACCGAAGAGCATTGTCAAAATGTTTTTTGAACTCTGCCAGGCTTGGTGCTGGATGCTCCTTGGGGAGCCTGCTCCTTCCTCTGGATGAAGAACCACTTCCTACTATCCAACCTAAAGCTGCACTGATACAGCTTCAGGCCATTCCCTTGGGTCTTGTCACTGATCAACACTCAGAAGGGATCAGTGCCTGCCCCTCTGCTTCCTCATATAAGGAAGTTGTAACTGCAATGAAATCTCCCTTCAGTCTCCTCTTCTCCAGGCTGAGCAGACCAAGTGACCTCAGGACCTCCTGATATGGCTTCCCCTCAAGGCCCCTCACCATCTTTGTTGCCCTCCTTTGGACATTTTTTCATAGTTTAGTGTCTTTTTTATATTGAGGTGCCCTAACACTGCCCCCAGCACTCGAGGTGAGGCCTCCCCCGTGCAGAGCAGAGCAGAGCGGGACAATCCCTGCCCTTGATTGGCTGGTGATGCTGTGCCTGATACAGGACTTTTTTATAGGTGTTCTCTAATAATGCTTAATTTTTTAACTGTATTTCTTAGGGCAGTATAGAAGCTTTTGAATTCTGCACTTTAAATATGGATTTAAAATTTCACATGTGAAGATCTGTAGCATGAGATGGTATATAAACAACTGGCCTTGTGCTGCTAATTCATTTCATTGTTCTCCTCTGACATCAGTGTATCAGACTTGGAGAACAGTACACTCTGACAATATGTTTAGGTTGAAACAATTACAGATAATTAGAGTAGTAAATGTCATGATATACAAGTGTTAGTGAAATATGTTTTTAATTATTACGTTTGTGTCATATTTCATCCCTTGAAGCAAGCAATACGCTCAAGATGCCTTAGCCCATTTGTGGATCTTCTGCACTCCCTACTAATTATCTGTGATTAATACTTTGCTTAAAAGTTGGAATTGCTTAGTTTTGTCTTAGTTGCATTAATTACCCATATATTTAAAAATGTTACATTTCAAGTAAATTCTTTCACCGCTGAATTTATTTCTGAAATTTTCTCTTCAATTCTGAACCAAAAATAAAAATACATGTTTTTTTTTAATCTGTATGTTGTTCACATTAGTGGAAATTTTTTTGTGTTCTACCAGAAAATTTTCCTTTAAAAAAAAAAAGAAAGAAGGAAATATTTTGGTAATGTATATTTGGAATTAAAAGTTACTGGGCCATTTCTGGTTTTACTGACACTTTATCTCTTTACTTCTTTACTTGAGAGATCACTGCATTTTTGTGTATTTTGGAGATAGAGTTTCCTATTCCTTTGTCTTCTTTATTGACCTTTTTTGTATCCCGTTTATTTAAATTTCTGCTTAATATAAAAATATTTGGAACCACTGTTCCAAAGTGTTTTTTGAAATCCTTTGCTTTTTAAGTTACTCTATGTTCTTGTGTATATTTTGTTTTGTAACTCAAGCTAAAAAACTGTAAAGAGCAATAACATTTAAAGTACCTTTCTAAATTGGCTGGCAAAGTAAAATGTCAGAATTCACTGATTTAAATAATATAAAAGTGATAGTAATGTTTTTTTTCTAGGATGTCTGTGTGTATGAGTATTGCAATTCAGATGTGTAGTGCCAGTGAATTCCTTGAATTTCACTGATACATTATAAAACAAGAATAGAAACGAAAAGTTTTTTTCATCTGTTTTAATAAACTTCTTCAGGAAGTTAATAAAAAGAATGACAGGTTGTATTGCAGTACTCTCTTTTGGTTCTTTAATCCACTGAAATTTTTACATGCTTGACAATTTTGATTTCTCAAGTCCTGGAGGGGACTGGAAACTACTGAGCACAGTATCTTTGAAACATGAATTTGTAGACACGTGGTTAAATTTGACACGGTGGAATTGTTTGTAAAGGAAAGGTTATGTATTGCAGAGCTAATTGTTATTCTTTAAGGACTTCACTGGCATCTTGTTTGAGGTTGATTGAGGTGATAACAACCTAAGTGCATTAATAAAATGTTTCACAGAAGCTTTTACTGAAGACTCTTGAAGGAAATTTAAAGATTTGGGGCTTACTAGAGTAGATTATTTGTTAGAAGATATGAGACAAGGTCAAGTGCATGACCAGTTTTCATTGCAGTAAATCACCACTGGTGTTTAATGATGGTCTGTACTGAGACCTCTGCAGTTATTTTGTTCATAAACAATTTGAAACAGGTAGTGGATGTGTGCATTTTATTTTCTGCATAATAGTGATGAGGGCTAACTGAGAAGGTTTATAGAAGGATATTATTGTAAAATTCATAGGTAAGTGTAGATAAGTGGAGGGCAAAAAGGGTCGATCGAAGTTTTAAAGCAGTTTCCACACATAAAATGACTGAATAGATATTCATCTCTTTATCTGTGGAAAGATGTGAGAAGAGATGTGGTGGAATATTTTGAAGAGTTGAGAAGGTGGTTTTTCTGTCAGAATAACAGAGCATGTGATGAAAAGAGTGATGAATGAGATACTCCCTGCTGCAGTTGCTAAAAAACACTGCTATTCAAAAAATAATTGGGTAAATTTAGTTTTCCTGTAATTCACTGAGTGCTGTTAGGGCAGTTGCTTCTGGTTCAGTGTGTCCCTTGGGGACTTTTTATTATAGGGATTTCTGAAGCCAGAATAATAGCTTTATATGAGGCAAAGGGAGCATTCTGGGAAAGTAAGAACATATTAATGCCTTGTTCATTATTACTTATTGTTGACAATTCACTCTGAAATAGAGACTGGATAATGGGCTAGCCAGCCTGTGATCTTCTCAAATACCTCTTTTTTTAAAAATAAAAGATGTTATCTTAAGTTGTCCTTGTTACATGGACTACTAATTTAGCAATATGAAAATAGAGTAGAACTTTTTTATCCTAGGCTAATTCATCTTGAGGTAGTCCTGACTGATGAGCTCCCACTTCCTGCTTTTTCACCTATGTTTTGGCTCAGAATATTCTTCTCCCTACTCAGTTTTTCCTTAATGAGGTTCTTATAATCAGTATCAATAGGAAGCCAAACTGCTTGGGAAGGGTGTGTCAAGAGAATAATATCTTTTCTAGATGGTTAAAAGGTAGATAAACCTTTTTTGGTATGGTTAGGTGTTTTGTTTTGTTTTGTTTTGTTTTGTTTTTTTAAATCAGTAAGGCTCATGTAGCAGCATGGGACTGCTATTTTCTGTGCAGATAACTGGAGAAAAAGATAGAGGGAATCACATAAGGAATATGGAGGTTCTTAGTTACTACCATCCCTTTTTTGATGCTGCAATAACCAAAACAGCACTTGAAGAGTCACATTTCTGCATCTATTGAATTGTTCCTGTACTCTAAAGGTTTGTCACTGGAAGGTCAGTGGTGTCTATTAGTGAGGCCTTTTTCAACTTCAGCAAGAATTTTTTATAACTTCTCATTAATTTATTTAACGATGTAAAGGTTTAGCAAGGTACTTGCAACACCTAACTGGATAAATCTGTGCTTATGAAGTGTTTATTTACTTCTGTAGGACTTTGCTGAATAGCCACAATTTGGCATAAGCTTCTTGGAACAGTTTTATTTCTGATCCACGCTGAACCTGTGTGCCTAATACAGATGTATTACTGTGGATAGGACTGTTGAGATGTGGGGTTTCATTAATGAAAGAAAATGTGTTATTGCTTAGAAGATGTAAGACTAATTTAGTATATTTTTTCTTTTTTAATTACTACAGTGTACAGACTATGACCTGGATTATGGAACTGAATGTTTGCATCTGGCTCTGAAATACTGTAAAACAAATGCCAAACTTGTTGAAGGAACACCTGACCTCTGGAAGGTAAAGACAATAATAGTATCTAGTTATATATATATATGATTTAAAATTAATAAAATTTGCATATTACCATAAAAATTCAGATGTGTTTTCAATTGTAATTTGGGCTTTTATATTTCATTTTTCAGAATTGGTTTTGTCTCAGCTTTTTTAGAGCTCATTATTGTAGAGAAACTTGGGCAGGTGTTATTTGAGATAATCCATGAAGACAGCATTTTCCTGTAAATAGGAAAAACATCTAGGTATTTGAATGACCTGAGAATCTGTAAATCTGTAATCTCTAAAACGAAGAATTTTCTTTTATGATATGAGCTTTCTCATGCTATTTCTATATCTTTTGTCTATTTTCCTCCACCCTTCCTGTGAGGACATCACTTTTTTTTTTCTCATGGCAAGTACCTGGCTATCAACAATTTTATTTTTAGAGTGGCTCATTACATTCAGTAATGCTGTAATATTTAAGACCTCTTCAAAAAATCTTTTACATTTTTTAAGCATCATTTGCCTTGTCTGGTAATCTGGTAGGTTCCTGATGAATGACAAAGCAGCTGTGTGTACAGATGCCAAAGCATATGTCCCTTCTACTTCAAAGTATTGCATATCATTGATTTGGATGGTGGGACATTATTCATTTTTAGTAGCTGTTGCATCAAGCAGTTTTAAAGTTTTTTATATTTTATTTTATTTATTTTATTTTATTCATTACCACATTGAAGGATCTGGAAGCAGCTCAAATCACTGCATCTGTCTTTGACAGTGAATTTCCTCCAATGAAACATTATTTCTAATAGTATAACCATAAATCTTCAAATCTTTCATAAAAAAGAAAGGCAATTTCCTGAATCTGGAGTGCAAGTTGCTTGTGCAATTTGACAACAAAATTTACTTGTGCATTGGTTGCATACAGAACTTCTTTTGATATCTTGTTGGGGATATATACTCTTTCTGGAACAGCTTATGATCTGTTTTCCTATTTAGTCTTCTAGGGACAGATTATGTCATGTATATTTACACAGTTTTTTGGATGGTTTCATTGTCTGCATTGCAAAGCATGCTACTTATGTGAAGGGTAGCAAAATATATCACTAATGCTCATTTAACTCATTAGAGTGTTCATCTGGTTCTTTGTTAACTGTAGATATTACTGGGGTCCAGCAGATAAATATAGCTTAGAATGACAGAATAATTAAGTCTGAATGAAATAGATAGATAGATGTCATAGGGTCCAACACCTTGCTGAAAGTGGGACCAGGTTAGTTATATTAGGTAGTGCAGGGCCTTGTCCAGCTAAGTTTTGAATATCTCCAAGAAGGGAGATTTCACAGGCTCTCTGGGGAAGACAATTCTAAGGAGTATCACCTTGTATGGGGATTTTTTTCATAATATTTCATCAACATTTCCCTTAATCCCTCTTGCACTGGGAAAAGAAGAAAGGCCAACAGAAAGCCCTGCAAGAAAAGTCCAATATATTCTTCTCTTTGGCCATTAATTAACCCTTCCCCACCTTCTATCTTCTGTAATTTGGGCTGAACAAGCCAAGTTCTCTCACACCGTCTTAGCAGCCCTCTAGTGGCTTCCTCCTGTTCTCCTTTGTGTTATACTGGGGAGCCCAAAGCTAAAATCAGTACTCTGGAGTTTTCTCTGAAGGGCCAAATACAGGGGAATAATCCCTAAATTATCTGTAATAAGCACTATTTCTGTACTGATACAGCTCTGTTGAATTCCTTTTCTCCACTGCTCCCCACTGCTGACTCATGCTCACTCCAGAAGGTCCTTCTCTCTAAAGGTGTTTTCTGTATTTCAGCATCAGCATGGACTGCTGCTGCCCAGGGTAGTTCTGTCCCTGATGCAGGATTCTGTGTTTATGTTTGTTATAGACCACAAAGTTTCTCTCAGCTCCTTTCTCCAAGCTTTCAGCATCCTTCTAAGTTACTGTTGGACCCTTGAGCATATTGACTGGATACTTGTTGATTTGTTATCATCTACTAGTTTTCTGAGGGTATTTCTCCTTTCTCAGGTTGTTAATAAAGATATTTGTATTGTCCCAGTATCAGGCCCCAAGGAATAGCGCTAGTAACCAGTCCCCAGTTTCATCTGGACTTGAACTTGTGCACATCTCTGTTATGAAAGGGACTTGTTGAAGTGTCACTGTCACCTCCAACACTGTTTATGAAAAGTTAAACATCCTGATGCTGTAAACTTTATAGCATGTGGGATCCATTGCAGTAGCACTGGACTTTAAAGAGGGCTATAAACATTTGGAAAATGATAACATGTGGGAAGGGAAGTCCTCTCCCTATGCAGGAAAGAGCAGCAGAGACACTGTGTGATAAACTGACTGCAAACCATAAACCCCCATTTCCCATCCCCATGTGTCACTGGAGGGAAGGAGGTGGGGAAAATTGGGAGGAAAGTTGAGCCTGGGAAAAAGGGAGGAGTGATGTGAAGAAGTTTTAATATTTGGTTTTATTGCTCGTTATCCTACTCTGATTTGATTGGTAATAAATTAAACTAAATTAAACTAATTTCCCTGAGTTGAGCCTGGTTTGTATGATCTCTCCCTGCCAGTATCTTGACCCATGAGCCTTTTGTTATATTTTCTCTCCCCTATCCTCTTGAAGAGGGGAATGACAGAGCAGTTTTGGTGGGTACCTGGTATCCATCCAAGGTCAACCCAGCACAATCTCAGTGTTGACAGTGTTGTGCAGTGTGACAGTAGCAAGAGCACCCATTTATGTGCAGGCACTGTGCTGCAGGCAGTGCAGAGCAGTGAATATTTTACATAAACACGAAGAGGCTGGTGCCAGGCCATTGAAGTACCTTCTCGCATCCTGTGCCCTAATTTTGTAGCTAAAACTTGTTGATGTCTTCTGTGGCTTGTAAAGACATTAAAAATGGAAGGCATAAAAATGACAAGGTCTGTAAAATATTACATTGCTTCTGCAGGAAATACTCATTTCAGTTTAGGGCCTACAGAACAATACAGCTCCTTCTTGAATAGTACCTGGTGTTGGTCACTTATGTACCAAGGTGTTTGACAGGTGACCTAGAGCAGTACCATTAAAGAACAGTCATGCTCGGTCTGCAGTTTCATAAAATGCAGAAGACTACAATTTCCTCAAGTGGTACTTGCTTAAAAAATGTTTTGGAACTATTGTTGTTACTAATCAGCTCTCAGAAACATAATTTTCTTTCCTTAGCTGTCATAATACTGTAATTTGTAATATATTGTTATTATTTTCTGATAGGTTTTTAAAGCTGAGCTAAATGAAATTTCATATGTGAAGGACTGATATTCTCTCAATGGCTCCAGTCTTATATTTTCAACACAAGGCAAAGAGATGTTCCATCCAGATAAATAAGAACTGAAATAAGTAATCATTGTTCAGTTGAGATTTCAGAGGATGTATAGCAGAAGGACTGCAGTCAATTAATAGTTTGAGTGTTAAAAACCAGTTTCATCCTATGTGGACCTTGAATTTTTAAAGAGCAGATCAAATATTTGTAAAAATTCAGTTTATGCATGAGGTGCACAACCTACATAACATTAAATGACTCAAAGGTGTGGAAAAATGTGTGTGTTTATATATTATCTTCTTGAATTAACATTAATTATTCTACCTGAGCACTTCTACATTAGGAAGATTAACATTTCAAAGTCATTGTTGGACCTAAAGCAGGAGATAGTTTTTTATTTTCTGGAAACACATTACAAAATTAAAATAATTTTTGTAGTGAAAACAACCAAGTAATTCAAATTACTTCAGTGTTATAAATATTCATAAATTCTATTTTAAAGGCAGTTATTATATAGCTAATTATAAGATATTTGGGATCAGGATGGCAAAAAAAAAGGAAACATAAAGTCTCTATCAATACCACATTTTCAGTTTCTCTGCGTTTGATACCTTGGAAGTAAAATTACTTTAAGTATTTTAAATAGTCTAAAAATTAACTAACAGAATGTGTTTGTTGTACTCTAATGTGTATGTGTGTGTGTGTTGTAGATAAAAAATTCAATATACTAACACATTTTAAAATTTGAGACAGATTTATAGACAATGTTGACAGAGTGAAAATTCCTCACTATTTTTAAAAAACAACAGATTAATTTCTAATCCTACAAAACTATCTCATATGAAGGAGCTCTGTACGATAAGAGGGGAAAAGCTTCATTAAACTGAAATGCAGTACATTTGTGTGTGTGTGTGATCATAACCTTGTATTTATTGTGTAAAGAGTTGTATTTTTGCATTTAATGTACATTGTTGTAAGTCTAAACCATCCATCAAACTAAATCAGTTTTAAGAAGAATTTTAAACATCACATGGAAGTAATTTTGGGGAATAACTTCTAAAACAACATCTTCCTAGGTAGTGAAAACTAGTAGTCTGACACTTAACAAAAAAAGGCACACAGAAAAACAAACTCCTCTGCTGATTTTTGAGGCTCTATTAAGGTACAATAGATTGTTAATTATACAGAAAAGTAGAGATATTTAATAAGAAAGACTGTTCTGCCTTTGCTTTAAGCAGGTCCTGTTTTCATATTTTGTGAATGTGAGATATTTGTGTTGAGTTTTAATATTTGGCCTAGCGATATGATGGATTGCAGCAATAACATTCTGAAAATCTTGGATCACTCTATGTTCAAAAGGACAAAATAAAAATTAATATTTTCACATGAAAAATGAGAATTTGAGTAATTGGGAGCCTGTGAGTTTGATATTGATCAACAAAACAAAAGGGTGCACTGCTACAGACGAAACTTGATCAATAAAGAGTCATGGGATTAAAGTAATTAATGTCAGCCAACATGGAATTTATTTGTTTTGTGAAATTGACTTCGAGACTTTATTACAAGACTAATCTTGGCTGATAAAGATGGTAGTGCTGATACAACATAGAACTGGCAGAAGTTTGACTTGTTACTACATGACGTCTTAATTAAAAATAGGATGACTGTAATTGTACTAGTTCTTACTAAATAGATGAAAAATTAGATAATTGATATATTTTGAAAGATAATTCTCACCAGTTTCTGCAGAAACTGTTATTGTCTCTACAGTATTTAACAGTTGTCTGATAAAGTTTGCAGACAAAGATTTAAGGATCTGTAAATAAAAATAAAATTGAGGAGAAGTAACCTATTTATAAGGATTACCTAGAAAACATTTTCAACAAAGAGTATGCTTTTCATTGCAGCTAAATATAAAGAACTGATGTTATGAAGTGTAGGTCATATTTAGTGAATTGTTCTTGGAAGGCAATGACTTTAAATGTGGTATAGGCATGCCAGAGGATAGGAAATTTACACTGTGTATGGGCAAAATACTGTATGTCAGAGAAACAAAAATATGAAATTAGAAAAGAGGTGTTTGAGTATTACAAATGTATCCAGAATGCTAAGGAGAAATCTGGGCCCAAGCTCTGTCCAACTGTTATAAATAGGGAACATTCATGGAATTGAATTTAAAACATCTTAGTCAAATTGAAAGAGGTGTAGAGAAACTCTCACTTCTTGACTGGTAAGGGGTGGTTGCAGATGGTATCTGGAAGGTTTTTCTGTGAACTCTGCAATTTTCACAAAACTTATAGGAGCTTGTATCTGAAATTGTCTTACAGGATCAAAGGTTTGGAAAGAATTACGAGTGAAGCATGTAATGTGGTCTTTGTTGATTTATTTCTCTAGAAAACAGACCATTTTCTGATGTCTGTCTCAGAATTTCAGAAAAAAAATTTTAAAGATTTATTCTTAAGTTTTTATTCTCCTGTGTTGTTTTCTCGGAGACTACACCTATCATTTTTTTAGATCAGACTGTTTAAAAATATTTTTGCACCTCAAAGAGACTGTAAATGTTAGGGTATGAGACCATTTCTAACAGACTTTAGTCTTGTTTTTTGATAGGTTTTGAGATTATAATCTGTTTCACTTTACTGAAAGTTCAGTATTAAGTCCCTCTAGAATCTGGTGAATAGAAACTTTGCAGCAAAGTCAGTCACTCAGTTGCTCACTCTAGCCTTAAATCTAATTTCAAGATATTGATTCTTCCCAACAGTAAGTAGTAATGTACATGTCTGTATGTAAAGTCAGACTCCAAAGATTTATCAGGGTAGATTAATTCTCTGGCTCCTCCTCCTGCAGGACAACCTATAGGGAAGTTAGTTTTTCATTTTAAAAGAATATAATGCATCAGGGAAATAATGAGATGTTATTCATCTGTGTCTGACTTTAATCTAGAGTTTAATTTATGGGATTGAAAGGAAAGTGGTTACAAGAATCCTTATGTTAAATTCAAGTAATCACTTACTTGGAGACTAAGATGCTGCTACTGTTAGTGGTGTCCTGCTGAAAGATTTACCTTGCAGCACTAAAGCTTTTGGAATCCAGTTCATTTCAAAAAGAAAGAAAAAAATTATTCAGACTCAAGAGAAAAAAAAAATCAGAAAGTCCAGTAAAATTTTATCTAGCATAAAATGAATTTACAGTAAAAACAAGTACAAATATTTAATACTCGTGTCGGTTCAAGTCACTGCTTGTCATTGTGAAGACATTGCTAGCAAAGACTCTTAATGTCCTGGGTAAATGCTGACTTTAATTCTGTTATTTTATTTGCAAAACCTATTATTGTAACTGTCAGCCATCATGAGGGTATAAAGACAGTTATGAAGGGTGTTTTTGCAAGTACCAAGTAAATATTCAGCATCTTATTGTTCATCTAACTTGATCTGATTAATGTCTTCAAGAAGAATTTGATATTTATCAATTCTCTGAAAGCTCACACTGTTTACTGTAGTCTCACTGACTCCCACTGGTTAATTGGACTCTCATTAACAGTAACGGTGTTGCACTACTGAAAGATTGCATCTATGTTAGTAAAAGCAATAACAAGGTTTCTCCCTGGCTGTCAGTGTTCCCAAGTCCTGTTAAAAATTTGTTCCCAAGTCCTGTTAAAAATTAATCTATTTGCAGTAAAATTAGAGTAGAATGGATGTATAAAAAATAGATGCATTATCATGTTTTCATGATTTTTCAAAGGATTGAAAATACTTTTAGATTTCAAATGAGTTCTAAGCCGATCTATGTGTTTGAGAAAGGGGTTTTCTCAAGTCTCCAGTAGTTTTTGCAACTTCTGTTCTCATAAATTGCCAGTGATATTTTACCAAAATTAAGAAATTGACAATATCACTTGTTTATGGTGTTTAAAATGTAATGAATTGCCTTCAGGGCCTTGTTTTATTGGTTTTACATTCCTTCCTGCTGTGTTAAATCTAATGAGGCTTGTCTGTCCTTTAGGTGACCTACAAGCGGGATCTGTATGCAGCTGAATCAATCATTAAGGGTACGTGTTTGTCCTTGTGACTGTCAGTTTGCATATTCCTGATTCTAATTAAGAATTTTGTGTGTGATAGTTTGAAATGTCTTTAAGAAAAGTTATGTGATGGGTAAAATGTGCTTAGGCAAGTTGTTTTAGCTTGTTTACTGGAATATTTCTATTCGGCATATTTATCTTTATTTACTTCTCTCTGAATATAGAACCTTATAAAAAGCTGTATATATTACAGTCAAATAGAGATTAATTTTGAAGGGCCTTATAAGGAATAAGCAATTTTTTTTCTTTCATTTGCAGGTCAATTCTGAATATGTTTAGTCTTTCTATACTACATAGTAGAGTGAAAATCAAGTATTAACTCTTTAGGGCTCTTCACTGTTTTACATACAGGCAGTACTTGCCTAAATTGATATAGCAGTTATGTGATATTGAGGTATTTCATTAATTTATAAATATTTTGCTGAACAGTTTCTTAACCTTTTTTTTTTCCCTGCTGGCAGTGGTTTCATACCAGTTTAACATTAAGACTGGATTTAGCCTTTATCTAGGTGGACTCACTCTAAAAACAATGTAGGAAGGAAGAATTCTCAAATCCTGTATAATGAGCTGGTTATTGTAAACTGATAGGCAGTGATTCAGGGGACCCTTGCCTGACTCCTTGTTGAGAACTGAGGGATAAAACCCCAGAAACTGATGAAGAGAAAGGGACTTCCCTTTGGATTAAAAATTCCTTTCCAGAGAAAAGAATGTAGTTCCTATTTAAGAAAATCAGAGGAAAACCTGTGGGCTATTGAGGTATGGAGAATGACTAGCTAGTTGTTCAGGCTTGTTATTACAGTGGGCAAATATTTCATATTAGATGCACTGTTACAACTACTTAATTGAATTTTTCAGGCACAAATAAAAAAAGATAGAACTGGGAAGCCTGGAAATTTCTGGTTCTGACAAGTAATGGGTTCCAGTAAAGATGGAGCCAAACTCTTCCTCAGTGGTCAAAAAATTACAAACTTGGAACAAAACTAACCTTTATCCAAATGAATTTCCATGCTCCTGTGTATACAAGGGCTTCAGTAATCTCATAGGTCTTTAAAGGAGATAAGTTGTTACATTAGTTTTTTATATCTATATCTATGTCTGTCTGTCTGTCTGTCTATCTATCTATCTATCTATCTATCTATCTATCTATCTATGTCATGTTACCACCTTTTTTTTTCTTCCTTAAAGCCAGTACAATCTTTTTCAGCTAATGCTTATGATAAAAAGCTTGTGTAGTTTAAAGTAAAAATTAAGACCTTCATGGCAGTCAATCAGGCTAATCCCTTTACTTATCTAATGTCCCTTTGCTGTGGCAGCATGCAATATATTTGCTTCAGTTACCACAGTAGTCTTATTATGGAGGTGTCTATGACAATCTGTACTTTAAGATTGTTGAAGTTTAGATTTGCTTCTTGCTGCATTGCATGAGTTCAGGAAGCAGAAGCTGTACATGTTCTTTGCTCATTATGCAAGTAGTATAATGAATCCTTCATAGCAAATTAGGACACTGCATAACAGAGTTATCTTACATCATTAATTATCTTTAATGGGGTTTTGAATTGGCACTGTTAGTCCTCCAAGACAGCAGTTTGAAAGTTGTGCCTTATCTATTTTGTGCCCTTCCAAAAGGCTTAAAATTTCAGACCTTCAGGTGACTATAGCATGAATTATTTTGGTAGTGGACAGTTAAACCATGTAAATTAATATTAGGCAGATGATTTATGCACAGTTCATTCCGCACTTAAAGCATATTTAAGGGGAGAATATATTTTTGTCCTTTGGGGCAGCATCCTGATATACCCCTGTATGGCATCGTTTTGTCTTATGGTTGTTAGTTTTACAGAAGAAATCTTATTAGCTCTGTTCTGCTGTGTTGTGCTGCACCTAAGGGAGACCTTCAAGGACAGGTCACCTTAGAGAATGGCAACCATCCCACAAGCCTAGGCATGCTCAGTTAGGCCTTTCTTAGAAGCTGGGTAATTGATTATATCACAGTGTCTGCTTTTCTTGAGAGTTCAGAACCCACTACATGATGTTATATTGTAGAATCATGGAATCATAGAATGGCCTGAGTTGGAAAAGACCTTGAAGACCATCTAGTTTCAAGTCCATGGCCATCAGCAGGGGCACCTTGCACTAGACTGGGTTGCTCAGAGCCCCATCCAACCTGGCATTGAACACTTCCAAGAATGGGACATCCACAACGTCTCTGGTCAACCTGTTCCAGTGCCTCACCAGCCTCACAGTAAAGAATTTCTTCCTAATATCTAATCTGAATCTAATCTAATCTCGGTTTGAAGCCATTCCTACTTGCCCTATCACTACATGCTCTTGTGTAACTGATGTGCTCTTGCTTATCACTTTTTGTGCCATGTAAGTGCCTCCAGGGGGATGTCCTACATGACTGTCAAGTGGAGTTGCAAGATACCAGCTCTCTAAATGCTGCCTTGCATGCTGTCAAGGTCCTCTAGAGATGTCCCAGAAGCTGAATGCATGGGCTGGGAGGGTGCTGGGTACTAAGGGCTCTGGCCTCACACTGCTCCCCACTGCTGTTTCAGTCTTCCCAGCTAATATGTTTATTATTAAGTTACCTGTTTACTGTGCTGGATACACATTTTTATCTCTGGATGAGTTCAGTAGTGATGAAGAACTTCTGAGTGTACACATTTAATTTTGTGACTACAGTTCCAAATTTTATGTCATCTGCAGTTTATTAATGATCAAAAATTTTGGTTTTCTTCAGGAATTCAACAAATTCTCCCTTGCTAAACTTGACTCAGGTAGAAGTAAGAAAAACATACATCCCTACATGCATTTGTTTTACCTTAGATATTATATGCATGTATATCATTCTTATTCAAGGCAACACAAACATTTCACTGATGTAAATAGACAAATGAGTTATTTTTCTTTTGAGACTGTTTTCTTAAAACATTTCTTTTTAGTTTCCTGACTTCCTCAATTCCCTTTTTAGCTTTTGTAAAAAGCAAATTTAATGCTTTTCTTTAGTTAAGCAGGTATAAACTTGTAGAGTATGCAGACAACGTGGTACACGCCTATTTTTAATAGTCTTGAAGTAAGAAAACATTGTCTTACAATAAGGGTGACTCATCTAGAAATGTAGTTAAGATCAGGTTAATACAAAACATCCTAAAAAATTCCATTAGGATTACTGCCCTCGAGGTAGATAACTTTGAGCTCTAGTTCCAACATGTAAACTTTAAATGGTGCTTCTCAGAAGTTTGTAACTTAGAGTTTGACTCTCTGTCCTCCTCCTTGTTTTTCTTTTCACAAGGGCCTTACTTTATAAATTACTTTTTCCCAAGAGCATGCATTTGTAGATTGGATAATTTGTCCTCACATTTGGCTGAAGAGGTGTCTGTTGATGCAGATAAAATGATGATTTTTGCAAGTTTTTTGCTGAGAAAAATATTGTAATGCCTTCAAACTGTTTATGGCTGTTGTGAGCTACATATTTTGACTTGTGTTCTGTGAAGAAACCATGTGACTGTTTATAAAAATAAAAATTGAGATAAGCCTTGTTTAGCAAAGACAGAGATCTTATCTGCATTTTCATGAGCATGCTCATGAACAAATGGCTGTTCTCAGCTCTGAGCCAAAGAAATAGACTGGCAGGTGGGGAATACTCCTTGGAATAGCTACTGTCAGGTGAAAACAACCCTCTTTTCTTGCCTTCTACCACAAACGTTCCTTTCTTTCCTCTGTACTAATATTGGTAGGGTCGGTGTCAAGTTTGATTTTTAGTTTTTGTGGCTGCAGAGACATGGGGAATGGGTAAACAAAAACAACAAAAAAATTGTTAGATATTTTGGTTACCTGTATTATTCAAATAACAATTTCATCTATTCTGTTAAGCATGAATGAATGCTTGGCAGTATTTATTTAATTTTTCTTATATTTACAGTAGTAGAATCTCGTAACAAACATGTTTCTAAAGATGCCAGAGGAAACCATACTGAATTTCCCAACAAGTCAAGCCATTGCTATGTAGAAAGTGCAAATGGAATTCTGATAAATTAATTTACTGCTTGGAATTCACTGCAAACTTCAAAAGCATTTTGATGATTAGGATGTGCTTCCAAAATAATAGGAATTGTAATAGCAAACTAAGAATGGTGTGGTACAAGCATGTTTCCAAAAACAAGTGTATATACACACATATATATGCAATTAAGAGAAAAAAAATTATGTCTGTAGGCTAAAACCTATTTACCATTCAGATGCATTTTTTTTTCTTATGGTATTAATTCTCTAGGATATGATATTTATTATCTTTATTCAAACAAAGTATTATTTTAATTGCTGCTTGTTTGTGGCATGCTCTTCAAGGTAAACTTCTAAGTCTTCCATCAGAGTACACTTAATACACCATCTAACTACAGTAGTTCCATAAACAGGAACACATTTTAATTTATAATTGGGTATGATTCTAGGATAAAGACTGTGGCAGGTGTTGCTGCATAATAATGTGATCTAAAGCTTTCAGCATATCAAAGGAGGGTGTGAAGAAATTGGAAATTAGGTTTTCTGATATAGAAAAATGTTTGATGGAATAAATTCTGAGATCTTGTATCAAATTTAGCTTAATTGGAGAAAACTCCTGATAGGAAAATTTAATGTTTAAAATTGACTGTGCAAAGTTTAAACTATTTTTTATTTAATGCAAAAAATATGCTCTGAGTGTATGTTAAAAGTATTGGAAGGGATCAAATGTGATCCATGTGAATACGGAACACTACTCCATTATCAGGTACAGCTGGAATGAAGCTGGCAGTAAATGGGTGATGTGTGTTGGCAAGAGGAATTTTCCAGGGAAACAGTAAGCTTAAATAAGTAGAGGAAGCCAAAGCAAGGTAGGGAGTTTGATATGTAATGTAATAGTGAGGAAACAACCAAAAAAATTGTTATGCAGATGAAAAAGAAATTATGGCAGAAAGTAATTAAATAGAACTGTGGTTCATTGTGGGAGAACAGAAGGAAACAAAAACTCAATCAAGGGAAGTTGCAACTTGTTAAAAGGAATAACCTCTTTCACTCTTGACAGACAATCAAGCAGTGAACAGGTTGCCTGGAGAGATTGTATGGCAGAGCAGTAAAGGGCTGAATGACCAGGCCTGACCTCGTGGGTGATCCTGCTTTGAGAAGGTGTTTGAATGAGGGACCTCCTGATGTCCCTTCCAGCCTCAATTATCCAGAGGTCCAATGGGAAACAAAATGTTTTTAGATGAGTATTAAAATTCTTTGTGACATGGCTATGTCATGGCTTTCCAGAATGGCTATTTCATTCACCCAAACAGAATTCTGAAAACCAGGAATGAAATGCTGCACACAGTGAGTTTCACTGGCAGGCAGCAAAGCCCATGGAATCCCTGGAGTTACGAGCCAGCACTCCAGCTGCGCTCACTGGGTTCAGCGTGACTACTGAGAGACAGAGCTCCATCATCTTAGCAGAAGTGGGACACAGGCAGTCCTGGGGAGGGAAGCTCCACTCAGTCTTCCTTTCCACAATGCAGCAAAGGTGCAGTCTAAATTAACATATGGATCTTTTTGGACCACTTGAAATACTTTGGATTTAAATGGCACTTCAGTTTCAAACTTCAACTAGAACAGAACTGTTGCTTTACTATGATGATTTTAGAGAAGATGATTTTTCAGACTTCCTTCACTCATTTCCTTGATCATTTTTTCAATGTTTGTATTATCATTACTTTAAGATTCTCCTACTTTATTAACATGCTTTCCCCTTGTAATGTTTTGTTTCTTCTCTGGATAAAAAATACAGTTTTCCACACGTCATTGTTTGTTCTCTCTTCTTTATTAAACCCAGCCTGCAAATCTTAGTTGCTTTTTTGTAATTGCCTCTCCTTTCTCATTTATATTACAGGAAATTAGAGATCTAAGAGGGCTGGAGAGAGTAGTGAGATGGGTTTTTATAGCTGCAGCCTTTGAGCAGTCTTTTGTGAGAATACTTCTGACACTTGCTGTTGATTACAGACTTCTTTTTAAAAATAACTGTTTGAGCCTAAGTTATGGTGCCTTCTTGGATTCCACAGCCTTCTTCCACATGTGAATTTTTGTAATAGCTCCAATCTGACCTTCTTCATTAAATTACTTAGTTCAATGGAGTCTGAGTTCTTGAAATCTGATATGCTAGTCTGGTTTATTATGTATATCTATTTTGTATCTGCACTTTGTGTACGGTACTAAATTCAAGTGGCTCTTGCTCTGATTTCAATCTACCCATTAGTTTCTTTCTGCTGATAAGAAATTAATTCAATATGGTTTCCCATTTTTCAGACTGTAAAGTTATTCTCTATTAAGTAGAAGCCAACTGTGATGCATGTTCAGTGTACTTTTTTTGCCCAGTGAATCTATGGGAAGATAATTTCTCCCACAGTTGTGGTATCCTCTGATTTCCAATCCTGTGAGAACTGGCCATGCATTTTTTTAATTTTCACTTCCATCTGGTTGTGATGGTTTATAAGCAGATGTTTATTGTTCTCTCCCCTTCTTCCTCCCTCCCCTTCTTGCTAACTTAATACAAACTCAGTTGCCACCAGTATTTTTGTTGTCACATTGTAAATATTGAACATAATAAATATCCATGATTCAAAAAATCATTCTAATTATCCATTGGAATTATCAGCGGTTAAATCACTTTTCCTGGTCACAGAAAATTGCTTAAAAATCACAAGTCACTTTCCAATAGTGTTAACTTTACAGCAGCTTTAAAATTAAATTTCAGGTCTTCATGTCTACTTTTATAAAGAAGTCTGTGAGTTTACAATAGAAAGTGAGATGTTTCTATTGAGGTTATGCATCTGATTGAACTTATTGTGTGGTATGTAATTATAGAAATAACTTTCCATATGCAGCAAATACATATTGTTTATATCCAGATTTGTTTGAAGACCAGTTACCCCATATTTTTATAATTTTTCTTGTCCTTCACTCCTAATTTATTTTGTGGTGGTGTTTGGTATATTTCTGTCTCTGGAGTTTCATTGAAGTCTGCTTTAAAAATAATTAGACTTTACATGTATGAAATTTCTAGTCACTTATGGAATAGCTATCCCAAAAGTATTGGGAGTCTTGTGGTTTGTTCTGTGTGTTAATTCAGCATCTAAAGGATAAAGGCCTTAAATAGACTTGAGAGTTTCAGACTTGAATTTTGATTTGTTGGCTTAAAGAAAGGAAAATGTTCACTGAATCTAAAACCTGATGTCAATAACAAGAGAAATTACTAATTTTGTGAAATACTGGCTTTGTGGAACTAATCAGGCAATAACTTGAAACTGCTGTTCCTCATAGGAACAAAATACTGTATTTTGCCCCTAGTAAAAGATCTAGGAAATTCCCCAGGCCAAGATATTTGTCACAACTTTGCAATTTCTTTGCTATTTAGGTGAACAGTTACATCTGCTGTCTCATTAAACAGTATCATTAATTCATTTTTTGGCAACTTTTTAGTATATATTGTTGAGAATAGGACTTATGTTATCTCCTGTTTTTTGTTTTTTCTTCCTCCCCCCCCCCTTTATTTACTCAATATTTCTGACACTGCATTTAGTTATCTGTTGAAGTGATAAGAGGGATAAAATTTTCAAAAAGTTTTCTTGGTTGTCATCTAGTGTCTATGTGGACCTGAACAAATACCTTTTAATACATTTAAATGGGCTTTGAGGGCAGGTCTAATGTAATGGTTTCATGTTGTACAAAATAATATAAAATATAATTTGAATTTCGAGATGTATATTATATAAATTACGTAGTTACATTAACTGTAGCTTGTAGCCTTTAAATTTACAGCTGTTGAAAATATTCTGTCAAGAAACAACAATATGTGGATTGAACATTGTGAATGTTTAGCAGATTAGTAATTTGGATTAATTTATTATTGCATGGAATGTAAGGTTTTTTTCTTAATCACAGACAACCTATCACAACAAGTTTGTGTTATCACCAGTGTGAAGGAAACTCTTGCACAAGTAGGTTTTCTCCTTCCTGAATCTCTGAAAAGCCAAATAAAAGTAAGTATAACTCTATGGCTCTCAACTGTCTGATTAATTTAATGTTTCTGGTTGTCACTACTCCTAAGAAATGGTTTTAATAATGAAAACAGGAACTGAGACTTCCTGTGTCACTGTAGTATTTATCACAAGGGATTAACATCAGGTGTGGAAACTACCAAGAAAGAAGCATCTTCTGCCCAGTTATGCTGTAGAGGGGCATCTTACAGATCCACTTAAAATGTCTCTATTAGATTAGAGGAGAAATTGAATGCAGACAACAGAGAGGCAATTTTCTTTAGATTTTTTCAATTCAGTAAACCCAAGTTGTTACAAATATGTTACAGAGGAAATGCTTTTGTTACTTTGAAGTCTGACTTGGAGTATGAACCAATTAGAGTAGGTTGTTTTCCTGCAGAGCTGTGAATGCAAAATCGAATTAATTAGCCGTTTTGTAGAGCAATAGGGGTACATTTCCCTCACAGTGAATGCTCATAGGAGTCTTTGCTTTGGGATATTGATGGAATGTTCTACTGGCATTTAACTATCTTTTTCTTTTTCATTATTCTTTCTAATAGAGCTATCATATTTCTATTTTCCAAAGGTGATTAATATTTGGTAATTGCTTAGACTGGTGTTGGGGTGATTCTTAATTATATCTTATGTGATGATATCACATGTTCTCGTTACCCAGAGGAATAGACAGGGAATAACTGTTCAAAAATTCAGGTTTTCTGATTTGCATAATGTTACTTCTGCAATGGCTTTATTCATGTCTGTTGATCTTCTGCATGGTGTGTTAATTATTAGAAGGATATGTTTCCCTGTGAACCTGTATTGCTGTCTTATATCTGGAAATGTCATTTGACATTGCACTGAAAGTTTTTGTACAGGAAGAACTGTATTTAGCATGGAATCTTGCTTTATATCTATTAATTGTCTACATCTAAAAGTGAAAAAAATTTAGCAGATCTGAATAAGTCTGAATAGCTGTATGATAGGGCAGAAGTGTGTCTCCTTTTCACTGACACCAGATGCGTTGCTATATCTCTTTTTATCTCTGTGTAAACTATTCTGCTGTTAGTAGGAGGACATCACTTATCCCTATGCTTTTAAACAGTAAAATCTCAGGGTTAATTTTTAAGTTTACCAATATACAGAATTTCAAGCCTTAGAAAGAATATATACACAAGCCTATTTGTTCTCCAATGAAGCACAGTGCCTTGTGTGAGAGAGATTTGATTTTGTGCAAAATAATTATTTTAAGCAACGTAGGTGTACTGCACTGAAAGCTTTTCAAAGGGATAATTGGAAGGTAATTGATCTAAATAAGAGACCAACTAGGAATCATTCTGTTGAGTACCTATTATCTGGGACCACTATTTTAACATTTTAGATACTTTTGACACTCCAGTTCTCTGTAGCAACCATATTTATTTGTGGGATATTTGTTAACTTCTACATATGTCCTTAAAGAAGAACTAAAAAGAAATTTTCTTAGAAGGATTTCTGAGAGAGGGTCTAATAACATGATAATATTAACAGCAGAGGGAAAAAAAGACCTATAAATTTAACTAATAAGTTAAAGAAAATAATTTCTAAAAGTTTTTTAAGGGTACAGCTGTTTCTTGTGAAGTACTTTAACAGTACTTTTGTCAGTGTTACTGTAAATAGTATGACTAATGAATGAATGTTTTGTCAAAGATATCATACTGTGAAAGACATAGCTTGAGTCTTTCCTTAAATTTGTTGTTTAGCCCTTTCTTTTAAAGCAAACAAACCTAAATGGGCGCTGAAGGTATTTTCTTCTGTGACTGGGAGTCATGTACTCCTGTTTCTTTAGAGACAAAGTGCTGCTGTCACATGAAATGGAATCAGCTGGATAAAGTTGTGTGTCATTTTTGTGACTGGATAATTATCCATGAGTAGGATATAAAAAAATTTGGTTGTTTTCAAATAGAAAAAGAACTAACATTTCACTAGTAAAAATTCACCAATTTCTTAATGATTGTATTGTCCATCTGTGGCATTGCTGTTAATTGTGATTTTAAATTCTGATATAATTTAAATAAATTTGCAGGTTCCGAATGTCCTGGTATTAGTTTTTGATTTTATGGAAGTGGATGTTGAATAAAGTTGAAAATTCAGTACAGGGCATCTGGTAACTAAAAAAAATTAAAGAATATTAGTTTTTACTAGGACCAGAAGTAGTTAAGCAAATCCATATACTCATTTCTATTTAAACACTGAAACATTATATGAGAATCACTTTTTACCAAGGTGGTACTTTTAGGTAATTTTTGCTCTCTAATGTAGCTGATACCATGGATTAATATTAATTATAATTTGAAAAATGTACTATTGCATAGGATATTAAATGGCAAATAGAGTAATAATTAATTTTAGTTAAATGATGATTTATTGAAGCTTCTACCTAAGCAGTTGTGCTTACTTTTCCAACAGAAATTTTTTATTTCCTTTTTGCTGGATAATATGGTGGTCAAAAATGCTAGTGTGTTACTTAATAAAATTGTTGGAGTTAAATCAAATGATGCACTAAAGGAATTTTTAAATGTTCAGGAAAGCTTAAGTGTCACGTATTGTAATACTTCAATGCAAAAAAAAAAAATTGGCCTTCTGCCTTGGGTCATGTTCCAAATACCTTCTGAAAAGACACTGGCTTGCGATAGGCTCATGTTCATTGAAGTGTGTGCAAGGTTGTAAAGTTACCAGGGACTTCTGCTTTTACATCTTCAGAGATTCAAGCCAGGTGAGCCCTGGAGTGTTGCATTTTCCAAGTATTTTTGGAAATTCAAAGTAATTAATATCTTCTGTAACTTTAAAAAAATTTAATCTTAAAATATTAAATGTCAGCTATTTGTGTCTGTGCTATCAAATTTTGAGCCCAAAATGTTTCTAAAATCTTCAGACTATCAACTTCTTGGTTTCAAACCACCTTCCTTTGCAAACAAGTTAGCTCCTGATTATTACAAAAATTAACAAATACAGTTTTACATAGCACTGCAAAGCCTTTTTAAATGTTGTATTTGGTACTTTCGTTGCATTGGGGATTAAGTAGCATTTTAAGTGAGCACAGAAGTGTATTACTTCTGTTGCTTGCTATGATACTTAACATGTGTTTTGGGAAGAAATAAAGCTCAGTTGTATTGTGAAACAGTGGGATTTGCTGATTTAATGGAAATAACATGAAGATTTTTTTTTTCTCCTAAGTTTCAAGATGTTTTATTTACTTCAAAGTGTTATCTTCTCTTAGGGAACAAATTCACCCTCTGCTACCTGGTTTATTGTTTTACTTAAGGCAATACTGAAGCTGATAATGTAGTAGAATCTACTTTTTATTTTAACTGAGTTAAGATAGTTGCTTAGCTTGTGTTAAAAGTTGCAAAATAAGTATGTCTGTGCCTAAGAAAGTATTTAAAAATATTTGTTGAGGAAATTATTTCAAGGAGAAACTCCAGATGGGTCTTGTACTCTTGTGCTGGGCAGAATCCTGGAATAGACATGCACCTGGTCTTTTCATGCATACTAATTTTATTTTATTCTTAACTTCATGAAGACAAATATATATATCTGAGTATTGTAGAGGCTTTCTCAGAATTAGAGGTCTAAAATCATTAGATCATTTTATGGACAGTGTTTTCATCTCTCAAAACAGTTGAACATCCAAACCCAGGCAGCAGCGCTCGTGTCTGATGCTTCCAGGGCAGTTTCTGAAATGCCTACCCTGGGCAGCATGCTTCAACAGATGATGGGCTCCATGCTTCACTGTTGAGCACCCCAAAATTTTGAGCAATTTTCAGTTTTTGTAGTGGAAGTAATAATTGCTAGTTTAAAATCATTTAAATTAATAACTTCTGCTACAGAGATGGAAGCTTTAGCAGATAGTTAAGGCTGAATTAGAATTTTTGACTTTTTTTTTTTCTGTCTAATCAGGTTGAAGCTATTTCAATATCTCCAAGCAAAAATGATAGCTGTCTACAAAGCATCATTTCAGGACAGTGCTACAATTTTGTTTGTGTAAATGTAAGTAGTGAGGATGGGTGCTTTTATTTTACACTTAGACTTACTAGTAATGGTAAATAATAATTAAATATTTGAGTAATAAGTTGTTTGTTATTTTTGTCCTCATGTACTGTGTTCATTCTGATGTTTGGTGTTTCCAATGCGCACTAAACTCGACCTTTGAGATACTGGTCTGTCCATTCTCCTCTGGTTCCACACTTCTGTCACTGTGTTGTTAACCAGCCATGAATTCTTGAACAAGAGGGATGAAATCTGAAGTAGTTTAAAATTTCCTTTCCTAACTGTTGTATTGAAGTGAGTTATTATAAGGAGAGGCCTGTGATATGTGAAGTCATCTAACTGTGCATTCATTGCTACTGTGGTCTAAATTAGTGTTTCCCATTCTGGATGTGTGCATGCTATGTGATCTGTATTTGGGTCCCTGTATGGGAACAGGTTGGTTTTACATGAACCATATCTGAGACCAATCAAGACCCTTAATCTTGTTTGTTTGGTTATATATATATATGTATATAAAGGGTTATTAATATTATTAATTTCATTATTTTTCAAACATCTATAACTTTATCATAAAACATCATAAAAGCATATTAAAACAAATCAGCTAATCAACCAAACCCCACCCCCCTCCAAAAGTAAAAAAGTGATGTATTTCCTTTTTTGGTAAATAACAGTTCTTCAAATTCCATTTTTATGAAATAAATGTTGTTTTCAGTAATTCTAAACATTTATTTTTATTTAGGATAAAAGGTGGGCCATTCAAGAAACCCAGGAACTAGTGGATATGTTGGAAAAATCAAATATTCCTCTCTTATATCCAGTTGTCCTTATTTTGGTAGGTAGCTCCTGTAAGTTACTGTAGAAAGCATCTCATTAATTATTTTAAATTAAAATAAATATAAGTAATATGTCATATAAATATTTTTAAGTTAGACTAGTTTACACTGCTGCTAACTGAGAATAAAATTGTAAATTCAAACTGTAAATTGGTCTCCAAAGAAACTCATTTTTGCTTCAACAAATATACTGTATGCTGTCAGAACTAGCAAATGACAGTTTATTAGTTATATATTTCTGTGAAAGGCTCACTGTGGCTAGCTGGCTGTACTGGACTGTTAACTCCTGCCTTGCTGTTGTGCTCTATCTCTGCTGGGGATGCTGTAAAGCATGTGCTGTGCTTGCATGCTCAGCTGAAATAGAATTAAGTGGCTTTACTTTTTGCTATGTGTGTGTGGTCCTGATGGCTGCAGTGTTTTTCATACAGGCCAGGATGCCACTGGCCTTCTTGGACACCTGAGCCCACGCTAGCTCCTGCTCAGCCACTGCCAGGTGGTGCCCCTTTTCTACTGGGCACCTTTCCAGCCCCTCTGCCCAGCCTGTGGTGCTGGGTATGGTTGTTGGGACCCAAGCTCGGGACCTGGCACTTTGCCCTCTCAAACCTTAAACCCTTGGCCTCAGCCCATGTATCCAGCCTGTCCAGATCCTTCTGTAGAGCCTAACCTATCATACCTATTATAGCCTCACCTATTGTATGCCGTTCTCTTGGAGTGAGTTGCTGTGATTCTATGAACATCAATATTTAGCACTTTGTTTCTAGACAATGTTATTTTCTTGACCCTGTTTCTGGGGAACTTCAGGGTAAAACCTTATTTTCCTGAATTATCAAAGATAAATTACTTCTGCCTTTCATAATCAGAGCAATTACATATCTCCAATTCTGTTGGTCATTTACAAGGCCACTGGATGTGCAAAATAGTCTTTTTTTGCACTTCATTAGTTTTCATTAGTCCTTTAGCAAGAATATAAAAAAACATTTCTGTCTGTGTTGAATTTTGAGTGTGAAGATAAAGTTGGAATTATTTATCAACTAGCTAATGCTAAGGTGTCAAAAGCATACTTATGTTGCCCAATTGATAGCACTTTCCAGTCTGGACTTTCAATTAAATACTTTTTTGAGTGTGATGCTGGGAATGTGAAAATGGTTTAATACTTGTAGCGATAAAAATTCTGGTCTTAGTATCTCCTAAGAAATAGGAGTGCAAGTAATTTTTACACTATCTCCTCACGAAACTCAGGTTTTGCCCCTGAGATACTAAGTCTTGAAGTCATTGTAGAACCCAGAACCATTTTTAATGAAAGTATATTTGCATGAACAGCCTGAAACATGCATGAATTATTTAAGTAGTCTCCTTTTAAAAGAGGTGTAGGAGAAAATAATACATTTAATGCCTTTATTATACTCCAGATCCATCAGTTGTTTCTGACAACTACTTGAAATTTCTAAGAACTAGACATTGGAAGAAAATCTTATAACTAGGTGGAAACAGTTGCTAATATTTAAAACACTGATAGAAATACACTTCTTAAAATTATGCTGTCTAATTGCACTTGGACATCTCGTGGATGTACCACACTATCTTTTAGAAATACCAGAAGGGAAGAAGAAGAGGTCTGGAAGGTATGTTTAGAGTGACAAGAATTAGCTTAACAAATCATTGTCTCATATTATTCACTGGAAAATATTGAAGTCCTTTAAACTTCTGAGCTCTAAAACTCATTACAGATGTTATGGTGGACAGAAACTTCCTTCAGCAGTCTTAATTTAAATTCAGTGTCCTCTTCTCTAAGGCTCATGAGTGGCATTTTCCTCAACTTTATTCTTTCCTATATATATACACTTTTTAAATGTATTAACTGAATGAATTGTTAATGGAAAATCCTATGGTACACTTTCTTTAAATGTAAAAGGACATATTAATATTTCTCAGATGAATGTGAATCAGAATTTTAAACAATATATTGACATTTAAATGCATAGGTCCCAGCTATAAGGGAAACATGTTTTTTTACTCTCAAAAGTAAAACTCTTGAAAGAATAAATGAGGAGAGCAGCTAACTGCTTCCATTCCAAACTCATAACTAGGAACAGTCTAATGCAATTGGATTTGGGTAATTGGAAAGTTCTTGTCTATTCTTTGATTTTATGACAAAAAGCAATTTCTTCATAATAATATGATAATTAAGAAAAAAAAGGGTTTTTTTCCCCTTCCAATAGTCATCTTCTTTAATTGTAGAAATGACAGGTGGTATTATTGTGCCAGACTCTGTTTAACCCACCCAGTGAGCACTGATCGAATAAAAGGATGAGCTTGCACTGGACACGATGGCTTTTTTTCATATTCCCACCTATCAGTTGCCACAGATTCAAAGTCTATCCATTATCCTGGTGCTTGACTGGATTGTTTCATGGCATCTGTAAGCTGTAGCAGCAATTGGTATACTATATCTGGACAAAAGGGAAGATTAATGTTACAGGAGAAATGGGCATCACAGAGGTAAACTTGAGGGAATTATTTGTTTGCATCAAGTCAGTATCTTCAATTATGCTGTAACCTGACAAATCATATTCTTAAACTGACATTGCTTTTTTGAGCAATACATTTTCATGTTTGTAAATTGTATGAATGGATTTGATTTTTATGTTGTTGCTTTGCTTAGGGTTAGAAAGAAAGAAATGCTACTACTTCAGCTCTGTAGTTGCAATTATTTGCACTTCAGTACTAAAGTTAGTTTGAGAAAAATCTCCTTTCAAAGCTGTTAAAGAAGTTAATTGTAAAGAGGAGCTAGGTTAAGTTCTCTCAAAATAATAGGTTTTATAATTTCTTGTAAATAGCTGTAAATGAGTAGTACTTAGCCTTGTTTTGGGTAGAAAATAGCAAAACAATGTGTGTGTGAAAATTAATCACTGCTTGTGTAATAGAAGACAATAGCTTTGCTTCTGGTAAGTATGCATTTAGGCAATAGGCAGCTTTTTTAAAAAAAAGTGTTGCAAGGGAAATGAGTGAGGACCTATTTTCTGTCAGGATAAATGGAACATAAAGTACAAAGAGAACTTGAAATAATTTTCCTTTTAGGAATAAAGGTATTTATGCTATTAATAGACACTGAAACCTTATATGTACAAATCATCATATATAATTTTGATTTCTACAGCTAATAGAAGTTTTGTAAGGGAAATTGATTAAATTGTGGTATCTTTAAGACTTAGGAAAGTATTGAGCTAGTTGATACCTCCTTGGAAATACCAGTTACAGAAGCACAGAATATTCTGAGTTGGAAGGGACCCACAATGATAATTGAGTCCAACTCTTGGCCCTGCACAGGATACCCAAGAGGGAATTTAGAGAATCATAGAATGTGCCAGGTTGGAAGGCACCCATCATAATCATCAAGTCCAACTCCTGGCCCTGCACAGGACACCTCAAGAATCACACCTTGTGCCTGAAAGTGATGTCCAAACACGTCTTAAACTCACTTAAGGTCCTGTTAGACCTGCCATGTTTGTGCAGCACCCCTGATGGAAATGAGACCTGCCTTTCCTTGCCCGCTGGCTCAGGATAGTCATATCCCTACCTTCTTTTGAGGTAGTTTCTGCTTTTTAAACTTGAAGTATTATCTTGAAATTAACCCAAGTAAGGCAACTAATTTGCTATACTGAAAGGATAGTACATTTCCAATTAAACTTTAAAGAATTTAGTTTTGTCTTGAAAACCTTCAAGATACTTACAAAAGACACGTGTATGCTATAGTCCTCTGATAGTAAAAAACCTAAGCAAACAAAAAAAACACAACCCAACAACAACAACAACAAAAAAAAAAACTCCTATGAAAGTTAGTCTAGAGCTTATAAAAGAATGTTGCTTGTTTTCAAATTAATTAGAATATTTTTAAGATGCGTGACATGTTCTGGCATATTGGTTTCTTCTGCTTTGAAAAAATAGTTTTCATGTCCCTATATGTGTAAGTAGTGGAATTCAGTAGTAAATAGAAGCTGTCTAAGAAAAGCTTTTTTTTAGTCATTATTTTTATCTGTGCTTAACACATAAAAATAAGATACTAAAAACCATCAGTCTAAACTGGTGCACTGTGGAAAAAGTGGATTTTGTTTTTTCCTCATCCGTTCTTTTGCAGGTGCACTTGGATATTCCAGAAAATAATTCTTTCAGCATTGGGATGGAAGACCTAACTATGATCAAGAAATTTGCAAGAGAAACTAAAAAGAAAAACATTTTAGTTTATGGTCTCCTTATCCAATATAAGGTATGTAATTATCTTTCTGTGTGCAAATTATCTTCTTTTGCAATTTATATGATTAATGATAGAATCTTCATTTAAAACAAAATCAAAGGGAAATAAATATGACACGAAAAGGATTTTTTTGGAAGATTCTTGCCTGTTCTTGTTAAAAATTCAGACAAGCCTGTAGTTATGAACAAAAATGTAAGCTTTTTGATTAGAGAGGAATACATGGTAAACTTTTTTTAGAAATGCATGAAAACATCAGGACCCTTTTTGTTCTGCTTAGGAAATTGCTTTTTTTTCTCAGCATTAGAAAAAAGAGAAAAATAGTGAAAGTACATTCAGTCAGTGGTTCTGCAGTATTTTATGTCCCTCATCAAAACAGAGTTTGGTACTCAGGTGACAGGAAGGGCATGGTGTATAGGTGTTGAAACAGTGTCTGTAATAGCTGAAAATTGCCTCAGCTGGAGGCAAAAAGAGTTAGCACTCCAACATTCTTTGTACTCACAAAAGCTATTTCAAAATAAACCATTTGCCTGGGGAACATACTCTGTCAACCAGAAGAGTGGGTTGCCTTGCCTCCAGTGCAGATATAATTTTTCAGCTTTTTAACTCAGCAAACTGAAGTTTGAAAGAAGAAGTAAGCTAGAAATTTTAATAAAGAAGAATAAATGTAATCTTAACTGGTTTTTTTTAGTTAATCTTAATTGTTTTTTTTTTTAATTATGTGTTTGGGTTTATATATAATTGATTAAATGTGGCTTTAGTTTTAAATCTTTTTCTGGTATACCAAGCACTTGATTTTTCCCATCAAATTCTATTGCTTTATTAAGAGCTGTGAGTATCAATACCTATCAGTTTATGCTTTTATAGACTTTTAATGCCAACACAATATGAACATTGCTATTATATGACATTAGTTCATCTCTTGTTTGTAATACACCAATGGGTATACAACTGTTCAGTTTTCTTTCTGCTGCTATCAAACCCCATTTTTTCAGGGTGAATTCTGGCTTCTTTTGATAAAAATAATTTGAATAACTATTGAAATATAGCCTCAAGAGTCCCCTTATAATGGTAAAAAGTAACGCTTCAGATATTGCTGTGGTCTAACTGCAGTTTTTGCCTTTCAGACTTCATTGTGTGTATATGATTTTATATGGAAGTGAATCAAATAGACATATGTGGATAGCAACAGTTAGTAAAGCTGACTGGAAGAAAGAAAAATCTTTTATAATCTTCAGTGGATTTTGATGTGCATGGCAACAAGACATTTTAATATTAATGGGCACTTATAAGAGCAGTTGAGATCTGAGTGGGAATTCTTGATCTGTGGTGATAAAAGGATTGCAGCAGACTGCTGCCTCCATTCTTTGAAAATAAAAAGCTAGAATCATTATGTAAGATCATTGCAGGGAGAATCATCACTTATTAGCATGGAGAAAGTCTTATATAGACTAAAACACTTCACAAAGTAAGTAAACTATTTCTAGCTGTCTTGTTTTAGAATAGCTTTAAAACATGTCCCTGCTCACAGAGAGAGGAATATAGTCTGGAGTTCCTGCTGTCTACTTTGATCAATAACAAAAGAATAAGTTGTACACATCATTTGTATATATATGATATATGTATCAAGTTTACTTTTGGCTGCAGATCTATATAGAGCATTATTGTTTCTAGGTAAAGACCTATGGAAAGACTTGATGTATGAATCTAGAAATTACATCGCCCCAAATTTATTGCTGGTCTGGGTAGGACTGAGAGACTGTGAACAAAAGCAATTTTTTTACATGAAAAAACATCTTTAAAACAGTTTCCCTTTTTTTTTAAATCTTAAGTCCAAAGCATGATTTGAGAGTCACCAAGGTATTTTACTTCTAGTACAAGCCATTAATAGATGAACCTGTAGATGAGTTCCATCCTTGAGGATGGAATTTCATATAGGCATGATGGGGAGTCCAGAAGAAGTAGAAACACAAAAAAGCACCTGCGCTACTGCAGGAAATCCTATTATTGCAATAACTTCTGTCACCAGATGCTTTCTAGAAGTCCCAGAAAGCTGTAGGAAAAGAGTGATGACAGGTTACTTCATGGAGCTTTCCTCTAGCTGACAGGTTTATATCATCACTACCAGACATACACAGTTGATAGGTTCACATTTCCTAACTTAAAAAAAAAGGGAATTTATTGAGACAAGGCCATGGTAATGTTCAGGTGGAATGATGTTATGTTTCATAGGGTTACATGATTAACTGGGTTGTAAGGATATGTTGATTTAAAAGAAAATGGGGGCAGTCTTTTGGATTTTGCATTGGAAAAGCAGGTTTGTTGAAATAAATACATTTTTAAAATATAGATTTTTAAGTTTTGGAAGTGGAAATTAAATGCTTGTAGAATGATGGAGTTCAGTTTTAATGGTATTGCAAGAGCTACGAAGCCCTAAGAAAAGGTATGAACCTTGATTTTCACTTCTTAAAAGCAGTGTTTGTTTGGTATTTAGAAAAAGATGTCAAGTATTTTTATGATTATTTGATACACCGAGAAACTAATCAGGGGAATTAAAGGAAAAGGCTTTAATGTGCTGTATAAATGACCTGCTTTTTACCTTTCATTTGCCTATAACAAGTGCCTGGTACACAAATAGTTATTTGTCTCATAAACATCATGCATAGGGTACCACATTACTCTATGATATTGATATACAGATCCACTTCATAAAATGTCTAGTTTGCATCCTGAAAATACAGTTAATTTAAATTGGATTTATGTTTTTTTTTCTTTTCCAAAAAAGTTCTGCAATGTTAGAAGTGGTTTGCATAGTCAAAATGCAAAGGGCCAAAAGAGTATTCAGTATCTGAGTCTGAGCTTAGGGAATTTGTTTTTGACCATTTTTCAGATAATTTGAAGGAAATAGCTGATAAGTAATGTGAAGTAAAAATAGGGAGAAAGGTCCATTTTTATGGATGATATTACTGGCAAGTGTTGATGAAAAGTTAGTCAAATTCCAACTCGTTAATTTAATGAGAAGTTCATCTTGAAAATAGCAATGACTGGCATGGTATTATATATTAGAATAAGAATCTTTGTTGTAATACTCATATCAAGTAGGATGTAATGGAGAAAGCAAATTCTGAATATTAGGAGGAAAACCTATACAAAGAAGCCAAATTATTCTTAAGTAAAGAAAGTTGTACTTAGAAGGGGACTTAAGAACTGCTAAAAACCCAAAGAATATTAAAACTAATGTCAAACCATTGCATCCATGCAGGGATGGATATATATTAAAACTATTGATTTATATAATTGGAGGCACAAGATTTGGGAGGATACCTCAGCTGCATGTTGTTGTTCTATGTTCTGAGCAATGGAATAATACTGAAATTGGGCCTTGATCTCACACACACACACACACACACACACACATTATTATCTTTAAACATGTGCTAGGTAGTTAATGGGGTTTTGCTTGAATATGACAGTAATGTTTTAAAAAAAACCCTATTTTCTTTATTTACTGCTCTTCTCCCTTTAAAAATATTCATAGTAATAATAATAGCAGTCTTATGACTGAGTTACAAAAAATGATCAATAAAATAATAAAAAGAGACCAATAAAAGCATTTCCTAGCGTGGGAGTTCAAATTCAACAGCTTGTAATGTTTACAGAAATAAAATCTTGGCCTGTAAGTTTCAGTAAAGACTTTGTTACTGTTTGGAGGGATTAAAAAGGAACAGTAATAATCCAAAATAAGGCACATTTGGATGTTCATAGTAAACCACAGAAAGCTTTAAAATAAGAAAGTAACATTAATATATCTTGATTATAGAACTGTATGAATTCAAAATAATCCTACTTCAGAGAAGCACTGACAGAATGTTGTGTCAGAGCAGCAAATATGTGCGGAGCCTTGCCTAGGGTACAGTGGGCCCAAATACTTTTGCCTCTGAAACTTCTATTTGATTAAGATAAGGGAGCTATTCATTGACAGCCAGAAAAATCACAGTACCTACACTAAAAAGAGACAAATGATGCAATAGAATAATTGTTATGAAGCTGCTTGAAACTGAAAGGAACTTGAACTGTGGGTGTTTTCTTATGCAAACATACTGAACACTTACTGTAGCCTTAAAGATTTTTTGAAGACAAGAGGCTCGTCTGCAGTGTGGTTGATGGCTCAAGCAATACTTAGTGTGCTAGAAGTGTTTTATGTCTGTCTTGGTAAACCCCAAAGGTAAACATTTATGATTTCTTTTTCATCAAAGATCCCTTAAAATAGTGTTATGGGTAAACATTAAGGCAGTGTTTCTCAAAAGAGGGAACACACCCCTCGATGGGATAATCCACAAACTAGAAGGTGGTTTGGCAACCAGTAGTGAGATAATGAGCCTGGAGGGCAAATGAAGCAAAATCACAAAATAAAATTTTGAAAACTCATTAAAAACAAATAGGTTCTGCTGTATATGACCCCTGCATGCTTCTCAATTCACCTAATTATCAGCATAGAATTGGTCAAATGATTGTAATCTGATTAAAATGATTGGGGCGCTGCCTGGAGACTTCACTTTTCTTAAAATGACTTATTTTAATTTCAGCTGCAATGACATAATAGATTGTAATGAATATGGAAACTTACATTTATTCCTAGAAATCCTAAAGGCCAAGTAATTACTGTTTAGTATTTTCAAGGGGTAGAAGTTGAGCATTTAAATTTCATGATCCTATGGACTATTCACTCTTTCACCAAGGAAAATTGTGCAAATTATGTGATAAGCCAGAGTGGTCTTGTTTCCATGCAGTTTGGGACAAAGAGGAAAACCAAATGAGTCTGAAACTTACTATCTGGATAGGCTCATAAAAATCAGAATCTGTAGCTTTCTTAATACAAACTCATAGCCAGTCATTCACCAATAAAACCAGAAATTTATATTTATGGAGGTTTTACACATTTTTATCCTTATTAGTACTATCTGCAATCAGTCATGAATGCATATTTTGCAATAAGTAGAACTGACATGATGAGAAAGATTTACAAACATGGCTTTGTATTTTGAACTGAAATCTGTTTGATCAACCTGGACTTTTGCATCTGTTTTGTACCATTCAGAGGATGTCAAGAAATTAAAAAAGAACATGTCTCTGGAACATAGGTCAATTAATAAATATATTAGTTCAAATTTTACCAAAACGTTGTGGAAGTTTTGGCCTTTGAGTCAGGAAAGGTCATAAACACAGAACTTTGCAACTTCACTTTTGCTTGCAACACTCTAGTGCATGACATTGTGGGAAGCAGAGCTGCTTGGCTGGTCATTTTAGTAGAAATCCTGAAGCTTGATACCGGATAATATTGATGAAAAAATTTGGATTGCTATTCTTTTATTTCAGAGTTTTAGTGTGTCTAACTTGAATGCATGCATACATGCTCTTTTATTTTCTTGCTTTTTTTCTCTTGACACCTTTCTCTGTTGTTCTCTTGTTTCCCCTCAAGTCTTCCTCCTCTTCTAGCCAAAACAGGTAACAAACCAGTGGATTTTCTCCAGATTTGCAACTCTTCTAAAGGCACTCAAATGAATATTTCCACAAACTAATTTCTCAGTGCAGTACCAAATTCCCAGTCTGAGGAAGATGGGCTTTTAAGAAAAATAATTGGTAACCTTTAGGGCTTTCATTAAATAACTGTAGGTTTTTATCACAGAAAGGTCAGAAAGTTGCTCAATTTGTCTCTGCTATTACAAGTTCTATGAGTTTAATAAGCTGCACAGAAAACTATGAGGTTAATATTTTATGCCTTTTACACATGACCTTTTTAGACTTGCTTCAGCTATTGAACTTATAATTGGAGAAATCAGAGTTCTTCCATCAACTTGTCAGCCAAAGTGATTAAGGCATGTAGACATATCCTAAAAGTCGTGACTTCATAAAATGGCCTTTAAACATCCTTGCTCTTTTACCTCAGTTCCGCCATTCTGACAGTGTTATTCAATAAAGGTTGCCAGTTGTTTCTTTTGTGGACATTTTAATTGTATAATACATATTCCTCTAAAAATAGCTCCTCAGTATGAAGAATTTTGGGGAACAAGTGGATTTGAGGTGAACTAACAGACTCTCAAGTGAAAAGGAAAATAGGTGATATACAATATAGGAACTTGAAAAGTATGTTAGTTTAAATTATTCTGGATACATTATTGTAATAGGAAATAAACACTGAATTGGAACCATTTGCAAAAACAAATACTATGAGCATCAAATCTGAGTTTCATCTTCAAATCTGATAGTATGAGTTATTCTGATTTTTATTTCTTATTAAAGCTTTGATGTTGACCTCTTATCTCTTAATGGAAACATAAACATTTAAGATGAAAGGACTTTGACCCAAAATTTTGTTTGCAAACAAATGGCTTTTAACTTTTCTTTCCATTGCTAGCCTGCCTGACAGAAACCTCTGAAGTCCATTGCATCTGTTTAAGGGCAGTTGCAGTTTTGAGTTGTTAGTGCTGCAATTCTCCAGTTAAAGCGATGTTTGTATTCTTTTACTGTCTAAGTTGTACATCAAAAATTAATCTTCTCACTTGGTTTCCATGCTGTCCCCCAGAGGCATCATTTAGCAGGTAACTAAAATACCTATAGTACAGAATACTTCTGTTTTTTCTAGCTTAGTTCTGATTACATAAAACAACAGTAACAAAGAAGCTTTCTAAAATTGTTCTGTGTGCTTAAGAGGCATTTTGAAAATGTTAACAGCTTGCTGTTGTGTTTGTTTCCTAATGAGTTTTGTCTTTTGAGTGCGCTTTTTCAATTAAAAATATGGCTGAAATTCTTCAGATAACTTTTTCCAGTTTCAAAGAAAAGTTTCTTTTTATAGTTAAAGTATGCAAAAGTTGTAGCAATTTTCATCACTATATTGGATCAGGAAAACTTAGGAAGTTCTTCAGCCATTTAAATACAAAAATTCCCTTCAAGCTGTACATTGTAGTGATTGTAACAGTTCTTCTGTGTGGTAACAGCTCTTATAGTGTGGTAATTCCTAAAATTTGTGCAGCAGACACAGTAACCATCAAATCTATATTGGGAATATTAATTTCCTCTTTCATCCTCTCCTGCTATATATTAGCAGGAGTCAAGTAATCCAGCCTCAGGCTAACTTTGGGGTATTTCTTTAGAAGGGCTGGAAGACCTGTGGTTGGGGGTTCTGTATGTATTCAACACTAACCCTCAAGTCTTATTTATTGTTTGTGTCCAATTGTTCAGTGAAAGTCATCCATTATGGATCACACCCCACCCAGTGCTGAAGTATTTAAAAATGTGATATTACACATGGCAAAGGCCCAATAATGTCAAGAATGAAAAATGCCCCAGCATGCAGAGCCATTAGATCCCAGTGATACCCTGTGTGTCCTAGTAGCTACTTTGTGCCTTTGGACTTTTTTCAGATTTGTCGCCATCTCCTCCTGAAGTATCTGTCCTGATACATCCCAGGTTTGGGTTTTGCTGCAGTGGGATTTATTATGCTGCAATATGTCAGCATCAAAGATGACCATAATGGACCAGATCAGAAGTTTATCTAGGTCATTGTCTTGTGTCCAACAGTAGCTGTAAGGAAATCCCTAGGAGAGAATCAGACCAGGGGAAGCATATATGACACCCCTAAATTTTCTCCTTACACTCAGTAATTCCTAAGTATTTCCTGAGCCAGAGAGGTTTTCTGTGGAAGTATTAGCCCTGATGGGTTTCTGTTCCATGCTCTTGTCTTCTGAGATCTGTGTAAATTTTAGCCTCCAGTGTGTCCCCTAGCGAGCAACTACATAGATTGGAAAACAAAGAAAGAGAGGCGGTTCTTTGCAAAATAGTGTCCTAAGCACAGGAGCTTGCTACTGGTATGCTGAGATCTCATAATTTAGAATTTGAAATACAGATTAATTGTTTTACATTCACTTGCATTCAACTTCATTTATAATTGTATTGTCTAGTTACTCAGTTCATCATGAACTTCCTGCATTCCATGCCAGTCAGCCGCTACCCTAATGGACTTCATATCATAAGCAAACTCATATTTTTTCATACTTACTATTTTTTCCAATTATTTTATGAATGTGTTGAACAACGTAGATCCTATAACAAATCCTACCTGAACTGTGTAGGTTCTGTTCTGAGGACTAAGCATTTTTTCCTACCTGCTCTACTTAGTCTTTTGAGCAAGGATTTATCCCTGGCAGGTCTTCTGTCTTATGTCCTGGAACCTTAGTTTTCTTCAAAACCTTTGGGGAGGAATTTTGTTGAAAGTTTTGGAAATCCCAGTAAATTGAATCAATGTCACCCACTCCTTTGAAGAAATACAGTGAGAATGCACATTCAGACTTAAAAACATGTTGACTTTCTCATCATCTTAAATTACTCCCTGCTATTACTATAGAGTATTTAATTGTTTGTTAAATTTTTTGGTACAGAGTTACAGCTTTCTATTCTGTAGTTCCTGTATCTTTTCAGAATTTTCTTGTTTAAAATTGGAAATTATTACCAGTCTGTTGTGCCTGCTAAGGCAATTTTTAAACTAGAGATGATGCACACGACTAGGAACCTGGTGCTTCTCTTCGTTAGTGATAAGGCCAGAACAATCACAGTGCATTCTGGTGCTGGCTTGTGGTTGCTGAGGGCTATTTATTTTTTAACATTCAAAGATAACAGGAGCAAATCTCATGGCATTTTCATCTCACCAATGTCAAGTTTCTAAACATTTTAGCTGGCTTTCATCTAAATTTGTTTTGGAACATCTGAATATGAAAATATGTTCATATCCCAAGACTATGAGATGCAGAGCGTTTGAAGTTAGATGAAACTGTTCTCTTAAGACGTGGAGTTGCATGGAGGCTTAACAGAAATCAGAGAAAGATCATAGGAAGCCTCCACTGGGTAGTGAGTTTCATCTGAATTTTGTTGTGAGGTATATCCTGGAAGTTATTTTCCAGCTAAATACTTGGATTGAATAAAAGTGGAAAATATCACCATTATAGATTTTCCAGCATGAAATGAGTCTGAACTCATTAAATTTGATTTTAAAGCATTCTTTGAGGAGCTACTTTCCTAAGCCAATTTTTATTTATCCTCCTAACTAATATTTTAACCATATTCCAAGCCTTACAGTGTACTTTCTCACCAGGTCAGAGGTCATATTTTCTATTGAACATCATGGCCCATTACTTTGCAATGTACTTACATAAATCGTCTTGATTTATAACTGTTTTGCTCTTTGAAGTTTCTACCCAGCAGAATCTTTTAAAAAAGGGGATTGTTTACATTTGAGTTTTATTCAACCTGTGTGGTACTGGCAGCAGCATGAATGCACATTTTTGGCAGAACCTCTGCCTTCAATTTTTTCCTTGACTCAGTCTTTCCATTCTTATGCAGCTATGAGCTCAAGTGTTTTTCCCTTGTTTATTTAATTCCAGTGTTCTGTGCTTAAATTAAGTAGACCAGGTGTTGAATTCCGTAGGCAAAATTGTAGCAAATGATATGAAAGATGGAGATAATGTGTGATTTCTACTTAAACAGCAGTGGTATAATGAAGTATGCTTTGTAAAGCTCACTACACACCAACTTTTATGGTCACTTGCTCCCAAAACTGTGCAATTTTATATGTTTTTCCTATGAGGTCTTTCATTATTCAAAAAGAAATAAAATGGGTTCAGAACTTTCCTTCAGCTAGGTCAGATACCAGTTCCATAGTTCATCTCTTGATTTTTGTCCTCCAAGTGTGCTCTATGCTTGCCATGTTCAAGGCACAGAGATTCTTCCACGGAATTTTGGCATAACTATGTTTACGAGCTCTTGGAGTTCATAAACCAAAATATTGATGGTGTCAAAAGGGAGAGCATGTTCCTTTTCCTCTGAAGTGAAGAGTTATTTTTTTATGGAACTATATGTTCTCTGCATGTACTGTTCTAAATCTTTTAGAGAGAAGATGAATCTGCTTTGTTTATAGAGCTTAAAAATGTTTTGGGGTTATTTACTGCGCTCTGAAGTTCCATTAAGCATGTTTGTTTGTCAAAATTCCACTTCCTAAAGTTTACTCCAAACCCAGTTTTAAGTAGCTAGCTGTTACTAAATAAGGGCTAACCATGCATCTATGTCCAGTTGATGTAAGATTTTGTTGATTAATGTACTAGTACTTCTTACTGGCATGTCACTTTTTCAGATTTTACATAAATTTTGCAATAAATAGACATTTTGGAGAAGGTAACAGTTATCTGTTGGTGCAACCTCTTAGCTTTTTAACCTTCTACTAAAGCTTGTTTGCAGTTTGTTTAGGTTTTTTCCCTCATGATAGAGAAAAGTGCATTTTACTGCCTAGGATCATCCAGCAAATGTTAATTATGATCTTTTGAGAGCTTATTGAATAATTGGCCTAGTGAACTCAGATGATTTCCTCATTTTCCTTAATTCCTAATCTGACTGATCAAAGTTTTGCTACAAGGTACCCTGCCACTCTACTTTTTTCAGGCATGAATTGGAAAAAAACTCTTTTTATCCTAAAGAATATAATCTCTTTGCTGAAATAGTTTATCCCAAGAGTGAGAGTGGGGACAAAATTTAGTAGGGTAAGAAAACAGCCGCTGAAAGTTTTCATAGACAGGTTGTGTGTCAGTCACAGCAATAGCAAAGGGAGGATGGCAGTTCTGTCAGCTGCGCTGCTGCTTTTGTTGTTAACAGGGTTTGCATTTCTAGTGGAAGGGCCACTGTGGTTTCATATGCCAGCAACTCCTTGTAGCCGTGTCTGTAAGAGTTTGAGACAAGTATGTTTCTAAAAGAGATGGATTTCAACATCAGTGCTTAAAAAAAATGAGTGGCTAATAATGTTGCTTTTTCTTCATGCATCAAAAAATAGGAATTAAGTGACAGAAAAAATCATCATCCAACCCTTTCGCTCTACATGCAAGATTGTTCCTTTAAGCAAACATTGTTGTCTTTGCCTTCCTTCTGTATTGGTTTTAGTAACTTTATCAATCTTGCCTATGAGACTTGATAAAGCTCATCTGAAATGTGTTTGTCTTGTATACCCATCTATTTCAGCTATTCATTGCTTGGCAAACATTGTTATGTAATTAACTCTGTATATTTTTCATTTTCTAATTCTTTATGGTATGAATTAGGCCATTCTCTCCTTCTGTTTGAAAAGGGCATATTTTGTACTAATTGATATTACAGCATGTAGACAAACTGCTTGGAGACTCACTGGCTGCATGCCTAATTACCACCTCCATATTCTTGGATAAGGGGGACATGAGCAACGTCCTTTTGAACACAGAGATATATTGAAATGTTCAGGGTTATTACTGAAAAGCAACTACTCAAATCACAGTAACATACTTCTTGTTTTTGTAAGTCAGGATTTTTCTTCATGTTGCCTTTTGAAAATAATGTTCACTCTTGCCTCAAATCAAAGACCACCACAAACTAAAGTGCTACAATGGGGCAGAGCTAATATAACTTTTTATTTGCAGAAAAAGACAGTGGGAAACTTGTTTTAAAATAAAAAGTTTTTCTTAAAATCTGTGAAGCACTGGTGAAACTATCAAGGGTTGTCTTTGGCTTTTTTTTCCCCAAAGATTCTGTATCAATATTGCATTTTGCTAGAAGCAGTACAGCTGTGTTTAAGAGAGTACTTGCCAGTATAATTAAGGATGTGAAGGATCAGATTCACTTGGGATGAGAACATTGGTCAGAGGACCTTAGAGTGCTAATTTATAGCATAAGCTTGCACCAAGTTGTGCCAAAATGGGAATCATATTCAGTGTCCACCCTAAAACATTGCTAAATCATTTGAGGCAGCATCAACTTAGTATGAAATGGAACATTTGCACATGGCTCTTAACATTATTTCCACACTGAAGTGCAGCAACAAGTTTAATTTTAATCCTAGGGCAAGTGTTTTGCAGAAAAAGCCCTCTGTATCCTGATAATGTAGCAACTGTGTCTCCTTGCTGATGTTTTTCAGCCAAAGAATACAGACATTCAAGTGTTCAGGCAAAAGTGATGTTACTGCAGAGAAGCACTAGAAACTTTAATGGTTTTTTAACTGAATGAGAGTTTTTTAGATTAAATAAAAAAGTTTTTTCACTGGGGGTGGTAAAACACTGGCACAGGTTGCCCAGAACCCAGAATCATTCACAGTCAGGTTGGAGAGGGCTCTGAGCAATCTGATCTACTTGAAGACATCCTGACTCATTGCAGGGGGGTTGGATTAGTTGGCCTTTAGAGGTGCCTCCTACCCAAACCATGCTGTGATCCTATGATTGTGTACTTTGATGTTGGGTCAAGCTAGTACACTTCAATGGTACTAGTCCAATGGCTCTTTTTGTTCCTGTGATTTTATCATTCATAGCAGCATGATTATTATTTCTACAAGCTTTAGTAAGCACTGTAACTTGATATCCTTATAAATTGTGCTTACTCTAAATTCATGTTATCTGTAGGATTTGACTTTATTTGGTAATCAAGGTAAGTACAAGATGAATGTAAAATTTAAGAAAAGCTTTCCACTTAAAAATAGAATGCTTTTTTGGTAACACTAGGAAAAGCTTTCTTGGCTGTGCATAGAGGTGGTTCTCCAATTGAGAAAGAAATGTTCTTATTTGTATAGTTTTCTTAGTAGATGAAGGTGGATTTACTCTGTGCAGTATGTTTTGAGCTATATGATTTGTTCACTTACTTAAAAATACTTGTAGCCTGTTCTAACACTGTGTTTTGTGAAAAGTGAGCAGTATCTTGGCTCTATATGCATTAGGCATACTTTCTTATGTATCTGACGAACTCCTCCTTCTGTGCAGCCGCTATAGTGTCCTAGCTTCTGTCTGTTCACAGGGGTCCTTGACAGAGTTCCTGCTACTGGAGACTCTGTCCAGTCTGAGCAATGAGCCAAGGTGGGATTGGAAGCTACAGTAAATTAATTAAATATAATTTTAAATTCTTATTTCCCACTTTGCTGAAGAAGGTAAGCTGCATCCTGGTAGGGAGAGCCAACATAATATTAGGAACAATTTTTACTGTTTTCTCGTCAGACAATGCTTTCAGGCACATGATGTAATTTTGGGGGTTGTCTTGTGGTTTGGACTCAGTGAACCTTGTTGGACTCTTCCAAATGAGGATATTATATGATTTGATGATTAATCCAGATTTGGCCAAGTGATTCATCTCTGTAACCCTGCTCTCTTGTACATACCCTGTTGATGTGAGTGAAATTTGCAGACATTCCTCTGTATTCATCATGGATTATTGTCCAAGGGCTTCAGCTTTCTTTATGGCTGCCCTTTCCACAAAGACTTTGAACAGACCCCACAGAGACTTTGGAATTTTTTCCCCATTTTTTCCCCCAGGGAACACACTGAAGCTCATTGCTTCTATTTGGTGGTGATGTACAGCCCTCAGCTTGGGCACCTGGTGTCAAGAAGAGAGAATAAGGTGTAAAGAGACCCCCCCCCCCGCCCCCCCTTATTGCAGGGGGGAGAAAAAAGGCAAGACAGGAGGGAACATTGCAGGAGAGAGAAATAAAAAAGACTGGGAGCAGGGCAGCAGCAATTATGGCTTTTTATGGCATGGGTGGAGTAGACAGTGGAGTCCATGATCAATTTACCAGTCTTGGTAGCTTGCCACGCTTGTTAGTGCTGTTCCCAATGGGTCTTGTGGAGTGAAAAGTAAATAATCATATGCTATTAAAATGTGTTATGCAAAAATATCCTGAAATAGTCTGCACAGAAACTCCTTAATTATTTGAGTTCTGACACTTGTGTTAATCTTTGTATTTTAAAATTGTAAACTGATACAGTAAACAGTTTATTTCCTCTCTGTTTTCTCAAAAAGGCATCTAATGTAAAATTAATTATAAGCTGGCTCAATTGAGTGTAGACCATGGTCCACAACTCTTCCATTGAGAACAGGAAAAGCATTGCAATAACCACATCATCTCTGAACGAGGAAAGGCTCTTCCACTCCTACTGACAGAATTTGGAAACTCTATCAATATGTACTTCATAAATATAGATGAAAATACCACTCACATTTTTAATCTTTTTAGAAGATCTAAAGCATTTAAATTTAAATTTGCAGTTCAGATGATGTATCCCCACTTGGCAACTGTAAAATAGGTCTTCTTTTTAATATTCACTCCAGGGATATAGTGAGCAAAATAAGATTAAAGATATGATATTAAAATAAGATAAGAGGTTTCTGAGGGTTGTGCTTTGTAGGCATGTTTGGAAAATCTGCTGAGACAATATTTTACTACATATGAAAGATATCTTGAAGATGTGATTTAGGACAATGAGCATACATTTTACATAAACATGTTTTATCCAGTAAAGACCAAGTATTGTCTTGAATCAATGAGTTTGTTATCATGGCAATAATATAGATCATAGTAAAAAGATAATACAGGAGGAGAAAGCCAGAAGGATTAATCACTGCAGTCCAGAGGTGAGTTATTTTATGTACCAATGAGTAATTATTTTATATACCAATGGAGTTTTATAATGCAGACTGGATTCTTAACTCAGTATAAAAAAGTGTTGATTTGCAATCCCTGCAGCATAAATAGTACATTTCTTCATCAGTCAGCAATACTTTTATTACTGTAATTAGAGGCTGTATGATTTTAGGCATCTTTATCCAGATGATGATTATATATTTGTTACTCAAGTTTCTAACGTTTATTTTAAACCAAGACATTCCTAAACATGCTCATCCATGCAGGAACACTCAAGGCCTACCAGGAGTTACAAATGCACCCTACACTGAAACATGGCATGCTATTGTATTGATGAACAGTGTCTGTTCATCATGGCATAGAGAAGGCTAAAGTGCTAAAGTGGGAGCAACTATAAAACCGTTCTTTTTTGCTTGATCAGTCAGATATAAATGAAAGTACCAGTGATGCAGATCATGTTCTTGCTATTCCATCTTTCTCACGTGGTAGAGATTATCAGCGTCTTTCGGTAGAGAAGGAACTTGGATGCAATGTTTTTAGTGTAAGCTAAGAGGAAGAGTGAGCTGTAGTAAAAATTCAAGTAGCAGAAAGGAGTTGTAAAAGTCAGAAAATAGGGTTCTCTGCAAAATTCCTGTGAAACTGGCCTACCACGATCCTTAATTTCTATGCTTTTCTCCACCCTGGAATTGACATCAGTATCAAGTTAGCAAATACTTAGTGGCTTCAGCTGAAGCATTGTAGCTCAACTGGCCTTGTTGAAAACACCATGTGATGATGAATAGCAGTTTTTGAAAATGAAGTGCAGTTAATTCGTAAATCTCCACACAGACACCCTCTTCCAGACGTATAGTAGCCCCAGGCCAGTATCTGCGGAGGAGTGGAATGCGTACGGATTCACAGCTTTACTTCACAAGTTCTTGTGTGACTCCACATTTTCCTCCCCACAGCATTTTATGTCTTTTAAGTCTATTGTGTCTCAGAGTTTTTGAACTGTTCATGCTATTAGTTTTTTCTTTCCACACCCTGTGATAGGTGACTAGCCTTCTGCGTAGATCTTCATACATACTATTGCAATTATTAATGCTTTCATTGTAAGTGAACATTATTTATGAGATACTTGTGGAGTGATTTATCTCTTTTCAAGTATGAACAAGCTATCAGGTTTAGAAATAAGCACATTTATATTCATTTCTCTGCATCTGTGATTGATGACACGACCACGGATGCTATGCTCTGTGTGGAGGAACACATTCTAGGGAATGCTGTGTCTAGCCAGATCTGGAGATACAGATCTTAGTCTCTCTGTCACCCTTTGTAAGAAGATCTGGGAGGAATGAACATACAGGATCAGATTTGAGAGAAAGAAAAAGTGGTGAGGAATTCTCCATCATAAGCTTGGAATAGACAAAAGATCCTACCTCACTCTGAGCTTTAAGGCTGAATAATGGGGATTTGGTTTCTGTTTTGTTTTGTTTTGCCTGTTTTTTTACCTTGTAAGATTTTGATTTATTCCATTGCTTTGATATTCCACAATTATGGTGTTTAAGAAAAACATTTATTTTAAAATAAGTGGTATGCAAATTAATTATGCAGTATTTCAGAATTTATTTTGATAGCTCATTCTAGTATTTATATATGTTTATAAACAATGTGAGGTTTGGTTAATTATATCCAAGGAAGCTGAATTTAAAGTAGGCTGGGTAGAAACCTGGAACCTGGGAGTTCTAGGAGAATGGAATGTTTGTCTGCATGTCTGGTTGTGAGAAGCAGGATTTTGTTAGTGTTATGGTCCATGTTGACACAGTAATGGTACTTCAGTTTTTCAATTTCATGTGGATAGCTCAGGAGCAAGAGTTTGGACAGGGAAGTTGTGGAGATTTCCTCATTTTATGCTTCTATTTACAAAAATGGAATTCATAACAGCTACTCAATTATGAAAATAATTGTGCCAGACGACTCATCATATTTCCCTGCATATGCATGTTAAAAAGCTTTCCTTAATGACTGATGAAGATGTTCAGTAGAGACCCAATTATTGTCTGAGATGCTGAGGGAAAAATAATTTCAGTGTCAATCAACTGAGTTCTGCAGCGATGCTGGTATATCCTATTGAAAAAAAAACCAAAACCCCACTGTAATTGAAGACTGGTTGATAATGCTATAAAAATTAACATTAGCGAAGTAGAACTTTCACTTTGAAAGACAATGCAAAGTTTATTATTAGTGATGATGGCATTTTAAAGTAAGATTATAAAAGTGACATAAAGCAATGGTAGGGCCCTTTATTCCTTTGGAATTGAAAAATTTAACCCCCAAAATAAATACACAGATTTGCTAAGACTTGCAAGAATAAGAAACTTCTCCCATAAGACTTGTAGGTATTTTCTGGACATTTTAACTGTAACATTCTGGTTTTATACTGTGATTCACCAGAACAGGCTTTGGAGAAGCCTTTTAGTTATGCATTGCTGCTTTAGTTTGTCAGATTAGAAATGTTTTCAGACTGTGTCAGTACTTGAGCAATATAGAAGGAAGAGCCCCAGGTGGATCTCCCCAAAGTAACCCTCTGGTATTAGTGTTGTAGTATCTTAGCATAGCTGACTAGTATTAAGTATGTTTATAGTATTATGCCTCATTTTTTTGTTTGTTTTTTGTTAAGTTGCAACACTAGTATAACAAAGGGAGCCTCTGTGGAATCATACTAGATTGTATTGCTCCATGGGGAATATACTACTGAAATATTCTGCTCACACTATAGACTAATAAAACCTCACGGTCTTTGCTGATGACATCACTGTCAGTGGTCACTGTCCCTCCAGTACCAGTTCCACTGGAGTTTTCATGAGTAATGTGAACATCTCTAGGTTCAAGACTTGATCACATCATACTGCTTCATGTGAGGAAAGATGTTCTCCATATAGAGTTATGTATACACTTCCAAAAAATACGGTTTGAAAAACGGCCCCAGCAGTCTTGATTATATCTTTGCCTACTGTAACTGAAAAAATTATAGGCACATGAAATTTATTATAAGCATGGTGAAATCACAATGCCAGCTCATAGCAGAAGGCTTTGACTGTAAGCCTCTGTATCTTGAAGTTCTGTATATGCTGTATGCTTTATCCATGTCCCAGGGTGATGCAGTCTCATCCAGAGATTCTGATGCCTCCAGCTGGTACCAGACTAGAGTCAAAGAGCAGTGGTGCTAAAGACTCCTAGAAAACGTTCTCTCCTCAGACTCAAGTGGCTCCATGAATTCTGTTAATCTGGGGTATTGTCACGGAGTATCTACTACATATGGAAGAGTAGGAGAGGGAGGGAACTTCTGATGGCTTTATGGTGGCAGTGTAACAAAAGACAGTGTAGGAATCCATAAAGTTAGAGGGTTTCAGGTTTGTGGGAAAACAGACAGGCCTCAGTGCAGCAGAGTTATGGATATTGCTGATGCATCTTGTTAAGCTGTAGTGAAGACGTGAGGAATAGAACAATAGAGCTATGTATTAGCGATTCGGAATAACTTTCTAAGTTGCAAAAAGTTTCTATAGCAAGGTTAAAATTATGAATAGGGTTTTATGCTTTGTTTTCTTATAAATGAACAAGCAAGTATTGTTTTAACCCCAGCTATGTGTGCTTATGTTGATTAGATAGAATCACTGTCAATATGCTTTCTCTCTGTGTAATTGGCTAAGATGAGTATTTGGTGACTTGTAACAAGTGAGTTTCTTTGGCTTGCTGCCTGGATGCGAACTGTCAGAATCTTTGCATAGACAAAACTATGTATTATAAAGATTCTGGAAAATAAACGGTTCCGACGCATCCATCAGTAGTCCCGTCCCGTTCGTGTCTGTATATAAACTGCCGGCGCAGACAGGAAGACTCAAAGCAGAAACAAAGATGAACAGAAAGGGCTGACTCCATATATGAGGCTTATAAAGGAGATTCATGTCATTGCTTCTGCCACCTGGTGTTACCATGTCTGACAGACAAAAGGATGATGAAGTGCTTCACCAAGTATCCCCTTGATATATCTGCTCCTTAGAAACCAAAGATTTGTTAGATAACTATCATTGGAATTGCTGGAGTGAAAACACATGATCTGGGCCTCAGATTTGAACTAGACTGAAGTAAAAGTCTGCAAAATGTGTATTGCTTAATTACAAGGTCCTCAGCAACATCATTGCATTGGTCAGCTCTTACTGTCTGCTCTACCTCGTGAAGACAGCTGAATTTAGGAAACTCCAGAAGATACTCTTTTCCTGGGTTCCTTGGGTTAAAATATTGACCTGGGCTTCAGTTTCCTGTCCCTCCTGCACTGGAAAGTAGCAGCAACTCTCCTCTCCATACAACAGCTGCTTACCTTTCTGTCTTGCCAGACAATCATCCCTTCTCTTTCATCTTTTTGGTACAGGAAATTCTCTTCTCCTCTGACCTGCAGCAGCATCCTTTTTATAATCAAATAGTCCCTGTCCTTTACTCTCTTCAGCAACAGAATTACCTGTTACTTTTATTATTTACTCTAAATTATTTTCATTTCCCCTATTTTCCCACCTCTGTCCAGAAGTTTCCACTCAGCTCCTATGTTTTCGGCTACTGCTATGGAGCAGAAGTGGTCTGGAATGGGTGTTTGGCTCAAGTCAAACCCAAAAAGTCTGGATATAAAAGCCAGTATATTGGCAGTGCTTGGGAGGAGACCTCTTCGAGCCCAGTGAGACACCCATCTGATTGACCTTCTACCCTCCGTGCCCCTCACACAAGTTGTCTGTCTGCCTCAAGAGCATCTGGTGCTTAAACAGATGTTCTGTGACTCTTCCAGGGGATCCTGTGCCAGATGGCAGGATCCACAAAATGGATCCCTGTCACTCTCACTCACTGTTATTGGACTCAAGCATAAATACATTCTAAATGAAAACAGCGTTAAACACTTTAGCTAAAAGGTACACAATCCAATTTATTCTTTTACTAATTGGATGAACTCTTTGAATCAAGATTTTTATAATGTAAGGAAAACTACCAACTCTTATTTTATTGGTTTTTATTGCCTCAGGCAAATATATTATTTTGATATTTAAATAATTGGCATGAGAAAGTTGACAGTTACTAGAAAAGTTATAACTGTGAATCATCAATTCAGACAATAGCTTTTTTTTTTAAGCAGGGGTGGGTGATTTAAAAGACTTCCAGATGTTATTTTGTTCATGTCCCTCATCAGATGAGAATATTCTGAGCAGGCTGCCCCAAGCAGGTAGTATTTCTCAAATACTGATAATCAGAAATTCTTCCTGACATATCCCAAAGTTCACTAAACACTCTCCACTGGTATGTGTGGTAATCTGAATCATTCTGCAAGAGCAGCATGATCCTAAGTGGTGGTTCCTTTTAAGTGCTGTTCATGTGCTTTTACAGTGAGATGAGCAGACTACACAGACCTGAGTTGCCTCGTGGATATTCAGATTGTGCTTGGTTATGAGGAAGACAGTGCAGATAGTGAAGGTACTGTGTGCCTAAAATCGAGTGCAAAGCAAACTGTGATGGGAAATTCTTCATGAAGTTCAGTTCATAATTGATAAAAAAATTATGTATGTAAGGATCTTGTCTTGGTAGGAACAGTCTTCATCATCTGCTTTATTCATGGCAATTTATTTTGATAGACTGAAGATGAAAAAAGTGTGAAAACAATAAGCATTGTTATTGCTCAGTAGTATTAAAATGTGAAGTGGTGGGAATGCAGTTACCAAAAAAGCATTTTGTCACAGTGTGCAGGGACATTTAAAGCCAGCTGGTATTAACATAGCAGCTTTGTACCGTTTTACAAAGTCTGCTTGTCAGCTCTAATGCTCAGAGTTCAGAATGTGTGTTTCTCTTAAGTGTAAACACCTGTCTACAAAGGTATACAAGGCAGCTGGTGACTTGCAGGTTTGATGAACAATTGTAGGGCATGTCTTGTGAATAGTCACAGAATCATTCAGGTTGTTAAAAGACCTCCAAGATCATTGAATCCAGTCTGTGATCCAACACCACCTTGTCAATTAGATCATGGGACTAGGTGCCCCAACCAGCAGTTTCTTGAAGACTTTCAGGGATTTGACTCCATCACCTCCCTGGGCAACCTTTTCCAATGCCTGACAGCCCTTCCTGTGAAGAAATTCTTCCTGATGTCCAGCCTGAACCTCCCTCAGGACAGCATTTCCTCTTATCCTGTCACTGGTTGGCTGAGAGAAGAGGCTGACCTCCACCTGGCTACAACCTCCTTTCAGGCAGCTGTCGAGAGTGATAAGGCCCCTCCTGAGCCTCCTTTTCTCCAGGCTGAGCATCCCCAGCTGCCTCAGCTGCTCCTCATAGGACTTGTGCTCCAGATCCTTCACCAGCTCTATTCTCTGGACACATTTCAGCACTTCAACATCTTTCTTGTAGTGAGGGGCCCTGAACCTCACCACTGGCCTCACCAGTGCCTCACCAGTACAGGTGGATGGATGCTGTCCTGGCCCTGCTGGCCACACTCTTCCTGACACAGGCCAACATCAATAATAACCTTGTAACAAGCAGATAATGTGTTCTGTCAGGTGTTTGTTAAACACCTTCTACATAAATGCCATTTAAACTTTGTTGCTGTTGATTGAAAGTTTTGCTGAAACACACGCTCCAGCTTAAGCAAGCAGGACTGTGTTTGATATGACATATAAGAGTAAACACCTCTATGCAAAATAACATTCTAGATGTTGTAAGAGAAGTAGGTAATTCCAAGAGGTGTGTTAAGAGAGCAGTGAGAATATACATGTGCAGTGATTTCACTGGTGCACTGAGATGTGTTGTATAGCTGAGAACAGCACTGCTTAGAAAGTATGATAATAAAGTACATTGGGCTTTTGTTTTGGTGTTTTGCCCCCAGTTTTGCTTCATATGCTGATAAATGTTGACAGTTATGCCTACAGGTTGATGCCTGTTACAGCACTGTCAGGAATGTTTTTGAGGTTGGAAGGGATGTCTTGAGATCTGAGCAAGAATTTTAAACCGAGGAGTAGGAAAGAAATGCATAGACAGTGGAAGCAAGGACAAGTAACCTTGGCAGTGTAGAGGAATGCAGTTTGGATATGTAAGGATGGGATCAGGAAAGCTAAGGCACAGATTGAACTATACTTGACAAGGGATGTGAAAAATACTTCCTGAGAAATGATTCAAACTTGGAAGTATGGGGAAACACAGTATGGCGTAGCAAGAGTCAAGTTTCTTTCCTCCAGCGTGTTTGCTTCCAAAGTTGCCCGAAGTCAATTTGACTTCGGGCAACTTTGGAAGTGCACTGTTGAATACTGATTGGCAGCAGGGGTTGAGCAGAATGAACTAGAAAATATTTTTTCATTAACAGTTGTCTTTGCTTAACTGAGTGGGTGTGATAGGTATGGCTTGGGAATAGACTCAATAAACTCATGCAGGTGCAGATAATGCAGGGGGCATTTTTAGAGCTCCTTTGGTCATTTGTTAAAATGAACTTTTAGGTGAACTGGCAGTATCTGTGAGTTACATACAGTATGTGTCATCTATCCATTGTTTCACTGTATACCTTCCATGAATTAAGCAACAGTATCTGGCAGGCATATTCCATTTTTCCTATATGCTCTGTCAATTGTTTAATAAATCTCGGCATTTAGCAAATGCAAATGAGATTAATATTAGGTTGACCCTCACTGAAGCTTGTGGAACTTCTCAACTCAGTTATGCTCAGTTAGGTGTTAGGATTCTTAAATGTTCATGTTTATGTGGTTTACCTTACCTTGGGGGATAGGTGTAGTAAATACTGCAAATGGAGACTTCTAATGTGCAGAGCTACTCTTTTTACTGACCACAAGGAAGAATGGAAACTTCTTCCATTTGAATTTGTTTTGTCTCCATCCTGATATTGGGATATTTCAAATTCTGCTGAATTCTTAGTAGATATAAATATCTAGACCAGTGTTTTCAGTTCCAAAATCTTCTATGTACAGTTTACAAAAGTTATAAAAATAACACAACACAATATAATTGTAAAAATAAATTCTTTTAAGAATTCTAATTTTTTAATTTAAACTAAATCACCATGTATTTGAACTTAATGCTTTGCATTGTAGAACCTTCTTTGCTACACTAAGCTATGGAATCAAGATGCCTGGAGTCTGAATTTTGTTATGTTCACATTATATACAAAGATTCTGAGCAAATTAATTAAATTGAAGACAGACAATCACAGGTCTTTAAGAATATATCTATTACTTAACATGTAGAACTTTTGCACAGACACTCAGTAAATGGGAAATTGGAAATAAACTTGAAAGAGAAAGGCAGGCAGAAAATACAAGGCTGTTTAAATGAGCAGCTATAGCAACTGCTTTGAAGTACAATTTGAACAAACTCCAACCTCCTCTTAGGTATCATTTGTAGGAATTTAATTCTATCAAGTTCTATTGTAATTTTCAGTTCATGACTGACAGCTAATGCAGGTGCAGAATTACATATATTACATATGTGTTTCTATTATGAAACAATACTTTTTACAATATATAGCCTTTATTTTCAGTGACTATTCAAGTAATAATTTCATAAAGTTGTCACAACAGGCAAAGTGAAGCATTTATGAAAAATAAGAATCTGTGGTATTTAGTTTGGTGTTTTGCTGCTTATATATAACGGGATATGTTTGCCTTTAAAATAGATCTTTTAAAAATGCCTGTCTTCCACACAAGAATTTTTCTCTGCTAGATGAGATTTTCTAACAAATACGAAGTTCTCTATGGAATGTTAAAAGGAGAAAATAATTTCTTTTCATATTATGGATTATTTGATTATTACATCCAACTATGATATCTAACTAAATGGTAGGTGTTAGGCTCCTGATCTGAATCACTGTGTAGGAAAGGAGAGGTTCATTTATATCTTTGAAGGGGCGTGAGGGGAAGAAGCTTTCTGATTTAGCCATCCACTTTACTGTAGGTAATGTTAGAGTCGAGTAAGTCAGACAAGTTAATATAGAGAGTTTTATGGATTTTAGGTTATGTGATTCTGTGTTTTAGCCATTTGGCTCTTCCAAAAGCAGAGTATATCAGGAGCACAGTGTCAAACACATCAACTACTTGACTTGCAGGTATTGTTGGATTTTGAAAGTTATACTTCTGAACTCACACACCCTTTTTATGTCCAAGATCTATTGAAAATCATGAAGTTTTTCTGTGAATCTGTGTTTAATTCTGATATATTTTTGGATTCTCTCATCTGACGAAGCAGTGAATTTTACTAGCTATGTTAAAAGCTGTTCTCCCATTGCCTAGTTTCATAATTCTGACTTTGTTGTGGATTGTGTCAATCTGGGTTGTCCAAATTTAAAGTAAGTTTTTGTAGCTACATCCCTTTTTCATCCCTATAAGAGCTCAGAATTGTTAATGTTGTACAGAAGGACATTTTAAAAACACTCTGATCCATATACAAGCCAGATTTCTCACCTTTTTTACATTGCCTTTGGAATCTGATTCCTGCTTTTATTTATGTAATGGAATTCTATAGTTTGCTCATTTAGGCTTCACAGTAGTGTTCCACCTTCTGGTTTTCATTCTTTACTTTTCATGTAATGTCTGAAGCCACAGCTGAAAAGCAGAATTTGCCAAAGAGTGAAAGCAATAGACAGGTAGCAGAAGTGGTGAACAAAATGTACTTTGGGTGAACACATTGTTCATGCTGATTTCTACTTCTGATGGCTGGCATCTGAAGATGTAATTGAAATTTTTTATAGTAGAAACAAAGGTATGCATTTTACATGTTTTATGAAGAATGATTTAAACTGAATTTGAGGTACAGTTAATTGTCAATAATGCTTTGTCTAAAAGCCAATAAGATTTAGAATCCCAGATTAAGTACACTGTGGATATATTTGTGACAAACTAGCAATTCATATCAGCCATTTTCACACCTTTCCAAGAAAGGTGCTGTTGTTGGGATGCCATAAGAACCTTGCAGTGCACTGGCCAGAAGCCATCCTCAGTTATTGCAGCTGAAGTATATGGTGTTTGTTATTGCCAACATCCTCTGCTGGGCCGTGGTTTCATCCAGTGATTAAATGAAACCAAGTCTTGGTGATCTGTTGATGTGGAATCTTGGATGTGTCTCTCTACATGAGGTGGGACTGGCAATCTGGGCAGTAGCTAGCTAATCTATTCTAGTGATTTGTGATGCTTTTTATGTTTTTGCAGTTCTTTCGAGAAAAGGAACTGATTTCAAAATAAACTTTTCGAGATTCCACAAGTTACAAACCTTAAGTGCAGTTGCAAGTGACACAGCAGTCTGAATTACCTGACTTAAATACAAGGATTCAAGGACTGTCTTTTTTAATGAATGCATGCAATCAAGCTTCCTGAATTTTGACTGTTTGGTCACAAATGAGTGCTATTCTGTGTATCTGAACTTTAAAAAACTATTATTTTCAGATTCTAAGTTACCAAATCAGATCATATTAGTGCATGAACTGTAAACAGTGGGTGCGGGCAGAATCTCACAATACTTCTGCTTTGTAATGCTGCTTATCAGACTTTTCTAGTTCTTTTCACCTGAACTGTATTTCTCTTTGCCTAGCACTTTAAGAAATTGAAAAGTAACTGATAGCATTTGCTTTTTTAAATAGCTTCAGTCTTCTTGATAAAACTAATGTCCTGGAGCTGGTGTGCAATGACATCATTCACAAATCAGTCTATTTCTTGTTTTCTTATTTTGATGTTTATTTTCCATTTTATATCAGTAATATAATCCAGGCATTTCAGTCCAAAACAGTACTTCTTGGGTGGTAAAACTCAATAGGTATTTAGTTCCATGCCTTATAAATCTACTAGAGGCAAATTATAATTGTCTTGAAATACAATGCTTGTCATAACTTATTACATTTTATGTATTATCTATTGTGTAAATACAGTATTGGTTCCTTTAAGCACATACCAGAGTCAAAGCAGAATATAACATCACAGCAGCCAACACAAGGACACAGAGAATTGTCTGGGGTCCATGGCAGCTTTCTCAGAACATTATCAATTAAGCACAATAAAGGATTGCTTCTACTTACTGATTTGGCTTTAGAGCTCCTGATATTTACTGACTGCAGAATATGAATTTGATTGCCACATATTTAAATATAAGAAAAGAAAATGTTTCACTGAAAGAGTGGTCAGGCATTGGAATAAGTTGCCCAGGGAGATGGTGGAGTCACACTCTCTGGAAGTGTTCAAGAGGTGTCTGGATGAGGCACTTGAGGATGTGGCTTAAGGATGATTCTGCTGGTGCTGGGCTGATGGTTGGGCTTGCTGGGCTTGAAGGTCTCTTCCAACCTTGATGATTCTGTGATTTATTTACTTAATATGATGGTAGTTGCAGAAACAAGGATTCATATGCAATGCTTTTAAAATTGATTACTTCCCTAAATGCATCCTAATGAGATGAATCTAGAAATGCTTTGGGAAAGATGATTTTTGGCATATTTACAGTTTATAAATAGCTCCAAATTTTAAAATATGTTCTTTCTGATATTTAGGTTGATGTTTAGAGACTTCTGATTAATAATTTTAAATGTCAATGCAAAATTATAATGGCCCTAACTGATATTTATTGCCATTTTGTACAACACCATTTTTTATTTTTAAGTTTGTTTGAACAAATTAATTCTAGTGTACATTCATAAAGCTTTGAGATTGGTCATGAAGAAATACACAAAACTCGCATTCAAAAGGCACACTTCAAATTTTTATCCTGGTATTAGAAATTTATAAAAGTATATTGAGAAAAATTAAAAGGAAGAATAAGTCAGATAATTTACTCTCAATAAGAATAATACTCTTGGCATATATATGAATTGCAACTATAAAAGATTTCAGGAGTGAGTTTGGACTTAATTATTCTCTCTATAAAAGTGAGACCTGTGTCTTGAAAGTTTAGATTATGGAACTCACTGCTTATATTGTCCAGGATATTGGTAAGAGAGCAAATATTTGAAAAAAAAAATCAGGGGGGTGGAAGACAGGAAGTTTTTTTCTAATACATTTCTATAATATTGTCTAGTTTATAGACTGTAAAAATGTGTGCTGCACCATCGCTGTTATAAGAAGAGTAAATCACTGAGGCATGGACACAAGAATAATTTTAGGTGAAGATTAGCCTAACCAGTTCAGGAAATCCTTTCTGCTAGTGTCTGATCCGGTTATAGGAAAGAGTATACAGAAACCAGTGGGAAATAATCAAAATGCAGTAACTTAGAAAGGATTTTTAAGTCCCATCTTTGGACTGGAACAAGTCCACAAACAACCTCAAGCAAAAGAAGCCTGTGTTTTCCTAATGGACCTTGAAAGGAATATGTTGCTGTTAGATTTGACTGGGAGAATGGAATCTCATTTTGAGCATATAAAAGGGTTTTAAGCAGCAAAAGTTAAAGTTCTTCCCAGGTAAGCTTCAAGGAAGTAATGGAAAGAGAATCTCAGCAGTCATTGTGAAGGGGACATTGTGACTGAGGACAAGCTGGAGTGTCAAGAGAAGAGGCTGTGTCACGTCTGTACTGCTGCAGACATAATTCTGCTGACTGAATAGGCAGCAGATTTATGGAAGCAGAACACTCAGGGTAAAAGCTGAGGCCAAGAGCAGGCACAAGGGAATACAGTTTGTTGAAGACAAAAGAGATATTGAATCAAGAGAGAATTTAGTGGAAATGGAGTCAGAGATTACTTCTTTTGTTCGGAGGAAACTTTTAAAGCATGTCCAGGAAAAGCCAAACCACACATTTATCTAATCAATACAGGCTGAGGAGATGAACAATGTGAAATCAGTGCCCATGTAAAAGGATACATGCACTTCTAAATGCAGCTGTGAATTTGGAAGCAAATACTGAAGCTGGAAGGAGAAAAAATAAAAGGGAGTCAAAGAGAAAAAGTTATGCTTTCTAGTTGGAACTAACACCTAAATTATTTGAACAGCAGAACTGGTTTTTAATTCTGGATAAGGCTTAAACAGAGCTACGTTCCTTTCCTTTTTTACCAAACAAATCTATGACATAATAACTCTGCAGGCTGTCATAACTGAGCTCACATGGTGAGTGCTGGGATTTATGTCTGTGCCATCCAGTGTTCCCACTTGACTAGCTGACCTTTTCATGAGTATTATTTCCTTGGTAACTGTGATACCAAGACCAGAACTCCACAAAATTAAGCCACTACATTTCCCTTAAACCTAAATGATGTTAGTGTTATACAGTTTCTATTAAAAAAAGTATTGACTTTTTAAAATGAGTTTAAAATTCCTCAGCAGTATTACATCCAGCATCTGTAATGGTTAGATGCTATCAAGATTTTTGCTATGGGAGTGGAGGCTACTTAGTGTTCTGTTTGCTTTCATTTTTGACTGTTATATTCAGAGAATAAGCCAAAAAAATTTTTAAACCCTCTAAATTATTCTTCAGTTTGTTTTAAATATTGTTCAAAATTAGCATATTTTAAATTACTTTAGACATTTTGCGAGTGAATTATTCAAGTCTCATGATAATCATGGTTCTTGCATCACTTCTAAATACTGGCAACAGTAATTTAGATGAATATTCAATTTTTATAGGGAAAGGTAAAAATCAAAAGCATTTCACGTGCAGACAGTCTACAAGAGTCTACAATATCACCTCTTCTACCTTACTATTTTGGAAAAATGGCAGTCCACTTTCTTATGAAAAATACTAATGCCATCCATCACTGTGAAAATAACATTGGTCACTTGTTCAACCCATGGATTTCAATTAGCTTTGGATGGCCCACATTTTAAAGTGATGACTGAGTGACATGATAAACTTACAAGTCATGTTTAATCATGCCCTTGGAAACTTCTATAGATAGAAGAAGGTACTAGTATAGAAGGTACTAGGGAGAGCCAAACTTGCCTATGCAGCCAGTCACAGACATATTTTAAGTTGCAAGTAGGCACAAAACAGTTTTAGAATTTTTAAAAGGAAACTTTGGTAACAGTTTAATTGTAAGTGTTAAAGGTCTCTTAGTCTCTTCTGTTATGCAACTCAAGATACAACATACCTGAAGAATAAAATTAACACTGAATGATAGTCCCATAAAAACATATGTGTTCATAGCTAATAAAATATTTAATATGCCTTAGTTTTAATAAAATATCTTAATTATAGGGTAAAATTAATCCATCGGCTAAAACAGGACTCATTCCTTTTTTATTCCTTTTTTATTCTATTTCTTTCTGTTTCTTTTTAAAGCTTTAAAATAGCGTCTCTTTTAAAAGCACAAATTTTTTTTTGTTATTTTACAAGTTTTACCACTTGGATATATTTTCATTTTGAGTGCTTTTGTTTGTATATAGACAGGCTATTGTGTTACATGATTTGGGCTGATACTTGTTGGCAGAAAGAGAGAGAAGTCTGTCTTGGCAAACTGATTTTTATGTAAAAGAACATCTGTGAGCTCTATCTTTGTGGTGTAGCTGGACCACATAGCCTAAGAGAAAACTAGAATCTAAAAGCAAGCACATCTGTCCCCTTACAGCTATAAGGATTATACATTGTGAGTTGAAGGATAAGGATTTACTGGTGAGCCCTGAGGAATGCTACTAACTGCTTTATCTGTTTGCCATGGTTTTGCTGCAAGGCAAATTATGTGCCCTTTTCTGCCTGCCTATCACTGGGCTTCACTCAAGGGGTTTTTATGGAGACTGGCTATTTACTCTCCAGCTATGCCATGGTTTAATCTGTAGCTAGTGGCAGGATAGAGTCCTCCATTTGGTTTAACAGTGGAGGGATGGTCTGATGGGAGTGAGACTCAAGAGTAGCCATCACAGCAGGAGCATTAAATTTGGAGAAGACTTCCAAGATACTAAGTTCCACCTTTGATAGAATACCACAGTCCCCACTAAATCATATTGTGAAGTGCCACATCTACTAATTTTTTTAATACTTCCAAGGATGATGACTCTACCACTTCCCTGGGTAGCCTGTTCCAGTGCTTAACTGTTGTTAAAATTTTATTCCTGATTTCCAACTTGAACCTCCCCTGATGCAACTTGAGGCCATTTCCTCTTTGTCCTATTACTGGTTGCCTGGGAGAAGAGTCTGACCCAACTTGGCTACATCCTCCTCTCAGGGAGTTGTAGAGCAAATGTCTTTACTTCCATCCACACTTCCATGGGAACAGAGTGTCGGGTGTTTGCCATTCCTCTTGGCTACCCTGTGAAAACAGAGCACTTTACCATTGTGGTTTCCTAGTGTGTTTTTATACTTTCCTGCCACATCTGTTGGACTGGGTCCAGACTGTTCACTGCTGCTTTCTGGACCTCTGCTCACACCAGATTTTAAGACTCATCCTTCCTCTAGGATTAATCATTCAAAATTCATATGCTCCCACCGTTGCTTAGCTGAAAACTTTAAGGACAGATGCTCTATTTGCACTGACTTTAGACTATGGGCTAAGGATAACAAACAAATAAAGAGTAGAGAAACTGAGAGTTTGGATCAACATTTTCAGGTGTTATTATTATTATTTCCTTGTGCCTTCTGAGTAGGGATTCATTCAGTTCATGTCCTGGAGTGCTGGTCAGACGAACTGTCCTGTCTTAAGTGAGTAGGTAAACATTGTGTAGGTAAAATACCTCAAGGAAGACAATAGAGTGCAGATGCACTTTCTCCATTCACAGCAGTTTTGAGTGTATTTGAGCATACCTGTGCTTAGAGGTACTTTGCTTATGGAATTATTCATCCTTGCAAGAAATTTTAAGTTCCTTTTCTGCTTATTATATTCACTGTGTGAAGACTGCTTTGGAGCTGGAACAAGTTTGTGTTTTGTGCAAAAGAATGTTGAGAACAATCAGAATTACTGCAAAATTGATGTGTTAAAACCTAATATTGGTGTGAGAGACAAAGGAAATAAATCTTATTACTAAATTCTGTTGTAACTTGTTTTACCCCTGCTGACTCCTCTCCTCTTACTCTCCAAGGAGAGATGTCACCTCATGTCCTTGTAACTTTTGTCTCATTTCTGGATACTTTTTCATCAGCCTGTGTTGTTTTTTTTCATTGTTGTTGGGGTTTTTTGTTTGATTTTTTTCCATGTAGTTTGTGTTCTTGTGTTAAACGTAAACTAGCTTGGCCTTACATGAAAGTCTTGAATTGCAAGGAATTTATATTTTTGCATTCCAGCAGGTTGTAGAGCCTCAGTTACAGACGGGAAAAGACAGAGATGGACATAAACTACACCTTAACATCACAGACACGTGGTCAGAGAAGTAGAATCTGAGCGATAAGATGAAAGCTGTAGGATGGACATTCAGGTGTGATTCAAAGGTGTTTTTATATTTCAGTGTGTAACTTGTACACAAAGTTTTTATGATCTATTCTGCAATCAGTCCCTCCTCACCGAATGATAAGATGATGCAACTTCAAAGCCACTTTGTATGCAACTAGCTAGATTCAATTAAGAGAATCAAATTAGGGAAATCTGTGATATCAAACAATTAACAATGAGCTTCTGAACAGCCACTCCCTCCCACTGTGTCTTGCTGCTCAAAACACTGACATCTGACTCACTTTAAAGCTGCTTTTGAAATTTTGAGAGAACCGTTTAAAACCAATTGCATATTGGATCTCCTGTAGCAAAATACAGAGTTTAAAATTGAAATTCAGTCTCTGCTACTGCGAAGTAACCAGGCTTGTAATGCTGTCATTGCTTTTGGTTTGTATTTCTGTAGCCAAGATTGGAATGTGGCCTTTACCCCACTGAACTGATTTTATCGTCCTAAAAGTTTGGAAGCCACAGGGCTGGATGTGAACAATAGTCCAGTACATGTCCACGCATGCTTTGTCCCTCAGTATCTCTTGGGTTTTGTGTACTTCTTTTCCCAAAGAAGAATTTTTGTTGTTGTTGTTGTTTTTTAGAAGGCCATATGGTTTTTCCTCTGAGACATCTCAAATAAAATATCTGTAATCAAAAGGAATGTTTCCAATCAATTTGTTGCTGCAGCCATGTGCTTGTATTTCAGATTATTCACAGTCTGTAGGAGTTGTATAATGAAGATTTTAAAGACTGAATGGACACATGCCTCTTCTTATTTTGGAGATCTGAATGTCTATTATGCTTATATTACATATAAAGTTAGCACCTATAGAAGGGAAGAAAAATGTGCTTAAACTGGAAGAAAGGAAAAAAAAATGCTCACATTTCTTCTGCACTGATTTTTAGCAGCCCCCCAGGACATTCAAATGCATCACTCATTCTTTCCAAAAACCTTACAACTTTGTTAGTCATTAATTAAAAGTTGTCCAGTCTTTTTACATAACCCTGCTAGTCACAGTCGCAAATTGTATGTCACAAAGTGTATGAAACTGTTGCTGCACATTTGTATGCCAAGTTCTGTAATCTGAGATAGTAAAAGCATTTCATGTCTTGCACAATGTTATCAACTTAGATGTTTGTGAACTACTGTGTTCATTTTTTCTTGAAAAGTGACAAAACCAATCTATGTTGTCAATGCAATATGGTATAGAAAGGAAAAGCTTCTAATAGTGAAATATACTGTGTTGAATATACCCTAAATATGTATTTTTTGCTTGTGCTATGGGTTTATTGAAGAAGTGCTGTATTGTTTCCTCTGTTCCCATTAGGTAGTTTTTGGAATTTTTTTGTAATTTATTCTTTTTCTTTTGTAATACAGTTACACTGATGACCCCACATCTCACTGGGTAGAAATGTCCTCTGTGCTTCTTTGAAGGTTTTTTAAAATTATTGATTTCACCTACAGTATATGGCACAGTTACCTGTCAGACAGAGCCTCAGACATTGATATAATCTCACCTGATCTTTAGCAGTGTGTTTTTTTAATATTTTCAGGGTGAGATAGTTGTCTATTAAAACTTTTTACTCTGTGATTTTTCCTTTTGTCCCTTCTGACTTGCTCCCCTACCACTTCTCTGTCTTCTCTACAATCTCATTTTTGCCTTCTTTCTCATTGCCAGCTAGGGCTAAAACAACAGTCATCAAGTGAAACAGAGCTTGAAACTGGTGCATTTCTCTATTTGTAATAGGAGAAAACCAGCTAAACTGTGCTGAACTGCTTTTGCTCTGCTACTAGCCCCACAGGTCAAATGCAGTCATACAGATCCATAGCTGCCCCATCTTTGCTTGGTGTCTGGAGAAGTGCAGTGGTCTGTAAATGATTTGTGTGATCAAGATGTTATGTTTTGCAGGAGGCCAGCACCTGTTAAGTCATTTTTTCTGTGGTGGGTCTGCTCTGTATTCCTGGCTAGCTGCAAAACTTAATGGTGCAGCCCATTGAAGTATTGATGGACTCTCACAGTGGACAAGACAGCAGAGAACCCACAACACAAACACTGAGGAGAATGCAGTTATAACTTCTTCACAAGGGGAAGTGCAGGAGCAGGCACTGATCTCTTCTCTCTGGTGACCAGTGACAGGACCCAAGGAAATGGTATGAAGCTGTGTCAGGGGAGGTTTAGGTTGGATATCAGGAAAAGGTTCTTCACCCAGAGGGTGGCTGGGAGCTTGGAACAGGTTTCTCAGGGAAGTGGTGACAGTACCAAGCCTGGCAGAGTTCAAGGAGTGTTTGGAAAGTGTTCTCAGGTGCATAGAGTGATTTTTGGGGCTGTCCTGTGCAGGCCCAGGAGTAGGGACTTCAATGATCCTTGTGGGTCCCTTTCAGCTGAGGAGATTCTGTGATTCTGTGATTCTATATGCTGCTGCTGTGTGGAAGGCTTAAATCCCACTTCCACTTGAATTTATTAGTGCTATCAAATTGATCCACAGCTTTCTGAAAACAGAGGAATGACTTGCTACAGCTTCAGTTGACTTCAGACAAGTCTTAGGTTTTCAGCAGGTCGCAGAGTGCAGGTTTGTCAGAGCAGAAAGCAAGGTTCCTGTGCCTCTGGAGCATTTCAGCTTTCCTGTACTGATGACAAGATTAATTTTTTCCTTCCTCTTAAAAACCCTGATGGTGTTTTTTGCAAGGTTACCAGACTGGCACCTCATAGAGCCTGTAGGTAACACAGTAACATATATTAAAATGATTACATTTCATGTTAATATTAATATTTCATATTTGGTAACATACTGTATTAAGAGACCACCTTTAAGAAACCTCAAACACATAACATAGTTTTGCAGACATCACATCTGTTTAATGGCCTATTTCTGCCAGTACTTTTGTACCAGTCCCATACAGGTGGCAGACCTGCTGCTAGCTCAAGCATTAGGTAGCTTTTGGAGCAACTCAGAGGGCAAGATGATTCACAGGCATTGTACTGTCACTGCTGGCAAACTCACTCTTGTAAAGTGCTTCAATCAGATAGTGGCTAAGTGCTGAATGAAAACTCTTGCCTAAGATGCAGTCATTGAATGTGTTGAAAGTGTTCTTCATAACAAGCTCTTCACAGAATTTTTTTGGTCCAGGAATTTTTATCGATCATTCGGCATGATCACGCAAACAATGTTTTTACAGGGAGGGAAAAAAGATTTGGAGAACTGAGGGAAGGAACTGAACCCTGGTCACCTACATGCTGTAGAACATGTAGATAATGGAGCTGTTTTAAACCTGCTGATCTAGGGTGAATCTGTCTATTCTTATCATACTAGAGAAAGGAATCCTATTTGAGTTTTTGTTTGTTTGTTTATTTGTTTGCACTGTTTTGTTGGACTTTTTTTTTTTTAACAAATGAGTAATGTTTACCTTCAGGTTTAATTCTGTGAGTCTTACAGGAAAAGATAAAAGCAAAAGCATCAAAGACTTAATCCTCACAGACTCCAGAAGATTTAAAATATTTGTTTGTTCTCAGTAGATTCACACAGTCATTTTAAATTTTGATGGCTCTCCATTTTTTTTGTATAAACTATAAGAAGCATGACTGATCAAAAATGTGAGAGAGACTTACAGTACAGTATTATGTATTTATGCACAATTTGTCCAGATTTCGCTTGATTATCATGAATGTATGCCCATTTAACTACAGGGAATTAACTCAGATCCATCAGATTTCACTAATTAAGTGGTCTGCTAAACTACATAAGCACAGTGACAGCTTGGTTCTTCCAGTGCCACTCACTTTTTTCCAATCCTCATGGCATCCTCAGTGTCTAGATTTCAAAATTATTTCTATTTTGAGGAGTATCCACTAATGAAAAATTGATTGCATTTTCTTAGTTCAGAAAGGAAGGCTGTGTGTACAGACGTTCAATTATGAACCTGCTCTAGTAATTTTGAACCCAGCTACCTAGCTGAACTCAAGTGCTACCTTAATTACTTATGTATTACTTGAAAGAAAACCTAAAAATATTCAGAGAAATACTTTCCTTATCTTTTAGAATGATCTGCATAGCTATCGTCTTATTGAGATTAATTGTTGCATTGATATCATGTATGAGATGACACTTATCAATAGATCCTTTGGCACATGGATTAAAAATGTGATGTGGAAGCATTTTAAGAAGAAAGGAGACCTCAGATTAATTTGTACTATTACAGAAATGGAGGTTGCTTTAATGTGTAGATGCATGCCAGTACATATCTTGAGGGGGAGAAAATGCTTCTTTGTGAATCTACAGATAAATTCCTCATGGTGTGATTAAACAACAAACCATGTTGGATCGTTGATTTCTGGTAGTGGAAGAACCTCAGTCCCTCTTCAGAACAACTGTTTCAATTGAAAGTATTAATTGAAAAAGAAAATTTCAAGTGTTGAGGTTTTGGAGGCTAGATTCTCCACTCAGTTTCTCTTGGAGCAGATGAAACACTCAGTATGCGATGTCAGGTGAGTTTTGGAGGGATCTGGTATAGCCTTAGCATAGATTGCAGCATTCTATGGACTTTTAAATTAGCAGCAGCTCCTCTTGTACTGCCACCATAGTCCTTTGCAAGATGCTTCCCAGAACAGGCACTGGCCCATGTCTCCTGGTGTACCTGGTGTGCACCCATACCCACACTGTGAAAAGGAGCAGGGGGCACAAGTTCCTTCTGTTGGCTCCAGCCTTTTTCCCTAAGCAAGAATGTGCAGTACAGCACAGTTACTGTCTTGTAGTGTGGTTCATCCCTCTCTCCTTCTCTGTTTTAGTGGGAAAGGTGTCTACAGAGTAGTTAGTTTTTGTTTTTTTAATGACCGTGCTTATGTGGTAGCAACGTGGAATTTGTGCCTCAGTCTGGGAGGCACTGTTTGATTGTGGCTCTGTGTATTCTTGATGCATCTGGTAGGGACAGAAAGGCTCAAATGTCACTTCCCGGTGGTATGTAGGCTGTATCCATACTGTAAGAAAAACAGGCCAGGGATGGTTCTCTTGTCCTAGGGCTAAAAGGCACAGCATGCCTCATCCCCATATGGCTACATTCTCGCTTCCCAAAAGAGGGTGGCCTCATTCAGCCTGTCCCTTGGGAGCATTCCTTGGCCTGTGCTGTCCCCTGAACCGTGCCCAGCCATTGTCTGGAAACATGTTAGCTGTCAGGAGCCAAAACTATGCCAGGGAGCAGGCTTACAATGGAACAGCAAGGGCAGGAGCATGCCTGCGTGCCAGCACATGCTCCGGCCCTCTTTGTGTTCCTGGTGCAAACATAACCATGTTCATACGGATATTGCCTAAGTTTAGCAGTGTCTTTAAATCCTGTTCTCAGGCTTTCTGTCAGCCATATAATCAGGACTATACAATTCTATTAATTTTAAAACACTATTTAATGGAATGTCAAATAATATTAGTGCAAGACAGAGTGTAAATAATGGAACACAGCAGTTTTATTATTTCGGCAGTACAAGACAGAGGTGATACCTGCAGAGGCTTTGAGCTGAAAAGGGTAGGTGTGTTTTTCAAACTATTCTTAAACTGAACTAGTACATATGTAAATTAAAATACCTACATGTGAAGTTTCAGTTGGGGAAAAAAAAGTAAATCCTAAACAGATTGAAGCAAGAAAATGAATTGTAAGGGAAATGTCAGTAAGTATTCAGATATCCTTACAGTTTCTTAAATAAATGCATATTTGTAAAATATCAGATTACATATTCCAAACACAACTTTAACTCTGTCCCTGTAGCCATTCCCAGTCTTAATCTGCAGACCAGAGAACCCCTACAGTCAGATAATCTACATCAAATAATTTCTGAGTATGAGTTACAGCCATCACACAATATGGTTACATTGGAATATTTTTGCTATTTAATAACAGACAAAGTAGATATTTTATTTTGGAATCAAAGTGCTGTTATGTGGATTTATGGTTTATAACATTGGCAGTGTTTCTGAATACTTTCTTTTCCAAAGTACATAAATATAAAGTGGTAAAACTTTTGGGTTTAGCTTACAAATGTAGTTAATAATCTGTTCAAACAATAAAAATTTCTATTTATTAATGGCTAAGAAATGTTTGGGGGGTGGTTTTTCTTTTTACAGGGGAATCATTTTAATCAACTGGATGAAATGAATAGACAGTGGTTTGAGGGGAGTTTGTGGCACACCAGTTGATCATGTGGAACTTCAGTTATTAATCCATTAAAGTCATTACTGCCTCCAAGTCTTCAAAGGTCACAGTCCTTTTTAAGGATTTCTTTAATGAGGGAAAGAACTACTCCTGTTAGCTCAGTGCAGTGTGTGCAGGGCTGTGCAGTCACTGCCTGGCATGCTGAAGGGTGTTCTGTGCCTGGGACTGGCAGTGCTGAGCAGTGGGTGGGCAGGAACGGGCGAGAGCTCTCGGCGCTGCAGGAGAGGAGGATTTGTATTGATCCTCCTGCTCTGACATCCTGGCTTTTATCCTGGTTACAATATAGGCAAACACGACAGGCAATTAAACATGTGAGGACGTGGTTCTACTTGATTATTTGACTTCCTGCAACTAATAAGGAGATTTTTGAAAGATTTAGTGCTATGCCATTGAATATAAAAGAAGTTTGGAGGCCTGTATGTGCAATGGAGTTAGGTGTGGTAGATTAAGTTTGTCCTGGCATCCTTATTGAAGCTTCCCTGTAGGCACTATCAGCTGTAATCAGCATTGTTGCCAGAAATAACATTGCAGTGTCAAAACCATGAGTGTTTAAGGGTATAGTCAGGGGACTTGAAGTGTTCACTTGTTTGTTTAACTTTAAATTAATAAAGATGCGTAGGATTTTTTTTCCTTTCCTGGGTTGTTGAATTATTTCTTTTTAATTTTCTTTAGAACAGTTTCTGGTGTTCACATTATGTTGAAAAGAACTACTTACAGGCAGAGTGATGGCCTAAAATAAAATAAAGTCCTAGCAGGATTTTGAAATGAGAAAGAATACCTAAAATATAGTTTAGCTGTTTCATCAGTCATTGAACAATGTGTTACCTTTCATAGCTAAAATTTTTGCTAAGAAGTTTTTTTCTGGATTTTTTTTTTTTTTTTTTTTTTTTTTTTTTTTTTTTTTTGGGGTGGGTGGTTGTGATAATGACTAGAAATGATCAACAAAAGTTTTAAGTTATGCCCAGGCAGTGACCATCAGATACTACAATAATGATTCTTATCATAAGAGTGAGTCTTGATTCTCAGAAAGATACAGGATAGACAAATTGAAATTCCTGGAGGAGTCCAGTTCATTGTGTTATTTACTACCTGCTTCCAGTGAGACTGTGGCTGTGAGAGTAAAGCAAGTTGCAGTCAGCACATACTTGATTTCTGTGGCACTGATTTCTCCTGCACTCAGAGGCTGGCTCCTGGGCCCAGGTGCTGGACACTCTTCAGTGAATGAGTGACCCTGAGATCAGAATGTGATAATGTTACTGGGAAGGACCATTAGCACAAATCTAAAATTAATAACCCCTATGATAAGTGCTTTAGAGGACTGCCTTATTGAAATCCTCAGTATGTACTTCATGAGGTAGTTAAACCATCAACTGGAACTGTATTTAAAATAAGAATATATTTTCTATTACATGTGTTTTCCTAAATGAGATGACATATATTCCTTTAAAGAAAAACACTTTTGGTTATTTCCACAAAACAGACCAATCCTACACAGGGGCCAGTAGGTTTCCTGAAGAGTTATAATGATGGTATTAATAATCGGATTATTAGAAGTGAAGTAACTGTAGAGCTTGCAGTTCTAATTTGTGTTGTGTACTTACTATGTTTCTGGTTTTGAACCAATTTCAATTCAGCAGTCAATTTCAGTAGTTTTTAGACCACTTCTGCATGCAGGTTTCTGTACACATTATTCTGCCACATTGCCTGCCTTCCAAATATTACTCATAACTCTTTGCATGTCTTTCCTTAAGAACATGGAAATTAGCACTAAAGCCTTAGATTTAGCTTTAGAAAAGGCTTTTTTCAGTCTAAAGGAATCTTAGGGTGTCACTTTCAATCTCTCCTGTGAAAGTTAAATTTCTTTCTCTTGCTTGCTTTTATGTTCAGAGACTTTAATAATTTATTACTGCAAAGGAATGTGTACTGAATCCAGTAAGCAACAGAGGATGTGGAAAGATTTATTGGGAGAAACATTAAGAGCATTCTGGGCCAGGTGTATTTTATTTTTTTTTGTGAAATGGAAAAAAAATACTATACACCTCCAGCCAACTTCAGATATGGCTGGAAGCCCATTTGGAAGACAGTGTCTGTAATTGTGAAGTGCTTCTTGAGATAAATTGAACAAAAAGTGATGAAGGGCACAAGATTTGGCATTGCTGAATAGCAAGAGCTGTGTTGCTGGATTTTGAAAGCAGCTGCAGTGTTTGCCATCTGAGTGGGTGTGCGCGTGTCTTCCACTCTCCTTGTGCTTTATCCAGCACCTCATGTCCATGGGAAATGAGGGAGTGAGCGCCCTGCCGAACCAGAGTACTGAATTCCGAGTTTGCCTTTGCACCCTTGGCCCATGACAAAAGGTTCTGAAGGAGCAGGACCTCAGCAGACTTCTGCACTCCTTGTTTAACTGAAAAGGCGTCACTCGAGCAAGGCATATGTCATGAACGTTTTTATTTTACCTCAGTTTTTTAGAACTCTAATAAATAATTTTACTGCAGATTGGAATATATAACATGAATTTGTGAGGAGTGTAATCTTTTGCGAGGTTGCAAATTGTAATTTACTTATTTGATATTTATGACAAAATGCTAGGCAAATAAAAAAATAATCTTTTCAAGAATGATAAAAAAATCAATTATAAACTAGCTATTTCTAATTCAACCCAGTTACCTCTCTGGCATGTTTAATTTAATTTACATAAGTAAAAAAGTTAATAAGAGCATTATCATAGAATCATAGAATAGTTTGGTTTGGAAGGGTCCTTGAAAGGTTAGTTGCCTATTCAAACCCCTCTGCAGTAAGCAGGGACATCTTCAACTAGATCAGATGGCTCAGAGCCCTGACCAACCTGACCTTGGATGTCTCGAGGGATGGGGCATCCACCACCTCTCTAAGAAAACTGTTCTATTGTTTTACCTGCCCATCATAAAAACTTTCTTCCCTTTATCTAGTCTGAATTGACTCTATTTTAGTTTAAACCATGCCCCTTGCCCTGTCACTACAGACCCTACTAAAAGGTCTGACCCCATCTTTCTTGTAGGCCCTCTTTAAGTGCTGAAAGGCTGCAATAAGGTCACCCCAGGGCCATCCCTTCTCCAAGAAAACAACCCCAACCCTTTTTGCTCTTCTTCATAGGATGGGAGGTGCTCCAGCCCTCTCATCATTTTTTGTGGCTCTCCTCTGGACCTGTTTCCTTGCTGAGAATGTTTCAGGGACACCTTTTCCCATTCAGCTTTTTCTTCTTCAACTGCAACTTCTTAGTCTCCAGTTCCCCTCTGTGCTAGCTGAATAGGCAGGTCCCTTCAGCTGTTGCCTTATTTATTAAAGAGCAAGTTTTGGTATTGTGTTTTTGTATAAGTTGTGGAAATGGTTTTGTCTTTGTCTGTTCGTCCAAATTTCTTAAGTGTTCTCTATAAATTCTTCCTTCATGCAGCATCTTAAAAAAAGAGGTGAAAAGATGTGGAATCAAACTGCTCCATCATCCTACCCAAGGCAGGAAGCTCTATCACATTGTATCACATTTTACATGGATGTGAGTCTTATGTTATAGGACCCTCATGATGAGTTTCCTTGATGTGTCCAATAATCTCTTCCATTGTATACTAGTCCTTATCTATTGCTTCCATCATGGAATAAATGTAATAAATTGATGGATAAAACCTATTGTTTTATCCATCATGGCTATGGAGAACAGCTCTTGATTTCTCTTTGTAGATTCCCCCTACCCTAGAGTTTTGTAGACCTTTCTTCACTGTTGCTTCACAGAAATTGTTCTCTCCTATTTCTCACTTCAGGGATGTCTCCATGTCTGACTACACCTATTGCTATTTTCCCAGTGCACAAATGGAAGTCTTACTGGTAGCAAGAGGCCAACATTTTATAGTCCATACAATTAAGAAAACTTGGTAATTAGACAAAAGAATCTTTCAAATATGAGCTGGAGTGCTCAATTAGCAAAATAGAATCAGTCTCATTTTATTGCTGTTTCCTGCGTTGGTTTCTATACTTGCCTATCAAAACCAGACTACTTTTGGAAGTTATTTGGTAAAAAATCAGCCTAAACCATTGAAATCCCAGTGCTTAAATGCCTTTGTGAATTCAAGTAGTTGGTAGACTACAGATGGGACTCAGTAGGTGCCTAAAGTTGCAGGTCTTTAACTCTGCCAGTCGATTAAATCCTGTATTTTTTGCCATGTTCTCAACCCCAAAAATTTTACTCCCTTTTAGATTTTAAAATTCAGTTAGATAGCCAGTGACAGAATCAAGTTTTTTGGTGGTCTCTGAGTAGATGGAATTTTAGCAGTTTTGCATCAAGGAGATTGGAGAAAACGGTTGTTACCATGAAAGTGCACTTCCTTAAAATAAAAGTTTTAGAAGTTCTTCTTCTAATAAAGAGCTTTGCTTCTCCAGCAATGATATGGTATTTTGGCATAATTGAAAATTGTTTTTAAATATTTACTTTTTCCACTTTTGTAAATGCATTGTTTTCCCTACTCCCTCATTTTTCCTTTTCTTTTTGTTCCAGGACCCTTTGCTGCTTCAGGAGACAGTAAATTCTGCTGCTGCTCTTATCATGGCATTGATAAAGGACAGAAACCCAGAACTTATTGGCCAACTGTTGGTAGCATAAGACCATAAATCATGTGTAGCTTTTGGAAATGTTAGCTTTCATCATCTGTTCACCAAAGGTCTTAAGTAATTTTATTCTTTGTTGAAAACTCTGGATTTATGCCATTTATTATTAAGATCATTTAATAGCATATTTTTGATATTTAAAGTACAAGTCTAATATTATGTATAAAGTGTAAAAGGAAATACAAATAATTCTGAGATACACTGGGTATATACTGTGAGGAATGATACTGAAATGTTTTTCAAGGTACTGATCATTTCAAAGGTGCACAGAGGACACCAAAGCATTCATGCAAAATGGTCTTTAAGTATGTGTGCGTGTTGTACTTTAGGACTGCATGAATTAAGTTTTATTTCAGATAAATTAATCCTAAAGCACAGCTCATCTACTTTATGTGAAATTATTTTAAAATTGCTGCTGTAACACCTATTAGTGAATGTAGAGTTCCTTACAGAGTGTGGCTTTCCTGCCATAAAGAGAAATGCATATTGCAGAAAGTATTGGAAAGGTCAGGTACCTGTTCTCTGTGGAATGAAGGTAACCTCAAATCAAAGAAAAGATACGCATGGATACAAGGAGGTGCTAAGCCCCAGTTTTCCGGATGCAGTGTGCTCTGGCTGTAGCCTCTGTGGTGCTGCACTTCTTCCAGTGCCCATGTGCCATGGTTCAGAGCTCCTGTAGCTCCACTGAAATAGGAAGAATCTGTTAATTATTGCATAAGAATACAATTCTTATCTCTTGCTGGTTAGCAGAGGTATGTAGTAAATAGCAGCAAGGAGAGCAAGCATTATGAGTTCAGAGATACTCTGCATTGGTAGTCAAGTGTGGACCATTGGGACAGCAAGATGAAATGGTGAATGGTGAATGGTTATTATGTGGAGTTTCTCCAGGTATCACAACCACTAAGAGCAGTACAAGCAGTGTCCCTGAAAACATGTGTCTTTCCCTATGCATTAAACCCAGGAATTTTGTCTCTCCTGCAATTTGTGAAGGGGTTAGGCTAGTGTTTTACATATTTGATATGGCTGGAATAAAATCTTGAAGAAGTACCCCCACCAGAAGAGTCCAGTGAGTCCCTGATTCAGTCTATCACTGTCAGTTCAGCAAGCTCCCCTCTAAAAACAGCATCCTTCCCCTTACTCCCACCATGTTCCTCTCCCTCTGGTGCTCAGACAAAGCTTAGGATAACAAGCTCCCTGCTTGATCCCTTTCCCTTCACATGACTATTTATATCTCTGATTTAAATCCCTTTTAGAAGCTGATCTTGGTTCCAAACTTCTTCCAAAATAAAATAAAGACTTGTCAGCTGATGGTTCTATATCCAAAGCAGACATTTTCTTCCACACACAAGTCGTGCAAAGATAACTAACAAAGTTCTTGTGCATCATCTGCTTTCTTCTTTGCTTCTTTCTTCTCTCTGCTTTGATTAATAATTTGTCCTTTTCTGGCATTGTACAACATAAGCATTCATATTAGCTCTGTGTATGGCTATACAATAGGCATATTTTATTCATACAGATATTCATGTCTGTTCATACGCAGAGCACACAAATAAATGAAGAACTAAAGAATTTATTACTGGTATTCATAATTTAACAGGACAGCTCTCACAAATAAGTTTTCTGAATGTGCTTTTACATTAATAAATTTGATGAAGGAATTTGTCCCACAGGCTTTTAAAAGACGTGATGAAAGATGTCTCTTTGACTGTATTTTGTTATTCTTGTTTGCTTGAAGACAAAAATGCAATCTGTGATGTGTTTTCCACAAATAATAAGAAGGTGAATTTATAAAACCCTTCAAGTTTTCTATCCACTCTGATTTATACATTGTGATGCTGTATTAACATTGGTTTGTGTGCAACATCATTTGCTTAAACAGAGCTTTTATTTTTAGGGTTGTTTTATTTACCTCATTCTCCTAAGAGGATTTCAATCCAATTAAAAATGATACCGCAATGAAGTGCTGTAATAAAAAAAATCTATATTATAGTTGTTTAGTTGTTTATGGATTTATTTTTGAAAGGAGAACAGACAATGCACAAGAAAAAGTAAGTTTTGGGTCATCCAATATACTTAGTACTAATCCTAAATGGAAGATAATAAGCTTTATTAATGTACTGTTAATCATTGCATTATGGCTTTTTAATCTTTAACAATCTTTTAAAATAATCTACAAACATTGAGAAGTCCATTTTGCTGGAAGCAAATACACCAACAACAGAACTACTAAAACAGATCACAAAATACTAAAACTGCAGTAAAAAAAAAGAAACTAGGCTGTGATTAATGCTATTGTGTGTCCAAACCAAATTTAAATGGTTTTTGGGTGATTGTTAGTACTTACAATGGGAATAAAGATATAAAATGAAATTAAGAAACTGGCTGATTGTTTTTTGTCTGTGCATAGCTTCTCACAAATAGCAGTATACATGAGAAACTTGGCAGCCTTTTCTACACACATGCTGTTTTGAATTTAACTAGTGAATCAGTCACCACCCAAATTGCTTTGAACATTTGGACAGAGATAACAGAAAGTAAATAGAAGCTCAGACTCTGCCAGCCTTGCTTACCTTACTCTTTAAGCACTCTAATTAGTATTCCTTGCGTAGTGTTCATCAGAAAAGAGAATGCAAAATGTGGCCCAAGAAATGCTTTTCAAAAATGCAAAGTTGAGTGAATTAGATTTGTATAGTGAAACTAACCCACTTCATGCGAAATCTGAAATCTGTATTACTTTGTCTTCAGTCAGTTAGGAAGAAGATTTTCTATTCAGTCTTTTTTTGTTTAGCTTTTCAGACAACCTAGCTTGAAAAAAATAGAGGCTTGATGGTCCTCTGACGAAGAAAGAAATGAAAAGGACAGAAGATGGTGACATTATTAACAAAAAAACCCCAACACCCCAAAACTATACCGAAAAGCAATGAGAAAGAAAGTGAGATGTTACCTATTGGAATAAGTGGCATAATAGAGTCAACTTTGATTGAGCTCATCTTAATAATTAATGTAGGCTGCAGACCAAAATGTTTTGGATCCCATTGAGCCTTTGGTGTATTCAGATTTGTATTTCTATGTGACATCAAAATGTCAGCATCTCCACAGTGCTGTTTTATGTGCCATCCAAAGAGAAGCTTCCAAAGACATAAAGTTTCCAATGGGCAATTTCTGAAAATACAGCAACTTCTCCTGTCCGTAGGTCATTCCACCAGAGAAGGGTCAGACTCTGGTTGCTCTGTTCTCCCTGCCTCGGACACTTTACACTTCTCACTGCTTTTTGATGGCTTTTATTTCTCAAGACGAGCACATTCACTTTGACACCTGCAATTTTTTTAAAATTTTGTATCTCCTTCCTCTTTATCCATAACTTTGATATGAGAAATTGTAGTTCATCTTATCAACCATCCACCAATGTGCAGCCAATCCCTTCATTGCTGTCAAGGGAGGTTTGGGAGTTCAAGAATAAGCTGATGTTAACAGTGTTCCTGTAGAGCAGAGTTTGCAGCAAGATTATTCCTGCCCAACTCAATTCAATTTGCACCTGATTTTGAATAATCTCTAAAGGCACACAGTTTGATGACTAATGCCCTGCTTTGGGTGCCTACAGTGAGATAGCAAAGGCAGGGTGAAAATGGGTTCAAATCTTTGTGCCCCAGTGCCCACACTTTCAGCTTCAGACTGGTAATTTTTTATGACATCTGTCTCCCTCAGCCCATTTCCCAGCCCAATTGTTTACCAGAATTCAGTTTTTCTTGTGCTTCTGGCAAGCACTAAGGAAAAGAAGCAGTCACGGACACTGCATTTTTTCCCAGTGTTGCTTGATTTTGATTGACAAGGCTGTAAAGCACTTGTTAAATATTCATTTTCCTTCATTATTTCTTCCAGGAATACTCAATTAGCTTAGAGATCTAAAAACCACAATTTCAGCACCTGTGCTGAGGAAACAGTCCCAACTGTGAAGATACTTTTTGTGATAAAGTCACTTCTCTTGCAAACACGAATGTGGGGAGCAAAGTGGTATTTCTTAATACATTTATTCTAAGGTTAATTAAAGTATGCTTTCAATATTTAGATTGAAATGGATCTTATCCTTCATCCTGCACCTATTCCTGTCTCAGAAACTAAAATTATAATTCAGTTAAAATGCCACAACACCAAATTATATAACACAGTTACCAAGATAAATGAGAGAGCAAGAGACTTGGACAAGAAAAAAGTGATGTGAATTTAAATAGCATAGAGAAGAAGGAGGCAAGAGAGAATATACCAGAGCTCCACCAGATGGCAAAACCTGCAGGGGAGACCTCTTGAATGGCAATGGGCTAAGGGCTGCAGGCAGGAATGCTTTCCAGGTTCAGGAGCATTTCAGATGGCAACTCAACAAGGCATTTCTCTCTTCAGCAGCCATTTTAGATAACTCTCTCTCGGGTCATTGTTTGTTGTTACTTCTGCATCTCTTTCATTACTCTGCCTCCTTTGTTTTTGTGCCTCAGACTGATCACTTCAAATTTCATATTTCTTTTTCATTTCAGCTGTTCCTGTTTTCTCCTGTGCTCTTTTCCCATCCTTTCCCCTACTTCAGTTGCTTATTCTTTCTCTCCGTATTTGTCACTCTTTTTCCATTCCTCCTGGCCCACCATGGTCGAAAGGGACGATCCCCCCCTCCCTTCCCTTGCAAGCCAGGCCGTGGTCTGGCATCAGAAACGCTTCCTCGCTCCTGGATCGAGAACTGAGGCAGTTGGGCTTTGGCACCTCCGAGCCGCTCACAGCTGGGACTGAAAACAGATGTGACTTCCGCTGCCAGCTGCCGGCAGATGAGCAGCAGCTGCCCCAGGGGCCAGACCTCCTGCATGGCAGCTGCTGGGCTGACACTGAGAGCTGCCTGTTAGCTGGAGCCAGGCTGCAAGCAGAGCCATCCCACGGAGGGGGGATGATCCGTCCCAAGGCCAGACCCCCCTTCCCCTGCTTCAGTAGCCAAACCAGGGTTTGTAAAGTCAGCGCCTAGTCAAGGAGCCAGATTTGCAAATCTATCAGAATGGCAGCAACAACAAAAAGTGAAAGAAAAAAAAGCCAAATCCAGGTATGTGGTGGATTACAGTCCTGGTGACTGGAAAAAGTCTGTTTTCACTTAGTAACCAGTGGTTTTGCCAGGAGTTGCTCAGAGACAAAAAGCAAGGAACCCCACAACTCTGTGTTCAGCAGCTCCTTTCCACAGCAGAGACGTGGCCTCACTGAAGCCCCACCGAAGTCAGTGGGACTGAAATTTCCTCGCAGTGCACTCAAGAATGCACGGCATCTCCTCCCTCCAGCCATCTTCAGCTAACTCACACATAACCATGCTGGTTATGCTAGGGGCTTATTATTATCATCATCATCATCATTATTTTTATTGTGCTGCAGTTCTAAGTGTGTATTTATGCTGTGCTCAACTCCCTTGCCATTTGGTAGGGAACATTATGATCCTCATTAATGCCCACTATGTTTTGGAATTTAGTTGTGACTCCAGCTTAAGCACCCACAGGCCTGTGGTACGTGGGGTAATAGGGACACTTTTGAAGGGCAGTTCAGAGTTTAAAGTCTCTCTTTGAGTACTCACTCTGAATCCAATGACAGCACAATAAGCCTGAAACAATGATTTTGTTGCAGGACTAGAAAAAGACTTGGCCTCTTTTGGACACTATGTTTTGTCCCTCTCTCCTGTATGCTCCATTTAGGGCTGTGGTGCTGTGTAGAAATTCAGACAAGGAAGCTGAAAAACTGTTACCTGTCTGAAACCTAACCCTGCAAAAAGTGGCTATCTCTCAGCAGAGTCACCAGGTGGGATGCCTTTGTGGGAGAAGGTTCATTGTAATTCCTGCTGCAAAGGGATGTGCCGGAGGCACGTAGGGCTGCAACAACAGAATCACAGATTTGCCTAAACGGGACTCAGCTGCAGGGCAGTGTTTTCTTAACTTTGCAGTTGCAGCTCCTGCCTATGTTGAGGGCAAGATGAGAATTTGTTATTCCAGAACTGTCGTGCCCCTTTGGCAGACAAGGGCATGTACCATGGGTGAAGTGCAGGAGGGTCAGGCGCTGCTGGATGTGGCTCCTGTCTTTGGCTGTCAGTGCAATCTTTGTGAGCAGCAAAGTAAGCCTGGTTGTGTGTTGTGCAATGCAAACCTCTCTGAAAATGATAAATCTGAAAATGCTCAGAGGTGAACTGCATTCCAGACTGGTAGGTCAGGATAAGAAAAGGAAGGAAGGAAACGAGGTGTCTCTCACTCCTTCTGGGAGTGGCTGCTTACAGCAGATCAAAGAAGCACTTTTATGATGGATACTTCAAGAAAAGCTGCAAAATACCTTGAGTGCACAGCAGAAAATACACATTACTTCTCCTTGGTTGTTTAGTTTTACTTAATCTTTAAAGCAACTGGCTTCACTGACTTTGGTCTTTAATCCTGCTACCGATTCATCTTTGTGTAGGCAGCTCCACAACCTTGGAATGTGCAGGATTTGTCCAAAGCTTTGCAGCACCATGGTTACTTATGGTTACTTACAGTATAAGAATGGTCATTACAGCGGCAGCAATGCACCCTCTGCTGGTGTCCATCAATATTTTATCCAAAATCTTCCCCAAGTTAACTATCAACAAATACTGCTGATGGCAGAGGAAGGGCCAATGTTTTTCTCTCCATCTTCTCAGACTCCCTCCCAGCAGTGATAACCTAAGGTGTTGGGATGGAAAAACTCTGGGCATGGTGTCGGCTACAAAGTGAAAAACAAAGACGCAACTACATTAAAGAAGAGGCTGGAAAGCACCCTTGGCATGCAGGCTAATGGAAAAATGGGGATTTATGCTAATCAGGATGTGCAGGTGGAGGATGGCAAAGCATTTGTTATTGTCTGGGATGGCTCCTGCCAACAGGTATCTGCCTCAGGCTGAATTTTTGGTAGTGGTTTTTGCAGACCTTTTTCATCCTTCTCAAAACACACACTGAGTAAGATTTGTTTCAGCTTTCCGGAAAACCCTAAATTACAGACAAAATGAGCATTTGAACAATTCAGTGTTCAAATTATGAATATTCAAGTGGTTTATTTGAATTTTATTTTGTACTCTAGTGAAAATCTCAGGTATTTTCATTTTTTTAAATTTTTTATTTTTATAAATCTTAAGCCAGTTTTGATCAAAACCTTAGAAGCATCAGAAAAACCTAGAAAATATTATCTGTACTGCACTGTGATAGATGTGGTCCATGACTCAAGTAAGCATTAATGAATGGCTGGGCATAAAGGCAGTAAGTGGGAAACAGATGAATGTGAGCACAGCCTACACTACCAATCTTGTATGCAAATTAAAAAACTCCTGTTTTGAGTGTGAAGTAAAATGGGGAAAGAAATCTCAGTAAGAGAAATCCATTAGATTCAGTGAGGATAACAGAATGATTTCTAGTCCATGATTATCATGAAGAAATATCCTTTAGAATGAGTCTAATAACTTATGTTCTTTATTAGGTTTGTATTTTTCTGCAAGAAAGGATTCAGATGGATCCTCAGAGGATCTTTAGAAACAAAAATGCCATATTGTAGATATTCAGTGTGGAAAAAAAATAAACTTGAATGAAATTATGTTGCAGGTAATAATGCCTTGGCAGTAAAGCACTCTGCTCTTCAGTGGCTCTTTCATGCCCTCTGCAGTTAAAACTCTGTTTTGTGCCTGTGCAAAGTCTGTTTTTCCCAGTTGCAGAATTCAGTACCTAGGGTTAAGGAAAACTGTAAACATTGTTGGAAATTTTTTTGGGTTGCCTGTAGGCTAGGTTGTGACTTTTATTATCCACTCATATTTCACAAGAATTACAGAAATGCAGATGATCCTGTGCTTTCACAGAGGTGCCTCTTACACAGCAAGAGCTGAGAGCACAGAAGTAAACAGAGGTGCCCTCCTGTGTGAAATCCTTGCTGGTTTCTCTACATACAGGCACCCATCTTCACTCAGGTCTGCAGTTTCGTGCATATTTGCTGTCAGGTAGGAGTTACATACAGATGACTGTATAAACTACTTAAAAGCTACTGTGAGTCTCATCATTACATGTGACTTTTTTTAGCATTGCTTTCAGAAAGTGTTGATCATATTTTTGCATAGAATTATCTGAAGTGACTCATCCTACACAAAACAGTTATAAAAGCAGGTGAGAAAAAGTGTCTTATTTCAATTGATTGTACCTCCATTACATTCAACTAATTTCAAAGACTTGTCTAACTTTTGGACATACAAAATTGTGAAATAGTGCACCATAGCTCTTCTACTTATACTTGAAGAGAAATGTACATAAAAATTTCATTGGATGAAAGAAGAAATGGTCAGTTTCTACAGTGCCAAAGGTCAGTCCTGAAGTATCTAGAACAGGACTCTTGGGGAGGAAAGAATAAGTATGATATAATTAGGTGAAAGAATGAATAACAATAACAATAGCAGTAATAATAATAATAATGATTAAAGGAATTAAAAGATGCAAAAGTCAGAAATGCTGAGAAGGTGATCTGCTATTTAAAACATCAAAGATATCTTATTTTTCATAGAAATGACATTTTCAAGAGTGACTGCTGGTTACTGGTTTTGGCATTGGCTTCCACTATATACTAGAACAGGTTCAAACAGGTATCTTTTATATATGTAATTGAAAAAAGGATAACTCCTGCAAGCTCTCTGGGATAAGGCTCTCACTGTCACTGCTGTGTTCATTAGTAGAAACAAAATTTGAACTCTAACACTCATCTAGTGAAAGTATCTCCAAAGAAACAAACATATTGCTATACACTGAATGCATTGTTTGGAGTCCTGATCTTCACCGAGGCATTAATGTGTCAGCCACTTTTACAACAGTTCTCCAAGGAATTCCACAGCCTAAATTAACCACCCAAGGAATGAGGCTGGACACAGATGCTGTAAGGAGGCTGGGGAAAGCCAAGAACCCAGGCACTGCTTCAGGAAACCCAAAGCCCCACAATGGTGAGGCCAATGCCAGATCACAGAGACCCCTTAGGCCCCCACTGTCCTGCTGCCCTCTTTTCTCCCCATTAAAGAAGAAAGTGAGTATGGTGCACATGGTCCCATGTTTCAATAAAGACCAAGGAATCTGGTTTCCTGGACACTAGTCCTGCCCAGGGAAAATGAGAGCTGGCAGGTTGGTAAACTTCACTATGCTTCAGCCTCTCCTTCTATGCAATATGAATAATGGCTACTTCATAGCAGCATTTCTTACAGTGAATTCACATTTATGAAGTATTTTGTAAATTGAAAACCATAAATGCTTGAAGGAGCTGTCTTGTAAAATTTATTACTGCTGAGATGATACTCAAGTGCTGAAAACAACTCTGTGTATTAGAGAGCCCTTGATTAACCAGCTGAACAATGGAAATCTTGTTTTGCCTGCATTCATTTTTCAGTGGCTCTAGAGATAATAGGTGGTATTACTCATGCACCTGAAATACAGGCAAGGACCTTGGACTACAGAATTTTTCAGTGTATTGAATTTACTCAGCCATGTTTCTCATTCGACTCATTTGATGTTGTGCAGTAGATTTACGAATGCGCATCCCTATTTATGTTGTTTATGAGCAACATGAATTGAGCTGAAGTCCTTCTTTGACGGAGCCATTGACACTATGCTGTTAAGAACTGGTGTTTTTTGAAAGCATTTAATAGAGGACTGGACTTCCAACTCGTGTGTGCAGCGCTAGGGGAGCAGGGCTGGCCACACAGGTGTGTGTAACCCTGCCAGCCCAGACTGTGCCACCACAAACAGAGGTGGGGCTGGCTGGGGGACCTGAGGAGAGCGCTGGCGACAGCAGCTCTTTGGCATTCATTTCCAGGCAGAGCCTTCTTCTTGATCCCTGAGCAGACTTTGCTGCAGGTGCCCTGCACCCCCAGCCCAATCCAGCTGCCAGCTCAGCCCCTTCCCATCCTAACAGGGCTGGGGATGGGGGCTGAGCTCAGGGCCATGCTCCCCTCAGGGACTGTCAGCAGGAAACATCCAGCAGCCCCAAAGCCTCCTCACTGCTGACTGCTCTCTGCCTTGGCCTGAGGCTGATATTTCATAGGATGAGGAGGACACACTTGGAAATATTCCACCTGAATGAATTTTTGGGAAGAAAACATGTTGTCTACTAGTTGAAGTGATCTCTGGAACCAAATTGGAATCAGTCAGGGTTTTTAGCTCATTTAAAACACATAGGCTTCAATCAATCCACCAAAGTCATGGCACAGCATTTCTGTATTTCTATGGTGACTTCAGAGGAGAGCAGATTGGGCTCTCATCCCCATCTTGCAGCTGTCCTCTGCCAAATGCCAGAGGGACAACTGTCTTCTTCTTCGTCTTCTTCATCATCATCTTCTTCTTCTTCTTCTTCAGCACTGAAGCAAGCTGCAGGCACGGGGAGAAGTTGGACAACTCTGGAGTCTTTATGGAAGACGTTCAGCCAGGAAGACTACTCCATTGGCCAGATGTGGCATTAAACAGCAGAATATTCCTCCCATGGGCCAATACACTGTTATAAGGAAACGCAGTTTAATACATAAAAACCCAAACAAAGCAAAGCATTTGGAGCAAGCTGCGCTTGGATGCCAAACTGTTTTACTTTGATTGAAAATACTCAGATAGATGTTTCAAAATTTCCTTTTCTTCTCATAACAAAATAAAACTAATTATAACAAAATAAAACTACTTATAACAAAATAAAAAAGAAAATGCCATTTTCTGGCTTTAATATAGGTTGAAGATATTCAAATGTCAGACTTCATGGAGAGACAAAAAAATAATCTGTGCCACTCAGCTTTGCCACTGAGTGGTGGTGAGAGAGATGATGGAGAGGTGTGTTGGAGGCAGCAGTGCAGGAGGAGGGGGCTGTACCAGAAAGGGAGGGACGGAGAAAACAGCATCTCTGGAAGAACCTGAGAGCCACAAAGAAATGGGCTGAAACCCTAAAATACTGAGCAAGAGGAGAGAAAGTAAGCGATGATGAGGTCAAGGTTGCTCCTGCGATAAACGTACAGCTTCTGAGCAGGAAGCCCGTGATCCCCGCGGCGGTGCAGGGTGGGGTGGGTGAGTGCAGGGGTCAGGACCAGCCCCCCGAAGCAGGGGAGGAGCGGCGGGGCTCGCCCTGCAGGGGGAGTCGAACACCAGGAATGGGAGCGGCCGCGGATCCCGCGGCTCCCGCGGGCGCTCCGAGCGCGGCGCTGAGCGCGGCTCCGCACCCACCGAGCGCTTTGCCTTGGCAGCTTAACCCCGGCAGCTGTGGCTGTGGTGCTCTGTGTGATAAAGCACATAATGTGATAAAATGATAAAGGTTGGTCGGTGGGTTTAGCGAATGCAAAGCACTTTATGGTATTATAAAGGTGGATGAGCTTATTCAGGTCTTTATGATACGATGAGGTGGATGTGCGTGTGCGGGGGAAAGGGCGGCCTCCTGGCATGGGCCAAGGTTCAGGTTGTGGATTTCCAGCTAAGGAAGGACAGCCTAAAATCTCTGCCCTCTGATGTAGTCAGTCAGACCCAGACTCACAGGTACCTCCATCAAACTTAAGCTGTATTAAAACTTAATGTTTACAAGAAGAAAGTATATTGTTCGGCAAATCCTACACAGAATTTTTTAAAATTACATTTGTGATAATTTCATTATCTTAATGTCATGCAATCACATATTAATGGCTAAGGATAGAATCAGCAAAGGCTGAAGATAAATATGTGTTCCATACCAAAGTACTTATTCTCTGGCTCTCACTCACCCTCTTTCCTTAGGATGGTGTGTGCAGGAGGTGTGGGCCCTTCCCAAGTGGGTCCAGAGCGGTTTTGTGAATGACAATCTAGAGCCAAGGGAGCTGTGCCTGGTATATAGTTTGGGGAAACAATTACCAGTTCCTCAACAACTGCCAGAGGCTCTGAGGGAGCTGCAAGAGCTGCCTGTGATCTCTGTCTGGCAGACACCGAAAGCACATGCACATGCACAAAGGCACGTTCAGAATTGCACCTGCACACGAGCTGATTTACAGCCCCAGTGCTTCAGCCACGGCCAGTCAGTGCTATTCTCAGTTGTCACCAATCTCTTTATTCTTTTGCACCATTTGTTGCATCCACTTATTTTAGGCAGTAGTGCTAGAGGTGTAGTTAGTAAGTGCCTCATCCCAGCTCAGAGAAGATTCATAGCTCCAAGTTGATTGGACTCCTTTGCTCAATGTCAAAATTGTCTAAAGACCACTTACACATAAGATGTTTGAATATCCTGTACATACTACATATTTTTACATACTTTATCAAAATTAAGCGCTGACTGTTAGTAGTGCAAAATACATAGACAGTATTCTGGCTGTATCGGCTTGTTGTACTCTTGATCTTTCTCATTAGATTAAATACAAGTGCTAATAAATGACAGATTCCCTTTCTCTATCTGTGAGCATATCACGCTTGTCAGACAGACTTTTATCAGATTTCACATATTTTATCCAGTAGGCTCTTTTCAACTATTCTGATCTATTTGAGACAGAGGTCGAAGTTTTCCACTAGTTACTGTTAGCACTTGCTTAAACAAGTGCACAATAAAAATTAATTTACAGTGGCTCATATGTAACATTTTGCATGGAAAGATCCCCAAGTACTTTATAAACATCCATTAGAGGTGACAGCAAGCAATGTGTAATAGCCAGGGAGAGTTGTTCTTATTTTGCTGAGAGACACAATTTCTGAGTCTTGATTTACCCATAGCCTTGACAGTGAGATAGTGCAATTACACTTCTTGACAGCAGCACACTATCAAGAATTGCTGCTGCCTCTGCCCCCACCTTTTCTTAAAATGTGATCCCTTCCCCATAATAGATCATTGGCTGTTTCTGTGGAAGACTGTGACAATCCAGCTGTTTTAAAGGATTTAGCTAGGCGTTGCATAAGAAACTAACATGACTAATTTTCGTTTGCAGGTATTCCAACTAAAATCCATAGTGTCCACATTGAAGATCAGGAGCTTGCTCCAGATAGAACTGTAAAGGAGCATGTGGTTTAACTATCTCTTTCTGCATGCTACTGATAGAAAGAGAAAACAGCTGTTGAAATTGCAACTCTTCCTTGTGCCTTCAGTCACGGACAGTCCAGTGAAGCCGCAGTTTTGACCACCTGGGATCAAGTAAACAAATTGTTCATGGAGTGCCGCTGGTCTCCACACTGATACAAGGACATATTGAAAGCAATTGAGGAATCTCAGCTGTCTGTGTAAAAGCCCAAAAAGGGTATCATTTAATGTAATTGTTGCATAAATTAGAAAAATAAATGGAAGCAGGAAAAAAAACCTGCCTAGATATCCCCCACAGTATCCTAGTGGTCCAGCCATACTTTACAAGGTGCTGCTTCTCAACATTATCCCCCCGCCAAAATCAGCTTCCTGCGCGTTGTTCTGGGCTTGCACTCACAAGCATTCCCTTCTGCAAATCTTACTATCTCACCTGCAAGCCAGGCCTGGCACGACTGTGTTAATTTGAATCTTCTATTAGCTTGGCTTCTGTTACTTGTGATTCCTCCGCAATATATTTGTTTTCATGGTGTAGAAGGAGAAGGAGCAGATAACAACAAACAGCTTGTTGCACAATCCTGAAAAGTCTCAAGAGAGTCCTTGTGGGGAGGTAACTTAGAAGGGCATTGATACAGTGAATAACTGTGGGCTTTCTTCTCAGGAAAAAAGGGTCAATCCATTCCTTACAAATGGATATACAGTAGAAAAAAACAGTTTGAGAAAAGTATTGATTTCTGACCAATTTCTCCTCTTTGGAACAATCCAAACTCCTTAAATGTTGGCCAATTCCTCAGGTCCTAAAAGATAAGAAGAAATTTTGACAAATTGTCCAAGGTACTTTATCAGATTTCTCCTGAGGAATAGAGACCAAGAAACTATATGGCTCAGTAGTCACCAGAAAAAACATTGCGCTCTTATCTTCTGAGGTGGAACAGGATTTAAGTCACACATACAACCTGTGGTAATCTCCAAGCAAGTTACTACAAGGACGGTGAAATTCTAGAGATAAAGGCTCATGCATTGTTTTGGTTGTCTTGCCACATTGTAGAGATTTCTATCCTTTAGTGGTCTGTGTGCAGTTCAGGGGTAGAAACCAAAGTAGCTTCAGGGAGGGGCAGAACTGAGAGCCCACTGCCAGCACTTCCCACTGCACACACTTCTCAGAATGGTCAAGGCCTTCTGGCAGCTCGTGATCGGATTCCTGTCCTGAATCTCAGCCTCAGCCACCTGGTCCTGCTGGACAGACTCCCTTCTGCTACACCAGCTCAGAGCTTCTCTTCCCTTCATAGGCTGCTATATACAAAGCTTTCCTCCTCATTTTTTATACTATCTTCTTCCTCTTGGTACAGCCACTAACTTTACCAGCTGCACACTGGAAAGGGCCCTCAAGTACATGGTGCTCTGAAACTGTGTGCTGCTCTGTCAACAGAAGCCTGTTCTGATGTTAAGTTTACAGAGAGATCAACATGTGCTGTTATAATTCAGAAATATTGAGTTTTAGAGCCAAATCTTCATGAAAAAATATGCTCAAGGTTTTCCTATATTATATATATAAATAAAATCTATAATAGATATATAAAAAGTGTCTGGATGCAAATATATGCATATATATATTTGTCTGCATTTTAACGTCCATAGGCCTAAGAGAAACACATGTAAACAACATGCAGTTTGGGGAATAAGAATAGAACCTGTCAATATTTAAGATGTTAATGTTTAAAACTAGACTGCAGGTAAGTAATAAAAGAGGCACCTTCATCAGATGTGTTCACAAATATACTGATAACCCAAGTCTGATGAAGCCAGATGTGAAACATGGAAGAGCAGGCAGGAAGCTTCAGGAGGCTGAGACCGAACATGAAGAGAAGCATCTGAAAGGCCATGAAGAGTGAACTGTGTTGAAAATGAGATGGTTAAACCTGAGTTATACTGAATAAGCTCCAGTTTCTTATTTGAATGCATTGTGGGTGGACCTACACAAAATGTTTACTCTCAAGACTTGGCAGACTGTTATCTTTCACCTAAGAACAACTTGCCGAGGCATTTAAAAACAGTACTGAACACCAAGGAGACAAAGATGGCAAACATTTTTCCCCATTAGTATTTTTTTTTCACTCACTAGTCCCTAATGCTGTCATAGTGTTTGCAAAATGAAGAGGTGTGGTATGGCACAGGTATTATGGAGTCTTTTTTATGCCAGCTACAGTAGCAGACAGCTGCTCTGAATAGCTCTGCCTCTGTACCCCCATATGTGCTAAAAAAGCCTGTTTATCATATACAACACTATGTCTTCCTCTATATTCCTTTCCATTCATTTATAAAATGACAAAGATTTGAATTAATATTAAATATGTTTAGAACTGCAAAGTATAGGACAGTTTGGCTTCATGAAGCTTTATTTGCTTGATTAGGGGCTTTCTACTGTATCTATATGGGGGACTCAATCCAAAACCCCACTTAAGCCAGTGGGAACACTTTCCAGGTCTTTAAAGCGTAGCAGAGCAGTTCACAGGGTGGGTGAGATGATTAGCCTCAAATTCAATGCTCTTGTGCAGACAAACTTTGATTTTCAGGTCTACTGTCTTACAATGAAGAAAAGTCACTTAGGACAAAGTGCCTCGCTCAGCTGATAAAGTTTCAAAGAAGGAATCCTTTCTGTTTAAACTGACTCTGTATTTCTCATGCACTCTTCCAGATCACTCTTTGCCCCATCTTGCCCTCAGGTTTGGTTAGCAGGAGGTACTGCAGACCCTGTTAGCACAGTGGTGTGACCCAGCCTCCTCTGGCAGCAGCCACATTGCTGTCGTGCTGTGCTGTGGCCACTACAAGGAAAATGCATTCCTGGTAGATTTTAGCTTGAGGGGAACAGAGGGGAAGGCTGTGCACAAATGGGGACACAGAAAGGCAGGAAGAAAACAAGAAAATACTGAAAACCTCTAAGCGAACTTACAGAAACTTCAGAACAAGTTAAATGGTTGTGATGGTTCAAATGGTGGGCTCTGAAATCTAGTTCATTCCCCTCCTTGGCAGTTATTATGCTGTCACCATGATTTAGATAATGAGTGAATACCTTTTTTCAGCATTTGTCTTAATGGTCTTGTACCATTTCAACTAGCTATTTGCTAAACCCTCTTTTTTGTACATAATTGATAAAGAGAGGATCTGCATTTGAAATTATTGGAGAGCTCTTTATGTTACTTAAATAGCTTTATATTACTTAAACAGTGTCATTTTGCAGTATGATTTCCTTAGATTCATCCTGCCCTATTCTAAATCTAATCTGAGCTCTGGATGAAAACATTTAAGCCCCCCTCCCCAGCTATCTCCCACTGCCAAACTGGCCAACCTTCATCTGGGTTTAGGAGTTCAATTTTTTCACATATCACTGATTAATCCTAGTGATTAGTTAATAAAAGCTCCTCTCACGGCTTTCTTTTCTACCTTATGTCTGTTCACTAATTTATCTCAGAAATAGTCTAATGGAATGATCTGTCCCAGACTACTAATTGAAGAAAGCTGGTTCATGGACTCTAAAACATGGAACACCAAAGGCCTTGCATCTCTCAAAATCCGAGCAGCAGAAAGTCAAGGTGGAAAAGTCACTGGCTTCACAGGTTTGTGCATCAGAGCTTACTCCCAGCTGGCTGGAAACCCTCCTGGTTCTGCTTTTTGTCCCCAGTGCCTGGGGGCAAAGAGCCTGAAAGTGTTTGGCTCAGACAAAGCCTTCAATGGGACTGGAAGCTGGTTGGGTCAGGAATTCCCACCAGGTTGCAGGGTCTTGTAATGAAGCCCAGAAAGTACAGTTAAACATGAGCTATTCCCTGGAATACTTGGTCTGAGACCTGATGAGCCAGCACAGCTAGTGTAAGTGATGTTTTTCTCAGTTTTATAGTTGTTAAAATAACAACTAAAGCCAAAGGAGAAACTTCTTTAAGGTACACCCCCTCTGTAATTCTTTCTAATGCAATTTTTTATAATATCTGACTCAAGAGAAATTTGAAAAGTAATCATTTGTATTTGAGCTGGATCCAAGTTCTTGAAAAGTCTTGCAAAGGCAAAATTCTGGATTTTGGCCATTTCTTTCTGGGTGGTAAGCAATAATCAAATTAATGATTTCAAATCAGTTAAAAATCATCTTGAACCAAAACCAGCACAATTACAAGCAGATGGATAAACAAGGACAATGGGAATTCACAATTTAACTGGCAGCTAGTTATTTTAAACACCTCTGGTAAAGGGAAAACAAACCAAAAGATTTTTAGGGTGTATTCAGTGGGGCAATGTGATTACATTAGCTAGAGGCTGTGAGATCCACCCCACCAGTGACACTACTGCAGGCACTCAGTTGCCCAATATCTTTCAGGACAATCACAGAAACAAAACCCTGTCCAGTGGTAACTTCAGAGGGGAGTCTTGAAAATAATTTCAGAACTCTATGATTTGTGCTTTTACAAAGAAAATTGTCTCTGACACAAAAAAACCCAAACCCACAACCCTGTCTCAAAAAGTAATAGATTCTGCCTCTCCTTAAAATAATGTCTCACTGGTGAGAGTTGTCCAGGCCTATGGATGGGCAGCTGAGACATTCCCAGAGTGTTCCCAGGAGCTGAGGCCAATGAGTACAGGGCAGACAGCTCTGCTTTAGTAAACACTCTTATCCTTCACAACCATGTGTCTGCTTACAAATTGTCTTTTGGGAATGGTTGTGGAAATCCCCTGCTTCTGATTTGTGCCTGGGAGTGGTTTGAGGGGTAGTTGGCAGCAGCCTTGAGGCTACTAGGGATGTCTAACTCTTTAACACCATAAATGATCATAATTCAATGCCCAGAACAGTTCCCAGGCCCTGTTTATTTCACAAGGATGCATGTAGACTGAGAAGAAAATGAAAATGAAATATTTGGTTTGTTGAGTATAGAACTGTCATGTTCTGCAGGACATCTATTACAGAGATGGATTAAACCAGTGTGATACCATTGCCTGGTGCAGAACTAACTACTAAACTCACAGAAGAATCCTTTCAGTAGCATTGGTATTACTTCAGAAAATCAGCTTGTATCGAGCACTTTGCAGTTGCAATCTTAATATTGCCAGCATCAGCAAAGAGCCAAATTAATCTGCAGCAGACTCCAATGTGACCTAAGAACCATTTGAGTTGGGTTTCATCAGTGATCATGGCCCAAACTGGGAAGCATCTGTTAATTTCTTGTCCTACTTTGTACATCTGCTATCAGTCCCTGGTGTTTGTGGAAGCTGGATTTCCTTGCACACATACCAAAATGCTCACTTCAATCTCCTTCATACGATTTACTACGAAGCCCTTGATTAATGCAGAAAGGGCCAAACCTGAGGAGGGACGATCAGCCCAGACTGCTGCTGGTTTCCACCAGCTGAAAACAAAGCTTTTAGACAACTCAGGGAAAGTCAAAGCCTACAACACCTATTTTAAAGATTATCTGTCAATGTCAGCAACAGAACGTACATTCACCTCCACAATCCTTGTCTGTAATTTTGTCTTGGTGGGTGAAAGGGAGTGAATACAATCACTTCACCTCTTTCAATTCTTAATGATCCTGCCTTCCCCCAGCCAGCCTACGCAGAGATGTTTGCAGCCATCAAATGCACAGACTGCCAGACCTAGGTGTGTTGGACTGTGCCTCCAGGGATCCTAACCAGATGGAATTTTAGGAGAGGACACAGCTCATTTCAGAGCAATCCGAACGAGCAGCTTTCTTTTTTTTATTACACCATTGCATTTGGCAGCAATCCACCAGAGGCAGATTCTCTGCTCTCTAAGGAATGATCTGCCCACTCTGTCCATTTAACAGGACGTTCAGCTCAGAAAACCCAGTCGCTGATCACACATGTGGAGCAGATGTGCGAGCATGCGTAGCAAAATAAAAAATAAAAAATCCCAGCAGTGTACTGGGAGAAATGTAGCGTAACTACTGAAAAACAGTGACACAAAGGCTCTGATTCTGAAACAGTGGTTATTGTTGTTGTAAGGAGGATTTTTCTTATTACTCTTTCTTAGGGAGGAAAAAAAAGCGTAATAAATCCTTTATTATTTTTCTCTTTGGAGGTCAGGGAGGATTATTCATGTTATACTAATGTGGCTTCTTTGTTCGATTTCACAGACTTCTCCTTACAAAGATATGATTCTAACTATTTTGACCAGACTATCTTGGGGCCCTACCTCTCAGGAACTGAGTGCTGGAAGACTTCCACTGGAAAAAAAAACACAGCCTTTTAAAAGAGAGGATATCAGAAGTATACATCTTTTATCCATGCCCCACACACTTGCATATAAAGGGAGAGCACCAGCTGTTTTTCTCATGGTGAATAAGGGTTACTTGGGGAAATCTGACTTCCTGTTTTTACATGGACAGCTACATTGTTGCATGGCCAGTTAATTTTGGTTAGGTCAATAGAGCAAGTTTAATTATTGGAACCTACCTTATTCACTCAACCTTCCCACTGTACAGAAGAAAGAGGGATTTCTAGGAGCTCCAAACTGCACAGAAGCTGAAAAGCTCCTCTTAATTGCATGGCCCCTGCTCAAGCATATAAATCCTTTTTTTTTTTTTTTTTTTTGTTGTGGGGACAGCAGGGAAGATGATATTTGCTGAATAGTGCAATTTAGGAGTGCAGACAAAATTTCTATCATAGTTAAAACTATATTGAATGAAAATCTTAGAGAGATTTATATTTTTATATACCTATATATAAGTATGTGTATATATGTGCCTATATATATATATATATAATCCAAACAACTAAAAACCCCACAAACACCCAAATTTAAAACACTGGAAGCAGCATAACTACTCATACAGATGTGGTGGGAAAATTGTCCATTTTGTCCACAACAGCACAACTCAGAACAACAAAAGCTTGCACAGTGTCGAATTCAGAGAGCAATCCCATTCAGCTGCTGGAGGTTCTATGAACACACAGCTCTTGAGTTGTGGCTCTCATAACCAGGACCACTGGTGATGGTGGAATGAAATAGTAACTAATCCCAGGTACAATCCCCTAAGAAACCAGGAGTATTTCTGTCACTCTATGATGTTCATTTCTAATTTACTTTAACTGGAATGCTTAGGGATTTTTTTTATTTATTTCAGTCACTGGCTAAGCCCCTTCCTCCATTTCATATGGTGTTACAAGCTATGGTGGATTTCTAAATCTTGGTCTTGGTTAATGCATCAAAGGACATATGGGCTGATTTCCTTCAGTTTCTCATAATATACATGTAGCCAGCTGCATGTTATTACATAACTTTAGACTTAAAGCAACCAGATCATTCTAGATACCATGATCTATTTCTGTGTTTTTGATACAGTAATATTACAGTGGGAGAAACTCACCAGTGCTGTTACAAAGAAAGTTTTGGTTTTTTTAAATTCATATCCTTGTTCTTAATAAACACCCCAAAGAAAAATATTCAACAGCAGCAGGCAGTAATAAAGAGGCAAAAAATGGCAAAACCACAGTACTGAGGAAACCTATGTGAAAACACTGGTTGTATCTTCCTGGTTACAGAAAACAAATAGAACTGTTCAAAGTGCTTGCCAACAAGGGCCTGCCAAATAAAATATTGTTTTATGAAGTCAGGAAAAAACTAATTTTAAAGGTTATTGTAGGTTATTTGTGGTCACGTCTTGTGTTCATAAAACATGATGTCATCTCGAACCCTTCACTATTTTTATTTCAGCCCTATAGGTCTTTGTCTGAGACACTATCTCAGCAATTGTAGAAATTTAGAAGTTATTGGAAAATACTTACAAGAGTCTGCTCTACAAATTTAATTGGAATAAAATAAATTAGACACAAGCCAACAGAATGCAAGAAACTATCAATGCAGCTTTATTTTAGAGGAGTTTATTTATCTAATCCAGTAATTTGGAACGATGAGATCACACTAGTAGCATTAAATTAAATCATTTGAAATGAGAGATTTGGAGAATTGTTTTCCCTACTTATGTTTGATTCAAATTAGATTAACACCACAAAACTGTACATCATGGCATCTGATTCTCTGCCTTGTCCCTGGGACATGGGGGGAATGATTATGAAGGCCACAAGGATAAACATTATGTCACCTTCTGCTTTTTTGGTGGAAACAACTCATTCACCTCAATGAGTGAGTCATCCCACGAGCCAATCTAAAGTATCTAGATGAACTGAAAGTGATGGAGAGGGCAGAAGTTAATGAGATGGTCACAAGGAGTTAAAGACTCTTCCTGGCCACCATCAAAGTTTTGCTTCATTTCTTTCTCTCTGTTCTATCTAACATACATTGACCCATCATAATGCCAGATGGAGTACATAAGATTTTGTTTTTTTCAGAAACAAGGCTTCCTATAAATGGTTTCTCCGCTTGAAGCTACCTAATTAACAGCTGACTCAGGCCTGAACACTTCCTTGAATGTTGTGGCCACTCTGGGGATTTCTTCTTTTTAGCCACTGACAGTGTCTTCTCTGTCACTCTCACTGCTGAGACAGTTTGTCAGAGCAAAGAAATGCTTATGATATCCCTTGTGCCCCTTTGGGTTTGTGTGCCTACTAATTTTGTCATTAGGATAAGAATACCCCTCTAGTTCTCCTTCTCCTTGTTCCATTTGGGCTTTGTTTTATGGTCATGGAAAGTGGCTTGACATGAACTAAGTCTTAAAATATGAGGTTTTTAGATAGAGGTCCTCATTTTCTTTCTGAAGCCCCTGACTCTGTGATATCCCAATGATGGTGGAAGCAGCCTGTACTTGGAAGAAGGTGTGTGCTGGGACCTGGCCCAAAGGGAGCAGCTCCTTCTGGCTTGGCTTGTTGCGGGAATGCAAGGAGATTCATGGTGGGTGCTATGGCATTCTCATGGGATACCAGAGCATTTCTCTTGGTGCAATTCCCGGCTGTACTATTCTCACTTCTTTTCTCAAAATATGGCTGTCTTTGAATTTTAAGGATACTCTGTGTGGATCTTAGTGGCAGTGAGGGGTGACAGTCTGTCACTCACATGGGAAGGAGAAGTTAAGGCAGTTTTAACCCATTTCAGCCCTCTCTCTACCCTGGGCTGCTGCAAGCACTAAGGCAGTCTTCAAATTTTTGTGGAATTTATGTAGCCCAGAGGCCTGGGCCAGTGCTCTGCTGATGACAGTGCTGTTCCAGGTCCCTGAAATGCATGTGTTTTGGCTCTATGGCCCCATTTCCAGAGGGTGGCCCCTTTGATTCCTGAGGTCAGCAGTGACTTTTAGAGGGACAGCTACAAGCCTTCCTCATGGCTGCCAAAGGAAATCCTCCTTCAGTTGATTTCTTCTTCTGAAATTTCCAGAGGTTCTTCTCACTACATAAGCCTATTTCCTGCATAAAAGAACTGCAGTCACAGGACAAATTTTACGCAATATATCTTACCTGTAAATGGCATTTTTTCTCCTAGATCAGTTTCTAATACCCCGCTGATGTTTTTTTTTCTGTTATGTTGCCAGCTGGAATTGCTGATGCTATTTTCATGCTGAACTATCATATTTGTGGAATGAATCTCAAGACTACAGTTTTTATTGATGCCTTATCTTTTGTATTTTCTTGGCAAACATCTTACTCTACTTACAGTTGAGTCAAACTTCTATTCCCACTATCATTTTCACTCCCCCCAGGTGTCTCCTACTACCCAGATTGTAAGTATTTTTCTTTCTACCATGTGGAATTCATGCTCAGGAAACCAAGAAAAGCTTTCAGGCAATTTGGGATGAATTTAAAGATTCTTCCATTCCTGTGGTTAATCAATAAGATTCACGTGCAAAAGAGGAAAACAGGCAGATTATGTTTTCTTGTGGTAAAAATGCTTAATTTGCTTGTTTTCCTCAATAGTTAAATTCAAAATAAGGCAAAAATGTGACATGTTGAGCCACTATATTTGTGTGTTTCTTAGAAGAAACTTGAAGGATCTCAATTACTATTTCACTTCATTGGCTGAACTATTTGATCTCTGTCTAGGAACATTCCAGCCAGCTAGTCTATTTTATTCAAAGTACAATTTCTAAAGCACTGAATAATCATGTAACTCAATTCTGGATTCAACCAGGTTCTGTCTTCCTCCTTAAGCTGTCCCCTACATTTACAGAAGGACTCATGGGGTTTTCTTGTGGGTTTTTTGTTTTTGGTTAGGGTTCCATTACATGGGTTTTTTGTGGGTTTTTTTTTGTTGTTTTTTTGTTTGGTTGGGGTTTTTTGGGGGTTATTTTGGGGTGTGTGTGTGCTCACAAGCTAAAAGAGATTATCTGTTCTGTTTTTAAAATGGGGGAAAAATAGGCAGTATTGGCACAGTTGTGCTTTAAGGATAAGGTAGGGATGGGATGAGGAGGAAAATAATCTATCTGCCTAATAATTTCTCTGTAATGTGACTTGAAGCATGTATTGTATAAATCTATAGCAAAGGGGGCCATAGCCCTTGCATTTTAATATGCACATATGCCATAGCTAATAAAAATAAATCATGCAGTATTTGCCATAGGAAATTGCAATTTGCCATCCTGGTGTGCCACAGAAGATTTGGTCTTGATCTATTCCTGTGTTGGGTACAAGTAAATAACTAACACTGCATAATTCAAACAAAAAGCCTAGCATTGATTAGAAAAATAATTCAGCCATTTCTGAGATAAATTATGAGAACTTTTCTTCTTTATTTATAACTCCTTACTTTTCTGGGGCAGTTCCCTGTAGAGACTCCTTAAGGTGTAGGAACTGTATAGCAGATTTTAGTTATGGGAAATCTATCAGTGCTTTCTGCCCCTCCTTGGAGAAAGTATAGATCCTTTAGAGGAAGGCCCCACCTTGATCCTACCAGGAACTGGCCTTCCTGACTCTTCCTACAGGACTTTTTCAGGATGAGGACTGTTACTAAATTCACCCAATGGGCCCACCACTGGCCAAGGCTGAGCCAGGCAGTGACAGTGGGGATAACAGATATCTCTGGGGTACCAGATTTCACAGGATCACACAGTGGGTAAGGTAGGAGGACATCGCTGGAGGTCATCTAGCCCAACCTCCCTGCTCAAGCATGATCCCCTATGGCATGTTGCTCAGGTTTGTGTCCAGATGGATTTTGAATATCTCTAGGGAAGGAGACTCCATAACTTCTCATGCCAACCTGTTCCTGTGTTCAGTCACCCACACAGTAAGGAAGTTCTTCCTCACATCCAATTGTCTCTTCCTGTGCATCAGTTTCTGCCTTTTGCCTCTTGTCCAGTTGGTTGGCACCAACTCAAACTGGAGAAACTACACACCACAGTTTTTCTTCCAGAACTGCACAAGCAAAGTCTTTGGTGGTTTCACTTCTGCATACTCAGTGAGAAATTTTTTATCAAAATCTAACAGCTGTAATGCTGAAGGATATGACTGAATACTTTTCTGAGAAAGCTCAATATTTCTGCAAGTAAATTGCAGCAAGTGAAATTCTGAAAACGTACCACTCTAGTTGGAAGGGCAACATTAAAAGGAGAAGATGACAGCAGAGCCCTGACAGCAACTTCCTTTGACTGAGTTAAGCTATTTTTCATAGATCCTATGCTGAAGGGCAGTCTTGGAGAGCATCTTTTTCAGAAAAACAAAGACCTCTGCCAGTTTGGTGGTAGGACAAAGGGAGATGAAGACGCAAGAGGAAGTTCTGCTGCCATCTCAAGTCAGTGGGACAAAGACAGTGAGGATCATAAAATGGACAGCATGACAAAATGCATGGAACTTGCCATGCATCAGAGCTTAACAGACTCTCCTAAGAAAGACTGTCCTGCAGCTCACACACACAGATGCAGTCTGTGTCTTCTTGTGGGGGCACAATTTCATCAGGATAGACAAGGGTATTTTAGCCACCCTGCATTTGTTGTTTAAGAGTGAAGGACAGAATCTTTCCAGCTGTGGCCCTGCTGCCATCACAGGAGACAAGTGAAGAGGCTCATCATGGGACTGGCCACAGTGGTGAGACAAGGATGCACCTTTGCTGTGGGCAGTGACTGTTCCTACACAGCAGCACAAATGGATCCATCTCTGTCTTCAAGGAGAGAGTTTTGTCCAAGTCTGCTCTAAACAGCTTTTCCACAATGATGTAGTGAGGCCTGATGTGTACAGATTGCTCTGAAGACAGAAATCCTTTTGACAAGTGCTGCTACTGTTAATAAGTAATAATTAGACATTATGTATTATGAAATCCTTCTTAAGAATATTTCACAAGTACTCAGAAAAGGACAAAGGCACACAAATGGTATTAATTAATTTAGTTTCAGTAGGACAAGGAGGAATTTAAGTAGAGATATCTATCTATCTATCTATCTATCTATCTATCTATCTATCTATCTATCTATAATGTATCTATAATCGAGTGTATGTATTTGTCAGGTCAAAGTTGTCCTTAATATATTCAGCAAAGAATACTATTTCTGTTATTTGACTAAATCACTGATTATTATACAGATGTAAATATAATTGCATTTCTATATGGTTATTGTATATTGAGAATTTGTTGTTGCACAATTTTCATTCTTCACTGGGATTTGTATGTGTAGCAATGAATAAGAATACTTGATGATTTATGATTGATAAACAGATATTTAATAATTTTGCCTCTTCATCACCATTCTAATGAACATCTGCCAAAATGCCTTATTTGTAAATGCTATTCTGGGAGTGTGTGATGAAATCTGCCTTGTTCCTGGTATTAATCTCAAATACAGGTCATACAGCGTGGCAGGGGCAGAATATTTGTGTGTTATAAACACAGTCATGGCACAGTGGAATTAGTCAAAAGATGCTCCTGATTTTATAGATAATTTTTCTCAGTGTATTTGAGAATTTGTTCCACTACTGTAATGTTACAAACTCTTGATACATATTGAGGTTGCCATAGGCTTTTGCCCAAGTCAGGTGGGAGCTGGGTCAGGGTTGTGTGGGAGTGCTGATCTGCTGGAGGGTAGGAAGCCTCTGCAGAGGGACCTGGAGAGGCTGGATTCATGGGCCAAGACCAAAGGCATGAAGTTTAACAAGGCCAGTGCTGGGTCCTGCGCTTTGGTCAAAACAGCCCCAGACAGAGTTACAGGCTGGGGGCAGAGTGGCTGGAGAGCTGTTCCATGGAAAAGGACCTGGGCACTGCTGGCTGACAGTGGTTGAACAGGAGCCAGCAGTGCCCAGGTGGCCAAGAAGGCCAAGGGCAGCCTGGCCTGGATCAGAGATAGAGTGACCAGCAGAGCTAGGAAACCTGTGGGTGCCGAGGAGACCAAATCAGGGGAGGTTTAGTTTGGACATCAAGAAGAATTTCATCACAGAAAGAGTGATTAGAGATTGGAATGGACTGTCCAGGGAAGCAGTGGAGTCATTGTCTAGAAGATATTAAAGGAATGTGGCACCTAGTGCTGTGGTCTAGTTGACATGGTTGTGTTCAGTCATTGGTTGGACTAAATGATCTTGGAGGTCTTTTCAACCCAATTGGTTCTGTGATCCTGTGATTAGGACAGTCTCAGTAACATGTCTTAGCAAGCAATTCATTCAATTTACTTACTGCTTATTCCATATTTGTAGCCCAACACAGTCTGCTCTGTTTTAGGAGGACTTTTCTGAAGCTATATTCATATATGTGTGTATGTGTCATTACCACTATTGTTTTGAAAGTAAAGGTGTTAATCCCTAGCAAGCAATTCCTGTACAAGTGGCTTTGTACAACTTCTGCAGCTCTTTTGTTTCTCTTCAAGTTGACAGAGAATTGTGACACAAAGTAGGAAAATGATCATTGCCATATTTGTAATGCAAGAAATACTTAGGGATTTGTAATATTTAAGAGGATATCTACTAGTAAGAATCATATTTTTAAGTCATCCAAAGTGAATCTAGTTTGTTCTATTTATTATGCAGCTGAATACTTAGCCTGTGGACAGATGTTCAATTTGCAGACAGCTGTGTTAGTTTAAGATGTTACTATCCCCAGCTGCTTGCAGCCAGCATGTTACTGAGGGCCCCTGTCCATACAGTTCTGCACAGCTTTACTTGGATTTCTGAGACTAGCTAGGGCAAGGTCACTTGGGCTAGTTCAAACCATCTGCAGTAGCCATTGCTGTTCGGAAGTGCTGAAGGCCATGAGCTATTACCCTACGGTGTCTTTATTGTAGCAAAGAGGCAATTGCACAGTGGTGAACCCTGAGCCTTCTGGGAGCATCTTTGCTGGGCAGACCAAGTCCTTCACAGAAAGGCATCAGCCCTGAATCTCCTACACATAATCAGTTACACATAGATTGTGAATAATCATCTCCTTTGTGGATCTTCAGTGGGATCTGGTATGCAGGAAGCAATTCAGGTACCTAAAAAAATGTTTATCTGATATACATGCACCTATAAATATCTAATGCCATTTCACCTTTCTTTTTTTTTGTTGCAATATGTATGCCTTTGAAATCTCAGGGTTAAGCTGGCAGCAGACACCTACTTTTAGTAATCAGATTTTCCCTCTCAGTGTTGAATAGCTCTCACTGACCAAGGGTATTTGTTTTGGAGAGCTACTAAAAACTTTTATACAGCACAGTCTGAATCCAGCGACCCAAAAATTCAAGGATTACTTTAGTGATGTTTAAATAATTTGAAATTCTGAATTCTTTGTGAGGAAGACCCTAAAAGAGAGTATTAAAAATAATGTCTCTATAGACATAATAAAATATTGCATTAGCCAGACCTTTTCCTAGAGGAAGTAAAAACAGTCTTTCTTGGTTAGAGTCCTGGAGATCTGTTTCTCATAATGTGATATTTAGGAGCAGCTATGAAATGTCAATATTAATGCTTGTATCATTCTAATTTTACAGATAAAAAGGAAAAAACCCACACCAAAAACCTTGATTTTTTTTTCTCATTATCTCATATATGACTAAGAAAGTTATGTGCCTGATAGCAGTGTGAAACAGACTTGGATAGTCCTAATAGAGGATTCTTGAGACGGTTATATATGACAAAGGGTAAATGGCCCCTAAATTACTGGTCTATGCTTCTCAGGTGTGGGATTGGGTCAGATCTTTTGTGCAAAACCCTTTGCTTCTGGACAGAGTGCTTGTTGCCTTTGCTCTCTGGTTTGCACCTGTAATGGTGGAATCCTTTAGTTGCACCGGAGTTTGCATCAAAAAGTTGATGAAAGAAGAGGTGTAGATATGACACATTTACTGGTCACTGTGTTCTCTGTGCAAGTTTTCTCTGCCTGAATGTATTTCAGAAAGGTGAGGGATAGTCTTCACAATTTCAAGCAAACCACTGAGTTTTAACTAAGTGATTCCACATGCTGGTTGAGAAAGACTCTATATTTGCCCTTCAGTGCACTGAACCTACAAATCATGTTTGTAAGACCTTTTTTTTTTCTGTTTTTGACCTATCACTTTAAATTCAATGTATCTATTTTAGCTGCAATTTAAAACAAATTGTCCCAGTCTGATGAACACTACTTACTTTCAGTGCCAGAAAAGGGCATATGTCACAAGAAATAGTCTGAACACGTACTTCACTGCTGCTTATTTGACAGATGACCTTGATGTGGATCTCCACTGGGGGCTGAGGCTGCTTATGTCCATGTTTGGTTCAGGTTGTCTTGTTACTATTTCCTTCAACTAGGGCAAAGATACAAAGTTCCTCTAATTTTTGTCTCAGTGCTTCTCAGCATCATCCTGAAAGAACAACTTTGCTTTTAAAGGGAGGAATCTAGACCAGAACTCCCATTTGTTTACCACTCATTTCCAGTGTTTTACAAACACCCAGTATCCAGACATCTCAGCCTGTATTAAAATGGAATGAGACTCATGAGGTACAAAGAGACTGAGGAAGCTACTGTATACTCCCAATACCTGGCTATCTCCCTAAAATACTAGGAAAAAAAAAAAAACCCTTTGTATTAATATGCATACAATCTTTGGGTCCCACGTTTCTCACTTCAAGGCATAATAATGAAATAATATTATAATAAGTGATAGTTGTATAGTCCAATACAGAGAAGGAGAAGTGAACCAATTCTTTAAGACACATTTCCTAGCGTCCCTTCTGCTTTAGGTGTCATGGGATGCTGAGAGCCTGAAAAATTGAGTTCAACAGGACCATGGAGGATGAGTGAGGATGGCTGTGTTGCTATGGGATCACAGATTATGTCTGTGGACCAAGAAGAATATAATTGAGTTTTCACTATAAAGCCACTGAAAATACTTATTATAAAAAGTTCTATGTATTCTCCTTCCTTTTTCCTGTCCCTCTCTGTTCCCTGCCTACAGACTGTCAACACTTATGAGTAAGTAAAACAATACTTCTGAGTACTTTGATGCAAATTGATAACACTAGGACTTAAATTTAAATTAACTCACCTAATAGTTAAGAGTTTGAGGGCATGAGCAATGCAAATAATAGAGAAACACATCTCTTAATTGTTTCATGACACAAATGTTTTATTATTTCTTTTGCCAATGTCAGCTATAACCTGAAGATATATAGAGATATAGACATTTATATTAATATATGTGTATGTCTCACCTATAAGCAGGGCAGCCAGATTAATGATGCTATTTTATTCCAATGATAGTGAGTTCAAGTCTTTTTGGGGAAAAATAATCTTTTCATATGCTAAGTTGTTTAAAAACAAAAGTTTCCCGGTTGCTAGATGCTCAAGAATCTTGAGTGACATTGTATTTTTGTTAATTTTTAAGTAAACCCACATTTTCCACAATATTTCAGGATGCTTTTTCCATGATACTGTGTGTATGATATTTCATACTGGGATGACAACATTAGGAACACATTCAGTGGCAGCTTAAAACTTAACCAGACAACAGTTCAAAATGATGCATGTCACACAGTTGTAAAGGAGTTACAGAGCAAGAGCAGGCTTCTTAGAGACCCACTGACTGGACTAAAACACCTTTTTAAAAATTACCCTTAAAGAAAGAAAATATGTCATTTTTCTTAATGCTTTGTATATATTGTTGCTAAGTTTTTATTATAGAGGTAGAAAACAATATAGTTTTCTTTGCTTATTAGTGTTTACTCTGTTTCCATTTTGCTGCATACTTGTGCCATGATTCAGCCCCTAGAAATAGACATATTCTTCTGGGCTTCTAATGCTCTAACATCTTGGCTCCCACAGCAAACAAACTTATTTTGCAGCAAGTTGCCCTACCTACAAAAGTACTTTCTGAAGGTTTTGTGATTTGGAGTTGCATAAATCTGAATGATAGGCTCTCCTCAGCCTGCTTAGCATTATACTTCATTCAATAGACAGTTTAATGGATGATCCACAGCAGTACAGTACATTTTTGAGCTCTGGGAATTACTCTGCACAGCTCAAGATTTGGGACTGGATTTGGTGGCTGAAATCCAAAAGCTTTTTCCTTTTTTTTAAGTACCAAACATTGCCTCTTGCCAAGTGGGATCATTTTCCCATCTGTTGAAGGGTTTTCTGCCCTTAGTAACAATATTCAGTTTTTTCTGGTTCCTTAATGCTCACACTAGTATAAAATAGAAGCAAGAGAATTTAGCAGTAATGTCAGTAAGCAACTGAAGTTAAAGGCATCGGGGAATCAGACCTATAGGTGTGAAGGACCAAAAGAAGGCCTGTCTGCATCTGGAGTGGCTTAATACAACCTCCATTGTTTCCACCTCCTTTTAAGAGATGATGTCTCATTTAAAGATGGTTGAAAACCCTTCCTCTGTGATGTTTTCTTGACTAACACAGCACCTGCCTTTGGAAAGTTGGGAGGAGGATGATGGAAGCTGAGAGAAGCTGAGATGGAAGCCTTTGAGAGCAGTGTTTATGCCACATCCCTAAGGACTCCTGAGTGGGAAGCCCCAGTTTGCCATGAGGAGTGTGCCAGGGACACAGCCTAGCCCTGCCCTTCACAGAGGGGCAGCGTGGGTGAAAGGAGGAGAGGCTGAAAGGGGACAGGCTGGTGACAGCCCAGCTCAGCCAGGCACAGCTGCCTGCCCCAGAGGTGCATCGGCCTGGGGGGACACCAGGGCCACCGAGCTGGGACCTGCTGGGACCTGCTGAGCTGCTGAAGTGAGCTCTGGACCTGCCACAATGCAGTCCTGAGAAGGTTCTTTGATCTTGGATCCTTAGAGTTTAACTCTCCACTGTGGTAGAATATGCATTAAAAAGGGCTAATGTGTATAAATCTGGATACACCAAATATAAGAAATATGTGTTAGCTCATTAAATGTACAGACTCCAAAGAAATCACTCCAGCTGTTATTCCCCAATAACTGGAAAATGTATTTTAAAAATCATTTTGTGTGGCTATTTTTGTCACAACACATTCCAGAACAGCTGTCAAAACACTGGGAATTTACTTCCACAAATATATTCCAAAAAGTCCCCTTTATCTGGCAGCAAAAGACTCAAAAGGAGAGTCTACAGTGCACAGAGCAATATTCCAGATGCACAGGATAAAAAAATTTCTGGTTATTACTGGGTTAATCAGAACTGTTCTGGAAAGTCCCAAAAAATTGCATGTAGCTGTTTCAAAAATCACGGGAATATTTTCAACATTTCCACTGGGTCAAAGCAAAAATAACTATACATCCTTTTTAGGTGATTATATTCAGAAGACTGGTCTTGCTAGAGTGACTTAACACATCCATTACTGCAATTATAATTTAGTGATAATTACTCTGTAGAATTCCAATGTTCTATTACCACAAGTGAGGGCCCATGGAGGAAAACAGCATCCAGCATCTCCAGGGCCTTGGAATGAGTGCCTGTGATTTTATAATTTCCAGACTCATTACACTTACACGCATTGTGTAGGTTAAGAGCCCTCTCTTTGCTGATTAAAATGAAGCACTGTCATTGACTTATCAGATCCAATATGTCTAATTAACATGGAAAACAAGTTTGACCTTACACTGGTTAAGACAGATGACTTCCTTACACAAGTTCTAAACACTCATAGGCACTAAGCCAAAGCTTAAAAGCAATTTGTGTTTTCTGAAAATCTATTTAAGGTTCCCTTCAAATAGAATAAATCAAAACAAACAAACAAAAAAAGAAGACAAACACCCTCTTCACACAACTCATGTCTCCAGTCAGAACATCGACCCTCTGTGACCAAATCTATGCTGGCATACTACTTTGAGGGTGTAGCACCAATGCTTCAGAGACCATGATCAGTGCAGTACTTCAGAGAGGCTTGTTTTAGGACCGAGAAGGAAAAATATGAGTTACCAAAACCTTCCTACTTTTCATGTTTTGGTCTCTCAGTGTGATCATCAAGGCATGAGAAGCACTACATTTGTCCATAAACAGAGCTTAAGACATGAATATTGTAGGGGTACGTTACTCATCCAAGCTGTTGTCTGGCTGTGACATTGACCAGCTTTTGAACCAAGCAAAGGCCCAAAATGGATCACATAAATACCTGTAATTGCTTTCACAAGAACACAAATCATCCAAGTACTTGATTTCTCACTTTCTTTATTTTCCACAAGGAGCTAGGACCTAGCTGAATCCTTCACTTTCCATCCCGTGGCTCTAGGAAGGAGGTGGGGGGAGAAGGACACACTTGTCAGCCTATCTGATGTAATCTGTGGTCTGGATTTGTCTATACTTGAAATAGAAATGACAAAGATTGGAAGTTACAGCTCCTTCCCAGCTCTTGCAGGCACAGCTGGTAGCTCACAAGGCAAGAGCTACACAGGAGGAAGAGGAAGGGCCCTTCCTATCATGACAGATGGGGTAGATGTATACCATAACATTAAAAAAGGAGAAGGGTTGAAATAGAAAGAAAAGAGCTACTGCTTTTAGTGATAGTCACTGAAAATCTGACTGAGTCTTTTCATCATGCCCTCATTTTCACCTCAAGGGAGGATCTGTTTTGCTATCTTTAAAAAGTTTGGCCACCCCAAGGAAGATGTTGAAGTTCTCATTGTGTTAAAAGTCAGCCTTGTCTGCACTGATAGAGAGATCTAAGACAGCTCTGCAATAGACCTTCATTTCCAAAAAAATATTGAGCTACAACACTTAAAGGGCCTTCAGGTTATCCAAAAATAACTAATAATTTTATTTTCAGATGTTGATGTGCCTTTGTTCAATGACAGATTTCTGGAGGCAAATGTTACAGAGTAAACTAATGAGCCATTTCTTGCAACACTTTGAGTTTGGGTTCAAACCGGAAAGCACAGATCCAAGTTCTGCTGCCTTGGGGATATTTTTCAATGTGAGGTTTGGATGCAGCCCACTATAAAGAGCCACTATACATGCAAAATTTTGTGATTGCTGTAGGTTTGGACTCTATCCACTGTTAAAGTTCAAAAGGTTTTGTCTGGGTATTTTGACGTGGGCCTATCTCCATTTTAGTTTTGGAAACAAAAAAGCCCCAAATACACATATGAAAGAAAATCCCCTCGCAAATATGCAACTTGCCTATCATATGCAGAAACAATTTCAGGACTCTCAGTCCTCCAGGTAGTTACTTGTGCACTGACACCCATTGTTTTCAATGGACTCAATGGGTAAATAATTATGCACCTGGGAACAGCCATTTGCAGGATCAGGCTGTTGTAAAATGATATGCTGATGAAAACTTAAAAGGTAGCTGTAACACTTGATTGCATTGGTGCAGACTGTTAGCAGAGGCTGTCTGGATGCAGGCTATTGTCACTCTCATTTTAGGAAGCAGTTTTTAAAAAATTACATTTCTTCACCCTTGATTTCCAGGACATGTCCTGCTCCCCCTTCTAGGAGGAGACAGTTTGCAAGTGCATGTTAGCAAATTCAAATGCTACAAATGAGTTTTACAGTCCTCAGTGCTGGCTATTCTCACCTCATGAATCCACAAGTGTCTATGAATTTGAAGGATTGTTTTGGGGGGGATGATCTCATCTCCCAGCTTTACATATTCTCTAGTTTCGTTTTCCCCTGCAACTCATTCCATGCAGTCAGCAAGCAAGCCAGACTTTCCAGAAAAGGACAAACTGCTATTGCTTCTCTTCCTGTTCCTTTATGTTTGCTGCATGTGTTCATCATCTTGCTGTGAGGCAATAGTTTTTGTCCAGGGGTAGTAGTTACTTCTTATGTTTGCAATATTTAATGCGCTTTTCATGTTCTCAAATAGTTTTACTATTCTGCAGATCAAATAAATTCCAACTTTCAGAAATGATACAATGAAAGCTTCAGCTTCAGAAGGACAGCTGCAAATGAAGCTTTAATTGCCACTTTAGATAAAGGGCTGAAAATACCTAGCTAGTGAAAATGCAGTAAATTTGAGAGGTCAGAGCAATAGAGAGCCCATCTTCCACAGGGTGTAACACATAAGGTTAGGAAACATTCCTGTGAAGCAGACTGTATGTGATGTGTGACCAAACATATTTCTATTTTTATCACAGAGATAGTGAAAAGTGAACAATACTCTTTCCCTTTGTTATTAAATCCTTTCTGGCTGAAGGTTTTACTATCTTTAGTTATTTAATATATTTTTTTTCTGGTGAAAGGAGAGATATTTTTTTAATGGTGTGAACTCCTCCAAATATTTTCTCTGTAAAGCTCAAGAAAAATTTGCAGATGTCAGGAACTAGTTCTAGAAGTTCACAACAATTGATGGATCAATTGTAAAAGACCATAATGAGTTACAAAATAAACTCCTCAGAACTTCCCTATAGCCCAAATTTCATGTTCCTGTTCCAAAGCATGAATGTCAGAAAGCTTCTCAACATGTTCATCAGGCCTTTTTTCACAGGAACAAAACAACATTTTTCTTCCCAAGAGCTTTTCTTGGAAAGAAACACAGTATTTGTTAGCTTGAAAAAAACTCCAGAAGTGGGTCAGAGGACAACAGAAAAAACCATGGAAAATTACAGCCCCAAATGGTTAAAGATTCACAAGTCTATGGGCAGGTGGCAAGAGGGTCAGATCCTGAGTAAGTTAACGCAGTTTCAGTAATAGGTGATATTATTAGCTCAGCCTGTAACTGGTATTCTTATGGGATGTCAAATATGGGATGTGACGGAAATATTTCATTATATAATAAATGGGCTTCTGCGAACTAAATCTCTCAACCTTTTGCCGCTGACTCATCAGCTGCTTCTGAAACACTGTGTCTTTGACATTGCTACAGAGACTGCCAAGAGCTGCCTCAACCAGTGCCAGCTGGTATTTGTGATACAAATGTATTCCCAAAGGGCATTTGCTTTATTTTAGTTTTCACTATACCCCAGTTACGCACTCGTTCAGGTTGTCTGTTTTGTGCACTTAAGGGCAATGCAGTTTGGGAGGGTTTTGAAAAGAAGTGTCTCAAAAGTCAAGATAAATAATTGTGTCAAGAAAACATTATTTGGAAATTTTGCTGTGGCCTTTTACCTACATTTAATAGTGATCCAAAAAAACCCCAAAAACCAAAAACTCAACCAATCACAACCACCGTAACAATAGTTTTGTTTCATCATAACACAGCAAAGATGCACAAACTGTTTTAATGCTGATTTTACAAACAATAGAGCATACAATAATATTCTGTGTCCTATTATATTATGAAAAGCCTATCTGATAGTTCTCTCATTCAGTTTAGAACAGTTTGGAAAAGGATAGAAGAAACAGAAATCACAAGACCTATAATATTTCCTAGCATCCTACTAAAAACTGTCAACATATAACTGGAACTATCTTAGAGGCCAAATGACTCAGAGGCACACACTTTTAATGACTGCCAGCCAAAAAAGGCAGAATAAATGACACAACATTATGACTCTGCAGGATCAGTGAAAGAAGTAATGCTTAATTTTACAATCAGCCTCTGGGATTCATTGTCACAGAATGCCAAAACTTTACACAGGTTAAAAATCAGAGTCGTTAATTCAGGAAAGAAAAGTCCAGCAAAGGCTACGAAATATGAGAGTAAGAACTCTACCTCAGGAGCTCCTTAGTGTCATAATGTAGGGAGAATGTTGCGTGAGCTTCTCCTGCTCTTATACAGGAAGAGGAGAGGGGAGGGTGCTCATTTTCCCAGAACTACTGGTGCAAAGTGTTGTATAACTGTTCCTTTGAGCCAAAGTGGCTCAGTAGCTCATAATTGTGATTGTGCAAAGGGAAGAGGGAGGGAAATCATTGCATATTGGGTCTGTGGCTCAATAGTAAAGTCCTTGGTGTGTTTCTTGCTTCTTCTATCCCATTTTCCTAGATTAGATATGACCTCTTGGCCTTTCTGTGATGCCAGTCCAAACAGTCTAGTGATGGAAAACACTTAATTTACCTCCTTTCAGTTTATACCTGTATCATCCAATTATAGTTCCTGGTTCTACTTCTGTTGGTATTTTATTGCTGGCTAGGGTCCTGCAACAGGAGATGTACAAAGACCACATCAAAGAAGAGCAAAATGTTACTTGCAAGTGGGAACTACTACTCTAGCAGTAGCAATGACTTTTCTAACATCTGTTGTTTTTCAAAGCATGCTGTACATTTTTTACCCTATCTACGAACAGAGACTGATTTTTCCTGAAAATTCCTGCACCACAGCAAAGCCATCAATGTGCAAAATAACCTCACAAAAGGAAAATTATAGGCGATTCATAAATGGGTCTGCAGTGGTGTTTTCCAGAGACTGCTCTGAAATGTTGTGCAGCTCATCACCAGGGCTTCTTTCTTCCCATTTCTCCCCCATGCTGTTTGCTTGGCTCCCATGACCACACAGGCCCAATGTACAAGCTCAAATAAAAATCAAGGGCACAGCACCAATGAACAATTGCTATTTCCTTTTGCCATCTGATCACAGTTTAGCTACTATTGGATACTGTTTTCTGGCAGTCCTTAACAAAGGAATCCAATCAACAACATTCATTCTGCACATTGCCTAGTTGGCCATGTCTTTGATGAAATAGCTGACCCTGTATTTCTGAGAGAAGGTATTTTCAGTAACAAATATCTCATTTCTTTTCTGGTAGCTGGGGAATAGGAATTGACATGATTTATTTCTTTGGAAACAAGTAATGGTTAATAAACAAAGATTTGAGGTTATTATTTAAGATTTCAAATCCACTTTTGCTTCAGTCTTTTCCAAATCTTGCTGACTATTATGGTCTTGGCGTTCAAAGGTATTTTACATAGTCTCCTCACACCCCCAAGTAGTTCTGCTGCATTTTTGTGACTGAGTGTTGCCATTCATCGCTTGAAGTAGGTAACAAGAATTGTGCATTCCTTCAAAGAGAGGAACATCCCCAAAGGCTTACTTCAAGTTCTGCTTTGAATTTAAAGCCAAAGTTTAAAATCTGATTATTGCATCTTCTTTTTAAACATGCTTTTAAGTCTGTTCGCATGTGGAAAATATTTTCAGTTAGAAAAACATAGTTAATATATTTATTCCTACAAACTGAATATGTGACACTTGGTACAAGAAACCTTCATATGTATGAAAGCTATCCATATGAGTTTTATTGCTTCTGCTGTTTCTCATGTGAGTCTGCTGCTGATGTGGCTAAATAAAATCTTGCCTATCCTTCGGTTAGCAATAGACAAGGGTTTATGAATGCATATTGCTTCTCACAGGCTCATAGAAGACCCTTCCTCTAACCACTGATATTCACTTAAGAACCACTTTATTTTTCTTCTGATGTTGTTTTGTTTTGTTGTTCTTTTCCTCCTTCTGTGTCCTTAATGTCAGTTTGGTAAAGAGTCTCTTACTGTACATGGTATTGGCCAAAGTCTTGTCCCATTTTAGAAACTGCAAAATTCATTTAATTCCTTGGGGTTATATGGAGCTGTTTCAAATTTATGGCAGTAAAGGAAAATGATAATTCTGCCTTCAGTGCTCATCTGTTCCATATAAACTCCCTGAACTTGCAGAAAAAGGTCTTACATTCAGGTAACTGAATGCTATTGACCTTGTTAAGAAAGATTGTTATTTTTGTTGTTGTTACTATTTCTTATTATTATCTGAGTAAATAGAGTTAAACTAAGGAGGACATGGTCACATGCTCTTTTAGGCTACTGACTTCAGAAAACCTGGTAAGTGGATTAAGGCAGAGTAAGCAAGTGGAGTGTTAGGACTAGTGCTAGAGAGAATGCAAGGTCAAGTCTGTTTTGATGAGTTCATCTTGGTTCCTTCAGTCATCCTCACTGTGGGTGGTAACTGTCTGAGTTCCCCAAAGTGTTTACAGCTGAAGTCATCTTAAGACAGGTGGATTTACTTTGAGTCTTGCCAATTTCATATTTATTTTCCTTGAATTCCACCATAGTCCAAATTGTCCTGCTGTTACCCTATGAAGAGAGACACTTGCCAGAAACTTCCCTTTCCAGTATCTCTGTTGGAGATTTCCTGCATTTAAAAGGTGTTGCATATTGACTCCTGGATTATTTACTACAAAAACCCAAAACCCACAACCACAAAACAAAAACAAATAAACAAGTTCAAAAAAAAACCCCCGAAAAACAACAACTCCCAGAAAACCCCCTGGCAAACCCCAAAATTTTGGCTTATCTGTAGAGGGTAATTCTCATGTGGGGAATCAAATCTCTCAAACAAGATGATCAGTCACTATCCAGTAATGATTGTAGTCTGTGTTGCAGTGACAGCTCTTTAGCTGTATTAGGTGAGACTTCCCAAATTGTGAGGAGTGTGGTTCCACAGGACACTTAAGCATGTCCACAATTCATTGGTACTGATTCATTGGATTCATTACCTGCTAAACAGCTCCTAATTGTTTTAATTACATACAGAAGACAAGATTATTCCTTCAGCTGCAGTTTCTACCATGTCTCCAGTCTGTCCGGGCTCTCCTGTCAGCCCCTTGCTCTTACCTCTGTGGGAGAAGCCCTGGCCCCAGGCAATTACTGACTGAGTGCACTGGGAGAGCACACAGGCACAAACTTCATACCCAGCTATACCACATCTGTAACCACAGGGTAAACTTGAATTCAATCCTTCTGTCACATTTATAACTTGAATTTCAAAGCCCTTGCCACATTAGAAAGAAAGTGCTTATTACAGGATTTCTGGTAGTTTCTTAGGGCTGCATTATGGCTTCTCTGATGGGGTTTAGACAAAAGAAATGATGAACAGCTCTGCAAGGGACTGTTTTGATACAGTTGGGAATTTTAGCTGTTCTTTGTATTAAAATTTGGAGATGGCTCCTACACATTCTTCTCACTGCCTAGAAGTTAGGCAAAGAAGAGAAAGGCAGTTAAGCTTTAGAGAAGAATAAAGACAACAACAACAAAAAAACCCAGGCAGAGATTAGAAAATACCAGAAACACCATTTGAGAGAAAATGAAAACAGTTGGTACATGACTTGAAGGCATTTCAGCTTCTCAACTGGTTGCACGTGTAGACAGCTTTGACACAAATATTTGCCTGCTTAGATTTATAACAAAATGTACCCAAAAGGGTGACAGGCATTAGTGTAGACTCAGGGACTGAGGTAACCCAGCCAAAATAGCAGAAATACAGGGCATTCTGGGAGCACATGAGGAGCACATGTGCACTGCTGTGCTTGCCCTCTTTCCCATCTACACAGAAACACACTCACGTGTAATTCAAGTGTAAGTGATCTGGTATCTTTCCCAAGCACGCCACACTTTAAATTATATATATACACCTATATGTATGTGTGAATATGCATATAGGTACTTATGCATTTCCTGTACTGTATATTCACATGTTCTATGGCTGGCATTGGTTTATTTCCCTAAATGTATCCCTCTTGGACCAGCAACACCTCTTATTGTGTGGCAGGGACAGCAGAGGCCACCAGTATTCAGCCACAGCTGCATGTGGTGTTCCTCTTTCACCAAACAGTACCCAAGGGAGAGCAATGCTGCCATGTTTTTCTGTCTTCAAGTATGAAAAATCCCCCCACTTTCTGCTGGGGCTGGGGTCAGCTGCGAGCCATCATCTGGGAAATTTAGAAGAGCATGTATCATTTAATGAAACTTAAAATAATTTAAACCCCTAAAACATGCAGGATGGAAAGTGACTTTATGTATTGGATGTGATCTATGGCTTGCAACATGCAAGTGGCTGGGTGTCTGCAGGATGAGGAGTGCTTGGAAAAGCTGGTACTGGTTTGGAGGTGGGCCAGGCACCCAGTGCTGTTGGTGGGGGAGTGTTTGTGTCTGGGGGCTGTGCTAGACACAGGGCACAGCTCCATGTTCATCTTCCCCAACCACCCAGCTCTCCAAATCTGGAGCTTTGTTTCAGGGCTGCCTCTTGTAATGATGGGAAGATTATCTGCTGTGGTTTATGCATGTTTTTCCACGACACAAAAACGGATTTTTGTAGTTCTGTAGATTGTTTCTGTTTCTCTTTTTCTTCTGGTCTTTTGGCTGCTTTTGTTTGTTTGCTTTTTTTTTTTTTTTTTTTGTGTGTGTCTAGATATATCTCTCTTTTTCCTTTCATGCTTTTTCATTTTCTCTTTTCTTCCTTTGCCTTGCTACTGTTAGGGTTGGAATAAGTGACACTCCTAATACTTACACCCTGAATTTGAGGTCGCTTAGCAAAATATTTACTGAGCCTCAGGGTCTGGTCTGTTAAAAACCTTCTCTATTATGAGAAGGACTTAAAGCACAGATATCAGTATGATGTTTATTAAACTTTCTCTTGAAAAATTGAAGATCATTGGCAGTTTATTTCATGAAAAGTTACCTTAAAAAAAAAGTTGGGTTGATTTCATCTCACCTTGCTTAAATTATCTACTATGCAGATGTTTACCCAAAGCTTGTCCCCACAGCCTCCTTTTGTGGCTAATGCAGTGAAGTAGGCACATTCTTCCTGAGATTTATTAGGCTGATCTCAGAGTAAGAAATTGCACCCTAGAAGATCTTGACTACTGCATGACTTGCTTCAAGATGACTTTTGCTCCTAAATATTATAGCTTCACCAAACAGAAATTAAAGGACATCAGTAGTTTGAAATTCAGTCCTTAAAAATGAGTCATAAAATAGAATTTAAAAAACTGCACTGATCTGATTACCCTCTTGTAGTTTGATTATTTAATGCCTCCTGACAATAAATTCAAAATTGTCTTTTTGGATTCCAACATCAGCTAGAGAAAGATATCATCCTTCCCTTAACTCTTTCTTGTGGTAAAGAAATGTATTTGGGTTCATTATGCTCACTGAAAAAAACTCCAACTTATAAAGCATCAGTTTCCTGTCATTTAGATTCACTTACTTGTTAGAAATCTTAATTGAATAGTTGCTTACAGTGATTTGTATTTGTAGATGCTTGTCTGGTTAACTGTTAGCAGTAGAACAAGCTCCCAAAATCTCTCACACAGGTTATATCAAGAGATGTGATCATCAATAGCAGTTTCTAACTGACAGATGTCAGGAACTATTAATTTTCTTTTTTTTGCTTGACATTCTTGCTGAAGTTTTCCTAACATTTTTTGAATTATATTTTTGTATAAATAAAATCCATAATTTTTTGTGAAGGTTATGAACCCACCTCCTAAGGAAGACATGAAAATCAGCTAAATAACTCAATAAAGAAAAAATGAGATTTTAACTCAAATGATCCTATATATATATATATATATATATAAATATATATATATACATATGCAAAAGAAAACCTCTGCTCATGATTGGAGCTGAGAACATTTTGGTTCCTATGATTAAAACTATTAAACTTCAAATCTTCCAAAAATGCCTACTTTTCCCAAGCATGTCACAAATGATCTCTGCTGTGGCCCTGTATTTGGCCAGATGGAACTCGTGGTGCCTGCTGTTGGACACTTTCAGTCAAGCTCTACCAGTGCTGTCACAATGGTGATACCCTGGCAGCTGTGGCAGACAGCTCTGAGGATGTCCATGGCTGTGCTGTGGGATGCAGGCGAGGAGAGCTTTTGGCTCATGGTCTCTGAGATGGAAATTTAACATCCTTCAGCAGCACCCCTGTGTGAGATGCTAAAGATGACCTGATTTATTAGAGCTGGTTGAAAATTTTCTGGTGGAACACTCCTCTGATGGAAAATGCTGATTTTACAGGATTGAAACATTTCACAGGAACATGTTGGTTCCATTGAAAGTTTCAATGGAAAGCAGGCAGGCAGGCTGTCCAGGAAGCCTGTGCTCCTGGTTGCATGCCAGCCTAGGCTTCCCTGGCTCCCTGCTCCCCAGGCAGCTGCTCCTTCATCTTCCTGACACCCCAACCAGGCCTCTGCCTCAGCAGTGGGGGGGCTGGGGGGAGGGAAACATCAAGTGGGGGGGCACTGATCCCCTCACAATCACTTCTTTCCACAGAAGAGTAGGTAGAAAGAATTCAGTATATTCACACTGAAGTAATGATGTAGCTGTTAGTGCCTGAAGCATTTATCCCCTATGATAAGCACCAAAAAAAGGACATATTCACTGTGCAGACTCTCATGATGGTGAAAGTAATTCACATTTTATTTCTGGACATACACAGAGTTGTCTCAGTAGAAACCCTCCAAACAAAAGAGATATCTTTGTCAAAATGTGTATATGTGTGTGTGTGTGTGTGCATGAGTGTGTGCATTTGTATATACATATGTGTGTGTATATATATATATATATATATACATATTTTCACACACCTTGTTCATTTATTTATTTATTTATTATATATTTATTGTTGAATTTGGTCAGACAAGCATAACTAAACTCATTTTTTCTCATCCAGTCCTCGAAACTAGATTTAGGGGGAAAAGAGAAAGTGTTTGTTTAGAAATGTCTTTAGTATATTTTAATAGACACCATAGGAATTTCTAAGCCTAGCTAAAACAACTTTCCATACATTTTGGTTAATATGCCTGCTGACTTGAGCTTTGTTTTACTGGTCATAACTTGAGCTTAGAATTCTGGTTTTGGCCATGGCAGGCACCTGTAGAAATCAGTTGTCTCATCACTGCTCACACGGACTGTGTCTTCTTGTAGGTTCTATTGGCATGTGCAAGCTAATTGTCACACCACCTTTATACAGTCAGTAAAACTGCTAACATGGAAGTAATTGTTTCTGAAGTATTTTGGGTGATTTGGATTAAACAAAGAAACAAACAATAATATCCCAATGTATGTTCTGCATGCTACCACCTGTGGAGAAATATACAAGCTATGAGTTTTTATGTGCACATGCTTACAAGTTTTGACTTCCTTCGAGGTGTCACACTGCTGATTATTTCTGTGCTATTTCCTCAAATTTGGGAGGTGGCACACTTACAGTACATCCAATCAGTGAATCAATAAATAATGAAACCTGTATATTAAGAAAAGTTTAACAAATAAGTGCTCATAATGAAAGTCGGTGTTGTGGGCTTTTTCTCCATGGTTTCACAGGCAGTCGTGCTTTTGATCTGGGAGCTGTTAGGAGCTGTTGCACCACAGATGAAAGGAGTTAGAAAATTCCATATCATAATGCAGTTAGATCAGTAATTCATGGAGCAGGTAATTCACAATGACTTGCTGGTCCTTTGATTGCACACGGTTTATGACTATTAGCAGTTTCCCCTTTCAAATTTGTATGCTTCCATACTTCCTTTCTGACCTCTTTTTCATCATTTATAGTCCAATTTGGTAGTGAAAAAACATAACTGGTGCTCAAGTGCATGGCTGTCATTCAAACCTCAATGCGTTAGTGAGCAGTTTGACATTTGTGACTATGAAAAAAAAACATTAAGCAGGTGTACAAAACACTAACCAGGTCCCTCAAACAATGCTTTATGGGATTCACAACTTGCCTTTAGGCTATAAACCTGACTCAGCCTGAGTTTTCAAGGTAGATTTAATCTTGATATTTACACTCCAAATGTATCTTACATAAGAACACAATTGCAATGTAAATGATAGAAACACGTTTTAAATGGAAGGTCACAGGAAGAGACTCTGTTACTGCAGGAGATTTGCAATGATGTGTTCTTCGGGGTTCGACAATTATCTGTCCTCTGCTTGCAAAATCAAGGGCTGCATCTTCAGCTTCAGTGAACTGGTTTGCTCAGAGGGGTCCTGGCTCCAACATTTTCTTGCTACTCCTCTAAGGGAGTAAGGTTCAAATTAAAACAAACACAAAAAAATGCTATTTAATCACTTTTAACATAGTCATCTGCTGTACAGGTGTGCACATATCACATTTTATTTCAGTTATACACACCAGGTTTCTGGGAACTGCTGTTGCGGCTTTACAAAGGTGGAGAGATTTCTACAAGTTGCAGGAATAACATCAGGTAAACATGTTAACAGAAGTTACTGTTTTGTCTCTAAAGGACTAATGTAATGTTGAAGTTGCTAAAAAAGGGCCCCCAGAAAGAACATTGTAAACATTTGAGTAGTCAAGTAGGAATAAGAACTGTGAGTCTGAGAACTAAACAGTTCTTTAAGGTGCTCAATTAAAATAATATTTATGTATATATGAATTTATAAACTATGCCAAAGTTCTCCCATGGAATCCCTCCCAACTTCCCGTAGGCAGCAGGTTAGGGACTTCCTTCTCCAGAGGGCATCCGGATCACAGTGCTTAGTAGCCATTGATAGACATATCCTTCATGAATTAGTCTAATCTCCTTTTGAACCTTTTATACTTTTGGCTTCTGCAGCATCCTCTGGTAAGGAGTTCCATGGTTTAATTGTACATTGTAATGAAAAGTGCTTCCTCTTGTTTGCCTGAAAATTGCTGCTCAAACTTGTGAGTGGGAGCACACGTGCCTGCTGTATCTGCTCTCTTTTGTTTAGAAGACAGAGTGAGTTAGTCTCTTCAAAGTCTTATTCTTTTGTTTTTTATGATAAAAAATCTATAGCTAACAGAAGGTAGAGAAGGACATTTTGAGACTGCTTCAGTACCAATGTACTGAAGTACAAGTACCAAATAGCAGAATATAGAGGCAATTCAATTGCAAATACTATATTTTAATATTGTACCTGGGGTTGGTATGCCACTTGTGAATTTTGAAAGCAGGAGTAACATAGGGAGGCTCTGATAAATGTTTTCAACACATATGCACACACACATAGGTGTACATTATCAGACTGTTTCTAAAGTTATGTATGCTCATGTCCCTTTTTTTTTTCAGAACTGTAGAAAGATTTTGTGGGCAAAATGTGGCAAATTCACGGAAAATTCGGAAAAGACCACAGAAAAACTGTTTGAAAAGTCAGCACTGGCAGAAGCTCGTGAGCAAAAACAGCAAAAAGAAAGTGGACATTTGCCTCCTTCTCACCCTCTCTTTTGCTTTGGACAGGGTTGCCAGGTGGTGCCCATGCCCTGTTTGAAATGGCTGCCACAAAGGCACTCCCACATCAGCAACTGAAAATGTAAGATGACTTACATATTTTGCTGCTTGTGTCATGCTATGAATTTAGTTTTGCTTTTTTTGCTTCTTGGAAAAGATGACTAAAGTTTTGTTCAGCTTTGTGAGGGAAAAAAGTATGTTGTTTTAGGATTACAGTATATTTTTAAAATCCAGAGGAAGGCTTCCTTGAGTTTGCCATTCTCTCCCTCTATGAATTAAAAAAAATGAAGAAGAAAGAAAAAGAAATATACAAAAAAATTATAATTGAAAATAAAAAATTAAATTCACAAAATATTTAAATATTTTCTAGAAAAAGTTCAAAATGTTTCAGACCTTGCTGAAACATGGCATTTTGATACTTTCTTGGATAAATTACACACAGAGTAGATTATTTTCTAACACACTTTTTTGAAATGTAAATTATTTAGTCAGAATATTTTTTATTAAATAATTTTCTTCTTCTCAATCCAGTTTTTTAGCCTGCTCCCTTTTGTATTTTGTTCATTCCTTTTCCTTTAAGCACCACTAATTTTTTGGTCACAGGTCTACAAAAAAATTCAATCTTGACTCTTGGTGTTTCCATGTCAAAGCCTTGTTGAACAAGCTGGATATAGCTCAGAAGGTACAGAACAAAACAAGCCCAACTCTTTTTTCTAACTTGAGAGAAAAATAAAGCCCACATTTGTTTATTTTTTTTTTGGTCTCCTTGCTTGATTTTCCTGTTTAAGAGGGCATAAGTCCACTGACTGTTATTGCTAGAAGACCTTTAAAGCAAATAGCATTTGTTTCGTTAATGTGAATACATTTTCTAGCATAGCAAGGCCCTAGTCCTTACTAACCTTTGAGGCAATTCCGCATAAAAGTAAAAGGATGAATAATTTTAGAGAGATCTTGGTGTTTTAGGCCTCACTCCACATTAAACCACTTTTGGGGCCTGAGGATGGTGGGCCATAGCTGAAATAGCTGAGTAATGAGCTGCACAAATGGTTTGGGGTTCCTTTTCTGTCCAAATTAACACTTATAGGCAGTGAAATGTCTGACAAATTCCTACTATCCAAAGGGCCATAGGTTACTGACAAAGAACAGTTAAAATTTGTCTCTGAGTAACAAAGAGGTCATCAACATCAAAGAGTGACATTCGATTGAGTCTCCTTACTGTTTATATTATTTTATTGGATATTTTCTGGGTTGTGTACTAACAGAAAGGAAAGTTGAGGCTTTCAATGAATTATGATTCAATGAATTAAAATCAAATTATTATAGCCTCACTGACAGAAAAAGAAGTAAAAAAGCAAAACAAAAACTTCTTTTTCCTGCTAGTTTATACTCCAACTTTAAATGGTTTTCCATGTTTGATGATGAATGTATTGAAAAATGTTTTTGAATCTGAATCTACCATTTTAGATGTGAAAAAGAGCAGACTTTTCCCAACAAAAAAAAACCAAGAAACATAAACATGAGAGCTGATGCTCCTAGGAGTTTAACTTGCAAAGGTTTTGAGGCATTTTTAAGATTTCAACTTAAAAACACCCACAGTGTTCAGCAAAAGAGCTGAGATTTGAGGTTGTAGTATGAAGGCTACCAAGACTGTTATAAAATGGGAGTTGAAACAAAAGGTAAACAGTTCTTTCCTAGGTACAAGAAACATTTACCTCATTTACTAAAACAGCTCTTGGAAGCTGTTGGAAAAAAATGCCCTGTAGCTTAGCAAGCCTAAAGAAAACAATTTCATAAACATAGATTTATTTTTTTGTTGTTGCTTTGCAGGGTAAAAAACCCCAGAAGGATTAGTCTTCTGTTTCAGAATATTTGGCTGTTTCTTGCAGGTGTTTGGCTTTGAAAATGTTTGGGCAGAACACCAATAATTTGGTTTATAGATTACAGTGTTGCCCAGTTTCCTGCATGTTATTGCGACGTGGAACAATACCATTAAACCACCCCACATCTGCTATGGACCTTTTCTGGGTTTTTTTTGCCTTTTTAGACTGTGTGTCTCTTCACAAAATATTTAAGTCTGTCTTCACAAAGCATTTAAGTGTGTCTTGGTCAGTTACTTCAGCTGTTTATCCAAGTAGCTACAGGACATCTCTTTCAAGATAGCTTATAGGCACATCACGTTTCATCTTCCTGAAGAGGAAGAGGACAGGAAACTTAATTTCAAAGGTCAGCATTGCCAAAGCTTTCTGATTTCCATAAAGATGCCAGACAGTGACTTCATATCTACTCTGTGTTCCCATGTTTTATGGCTGGAACTCCATTGCATGATGGAAATGTTGCAGGAGAATGACAGATCTTGACTTTCACTAGTGCTGTACTAGGCAAAAGTAACAAATGGTGTCATTGCTGAAGCCTGTGAAACAATATTTGTAGTTATGGCTGCAGCTGGAGCCAACAACAGAGGCACCGAACCAGAACCTACATAGGACCCAAACCTTGCCAAAGTCACATGTTATTTTATTTATTTAACTTGACTAAGTAGGGTTTTGATCATCTAACCATGGCCCCTGTTTGTAAGAGTTCTATGGGCTTGTGAGAAAACAACTCTTTGGTGTTTTTAAATATGATTTCAATTAAATATTGTATTCAGAACAAATGTTTTCGCCTACCACATCATGCAACTGCAATCTGTGCTTTTGCCTTCAAGTCTGTTATAGCAAACACAGGTTAAATGACCACATAAAATAATTAACAGTGGCCTTGTGTAAAAAACAAATACATTTAGAAATTAGACTGAAAAATCCTAATCTCTAGTGTACTTGACCAAAACAGCATTCTCTTTGCCAAATTCTAAAATACTGGCTTTTGAACCATGACTGTAATAATCTTCCCAGGAATTGAATGCAGGCCACTTGCTGCAGGGATACGTTCTCAGCTGAAGGGTGCATGTTGGAAGTGATTATTAGTGTTTTTAATTATATCACAGCAAGTACTGTAACAAGTAGATCCATTGTTTTTTTTAGTTCCATTTCTTAGCCATTCATTCTGTATAAAGATGTGGCTGTGTTCTGCTCAACACCTGACACATGCTTCTCAAAAATGGCTCCATTTCAGATGTAAGTGAAGTGATCCCTGCACAAAAGGCCTGATGCACAAAATTATTGAACCCTCATGTTTCTGGTGGAAGTCCGGGTGAGCTGTTCCTTAAAAACCCTTTCTGGACATTGCCACCAGTGGCAGTTGCTTGGGTAAAAAAAGACTATCTGGTACATATATGTTATCACACTTTTATTCTTTATGCTAAATCACAGTGAAATTCCTAATGAAAAAAAAATAAAACAAGGAATAGTGCAACTTGTAAAATAAAGCTTTTGCTAAGTACTCTCAGTCTTCCCAGCTTTATGAGAAAGGCTGCCATGAGCCATCTTTTTAACAACTTTAGGAAATATAATGTTACAAAGTTACAAATATTTATAAAGGACCACTAAATGTTATGTCAGACTTAAGGGTCTGACCTTTTTAACCTCAAAACTACAGACATTTTAACCAACCTGCTTTCATAAAAGAAATATTGATAGACCCGTAACTCTTGTGAATCCAGTGATTACTGGCATAAAGAAAAGAAATAATACATTCTGCAATACATTACAATAAATCTGTATACAACATAGTTTATAGATTTGTAAGTTTTAGATTGTCATGATAGCTTTCAGTGTTTATCAACAACATTTTAAAAAAGCCCCCAAAAACAGTAAGCAAACCTGGAATACCACAAACCAATCAATAAAGTTTAAAAGTTCCAGTGAAGCTAACCTATAACAGGTCCTTGTTCGGAGAACATGCTCAAGAAACACATGTGCCTTTAAGAGGTCTTGAAAGAATTTACACCCATGGACCATTACCATTTCCAAACACCCTGCAGCTTTACCAGCCCAACATGTGCTGACTGTATATCACCATGACCCTTTCACTAAAGCTCTTTTGACTGGAGTGCTTTTAATACCCACTTTCTCAGCTGAGCTCAGGAGTGATTTGTTTTACATGCCACATTAATCCTTTCCACATTTTCTGGATGAGGCAACCACAATTCCACTTGTGAGGTGTTTCTAAAACATAGTTATAGGAATAAAGCAGCAGGGTCCCAGACTTGACAACTTCCCTTCGGGCGGCTGACAAAGTGGGCTATCGTGGCTGGTGTGGGAGCTCGCACTTGTGCCCGGCAGCCAGGGTGGCCTGCTCTCCATGGTTAGTCAGAGGCCCAATTATTGTTGGCAATTCAGCCACAATTAAAACCCTGTAGGGATCTACATAGATTTAATGTCCAATGAATGCTGATGCAGATTAATAAAATGCAGCTCGTCTTTTATAAGCTTTAGATGAAATGCAACAGAGAGAAGCACAACTGAAAGTATAAATCGCAGCTCCGTAAAACCCAAGAAGTTTATGCCTCACACCTATGTGATTGGAGGAAAAGAGCATTTTATAAATGGGCAATTAGTGTTCAGTGTACTGGCTTTTATTACGTGGTAATTTTACAGTTTTCACTTTAAAGACACCCCCAAAAAAAATCAAAGGCCAAATGAATTTCTGTTGTATGCATTTATGAGCTTTCTGCATTTATAATGTTAGCTCAATCTTACTAATGTAGGTGTATGAAAATTTAGTGTTGTCAACAAGGCTAACAGAGTGGACCAACCAATTATAAAACTGTTTTTACATGTCAGCGCTGTGCACATTTTATTAACAAGTTAGTATTATACTCCATTTTTTATGCGTTAAATTGAACTGTACAAGTAACTGCAGGACAAAAATTATGTTTCTATGCAATTTAATTTATTGCTCTTCCCCCATAAATTTTACTTATAAGTTCAATGGTCTGAGCTGAACTATAAATTAGAGTGAGGTGAGTCTTATATATAACTTGATTTACTCTGGTAATTTCTGAAGGAAGTATCTGAATCCACATGCCTGTCTACAATTGTCTTTACAGCAAGATGAAGCAATCATAGAAAAAAAAGCAGTGGCTGATCAAGAGTTTTCTGTTAAAGGCTTTTACACTCACACACAAGGCTGTTCAACAAAACTTCAAATAAAAAAAGTAGCTCATGAGCCATTCATGCTGTGTGGCAGGTGTCACCAGATGGTGCCATTTCAATCTTCCAGACTTTTTTCTTTTTTTAAAAAAAATTAAGTATGTAGATAAATATTCACTCCTTAAATGATACACTAATTTTTAAAATTTGTGTTATTAGAGTTGTGTGTGAAGGGAGCTGTGTTATTCACAGATGAAGTTGCTATTTGCTTTGATCTCATACTAAAATCTGTTCTTTGGGTGGAATTGCTGCTTGTAATCCCAATTTTACTGATGAGCTGACTCTTTAACAAGGGAATTCCTTGCACACTGTTTGATTCTCTCTGTTTCAGTACTTATTTATATGTGTACATAAACCAAGTTATCCTTAGAATATAACCAGAGGCCACATATCTGATTTCCCTGATCTGTGAAGACACTTGCAATTTCTCTGCAGGGGGACAACAAAGATATCTGCACAAATTCTCTTTCTTTAATTTGCAATGAGATATTTGTTGATCTTTTATGGTATGCTACTTTTAAGATATGTTAATTACCTGCAGCTGGATGCTGGGGGCACCCAGCTTTTTTATGGGCCTCCTGGGCATCAAGTAGAACCTCTCTGCCAGCTTTGCCAGCTGTACATTGGCTGCTTGTTGACTACACCTCTTCTGGGTTTTCCTCTTTTCTCACTATATGCTGGTGGAGAGCTCAGAAGCATAGAAATATCAGTATGTCTTCTTCACATTTTCTTTTTGAGAAAGGTTACAGGTGTAGAAGCTCTGACCCTGAACTCACTCTTCCCACCCTCATCTGACTGGCTAGTTCAAATAATTCTCAAAGCTCTTGGGCAAGAAGTATGACTGAGCCACTGTTTGTTGTTAGTAGGATACAGAAGGCAAGGTGAAGTATTCAAGAAATAAATTTTACTGTCATTGAGGAGGTATTGGATCTAGTGAAGAAGTGAGAAAACACCATTTGTGACACAATGCTCATCATTTCCCCAGCACATGGACCATGTTCCAGTATCAACTGTGACCTGAGAGTGGACATTCCCTCCAGCAGTGCAAAGCTGATGTGTTATCCTGTCCAAAAGTCCAGGAGCACTCTGACTCATTCTAACTTGTGTCTGAAGCTCCTTCTAATGCTTTGCATTTATGGGAGACTGCACGGGTAGCAGCAGTCTGCAATCCAAAAGGAAAAGGACCACCTTTCATGGAATAACCGGTCAGCTGAATATTGCCAGTCATGCAGCAACCCCTAATTTCACAGAATGAAAGAATCATGGAGTCATAGTTTGGGTTGGAAGGGATCTTAGAGATTATCTAGTCCCAACCTCCCTGCCATGGGCAAGGACACTTTTCACTGGACCAGGTGTCTCAGAGCCCCATCCAACCTGGTCTTGAGCACTTCCAGTGCTTGGGGCATCTACAGCTTCTATGGGCAGCCTGCTCCAGTGGCTCACCACCCTCAAAGTAAATAATTTCCTCAAAGAATCTAATCTAAATCTACTCTCTTGCAGTTTGAGGCCATTCCCTCTTCTTCTGTCACTACATGCTATTGTGTAAATAGTCTCGGTCCAGCTTTCCTGTAAGCTCCCTTCATGTATTGGAAGGAAATTAGGTCACCCCAAAACTGCCTCCTTTCCAGGCTGAACAAAACCTACTTTTCCCAGCCTTTCCTCACAGGAGAAGTGCTCCATCCTTCTAATTAACTTGGTGGCCATAAGTTTCCTAAAGTGTGACCTCTGTGGTACCCTCTAGAGACTCAACTCTTTCCAAATAGAAAAGCAGTGAAGTTCTGGCAATGATTCCTGTGGGAACAGAACAGACTGCAGGCCCTTGGATCACCATGCTCCTTTATGGCTGTACGTGTGCTGCCCTGGACTCTCTCTGGCAGGCTCCAGGCAGACTGGCCCAGTTCTGCAGGACATCAGCACTGTGCACTGATATTCTGATCACTGATATTCTGTCCAAGCCAGGGCTCATGGGGCACTGTGCCCACACTGACAGCCTTGCTCACTTGCTCAGCTCCCACCGAGCGTGGAGCTGATGCAGCATCACTCTGCCTGCTCTTGGAGCCGGCTGGTTCAGCAGGAGCTTGGCTCCTCCTGCCAGAGCACAGGCACTGTCCTCAGCCCTAAAGGGTTGCACTATGCACTGGTTTGACCACTCTATTTTTTCCCATATCTGTACCTTTGGCTCTTGAAGAATAATTTTATTTCCTGAATTTTCACTGACTTTATTTTTATTAAAGAGTCTCCCTTCCATAAAGAAAGTGATTTTATACACATTGAGAGGAACAGCCCCCCACACTCCTCCCAATAGGTCTAACATATCAAAATTATTTGTAGTCACTATACATGGTAACATCACTTACTGTGTGTCACAAAAATTAGTCACAGAAAATTCTAGACTGTAAATACTACCGAGACAAATAGCTTTTTAAGATGATAGTCTAGATTGAACAGAAGAAAACTTGATTCCTTTAACAAGAAAACATCCTGAGGTCTTGAGAGAACTGATGCCTTGGTTTTTTCAAATATCTACTCAAAATGGAAATATTTTATCAAACAACTTGTTTTGTAGAGCAAATAGGAATATGTCTTAATCTGCTCATCTCTGGAAATTATTACTTATATTGGATATTACTTATAGGCTTATCTTTTTATTGTTTTCAGCAGCCATTTAATAAGAGCTTCCTGATTACTTGCATCTCAGGTTACAGATTTTGATTGTAAAAAAGACAACATGAAAATGACAATTGATGAGCTTTTTAAAAAACTCATATACCTTTTGATCACTTTCAAGATCACATACTTGCAAAATTCTTTTATATGCCAGTTCAAAAATCAACTCAGCTGTATTTCATGTTGGTATATAATCTGAGCCACAAAAATTGCCTACTTCTCTTTTGCCTTTGGGCAATTTTTCAATCTTAGCTAAACCAAGTCCATAATGTACGCCTGCTGGCCAACATTCCAGGTAAATGAATAGCTTTTAAGGAAAAATTATGCTGTTTTTCAAAAGCTTGACATTTTTAAAATACAAGTCCAGAATTGAAACCTTCAATAATTTTTCCATGCCTATATGTTGCAAGCAGAAAAATGTTGCACAAATGAATACATCTGGGATTATTTTCAAGCTGTTATTTCCCACTAGGGAAAATATTTAGAAATAAGGCTCAATTTTTTTTTTTCTGTGCTGAAACTACAAAGAGGCCAGCCATCTTGATGCTTTTCCAGATTTTTTTAATGGTTTTACTGATATTGTATAGTGACTTTACTGCCCTGTTTTCTATGCCCTTATATTCACCAATAGTAAGCATTTATGTTGGGTTTATTCCAGTTTTTAAATCTGTTTTGTGGCATTTATGACCTAAAGCTAATAAGGACATTCAGTATTTTCTTGTAAAATATTGAAAATACCTTTTACCATGAAAATAAGAGGGAAATGTTTTTGAAATTAAAAAAAAAAAAAAAAAAAAAAAAAAAAAAAAAGAAGGGGCTTAAGCAAAGGCAGGAATGGAAAGGCCCTTATTTTAAACTCAGGCTTTGCCATAGCAGTAAAGTGGTGTTTTCTAGGCATTGAGGAACTGGCAGAAGCTCATCAAGCCCATGAGGAGCCCAGCAGAGTTTTGGCAATACCCTGGTACAAACCTGTATTACTGGATCAGCTTAGGTGAAAAACTTTTAATGAAATGGATCTTTATAAAAATGCAAGTTGGTTGAAAATGAAACTTTCCCACAGAAAAGAGTTTGGATCCATTTCTGGACATTTAAAATCTGGAAGAATTTTTCATTGATCAAAACTGTCTATTTTTATCCTCTTTGTAAAATTGCGTCCTGCTTGTCTGGCTTGAAATTACTTTGCCCTTTTGGAAACCAAACCAGCTGAAACATAAAACACGTAAATAGCCTCACACAAGAAATCTTTTAGGATGTAATTAAGCACAATGCGGCTTAGGAGGAGACTTTAACTTAAAGAAGTATCCCATGATTGCAAGCTGGGTTTTTTCCATGGTCTTTTTTTCCCTCAGAAATGTGAATATTGTTATGGAGCAGAAATCTGGTTGCTTCCTAGCGTGTGTTCAGTGATTTCATATCCCTCAAGTGTCTTCTGGGGCTTAGGTAAGGGCATGATCCTTATGCCCATTTTACAGACTGGAAGCTGCGGCGTAGAGATGCCTTGCTAACCAGGTTGGTGGCAGAACTATTGCTCTTGAACCCCACTTTTAAAGGCAAATATTGGCCAGTGCTTCCCAGGTGATGTGCAAGACCTGTCCTGCTTTTTAAGTGCACTACTGTCATTTAAGCAACGATGCTTCCTCCTAGCTTATGTTTTCTCTGTATAATAGAGGGTTAATTTAAAGAAATGCCTTATTTGCATTTGCAACTGTAAAAAATTGCCTACCAAGACCCCAGGTGCCCCAGCGTGCCACTTGGTGAAATCACAGTAACATTGAAATCATTATTCTGACAGGAACCCAGCCAGCCAGACGCCTACAGAAGCGCTTTTCCTCTCCTTCGCTCTGGGAAGCACGGCCCGCAGGCCTCTCCAGAAAGCTCTCCAGCTCCATTCATTTATTTATTTGCTGCATCGCCAGGTCACTAAATTCTGGTTTCTGCGGCCCGGGGCGGGGGGAGCGATGTGCCGGGGCGGGGGAGGCCCTGCCAGCTGCCCCCTCCCGCGGAGCCGGCGGCGGGGGGAGCGGCTGCAGCTGGAGCGGAGCCTCTCCCGGGAAAGGGGGGCCTCGCCTCACATCCAGCACCGCCGGGCCTTGCTGGCCAGCCACCCCGGCCCGCTGTGTGCAAGGAATGGCCTGCGTTCTAAAGGAAAACGGGACAGCGCTGGCCTGGCTCTGCGTGGTTCTGCTCCTGCTGCTTCATGGGTGATGGGTAGGAGCTGGGAAGAATTTGGGCTTTTTTTAATTTTTAATTTAAAGCGTCGTGGCATTGCGAAATAGGAAAAGAAAGAAGAAAAATGTGTCTACGATGAAGATCATTCTGAAAGTCAAATTATCTACAAGGTATTCCTAGCCAGTAGCTAATTATTGCCCAGCTCTCCTCCCGCCCTGCTTATTAAGAAAGTTTGATATAAGTTCCCGTTTGCTGTTCAGAATAGCGCAGATGGAAGGAAATGAACATGCCATTTGCTTTTTGTGACCTCAGGGGAGTGGAGCAAAATATGGATGTGAAAACATTGCCAGAACCCTGAAAGTTATATTCTTTCATTCATTAATTTTCCTGCTTCTCTATTCCATATGCTCTCCTTTCCTTCAGCTCCATGGAAAAGTATTGACGAGCCAAACGAGTAATACAATTAGAGCTTATATATGACCTGAATGGTGTATGTGGCTTGAGTGGCCCATTAGCCAGGGAGGCTGCCCTACAGCCAGAACCACTGAGAGCAGCATGGACTATTGGCATGAAAGTCACAACTCTCATCCTCCAGAACATCTTCTGACATATTGTTTATGGATTAGTGCATAGGAATGGTTCAATACTGCAAGAAGTCACAATGAATAAACAGAAAGGGCCAGATTCTTCATAAGGATGTACACATGGTTCTCATTTTAAGGCCTGAACCAATCCACTTAAGTTAATGTAAATCCTTCTCCAGACTTCAATGGGAATCTAGCCTTTCTGGCTAGCTCTAGTAAAGGACTTAGGCACCTAAGGCAGGATGTAGGTGGAACAGCATCCAAAAGCACTCTCCAGAAACCCGTGCTTGGCTGCTGCCTAATCCTGGAGGCGCCTAGTCTTGCAAGGCACTTCCCTTTTTGATTTTAAAGTTTTGTAGGTGACAACAGTCATCCAGATCTTGTCCAGATCAGCTTGGTCTGAGCAGCTCATCAGCCAGTTCTTTCCTTGGACTGGTCTAAAGCCAGGAACTAAGCAGAAGACCCCTAAGACTTTTGAGGGCCACATCTGGTAGGCATTTTCGAAGCATCCTGGCATACAGTGATAGATCAAATGCTCTTCATATCATTCTGCTTTAATACTGGAATGTCAAAAGTCATTTTTTCCCACCCAAACCAGAGAAGAACAGAAGACTACCTTTTCTGTCTTTTTGGTAAAAGGTAAAAAGGGTAATATGATGTAGACTGGAAAGATGTTTAATTATTTAAGGTATCTTCATATTCTTTTTTTTCCCCTCTTCTATGTCTTTAAAGGATAATTTTAACTGCACTTTTACTTACTGCAGCAAAAATCAACCACCTGAACAGTCTCATGCCCAACAATGCCCACATTCCTTAAATCAAGGTGAATGGAATAAATGTCAAATGATTAAAAATTGATAATTTTTTTCACATCTAAGTTTGGAAATAAAGCCTTCAGTCTGCATTAAGATTGCAACTCACTAACAAAAAGGAACCCTATTTGCAGAAGTCAGCTGCTTTTTGCACAGGTAAACCATGCTGCTTTTGAGGCACGGAGGAATCTTGTGTATCACATGAAGACTGCAAGGTTGAAGTGTTAACTCTGTGTCAGATATTTGGCAAAACAGAAATATAGCCACAGAAATAGAACATTTTCAACACATCCTGCTTTGAAAATCAAATATCTTGGCTTCTAAATGGTATTTTTTCATTAAAATAGAGGTTTTGCTGTGGTATTTATGTGTCAGGAGGAGCCCATTAGTCTATGATGATATACTTTTTCCATTGACATTATCTTTTAATTATATCATTCTGAGCCACATCACTAGTGGAGGATTGATTTTTACAACCCAGTTTACATATCGCTTCAGCATCTAATTCTGAGGAGGTGTTACACACTTTGAGGTTTTTGCTTCCCTTTTTTAAAATAATTTGGAACTCATGACTGCTTAAAAAGGCATCAACAAAGGTGCCTGTCTTTCCTTTGAAGTCATTTTTTGCGGAAATCACAGTCACTGACCAAAAGGTTTCAAAAGATTAAATTGTGCTTATTTTACGACATTTTAAAACAGCAGGGTTAAATGCTGGGCCAGCTGCCAGGCAGTCAGCAGCACCCATACTTTCATGTTCAGCAGCCAGACACATCTACAGCAGTTATTTCTGAGTAGTTATTCCTGAAATATGTCACTCAGAACAGCAGAGGGGTTTTAGTATTTGTGTACTTTGATGACGGGCTGATGAAAATGTACTATATATATGTATATGCCATGAGTGTAATGAGTTAAAAAAAAAAAAAAAGTTAAAAAAAAAAAGATTGTGGTGGGCAAAATAGAAATTTTTAATTCTCTTTGTCAACACTGGCTTCTCTCTGTAATTGGAATCAACTTGGAGAACCACAAAATCATGGCTATTGGGCAGCCACAAAATCATGGCTATTGGACACTCATGTCCCATAGCACATTTTCCACATGCAGCAAAACATTTTACTCCTTGCTGCTTTATATGGAAGCTGTATTGGACTGAGGCTAGTTTAAACTCACAAAACTATTCAGAAAGGGATACATAAATCTTGACATCATCTTTGATGAGAAACCCAAGGAGAGGAAGGACACTCAGACACTGTCTGTCCTGAGCAGCAGTGCTGTGGGCTTAGTGGATCTTTTTTGAAGTTCAGCCCTGTTGCAGTCAGGAAGTGATTTACTCCATTTTACAAATTTTCATTCTGGTCTTTTCTTTCTAATCCTCATGCGATGCCTGGTTTCCCTTGCCTTGGCGTGTTTTTTTTCATCTGCCTTTTTCCATTTTGAGGACTCAAGGGCCAGACTCTCTGTGCTGGTTTCCGTCACTTTGTATTGTGCAGGTGTTCCAGAGCCTTAACTGGCCCCCAGGGGATGTTCCCTATGTAAGGAACCATGCAGCCAGTGCAAGGTGGTATAAACAGCTCCTGTGCCAATTCTTCTCCCTGTGCTGGCACACAGAGCAACTGAGAGACTCACAGAAGCAGAATAGAGTGCTCTTGATTCTTAACAGGGGGTACATCTCAGGGACTAAAACATGAGCTTATCTAAGTTCTGCTCAGGCGGGCACAGGAGCAGCTGTAGAGCTGTGTGACCATAACCAGCTCCCCATCTCCTGCTCTGAGTGGATCTTGGCACAAGGAAGAATATGGACCTTTTATTCTTGTCCTGCTAGCTGGATGAAACCCCACTGTCTACACATCAAAGGGGTTTGATGGACTGCCAAAAATAGTAACCTATACGTAAAACATGTGCTCCATTTATAGCGATCATTTGGAAAGTTTCCTGCTACTGCAGAAATTCAGATTACATTGATTTACTGTTCAGCACTGCAATATACTGAGAGGCTTTTCAATGAGTTCTATTGTATGCATTTGCAGAAAGGCTGGGGAGATTTCTTTCTTCCTTCCTTCCTTTCCCTTTGCTATATAATACATAATCATGTGAAGTACATCTTTCTGAGGTTTTGCATAGTTCTAGTGAAGTGAGTTAATATCTACTCTACACTTTGAAAGACATTGTCACCTGTGCTGATGTTTCAGCCTTTGAAAAATGAAGTGCTGTTTCTTTTGATGTAAAGAGCATCTCTCCAGTATTTCTTGAATTATTTTATTCTACCTCTAAGTTTATAGGCTGTTAGCTATGGAATATGTCCTGCACATTTTTATAGGCACTTCAATGCCTTTTGTGGGAACAGGTATTAACATAGCAATTAAACAGGAAGGTACACATGAGAACAGACACCCTGTGTCTGAGCACAGGTCTGAATCAGCACTTGAGCCTATCTGTACTGTGGTCAGCACACCCTTTCCAAGCCCCATCTATAAACTACTTTTAGAGTCCTTCCTAGAGGAGTCTTAATACCACTGAACAGCTTGCATTTATAGATAGCCCAAGTTTAGGTTTTTACAACATGAAAACATGATCTATTGGGAACTGATACATATTAATGACATGGATGAACTGATGTGGACACTTAGAACTAAATCAGGGAGCATAATAGGGCTGCCTCCTATGTTGAGCCAACTTACACAGATCCGGTCTCCGTGTTAACCAAATATGATTGGAGATTTAGCTAACAACCAAGGCTGAAATGGAAGGAGAGCATCTATAGCTCTTATGACTCATGAGAAGGGCCATTAATTCATGTACTCACACATGTATTGTGTGTATTGTGAAAAGCTTGCTAATATAAGAAGAGAATAAAAACCCAAGAAACAAGCAGTGACAGTAACTGCTGGTGTACAGTGTTTAAATCCTCTTTGCAAACAGCAGCCCTCTTTGGTTGATGACAAAGAAGACAAACGTGGCCTTCATTTCACAACTCATATTAGGGAAGGATGTCAGATTATTCTCTCAAATATACAGAAATCGCCCTTTTCCCTTTCTGGTTTTATTTTTATAAAGCCTTTTCCTTCAGACCCTAACTGCTGCTAGGCACCACAAGAGTTAATTATTCTATCTCTGGACACTATTAAATTCACCCTAATTCACTCCTCTGCTTCCCGTCTGTTAACGTCCCATGGATCAAAGCTCAATATAACTATTTTAGGCCAAGAGTTCAAAATGCTACCATTCATATTATAACTTAACAGGAAAGCATGAGTTACTTTTCCTCCAATTAATTAATGCCTTTCTGAATTATGGTGTTTCCTTCTTCTTCTTCTTTTCTTTTCTTTTCTTTTCTTCTTCTTCTTCTTCTTCTTCTTCTTCTTCTTCTTCTTCTTCTTCTTCTTCTTCTTCTTCTTCTCCTTCTCCTTCTCCTTCTCCTTCTCCTTCTCCTTCTCCTTCTCCTTCTCCTTCTCCTTCTCCTTTTTATCTGAACAATTAATTCAGGTTTTCCCATTTTATGGTCCTAATCTCAAAGTCTGCATCAATCTATTTTCATGCATCATTATGTCACAATCATTTGAAGGAAAAAAAGTAATGCAATTAAACACACCAAATTAGAAAAGGTTGTAACATTTTGGAAAGAAACAAGGATTTAGGATGTCATCAAGAAAAGGGAAAGCCTTTTGTGTGCTGCTTTTCCTTTATATGTGAATTACAAAGCCATTTTCCTTAGTATTTCTGTCTGTGTTTGCGACCTGAGGGCTTTGCAGAGCAGGGGCTGTTTTTCGCAGGCTTTCCCTGATTTCTGTCTAGCCCGAAACGCTCCGGCCGATCACAGGGCTTCACCCCGCGGTCGCTCCCATGTCGATGGCCACCCATGTGCTCCCCACGTTGCGATTCCCTGAGGCTTCCCGCATTTCCCCGGACCCGCGATCCCGGCGCGGCACGCGGGCGGCCCGCGCTCGGGCTCCCCCTGGCGGCTGCGCCGTGCGGCGCCGCGCCCGCCTCGCCGGGGAGGCCCGGCCGGGCTCCAGCGGCTGGGAATGGGCCCGGAACCGGCCCAGCTGCCTCGGGAACGCTGGAGCGCCGCTTCCCGGCTCCGGGCTGTGGGCATGCCGAGGGGCTGCAGGAGGCTGTACCGCCCCAGCCTGCTGTAGGTGACGGGGAGGAAAAGAGGAGCTGTACAGGAGAGCGCGCCGTGGTCAGAGCCCGGGCGTCGCTGACACGGCCCCTGTGGAGGGCAAGGGCAAAGGAGCTCGCAGCTTTAGTTTAAGTGACAGCGCCAGCAGCAGGGAATTATTAATTAGGAATTCACAATCTCTCACACCTCCAACAGCATAGAATTATTTATTAGGAATTCTCAATCTGTCAACGCCTATACCCAAGGTGGAGTCTCCTCTGGAGTACTGAATCCAGCTCTGGAGTCCCTAGCACAAGAAGGACATTGACCTGTTGGAGTGACTTCAAAGCAAGGCCACCAGGTGGATTAGAGGCACCTCTCCTGTGAGGAAAGGCCGAGAGAATTGGGATTGCTCAGCCTGGAGAGGAGGAGGCTTTGGGGTGACCTAACTTCAGCCTTGCAATAACTGCAGAGAGCCTATAAGAAAGATGGAGAGGGACTTTTTTCAAGAGCCGGTAGTGACTGGACAAGGAAACCTTTAAACTGAAAAGGAGTAGGTTTAGATTAGATACTAGGAAAGAAGTGAGGCTGGTAAGGCACTGGAATTGGTTGGAGAAGTTGAAGATGTCCCATCCCTGAAGGTGGGTCAGTTTGGATGGAGCTCTGAGATACTGGTTTAATGGAATGTATCCCTGCCCATGGCAGAAGGTTTGGGACTAGATGGTCTTTAAAGTCCCTTCCAACCCAGTCAATTCTATAATACATATTTTAATATATTTCCAAAAGCTAATTAAAAGCCTAGGCTATGTAATTCTGCAACCTTTGTATCAGGGTTGTGAATACTTCAGAAATAGGGCATTGAAGTATAGGTGTGTGGTGAGAGATTGCAAATTGATAATTAATATTTTGCTGCTGGCAAAGTATTTATCCATGTCAAATATCTACCTGAGTTAAGCTGTATATAAAACTAATTCAAACGCCCTTGATCTCAGCTCACCCAAAATGCCTTCAGATGGAAGTAAAAATTTTGCAGAAATAACAATGCACTTTTGAGGTTGTGCAGCTCAAGCTGTGTAGAAGGACTGGCAATGGCTCCAGCTCAAGGACTGGCATGTCACCCTCCACAGCCCACCACTCCAGCCTCCTTCCTTTTCCACTTCCACCTACAGCACCAGCCTTTTCCTTTCCCCCTTTTAAAGTTGTTGCCTGTGACTTTTGTTAGCCATTTAGCCCTGCTCAGCTGTCCAGCATGAAGAATGCATATTTTTCCTTCTGCTTTATCAGTAAAATTTGGCTGCTGCTTGATGTACAGAGGGGTGAAGAGATGATGGGAGGGGGGAATAGCCCAGGCCAGCTGTGTGTATACTGACATTTAAGCAAAGGCAAGAAAGGCAGCCTGGCTGCAAAAGGTAAAATATTACAGGCTATATCACAAGGTTTGCCTGTGAACATAAGTACACAATGCTTCTTTCACAGGATTCCTGCTGTAAACTTTGTCCTTTACTGGCTGATTCAATCCTCTGTAATGAAAAAGTTGCCCCACTCTGAACTTGCTTGACTTTCTTTTCAAAGAATAATAACAACAGAAACTAAAACAAAAGACAGAAGAAAGTATACTCCAGAGTGTGTTAAAAGAATCTTTCTTGGAAAATGAAAAGCCATGGTACCACTGGGATCGGCCATTCTTGGAAAATCAAAAACTGTTGTACCACTGGGATCGACCCTTCAAAACCTCTGAAATTCTGCCACAGCCTCCCCAGCTGCTACAGAAATTCATTTGATATAGCACTGCATTCCCTTTATGGTTAATTCACACTTATCCGGTGGGTGACCTCTGCAGCTCGCAGACAGACAGGGCAGTAAGTGTGAAGTCACCTGGATGCAGAAGCAGTAGAGCTGTATTTGTGTCATCTGTATTCCCCAGTGCAGAGAGGTGCCATATGAAGTGTCAACTCTTTTTCTCTCCCTGTCTGATCTGATCTTGTTGGTTGCTGTAAAATAAGTGCTGCACCGTTTCAGTTTTTGGCTAGCCAGGGTACCCCATTCACAGCCCTGGGTAACAGAAGCCTGAGTAAGCCACAGACACCATGCTCCCATGGAAACAACCTGGTGATAATCCCTATGGCATTGCTGTTATGCTTCCTAATTTACTGCTTGTCTCAGAGACATTATTTCTTTGCTCTGTGCAAATCTCCTTCAAGAAGCACGTCTTCTTCTTTCCACACCTTTGTATGCAAGGTATGCATGTATTAATACATACGAATTGTTTCCTAAATTGTTGGCTGCCTTATGACACATTATAATCTGATGGAATCCAGACTGTGTTTGATTCCTGGTCCATGTTTTAATAATGAATTGACAAACATCTACTTTTTGAATAAAATTATTCTACCTTACATATACAGATTCAGGAGACTCCAGTGATACCATGGCTTTTCATTTTCCGGTAAGGATTCTTCTAAAAAAGTCACTGTGCTGCTACATGATACAAGCCGAGGAACACTCCTAGAAACCTAGAGAATTGGAAAGTATTCAATCAACATATCAGTTTATTGCTAAAGCAAGATCATATTCCAGTGGAGAGAATATGAAAACCAATATACCAATAGACCACAGTCTTTTATTAACTACTGAGTGTTTTAAAACACAACAATGTGCAAATTCTTTGTGCAAATTGAGTGCCAGGTTTCACTTTTGGACATTGAATATTGCCATTATGATAGATTTTAAAGGGTTCGGTCCAATAAATACAAAACTGACATATGTGCACCAGAACAGCAAATTCTAAAAATGCACATGATGCACAAAGAGCCCAGAATATTTATTCTTCAAGTATACTGTTTCATATGTTGTCTGATAGCTGTTAGGAATGCTCAAAAAATTACTTTGTAATCGCACTCTCACAGGATGTCCTTTTGTTTTTCAGAGGAATATTCCCCAGTGTTTCTCTTCTCATTCAGATGCCTTGAGCACAACTACAGGAAGACATTATTTCCCTCTTACCATACAGGAATACTTATCAACATAAGATCCATGCCATGCTGTTACACTAACAATTGTTCAGTAATTTATTTCTCTCTTGTTTCTCTCTTTCCAGTGGAAATACGTGATCCAAACCTGAGCAAACTGACTGCAGACATTTTTGTTAACCTTACAGGCTTTGATTCAGAATCTGTGATACAAGAGAATCCACCGTGCAGGACGGGGGTGTAATTCCATCAAGGACTTCTGGTGACCTCATAAACCATGAGAGCTGGCATGGACTTTAATGGGCACCACGTGGTTAAGTTCCCATGCATCATTTTGAAAATGTAGGGCTTCATTTGATACTGCAGAAGGATACCAGACCTACCATGTCAAATTGTTTCTCTTTCTTCTAAAGGAGCCACCCGCTTTATGTTACAGTCAGTCCTCTTTGGTAGCAAATGAAATATGCTATTCTGGAAAATTAGTATTTTCTCTGGCAAAATGAACTTGAAAAGTGTGTTTCATAGAAAAGCACATATTTGGGTTATATTCTTTTAAATAAACTTTCTAAAATGATGGCAGTAAATTCAAGTAAAGGTGCGGTTTGTGCAGGACTGGCTTTGCTCGCACATTTCTAAGTAAGAGTCATTTTAAAAAATTAATCTGTACATCAGTTAGAAAATATAGGAATAGAATTGTTATGGGTCATTTGAAAAAGTAGACCATGTTAAACCCAGCTTAAGTCAAGCTAGGTAAGTTAGCTCAAATTGCTGATGGTGAATGACCTAAGTTAAACATTACTTGACCTAAAGCAATTTAACTGTATTTAGTACACCAGTTCCAGGATTCTGTTGTTAGGAATTTCTAGGGGTTCAATAATGTTGAATTGAAGTTTCAATAGGTGAAATTTGTTCTGTCGCCTTTGTACGGTGCTTGGAGATTTTCTCCCACCTTCTCTCAACCTAGATTTCAGCTACTGAAACCAGTGTTCAGCCATTGTGCAAAGCTATGCAAAGTTGATGGTTATCAGCCTAAAAATAAGGTCAGTCAGTGTGGCTATGATTCAGGTAAATGTGGCAATAACATAAGCATGTCAGCTTAGCTTATCTATCATAAATGACATCTATCTATAACAGGGAGATGCTCTAAAAATTGCTCATCATGAGTGCATACCAGGAAAAGATCTGTCCTTCTTAATTCTGAGAGTACAGGTCAGTGAACTGCCTAGTTTCTATTTTTTTCTCAACACTCTAACTAATTTTATTCCTAGATTGGTTCATAAATAACAAAATCTTTGTGGCATGGCTAGATGATGTTCCTGTATTAAATACATACTGTGATATGTTATTTTTTTTTCTGCTCTAGGTAACAAATCATCTTGATAGTAAAGGGGGAGAAGGACACCTTCTAGACAGAATATCCAAAAACTACTTGCTCTGGCCTTTCTGTCACCTTAATGTGAAATATCTGCTGTTTATCATTCTCTGGAATGACTTTTGAACTACATGCATCACTGCTCCCTGTGCTGTATTGCAATGAGAAGTAAGTTTTTTCACCATGTGCATGCTTTATCCATATATAGCATGAAGAATGCACACCTTTTATATATTCCATGTCCTAGACCCATATAGAATAATTGCATTTCTTAAGTTAATTTCAATCTCATTTAAAGAACTGCAAATGTGGATGTATGGGAGAGGGTTGGTTCTCTAGTCTTGGTATCATAGTACAGTATATGTAGATTTGATACAAGAAGTTCCCTCTTAGTGACACTCAGAATTATCCAGTTGTAGTCTCATAGCTGAGATAGTTAATAAATTACAAGCGTATGGAAAGACTGTAACAGCCTTGGGATGCAAGTTGTACTGTACTAGGTTAGATAGTTTGTACAGGAGGAGGATCCCTAGGGCTTGTTGGATAACTAGATGCATCTTCTTTGTACTCCATGAAAAATGATGTATGTTTTTGGTTTGTTTGTACTACTTTCTCCACATGAAACGTGTGTTTGGTCCAACAATTCTGTGGTTTCCTCACTTTGTGATAATAATTAACACCCTCACTGAAGTCTAAGCAGTGATGACATTTGTTTAGGGGCCTGACTCTGATTTTTGTTGCTCTTTTGCCTTATGTTACTTTCAATATGCAATTGAAACCATTTTCGAGAATTGAAAGGTTCAGTGATTGTTGTTTTCTTGGTCTTACTGACCATTTAGAAACTCTTTCATGCAATATATCCTTCAGGCTTTGTGGAAACACAGCCTCTCCAGACATATGGGTCTGGGTTGATAGTAGCAAGCACAAAGTAAAGCCAGCAATGCAGGGTTCTAAAGTTTTGGGGGTTGGAGTTTTTTCCCTTTTTTTTTTTTCCTTTCCTGAAGAAACAGAGAAATGGATATAAGCAGTAAAAAAGTAAAACAGTCATAAAGTAACTATTGTTTAGGAGGTAAATGTGTTGGGAGACAAAAAAAGAAAGAGTGTATTAAACCCTACTTAAAAGATTCCTGAAGCTTTGGGGAAAATTAATTTTAAGAAATATGACAATGGTTCTCTACTCTCCCCAGTAATCTTATAAAAAAGATTGATAGCTTTGGAGTAGATGTACATATTTTGAACTTCCTTTCTGGACAGAGCACAAAGAAAACCTGGCTTGTTTGTGGTTGTAGAAGAATCGTAGGTGGCTTTGTATAAGAAAAGCAGGTAGCTGTCAGGGACATCCAAGCCTCCTTCTCTTTCCATGTTCTTTTTTTCCAAAATAACTTTTTTCAATATGTTGTCATTTTTTTCCTGATTTTCCTAAATAAAGTGAAATGTCAAATCAGCAGAGAATTGAAATGTATTTATAAAAAAACAACCAAAAGGGCATCTGATGTTTTACAGACATTCCAACACCTTCAGGAAATTTGAACTCACACCAAAGGGTCTGATATTCATTTGAATCTCCATCTGTGCTGAAGCACATGTGTGCACACAACACACATTGAACCACTACAGTGGAAAAAAAATCCCTGCTCTTAAATTATAGCAGCTCTCTACAATTCTTCTGTAACCACAAAGGCTTTGGTAGTTTTGAGACATTGCAGTGGCTTCGGGTGATCTGATCACAGAGCTTAGTTTTGTTAAAGAAATCCCTTTGCTGAAAGATATAGAAAAGCTGTAGGAGAAACACAGGGAGCTGCAAGTTCACAGCATGAGGGTTTGGAGTAAAGGGGAGGGGTTCAAGAAGCTGTTGTGGCAGCGGACACCCTACAGCCAGAGTTAACCCTGGAAACACTGCAGTTTTAGTTCCCTCACCAGAAATCCCCATGCTCGCAGGAACGGATATAGTCATTAGTCCTCAATGGGAATATGACCTTTCCCTTTAAGTATCTGTGTGATGCTTTTGATCCTTTTGACTCTCTCTAAGGGATAGATTAAATATGTGGCACAATGTCTACTCCTGAGTGACGATTAAGCCTGGCTTTTGGAAGCAGAACTATATTGCCTAACCCATCACCATTTATCACATTCTCTGGGGACCTGCTCTCCATTTTTCTTCCCCTCCCCCTAAACGTTTAGAAAATTCCCCTTCTCTGGGGTTTAATATTGATCTCAGCTGCATCAGCCTTGGCTTTACTGTAGTTACTTCTGATTTTACACTGAAACAGGTCCCGTGTCTCAGATATCTTGTTAAACAAAGTGCTATTCTGAGGCTCAGCTCTTATGCAACCTGCACTTTCTTTAACACATTTTTGTGTTTGAATTTTAATAAAAAATACCTTAACATGATTTATAGTTATGTATCACTCTGTATTTCAGTGGAATTCCCTGAGGATAATCCTTGCCTTTTTGTACTTGTATTCTGATTTAATGAAGCAGTGAAACATATGATTACTTTCAGGACTTGTGTAAATCCCATTAACTTTGATTAAGCCCAAGAAAATGCTTTAGTGCTTCACTAACCAGGGATGCTTAACACTAACCTGTGCATGAATGTTTTGCTGAATCAAGTCTTAGTGTTTTATTAATTTTTATTCCTGTTTCTCTTTTGCTCTGTCTCATGATATAATAATTTTGCTCTTTTAGTATCCTTGCATGCTGCTTCCAAGTTAGAAGTTACACTGGGACTGAAGGTCTCATTCAAGAGAGGATAAAATTAATCCGTTCTGCAGCTGTGAACCAGAGAAGTCCCAGCAAGCTTCCCAGTAAAATGAAAAAGTGATGGTATGCCACTCTGGCTCATAAAAATGTAATTTAAGCATTGCCCTCTCAATAAAAATATCACATTTAGGACACAGTAATCCCCTTCTGAACCTTATCTTACTTTTCAACAGCTCTTTGGACTCAGAATTGATGCACTTTGAATTTCCTGTTGGTCAGGTAGCGTGACTTTCTTCAGCTCCCTCCCACAACCGCAGCTTTGCGCGTTGTTCTAAGCAGGCAATATCCAGTCACAGGCAGAAAGTGGAATCAGTGGTCTAAAATTCAGTAAATTCAGGAGCTTTAAGGTACTTAGCTGACAGACTAAGTTGACTTTGGAAGTACTACTGCTCAGAGCTGTGGCCTTTGCACCAAAATGACTGAAACTTCAAAAATGCTTTTCAATTGTTTTCTCAAGACTCCTGCCAGAATCTTTGCCTTCTTTTAATACTTTTTTCTTTTAATGACCTCCTGATTTATGACAAGAAATCACCAGACACCTAGGTTCTTTGGGCTTATTAAAGCAGACAAATACCTTGGTGTTAGAAAATATCACAAGAACCTATATTTTTTTCCATATTAGATTGAATCATTGTAGGCAAGTGCCCCAGTCCTCCTCCCAGCTATAGTCTGGAGGTATTTCAGCACAAGGAAAAAATAACCCTTTCCAGTTTCTGGCTCACTAAAGCCAATGTTTTCACTGAGGGCAGAAGGTTGATTCCTTTCCTGTCCCCACAGTATTCTGCATTTTGCCTGTATCAAAAGATTTCCTTGCTCTGTTTTAGCATGTACAGTGTATTTTATCTTCCAAATAGGAGTCATCTTTCCACCTTCCATGTCTGAGCTGCACTGGTGATTTATATGCTCACTGTCTGTTTTCACAATGTCTTTCCTGGCTGTCTTGTATATCTCCCCTGTGGAGCACTGGGCCTTAGAATCATTGCAGTAAGGACAGGCAATCAGTCTTCTTTAAATACATATTGGATTTTACTGGTGCCTGAGTCTATAGAACCTGCCAATGTCTTTTGTGGTTCTGGAAGGGAAACCTCAGAAAAGTGTGGAGTTTTGGTTTGGATAACAGAGGAGCTGGTTGGAAGTTTTTTAAACAAAGTGATCTTTTCTTATTGTTGTTTTCATCAGATAATGCTGGGAATAGATGAGCAACTTTCAGAAGGAGTTTTGGAGCTGCAGGGTGGTGTTTCTGCTCAAACACAGAACTTTATATTAGCTTTGGACTCTCTGGAAGTAGCCTCATTGCAAAACACAGCTCTTCTTCATTCAGATGAGGGATTTAAGAATATAGGGATGGCCACATCAGGCAGCCCAAATGCCTCTCCAGCCTTGTAGCCTGTCTCAAAATAGTCAGTGGTGTGCGTCTGCCAAACATATACTGAAACTTTCTGTGCCTGTGCAAATTTGAATCACTCATGTCACATATCTATAATTAATGGTCCTTGATTTTTTTTCTCCCCATGAATATTTTTAGCCACTTTACACACAATATAAAATTGTAGTACCTGCAACATCCTGTAAAAATTATTCACAATGCTTGTGTTTACCTTGTATGAAGTGTCTTGAATTCAGGATCTCTACTTTGGGCTTGCAAATTGCTACTTTATTTGATAATCTCTAGTTCTTATATGGGAAGAATCCACGAGCTGTTATTTCTATTCACCTTCTTCTTGCCATTCAGTGTTTTATTAGGCCTATATTACTGCTTCTCCAACCAGAACAGTCTTGATCTGCTCAACCTTCTTCATACAGAAACTATTTCACACCTTTCTCCTTCAATGAAATTTATCTGAAACAATTCCAGTACAGTCTCCTGTCTGTATCATATCAAATGTGCATGGTCTAGCCTCAGGCTACTGAGGGAATATTTTTGGTAAATAAGGACTTAAATGTTATCTGAAGCAAGATTTTCCCTGAGGTTTTAGAAAAGTTGAATGCTTCAGTCACAGAAGACATGGATAGTCCTTTCCTTTCAGTGCTTCAATATATATATATTTCTTAAACAAAGAATACTATTATTTAATACTCAAAGAAAAGATAGCAGGGTCTGAGATCACCTCTATAGCCAAAAGCATTTGGCTTGGAAATAAAAATCTTTGGACTGTCTGAGCTGCCTGAATTACCAGGTTATTTCTTTGAGTCTGAAACAAGGCTTTCTTTTGCTTTTCTCCTTGAAAGGCCCTTACTTCATCTCCCCATAGCATGAGGGGTGAAGAGGGTAAGAAGAGAACTATAACAGTGGATGCCAAAACAGCCAGCTCTAACTTCTGCAGTGACAAGTGAGACACAGTTACACAAGTTTTATGTTTGGTCTGAAAAACTTGTCGTCAATTCTCTTGCCTAAACATGGATGGTGGGCACCATTTGGGACAAAACAGGCTACCTGGGACTCCAGATTCTCTCTTCACACATAAGGAGAAGCTGTGTTTTTCTGGAGTGACAGCTAGTGAGCTGACTAAATATCTTCAGATAACAAAACCACGTGTTTGGCAATTGTATTCCACATGTTATTTCTTTCATTCTGGTTTTCACTGTCTGTGCCCTGCATATTTGTTTTAATTACAGGTGTAGTACAAGTCAGGTACAACAGAACTGGGTACAGTTCTGCTCATTTTTAAAGGATGTGCAAAAATCTGTTCTTTAAAAAACAGTAGAAAGAACAGATAGTGATTGTAACTTACTTGCTTTTAGCTCTCAGGTTGATGTCTCACATTGCTTTGGAAATCTACACTCTTGTGACTGTTTCCTCTAACACTCTGTCTTATTTGTTTTAATGGTCTTAAGGCTGTTGCACAGCCCTGCATTAGATTAGGGATTCTAGGTCCATTTGATTTTGACTAGGGATAGACCTCTCTGTGTCCTTGGGTATTCTTTTCTGCTGTTTCCAGGTATGTCTATACATAAATATATCTTTCATTTAACTTGCTGAATCCAGAAACTTTATATACATCAGTGATGGGTTATTGGTTACAGGCTTGAAAACCTCCCATCTCTTAAGATTTACTCAGAAATCCAGAGGTTACTAAAAATTGAGTTTACAGGGGAGTCAAATATGCCTACAGCTGAGCAAAGAAAAAAGACTATCTAAGCAATCCAGTAAGATATACAAATATCCTTTAATACATGTTAGTTGCCAATGAGATATGAATCCATTTCAAGACTCGCTTTTATTTTGTGAGTTAATTGGATCAGCTTTAAGTTCTCTCACTAGCTCTTCCTTTTCTGCTCATTAGACTCCATATACGCTGCCATAAACAGCCATTGTGTGGGTTGTAAGGAACCTTGGAGATTGTGTAGTCCAATCTCCTTCCAGTTAAAGCATGCTGCTCAGGGCCTGGTGCAATCACCCTTGGTTTATCACCAAGGAAGGACTCTTTACTGACTCTCTGGCCAACCACTCCAATGTTTTGGGGTTTTGTTTTTTCTACACATTGTCAAGATTTTCTGTGTTCCAACTTTTGTTTCTTGTGCTGTGTCCCTGTGAGGGTCACAATGTCCTGCAAGAGGCAGAGCAGGTGACCAGTGTGTATACCTGTGTGTGTTACAGGGTGATTGTTATTACTGTAGTCTCGAATACAGACACACAATTTGAATGTGTATTATCTGTGTAATAACAATTTCTACCTCACTTTCTAGCATTATCCTAGAAAATGAAACTTTTGACAGAGAATCACGCCTTATGTAATAACTTGAAATACAGATTGTATTTCAAGTTATATTTGTATGCCTTATATTATAACTTAGGAAATACAGATTGATTTGAATATTAGTAAAATCTTGCTCATTGGATTTGTATTCAATATTCACTTACGTCCTTGAAAGTTTTTGAGGAGAATTGGCAAGCAAATTGAACAGACAGATGAGTGGGGAAACAGCACTATTACTACTGTTTTATTTTTGGAAAATCAAACTAAAATACTATTTTTCCTTTCAAAAATATATGTCTTTAAATCAATTTCCTAATAAGAAGAATCTTAATGCATTTACATTTTAAAAAAAATATTTTCAAATGCAAAAATGGTATTAAATTTTGCAGTTTGTAAGGACATGTCTATACTAGAAAATGGTATTCTGTGATATGTTATGAATGCCTGAATGTGTTGTCTCCACTGCCAAACTGTTGGAAAAGTCTCCTGCAAGTTTTTGTCCTGAGACAATTACTGGTCTCCCCAAGCATATCTGGGCATTATCTGGAGTCTAAATGCCTAGTCTTTGGAGATTTGAGGACCTGGAACTCATATCATTGCTACAGCATTTAGGGCCATCAATATTTTTGGATCTAAATTCCAGAAATTTCAGTAGGTTATAATTATAATTACATTTAAATATTTTTCTTCTGATTTGTAGAGACTAACTTGTCCCCTATGTTAGGTGTCTAGATTCCCATTACTATTTCAAACCAGAATCTAGAATAGTTGACTAGCTGACCAAGGAAGCACCTAAAATCAAAAGGAAACAATGAACTGCCCAGAGTACATGAATAAGTAGTACCCAATTCCTGAAGATAAAATGATGTCTCTGAACTATTTCCAATGGTATGAGCAAATTCAAAAGAGTAAAAATAGAGGATAACAATGTCTGTTTCTTACACATGATTAGAACTGCATTAGAACCATGCAGTTCTTTACCAACAAGCATCAAATAATGTCAAATCCCAGTGAGAAGAATTACTTCCCAAGTGTTTCTGTTGGCACTGTTGAAGACCACACCTGTTATTGTATTTTTGGGAATATGTGTCTTGCCAGTCTTGTACTAAGAGAGCCACGTGGATGATGTCCCACAGGAGATTTAAGCATACCTGTGCTTACCTGTAACACAGATGTGTTACAGCGCGCAGCTAACATGTGCAACCGGGAGATGCAGCAGTCTGTGTCAATTTGAGCAGAAGGGAGCACAGAAAGGGACCAGAAACTATGGAGAGTGGTGTACACACTCAGCAGTGGTGCTGACCTCTCATGGGGCAGAACCACTAAAGCATCTTCCTTGGTCCTTAACTTAACCTGAATTCCCAAGGGCAGATGGAGTTTTGCAGGTTCATGGGTGGAGAGACGCCTCACTGAGGTATCCTGGTTTCAGCTGGGATAAAGCTAATTTTCTTCCTAATGGCTGGTACAATGATGTGTTTTGGATTTAGTATAAGAATAATGTTGATGACACACCAAAGTTTCAGTTGCTGCTAAGCAGTGTTTATACTAAGTCAAGGACTTCTCAGGTGCCCATCCCACCCAAGCCCACCAGCGACTAGGCTGGGGGACACAGTAAATTGAGGGGAAACACAGCCAGAACGGGTGAACCCAGCTAACCAAAGGGATGTTCCATACCATATGGTGTCATGCACAGCTTATAAACTATGGAGAAAACAGGCTGGGGACCACTGCTCAGAAACTGGCTGGGCATTGGTTGGCAGGTGGTAAACAAGTACATCACTTGTTTGTGTATTCTAATTATTATTTTAATTTTTCTTATTACTATTATTGATTTTTATTTTCCCTCCTTCCTTCCTTCCTTCCTGCCCTGTCCTATTACTGTTTTTATCTCAACCCATGATTTTTATTTTTTCTCTGAGTTCCCTCCCCATCCTGCTGTGGGGCTGAGTAAGTGAGCAGCTGTATAGTGTTTAGCTGCCTGCCTGGCATGACAGGACACTGGGGCTGGAGAAGATGGTGTCCTTAGCTGCAGGAATTGTGCACTAACTGAGGATCTGTGTCTCCAAGTAAAAGAGCTGCAGGAGGGCTACAGACTGCACTGTTTCAGAGACAGGTTTGATCAGATCTTGTCCAAGAGATTGTAGCTGCAAGAGCCTGAACTCCAGTTGTATGAAAAGAAGGGCAGGCAGAACCAGAGGTGGGAGCTTTGCCTAGAGCAGACCCTGAGCCTGCGCAGCCTGACCCCCAGCAGCGCAGGAGACAATCACTCCACTCAAACAGAAGAAATTACATTTAAATGTAACAAAAAACCCTTTCACTGTGGTCAGGGTAGCCAAACACTAGGACAGGATGCTTGAAAAGTTTGTGAAGTCTCTGTACCTGGAGATATTCGAAATTGCAGCTGAACATGATTCTGTGCAACCTGCTCTAGCTGAGCTTGCTTTGAGCAGGGGTGCATAGTAGATGATCTTCTGAGGCCCCTTCCAACCTCAGCAATTCTGTTTCTCTTTGTCATAGCGGAAGGTTGTGAAGACAAATCAAAAGAGGATAAATAGTAAGGAGCAATAAATTATGAGCTTCTGGGACCCAGACTTTTTCATTAAGAGCTAGTTGAGGTACATATGACCTGTGTATTGCTGTGCAGGCATATTCATATGTGGAAACCATCTAGTTTTTTGATCCAGATGGAACATAAGGAAAGTCTAGTCAGGGCATCCATGACCAGATGGGATTCAAGAAACACAATTGACTATTGAGAAAGAAAGCAGTTAGGGCATTTAGACACCACTTGATTTAGGTGAAAACCAGGCCTTTTTGTATGCATTGGTTTTTCTTTATTTTTTTTAAATTTAAATTATTGAATTTTCTGTGTATCTGTACTTCTGTTTCTCAGGATATTCATAATTTTCCACCTTCAGGCTTAACCATGCACAAGCAAGAGAGGAGTGAAAAAGTTCACATCCACTTCCAAAAGAGAAAAGAAAAAGAGATTTTTGTCTGTCTTTCTGTACATTCCTACCTTTGAGGCCATATCATTGCTGATGCTCTGTGCCAGCAGCCTTGCATTCTTAATTTGAATATGTATGTAAAATGGATGACCCTCACCTTCCCACAGCTGTGCAACTATTATAACTTCAAATAATGTTTTACAGCTGGGGCACGGCTGAAATACTGCATGTGGTTACTTGCTTCTTTATATATGGTATCCTTCAGTTCCGATACGTGTCTGCTGTTCCTCAGTAGGGCAAATATTGACATACAGTATTTTGCTCCCCTTCAGCTCTCACACTTCCCTTTTAACCAGATGTACCAAACTCTTTCCTAACCTAGTCTGTCTCTACTACTATGTATGTTGACACCAATGGACTTGTGAGTAAGTGGGCCTGTCAGCAGTGGATATTTTTCTCCTCCATTGTCATTGGAATAATGACATCTCTTTCTTTATATGGTTTTGTGTCCTACAACTCAATAATCCAGTGCAGACCTCACTGTCTGACTGCAAGAAACCAGCCTGTGATTCGCCTAATAAGCCTAAACAAAGGAAATCCCTAGATTTAAGGACAAGAATGTGTTCTGCATTCTTTGTATTCTGCAGACTAGAGAGCAAAATTGCTCTCCTCTTTAAAGTCAGAATCATTACCCATACCTGTACAGTCAGATTCTTTTAAAATGTAGCAAACAACATTACACATAATTATTTTATAGCAGCAAGATTTTATTTGCTATTTTAGATGTTTTCCTTGTTTTTTACTTCAAGAGAAGAGGAATATAAATGTTCTAGGAGAATACATGCTGAGGATAGCTTTCAGCTGCTGTGCTCTTAACTTAAGCCAAGTGCCTTGGAAGTGCAGGTATGTTTACATCTGGGTTTTATTTCTGGCCCACCTCTAATAAAGATGCAACAACGATAAAGCAAAACACAACACAACATGATAATATATGGCACATAATAAAGAATTGCCATAAGTACACAGGGGGCTCAATTTTGCTTTCACTCTATCTCTGCAAAACTCCACTGTTCATGACTAAACCTTTGCAATTGTCAGAGTTCCTTGTGGTTCACAAAGAGACATTTTCCAGAATAATGAGGTCACTGGTTCCCATTTGCCATTCCACAATATTCTGTTTATTCCTAGAATCCCTGTTCTTTCAGCAATAGTTGATGCTCTCTGTAGCTGTTACTCCTGTGGGAATTGAGACTTTAAACATTCATTAAAAAGTGAATTGCTATTGTTGACAAAATACAGATGGCCAAGCATGAACTACTGACACCTATGAGCACACTTTCAGTGCAGTGCATGGCGACATGGCCATGTGAATGCTCTGGTTGCTTTTACCAAACCAATGTGTGTCCTTTGTTACCAGACTGGCCCCAGTGTGTGCTTGTATTCCTTTTCCTAAATATGGTGCAAGCTGTTAATTTCTTTAAAAAATGAACTGAACTTATTTTTGCTTTTGAGAGTGAGAAAAGATATGCTCTTTCACAGCAAAACTATTAGTGCACAATATTCATACAAGGCTCAGCTCACAAGATAATTACCCTGAGTCAAATCTCTGCTTCAGGCTGCTGCAAACATAGCACTCGATGGCTCCCAGAGGCTCTGTCTGAGCAGTGGGGTGTGCTCCATAACCAAATCCTTGATCATCTGGGGGGAACCCGCCTGGGTCGGAAACTGGAGTGTGGGGGCGAAGGCTTGAGGGGAGTGAGCAAGAAGCCAGGGTGCAGCTGGGGCACACACAGACACACACACACACACACGGCTGTAGGGGCTGGGAGGCACACCCGGCTTCTGCAGGTTAGACTCAGCCGTTGCTTTAAATCAGCCATGTATTTAAATGGTTTATTAAGCTGCAGCCAACAGACTTAGTCTCTGAAGACTGCAGTTAGATGCTACACCTGGGTGTAGCATGCAGCATTACACTTGCATAATGACATGTACTGCACTCCAGGTTAACATGTGGAAAAAGCTGAGGGAGGGCTCAAGCATTTTACATTTTTAGCTTTGGGAATACTGTGCGGTAAGCTAAGACTGAGACAATAAAATGAAACTGGTTGGAGTTTTTACATCTTTTTCAGCACTTCTAGAGATAGAAATTGTGGGCAGAGAGGTAGAAATTGAAAAGCTACATTGAGCTTAAGGTTATTTGGGGCTTCAGTTTTTTCTATTTTTATATCTTCTCCTATCTTCTCATCACTACTATAACTCATTATTTTGCCCCTCACTCTTATATATATAAGTAACATTTTTTTCACTGTTTTGCTACTGATATATTCAAACTCTTTCCCCCCCCCTCCTCTTTACCCCTTTTTTTACAGTTTTTTGGTGCTCTTTTCTCTGTCCTAGTCCTTTTTTTTTTTCCAGCTTTTGGTTCTTTTTGAGGTGAGGAAAATTGCAGCTTGCCATTGTTTTTCTCCAAATGGTATTTCCCATCTATTGTGTGTGCGTGCATATGTGTGTTTGTGTGTGCATAAGAGAAAGGACAGGAGATACTGTAAGGCTGCCAACAAAAATCAAAATTGGAGGAGACAGGAGAGCAGAGGGAGTAAGAGACTGTCGTATTGAACTTGGAGAGGAATGAGGCCCACCTGGGGCTGAACCAGCCATTGGGAAGATTAAGGAAATAAAATAATTATGGAAAGTTAGTGCTGGAATTGTGAATGGGCCTGAGAGACCTGGCTGAGGCTCAGGAAATGGGAGTGGTGGCTGCCTGAGCTGAATCAAATGCTCAGTCACTCAAAAATGGAACAAATAAGGATAGGGTAGACACACTGAGGAATTGTAACTTTTGTACTTTGACTTGATTTTTTAAGCCTTGTGGATTGAAAGATAACAACTCTTTCTTTTCTAAAGAATGGAATCTGAAAAAATATAAGCCCAGGTCTATTTGGTGAACATTTAGAGTACTATGACCAAATACCCAGAAATAAGAACACAGTCTGTAAGGAGTAGCTCCTCCAATCCTTGACCTTTCAAATCAGCGCAAAGCTCTCGGCACCAATGCAGTGAAACACAAATGGGGTCAGCACGGTTAAAACAGACATAGCTGTGAGCTTAAGGTTCCTGCTTCTCCCTGTTTTTTCATAAAGAAGACTTAAGGTAATCTCTTTCTAACTGAGTGGGTATTGTCTGCTTCTGAAATGCATTATCCCAAAGCTAATGCTAAAATGTAAAGAACAGGACAGTAGCTTGAAAATTCATTTTTTGCCTAATCATCCAAATGACTCTGGTGTACACCACAATGAGAATTTAATGCTTCATCTTTTACTCTGTGGTTTTTGAGTTCCTATTCTTTTGAACTTTAAAAAGTTCATAGAAAAAAATGCACTTTAGTAAATAGAAGTATCTTCCAGCATGCACATTTCCTTAAAAAATAAACCCAAATTCTTTAAAAATTATCTAGTTTAGCTTCCTAATACGCTTTTCATAATATCAAATAGATTTATTTGGTGGGATGTGTATTATTAAGTCTTATATGAAGTGAGGCTAGAAATTTAGAGCCAGTTCCTCAGCTAGCATAAATGACCACAGTCATCCATAAGCAGAACATCAAGTTCTGATTATAAGCAATGGAAGTAGACTGCTTAAATGGTGCAAAAACTTGGTGGACAAGATGAAAATGAGGTGATCAGCACATGGTTCATTATCTCTTGTCTGGATTGATATATCCACTTAAATATATAAACATGGTACTTATGCTTTGATTTTTCATATTTCTTTGTAAAAATTCCTTAGTAGCTTATTTATTGTTAACACAATGACTGGACTTATGGTTCAGTGTTGCATATGCAACTCTTTTAGTATTATGGCATATAAAAAGTTGGTAAATACAGGGATATTTTAAGACTGATCTTCTATAACAATATGGTAGGTAGTATGAAAGGGAAGCAAGTTTAATGCAGTGATAAATGAAATAGAGGATTCTTGTACTCTAAATCTCGATGAACACCATCAACACTTTATGACTGAGGGATTTGAGAAACAATGGAGGAGGAATAGGATAGCAGTGATCAGAGTAAGATTTTTTTAATTGCAAAGAAAGAGAAAGAAGTCATAAAAAGAAAAACATCTCTATTAATTGCTGTGTGCTACTTCTTTTCTAATCACAACTTTCACCACTGATACAGTAAACAAAACTGATGTGAGAACATGTCATTATGAGATGTCACAACTCACGCTACCAATTTTTGTAGGTCATACACTCCTTACCAGACCACTGCAGAAAGCATACAATTTTGAAATGCTTGGAGGGGCCCACCAGATATTAACTTAAGAATTATTAGTTGTGGGTAGAAATAGGCTGAAGGCATTTCCTGCTGTGAACAACACTTGGAAGTTCTCCTTTTGCAGTACTGTAGAAAACAATGGTAGAATTTATGCAGCATTCACAGACAGCAGATATCCCCAGACACTTCAGAAACACTATCAAATTAAAACTGCTCTTCAGTAAGGCTTCACATTTTGTTTTTGTTGGCTGTATAACAATAATTCAAGTGTGAATGTAAAATGAATCTTATTTACTTGATTGTTGAAGTGTAGATATTATGAGATACTGAAGTGGATTTTTTAATATTTATTTTCTGTTCTGGTGGAGGTGAAAAAGACTTTCTAAATTATAGCTGATGAAAATGCAATCAGGAACTGTGGACATGGCCTACCCTGAAATCACAATCAAGCCTCCATGTCTCTTTGACCTGACTCATGACTTGTTGCTGTTAAACCTGTGTGTTCTCTTTTTCTGATGGATTCAGTTCTGTAAATCTTGTCAAACACGACTATACCCAGGGGGTGCAATGTAAAAATCCCAGGTTATGTATTTGGGAAGAGCTATCTCTCCAGCCCTGTATGTTTGCTGATGACTCCATACCACTCAATGCGAGTCCTGAGCATACTTTTACTTACTGTGATATCTTTGACTTTGATGAATATTGGCACACAGGCTCTGAAGGGACTTTGAAACTATGCTGTCCTAACCACCTTTACACTGGGAGAGACCTAGAGATGGACAAATATCAATGTTTTCCCCACATCTATGCAAGCCCAGACAATAGCATGTGGGCATCACCTGGGCGCTTAATAGCAATAGGAGGTGAGCAAAGGTTTTAGTGGAGAACCATAACAACCAGCTGCTACAAATGAGCTGACATAAAGGTTGGTGTGTTGACTGTTCAAGGCAGAGCAGATTAATAGCTTATAGATCAATGCAGGAAGATGATGTGAATCCTGCTTCCTTTTCTGGTTTGCCCTAGGGAAAAGGCTACTCTGAGGTCCCTCTGACTTAGGGCCATGCTAGTGAGACAGGCTTACCACTCTGAGTTATTATTCACATTTTCCTTTAAGTTCCCAGATGTGGGTGCTTAAAAGATTTTGAATATTTGAATCTGAATGTATTTAAGACTGAATATTGTGCTCCATTCTTGTGGAAAGGTGCTGAGAAGTACTGTTGTCTGACAGATTACACTATCTCTGCATTTAAAATAAGTGGTGTAGGCTTCTAAATTATTTTTAATATCAGTATAGGACATGAGGTGGACTGGGCTCAAGAGCAAATGGGAACTATATGGCTGGCTGGCTGCAGAAAAGAGGGGTTGAAAAATTAGCAAAGACTGATTTAATTATGTAACAATTTCTTGAAGAGATAGCAATGCCTTCTTTTTCCTTTTGTTTGAGGACTGAGAAAAGGAGGGATTTTCCTCTTTTTGTATGTCCAAACAGATAAGACATTCTACATAACAGCTTTTACTTATGTCTAGGTAGCAGTAAAGATCCACCTGGTTTATGCTAATAAGAATTATATCCTGGATTTGGTAGAATCCTCATCTCACCCCAGAAGAGTACAAAGCTTCTCTAAAGACAGACTCATTTTTGTCACTAAGCCTAAGAAATATGTGAATACATTATTAATCTTAAAATATTCTGTGTACAAGGAATAAAATGCTTAGCACTTAATTGAAGTTGGGTATATTACTGGTTTTTGGTGCCATCTAATTCATTTGCAATCAAACCCCCTTTCATTGGTTAGTATCAATTTGCATAACTAAGCAGAGGAAGAAAGTAAATGGCAACAATAGTGCTACTTCTAAAGAGTCATTAGAATTTACTTGACTTTCAGGATTAGCATGGATTTAGATTTGGTTGCTCCTAAAGTTGGAAATAAAAGAATCTTTTATTATATTTATTATTATAGAACCTTTCATGTTCAAAGTACAGGAAGAAAAATATTCTATAAAATATTCTCTAAACATAAGAGTGGGATAAAAAATTTTCATGATTAAGAAATACAAATTGACACTTTGTGTAGAACCTGTATTGATTTTGACCAAATGGGGCAAAGCTTCTTAGATAGATAAAAATACATTGTTATATTTGCAGAGGAGAAGGGGAGGAGGAATGACTGACTGACAATAGGCAAATTTACCTTCTGTCCTTGTATGTAAGTAGGACATAATGACTCTTTAAGTTATGGAGCTAGAGAATATTTTACTGGAAGCCATTCTAAGCAGTGGCTGGAATAGGCTCTATGGGATCTTTATCTGTCCCAAATCGTAAAATGTGATCAAGCCTACTCAGTAAAATGTTTGGATGTATAAGAGTTTGCCCATATACAAACCCTTCTAAGAAACCCAATTATTTCTACTGGCTTGGGGAGATTTTCCATCAGGACTTGTACAAAGTCCCAAGTAGGACCTATTGTACCATATGAAAGTGTAGGAGGGAATGAAGTTTGATGTGCTGGATATTTTATTTAAAGAGTTAATGAACTGACATATGTTTATACTTACTACTGATAATCTTCCTTTGGAAAATCCATCTAACTCCTCAACTGTACAAAATTGGCATCCTATATGACCTAAATTGGATTTGAAAATGATATTTGGATAAAAATCAAAAAAATACATCCTACTGGTTACATATGATTGCTTTATTATGTTTGATAAGAATGAAAAGCCAAAGGATTTGACAGTCCCAGAGCCTGGCATGTAAAATGAAATTCCTGAATGTAAATTAGACATATTAAACTATCCTTTAAAAGACTCGTGATGGAGAGAAGGATATATTTAAAATCCAATAAACTTCAGACCTCCTTAAAATGGCTTAAAATGAGGTCCCAAATGATTGCTAAGAAGAAACTCCACTGGTTTTGATTTAATAAAAAAATTGTGGATTCTGGTTTGAAAAAAATGCCATCACTGTATTCACCTTGCAGAAATAAATATGAAACTATATGGAGAAGCATATTTCCACAAATGTATTCCAATTTAAGATGAATTAACTGTATGTTCTATTTTGTAATCAAACAACAGCAAATTTCTTGTATTTCTCTACAATTCTTAGAGAAAATAATTTCAGCTTCCATATGACTTTCATAAGAAATGCACAAAAATAATGTGCTTTTGATAGAGGTTTTTTTTTAATGGATATCTTAATAAATTTTTGTAAGATATAGGTGTCATAAGTAAGGATGAGGTATTTTTATGTTACTGAGTTGCATATGTGATTGGCTGTGCTGGTAAAAGAGCACAAAAGAGTCTTTGTTATGCTCTCAGTAGAGCTATTTATACATTGTGACTTACTGTGTCCAAAGACTGCTTCCTGCTTCCGTTAAAAAGTAGTCCCTCCAAATAAAATAAAAGCCATAAACCCTAACATTACTCAAGCCTTGTCTATTGAAACAACAACAAAAAAAATCACACAAGATTTTGCGTTGCCTATATAGAGTTCTCTTGAGTTTACTTAAATACAGTTCCAGATGAAGCATACTGTGAAAGCAATGCCTTCCATACCTAAGGAAGCAGAGAGACATTTTATTTGGTTTAAAAATAATGATGGTCCAAGAAATCAGGTGCATCTGCAGGGTATAGTTGAAGCTGGAGATTAGTGCAGCAGTTCTGGTCTTTGTCAAGACCATAAGCTCCATAGTCAGCCATTACTTTTTTGGTGTTCTGCTGGAAGACATCCTGGCAGGGGACTTACTACATTGCTTTGGTCTTTGCAATCAAACAGTATAAAATAACTATGTCTGTGCATATTCCCTCCTGGTTCCCCAAGCCCAGGTCCACCACAGCTCTTTCCCCCATATCTGTATGTGCTAAGTGGTGACTTTCACTTTGATTTCATAGTATTTTTAAAGCAAATCTGCCAGTTTTCTTACAGCTTCTATGTAGATCTAGGGAAGGACCCCCAAAGCAAATCATCAGGAAAAAAAAAAAAAAAAAACCAGAAAAGAAAGAAACAGTCAGATAAGATTTCTCTTCTGAGAACATATTCTGAGAACACACATGACTTTTTGCAGCTTTATAGTGTTGGGCAATAACCTTAGTCCAGAAAGATATAAGAAAAATCTCAGACCTTCATACAGACTAGTGCTCAGTATAGGCATAAACAAGAATTCTTAAAACCATGAATATTAGAAAGCTTCTTTGAAAATTTTCAGTAAGGTATAAAAATTTTAATAAGATCCCAACCAGCTATTAACATGATTTTTTTTATTGGGAAGGAAGAAATTCCACTGTCCTACAGTTCCCAATCCTCTCTTCAATTTGGAATGTTTAATATCAATAATATGTATCTCTGTAGGTTACAAAATGTAGAATTTGCTGCTTCAGCTATATTTCTGAATCTTTTTTCTCCCTGAATACACTCAATATGGCCTTTGATTTTTCTGTCTGTGATCATTCTATAGTGTGCCAGGGAGAACTCATTCACCATTTCTCTGCCAGGAATAATCTAAGCAGGCAACAGGTGTGAATGGGAATGAAGTGAAAATTGGAACTATTTAACTGCATCTAAACCAACCCTTATGTACATAATACACGTCTCTGTCCCCAGAGAACACTCAAATCTCTCATTTTAAATGTGTTAATAGCATTTATAGACTAATTTTGGTTTAATTAGTGCTATTTTTCTGTAAAACTAAAACAAAACAGAGTTAAGCAGAATCTCTGAAGACCCTTGATTCCTTTACACACACTTCTCGACCAAGAAAAATAGACTTCATTTACCCTAAACCATTTGCATTGAAATACCACAACGATATTTAAGGAAGAAAAGGAAAAATTACTGTTGCATATATTTGCATTATGTGTTTTTTAATGTAAGCTTCTAATACTGTTCCCATGCTTAAATAGCAAAGCATAATTAAACTTTACTTTTCACTATAATATTGTATTCACACATATTTTCACCAGTTTCAGGAGCAGCATAACACACACACACAGACATATTTCAAGTGAGCAGTAGGGTTTTCACTGATTCCTGTGTGTCTTAACCGATTAAACTAGATAAACTGTAATTTTTCTGTTCAGACTGTTAGGAATAATTCAAGGAGTGCTCTGTATAGATCCATTATTTTTACCCTCATACTTCATAACTATTATGCAGCAAGTTAAGTTTTATTCACAGTTTTACACGTAAATCCTGAAGCTCTTGGTTATTTTTTCCTTGTGTCAGAATGAGCTCCCAATAACGTGAATGGAAGTTCAACTTGAGTAAAGATAGAGTAATAAAAACTGGATCCGGATCTCAGGATTTGGCACATGGACACTGGATCTATTAAGTCATCTTGTCCATATTCCTGCCAATGCAGAATTGTTCCCTTCAACATAATCTCCAGTGCCTTATTCAGTCCAATTTTAAATGACTTGGGTGAAGTGGTTTCCATTACTTCACTTGGTTGAAGTATTACTTATTCCACAGACTAATATAATGCTTTTCAAGCTGCTTCATTCTCATGGATCACTTCCCAATCCCAACATTTCCCCCAGACGAACGTGTATGAGTAAGGGTAAGGAAAATGTGTGTAGAGTATAAAGGCCAAAAGGAAAAAGTGGCATGAAGTCCTTCCCCTCACTCCATTCTTTTATGTCTTTCTCCTTACTTCATATTTCTGAAGTCTGCCTCTTCGATTTTGCCAGTGAGACTTGGACCAAATTCCCTGAGAAACAGATCCACCATAAATTGTTCCCCATTTTTCTTCATGTGAATATTTCCAAAACTGCCCCACTTTCCCCTTCCCCTTATCTGTTATATCCTATTACTTTTACTTCCCTCTGCATTTTATTTCTTTTTAGTAAGGCACTGACTTTTACCAGTTATTGCTGACTCTTCATTATTCATTGTCTGTCACTTAACTCTTAAGGTATTATTCTATTAGAGAGAATTTTTCATAGGGGATCCATGGAGTATATTTTTTGCAGGTGCATATGGGTGTGTGCAATAAATATGACATTTTACAAATTATCAGGAACACTAAAAGCAATTGTAATAGTAGACAAGATTGATGAAAAAAACATTGAGAAAGGGAACAAGGGTTTGTGGGCTGTGTTTTGTAGTATATCACATGTAAACAGATAGTTAACACTTTGAATCACAGAGCATGCAAAATTAGGTTGAAATACTTGGTACTGTAACTGAAATTCTTACTAAGATCTTTGTTTCAGTTTTCAGCTATATATACAGTGGATGCTGCAGGAACAAAGACTGAAATTGGTACTTTATTGAGATGCAGAAATTCAACAGCAGGAAATAATCTTCTTTGAAAGAAACCCCTATTTCCGTCCTCTTGGTTTTTTTATACATCCTTTAGTAGCTGATCACTTAAAACAGGTGCTGTAATTCATGATTGGACATTAAACGTTTACGATGGATAGTGTCTGTGTTTAGAGACAACTTTATGTACCACTGCTTGTAAGGCACTTCCTCTCAGAAATCAAGTGGAAATAAGATCATGTAACACTACAGCAGATTATACATTCAAATATTACAGTTGCTTGAATTATTCAGTGGAGTTCACTTAGTTTATTTTAATATATGTAATTATTCAGAAATGAAACTTGATTCCTACAAATATGTTCTTTCGATAGATGTGTTCAATAAAGCAATAAAAAAGGATGCCATATGAGTACAAACATGCCCAGGTTTCTGGGCTGTGACAGCTGTAGTGGGAACATCTGGAAGAAGTTGCCAGTCATTCAAAAGGGCAAGCATGGTAGGGCAAGTCTGGCCATGCCAGTGAGAAAGTCAGAGCAGGGTCCTGAGGCCATGGTAAGAAATGGTGCCTGAGCTCTGGAAAGCCTTATTGCAGCTTTGTTTGACTAATTTATGTTCTCAGACGAAAATGAACTGCTACCAATTGGCATGCATGTGAGTCAGCTTCATGCAGAATGATTACTGTCAGAGGTATACACTCACCTTCACTGGTTTACACACCATTCTCTTTACTGAGATATTCATTTGCCTTGAAATCATCAGCATCTGTAATTTCAGCTGTGTGTAGATGAGGATTCATGCTCAGCACAGACCACACTGCACTGAGTGCGATCAGACATCTAATAACATGGGTAGAGGTGTTTTAAAAATCCATCCATAAGCTCTGGCAGGATGGTGGAGACTATTGTCTCATGGTGTGCTTGAATCCATGGAGCTGTGCACGCCTTCTCTTTTCTCTGCTCAAATGAAAATTTTATCTGCTCTGATACTTGTGCAGTTGTAAGAGGTTTTGAGGTGCTTGTCATGTAGAGAAAAAACAAGCCCTTTCCAAGGAAAAGATACACATGAACTTTGAAAGGCATCCTGCAGCATGTGGATTTTCTTCCATTGCCTTGTCAAGTGTTTCTGTACCTGGAATACACCCTGCAGAGGCACAACTGTGATGAGATACTTTGATAGCTAGACACATTTTGTCTGCAGGGCAGAGGCTTTGCTCTTTCTCACGCCACTCTTATTAACCTGCAGCACCTCCTCTGAGTGCCACAGAGGTAACTTCACCTGCCTACTGGGAATGGCTGGGTGTATTTGACTTTCCTTCTCCAGAATAAGTAGGTGAGTATCACTCTCACCTGTTCTAACTCTGCATAGATATAAGCTGTATGAATATAAAATACCTAGGATGTAGAACAATGAAAACATGTATTCTTAATCCTTGTCTCACATGTATGAATACTCATGATGAATCATGCATCATTAGCCCTAGATGTACTTAAGCCAAGCCAGAAAAACCTTAATGCCAAATATCTAAGGTTTATTTAGTACATTTTTATTTAATAGATTTTTTTCTTGTAAATTGGATATTTAAGAGACTCCTTTATATTTAATCTCAATCCTATCAGATTGGTAAATTAATTTTTCTTCTCCTTAGCACAGGAGACAGAACATCCATAAAAGCAACACTTTTCCAACATATAGTATAAATGGTCTGCTATTCTAAGGACAAAAAGCAATAAAACAAAAATGGGATATCACCCAAGAAAATATTTGAGAGGCAAATAGAACCTGGAAAAGAAAGAACACAGGAAAACAAGACACAATACAGAAGGTATGTCATATAGGAAGCATTACATCCTCCTTCTGGAGACAGCTATCGTCAAACCTGCTTTTATCAAAACAAAAGCTTCTTTGACCATAATTGGTCATAAAGGCATTGGATCCTTTTTGAGCTAGTCCTGTGTTACCATGACATCTGGACTTTTTTGTAATTTTTTCATCAAAACAAGTCCTACCAGTGGTAAGTTTGTTCAGAATACTTTTGTATTGCCTCTAGGCAATTATTCACCAGGAGTATGGGCATTGGAAGAAGGGTGGTGAACAAGGCCAGACGTGTCCCCATAGTGGTGCACTGTCATCAGTATATGGATTAATTAAGAATGTTCTCAGAGAAAATTCTTACTGAAATCTTCTATAAAGTCCCAAGTAATTTAAATGTTGAGTATACGAGCCCTGAGAATAGGCTCTTTAAGCACATTCTTAGTCACTACCAAACTACCCAGGGTATTGCAATGTGGTGAGCTCATTCAGATGTAAGTTTCCCCCTTACCTGCTCCAGAGTAAGAGGGAATTGAGCCAAGGTTTCAAGCATTATTACCTAGGCTGTAGTTAATTGCCATTATACTCAGCTTCAAGAGCACAATCTGTAGGGCAGAGCCTTAGCTCCCCAAGATTTAGCTTGCTGACAGCTATTGACTGACAACTTATAGCACAAACAGACAGTGACAGGTTCTCTTTGACAACTAAAAGAAAAAACCCCAGTATGTTTTTCATCTGATTAGGTGTATGGAGATTACTGCTTCATTTTGCAGTAAGTAAACATAAGACAGAACTTCTTTGAAGAATATACTTTAGAAGCCTTCAGAAAAAAAGAAAAACACCAACAAACAAAAAAGCTAACAAAAACTCCCCCAAATGTTTTCATGCTAGAATTTGAAGAGCAGCAAGATCACTATGGAGAGTTCTGGCTGGAAGGCCACTATGAAGCCCACTCTTGAGTCATGTACTACAAAGGAGCTGAAGAATATCTTTGCTTTGTAGATGGTGGAGTGCCTTCACTAAGTCCTGGAGTACTTTGGAACAGTCTTTGTCATAATGAACAAACAAACTCTGGAGTACAGAAAAGGTGGCAGAAAGTGGTAGCAGATGAAAGAGCATTTTTAGGCTGTGCACAAGTGTCTTGGGCCTGAAAGGTCTTACAGTTCTCCTCATTAAAGGAAAGTTATTATTTACACTTTGGATTAAAGATACACAAATTATCCTCACCTCAATGCATTCTCCAGAATCTGTAGGTGTGGACTTTCAGAAGCCTTGAGTAGGCCATCCTACTCAAGATGATAAAGAATTTGAGTGACTGTCACAAGTTGTGCAGGTGATCTTATGCATTTGTTTTACTTGCCTGAAAGAAACAAGGTACTTTAGTGAAGCATTTGCTTTCACCAAAGCCCACCTATGTTGCTGATGGCCGTTGTGCCTTTGGCTTTCAAGGGAGGATGCTTTGTTGTTGGCAGGAGGTTTAGAGAACAAACACGAACCTTTGTTTCCTTTCATTTAAGGAAAAGAAAACACAGCAGAAAGAGCAATGCTGAGCAGCCACCTGAAAGCTGCTTTGTCTCAGATTCATTATGCCATGATCACTGAATTGGTTTTTAATAGAGTATATAATATATTGGAAGAAATCACCAAACTATATCTATAGTAAGCAGTTTTATTTAGAATTTACACTCTCTGATGAGGAGAGATAGCAGTGTAAATCCTACTAAGCAGATGTTGTGCTTTTTGAAACAGGACTTGAAAGTCTCATATAGTACCTAATAACAAAATTAATAGCAAATATGATAAGGCAAATGCATGGTTGTCAAACTCCACTTACCACCTTTTTCATCACACGTGGAGCAAAGAAATCATGACAGTACAACATACTGGCAGCATGAGAATCTATCTCATTTAACATTGTGCTACTGTTGTCAGTTGGGAGAGCACTTACTCAGTTTGGTGATCTCCCCTGAATATCCAAGATCATTTAAAGTTGGTGGAAATGTGAATGCTTTGCAGCATCTGCTTTTTACATTGTAGTGTTCTGCAACCTTAAAAACAGATGTCTGAAATAGTTTATTGTGCTTTTCCTCAAATATTATACAGCACCGGTATGTGCAGAGCACAAAGGATTATCTCAACAGTATTGTGTAGGTCTTTGTCTTTAGTTTATGATCTCTGTGATCTATTGTATGTAAACCTTTTTATGAGACTGGGAAGGGGTGGTAGCCTAAGTAAAATTAAACACTGTACTGTGACCAAAAAAAAAAGCATCTCCTGCTCTGTAAATGGCCCCACTGAAAACCCAAAATAGAAAGCCTTTGGAAAATGAAATATTTTCTTCAAGCAATTTTGACCCAGAGAAATATTTAATGCTAGACAAGATGTTGGGTTTTGTGCTGGCAATAATAGGACTAATTTTCCCAAGGGATGGAGGAAGCATTCTCTCCACTCTCACATTTTGAAATTCCAATGGGGAAAGCATAGCTATTTTAATCATGTTGTCCTGTAGTTCCTGCATCACTTTCTTCTGTGAAACAAATAGATTCAAGTACCAGCACAGCTACAATCCAAAGAGCACAGGATTCTTCCAGGAGAAATGAGTGATTTATATAATGCTTTGTTCAAGCATCTGTACTCTTGTAATTTTAATACATTCTTGTCTTTATGCCTAAAGAGGCATGCCAGCATGAAGTCCTTGTGCTGAACAAAGAATAATTCCTCTACTTCTCTAGAGGAAAAGGCTAATCCAATCTGTCTAATTTACAGCTTGGTTTAATGGTCAGATCACTACTGGAAATTTTCATAGTATTGTAATAACATGGAACCAATCAATAGATTGGCCAAGATATGAATGCATACACTTACACTTACTGAATGGCAGGATGTGATTGGAATTGGGTGCTAAGGAAAATATTCTCAAAAATCCAAAAGAGTGTATATGAAAAATTCCAGTAAGGGAGACACACTGGCTTGTTTGAAAAGCATTGGAGAGCAGAAGTCCATGGACTCATTCCCTTGGTTTGCCCTTTCCCAGCATTTTATCTTTATTGGTAGCTGGGGAGTAATGCAGCTGTTTGGCCTTCTGGTCTCATTCGATGAACCTCATGTTGATACATCTTTAAATTAAGAGATAGGAATGTGCAGAATTTTCAAAGCTTGTCACTTTGCTAAAAGATGTAATGTATAAATTCAACATTTTACAGATTAGGAAAGGGTTTCCCTTAAGCTTCCTGTACTTTGGGAGTGCTATAAACATTGAACTATAAATAAAATGTAATGTTTCCTCTTACAATAAGGATTTTTAAGAAGTTGGCCTTGGTGCTGTGCCTTATGAGGAGTTCAGTCTTGTGCCAGATTATGTGTTTTAGAAAGCAATGCTGAGGTGAAGTGGCTTAGTGAGCTGCAGGTACAAAGAGATTGTGCATGGTTCAGCCATGGTTAGATCGTGGTGCTCTACATCCACAATATTTCAGAAGCCTAAGGATCTTCCATGTTGAAGTTATTGGTACCTTAGCTCTTCTGAAATCTTACTCCATTATCATACACCACATTCAATGAAAGATAGGGAATTTCTTACATGGAACTGAGTCATGTAAAACCTAGAGATTGTCTCTTCCTTAGTGCCATCTAACCCTCAAATAACCTAAGTTCACGTGTGCTCTCACTGTAGACTTTAATTTTTCCCTGGCCAATAATTTTGTTGTCTATACTGATGCATCTGCCTGTCTCTGAGGAGGTGGTCACTCATCTTCCTCCAAAACTTAATCAGAAGTATCAAACAATATATTCCTCTTTGATCTTGATAGAGTTCAAGAAGCATTTGGACAATTTTCTCAGGCACAGGGTGTGACTCTTGGGGATGTGTGCATGCGTAAGAGTTCAACTTGATGATCCATCTGCGTCCCTTCTAAATCAGCATATTCTGTGATTCTGTGATCTATTCCAAAAGGCTCAGTGTGGCAGGCAAGCATGTAGGAACCTATATCTTAGACAGTACCACCATGGGCCAGCCTCCACATACTATATTCACCTCACTTGAAGGGATTTATTACTGCCCACCACATTATGGAGTCATCTGGATAGAAATACTCACCTTTGTCTTGTCTTTGTTTTTTTTCTTTTGAACAGTGGTGAGCAATGTTGTAAGCCTCATAGCATAAGGCTGTCCTTTGTCACAGTTTTCCTCATTATAACTTCTTTTTCTACCTGAAAATTATTGTGCAGAGCAATCCAGAAATCCCAGATATGCATTTTGCTTGTGCATGTCAAATCTACCCCACATGCACAAATCATGTGTGTAGGGCAAATACAGTAAGTTCAAAGCTTCTTGGAGGCATCTGTCCTGCTGTGCATGTGTCATACACATTTCTTGCATGGAAAAGACAAGACAGCAGGCTTAGGAACATGTGATAAATGTGTGAGCATATACAAAAACATTTGTCTAGATAAAGCAAAGTTATGTTCCAGGCTCGTGATCTCGCATGCCCAGAGATGTGAATGCCACCAAAGCTCCAGAGAGAGATAAAGGGCTCTTGTCAGCTTGTTGCTTCTTGGCCAGTACTGCGTGAGCTCTGCTCACTGGGTCTTATCTATCCTTTTCTAAAGAGTCCAGATCTACACTGTTCTAGCCCTAGATGGCCACTTGCATTTTCAAGTATTTTGATAAATAAACTCTGAAAAGCTAGTCTCAATACCTTAACAAACTCCGATGAAACTCCAGACTATGTAAAGAGCTAAGGCAGAGTGATTTGACTTGCAGTTCTTCCAATAATGAGTGCTGCAGTTCATCCTAGAAGACCATACCAACATTATTTAAGTGCTTTAATGGGGAATTAGGTTTCAAATTTTAGTCATCACGAGTTTAATGTTGTGGTCATGGTTTGTGTGCATATTGCAGAACTCGTGGGTAAAACGTTGAATTGAAACTTTTTTATCCCCTAGTTGTCTTGGAAATCATGTTTCATTAGAGCAGTGCAAAATGTTCACAATGAAACACCAGACCACACAAAAGTCACCTGGTGTGGAGTTTCGTTACAAACTAGTAACGCAAACCATATTTATCAAAAGATTTGCTTAGCATTGTGCAACTCCTGAGTGACCTGAACTCAATTTTGAGCATATATGGTGTGTGGCTTTGGATCAGAATCATGCAAAATTCATAGCTTTGCATGGTTTTGATGTGAGGTGTGAATAAACACCAGGTGAAGCACAGCAATTTCAATTGAGTTTCAATTTGATCAGGATTCAATCCTCACCCGGTGTTAATCGGTGTAGCTCCATTGAAGTCAGTGATTTGCCCCATTGTTGAGCTGCACCAATTTACTGTAGCTGAGGATCTGATTGAAATTTTTAGTTTGTTCGAACCAGAAAGTCAAAGTCTAGCTCAGTGGGTGTGAAAGTATTTGGATCAAAATGAAAGAAAATGTTTGGACAAATACTCGTGAAATAAAACTAGTTCTATATTTTGCAGCTGTAAGGTCATAGCCCTGAAATATAGATTTCTAATGATGTAACCATAAGTTTAAATTCTTCCTGACTTTTTTTTTGTTAACCAGAAAAATGACTTTTTCTATATCTCTTCTTGTTTTAAAGGAAAAACCAGTATTTTTACCCAAGTCCTATAATCTCAAATCAAATAAGTTTTAGAGATAGCTAAGAAACTCATGACCCTCATTGCAAAAGAATGCCTGAGGAATCTGTATATTATATTTGTGCTTTTATGTTTAATATATAGCTGTAAAGGCAGCAAAGACATTCAAGTGCTACAGAACTACAAAGATGTTCCTAAAGATAAACTTTTCCAGGCCAATCCTGGAGAAAACTAAAAAGTGGCATCTTTAACTTGCCTTTCAATTCTACTTCCTTTTTTTTATTGTTTCCTTTCCAACAACTGACTTGCCCTTCTCCCTGAATATATTAAGTAAAGAGAAAACAGGGATCTAGAAACGCTAGAGAGTGTATCTCTGAAACATCTCTAGTGTGTTCTGTAGAAACAGAAGTGTGATGTCATGCATTTAATATTAATGGTCAGTGTGGCTTCACTGTCTACATCCATCCTCCTAAGTCAAGGCAATGTTCCTGGGTGGTGGGAATTGATCAGCTGTATTGTTAAATTGCTACATCTGCCCCAGCATGGCTTGGGTTTTTTTGCACTGCCAGACAAATTCTGGGCACAGCGACCATTTCCAAATTGGATGTGTATCCCTGTGCTTGCAAGGTGAGAGAATTAAACATTGTGGTCACAGTCCAGGACATGCCAATTATTTACAGCTATCAGGATTTTTCTGGCATGCTTAAATTACTAGACTTGTTATATTTATCTAGCAACTTCTGTTCACCACGTGACATAAGCAGCATTAGTTCAGATGTCACGTATGTTTGTTAGTAAGACAAATTTTAGGAATCTCCCAAAAAACCCCAAACAACCAAACAAGAACTTCTCAAAAGACTAGTGCTCCTTGCTGGTCACACAGACTAATTCAGGACACTAAATACAGGTGTTTTTACAGTAAACTATAAAAGAAAAAAGAAGGTGGATTTCTAGTATGAAAATAATCCTCTTGGCAAATGTATTAAAACCAAGAAAGGATGGTGAGTAAATGTATTTTTCTCAGTGGAACAAGTGAAAACTCTGTTAGAACTGACTGGTAAAACATGCTATCACTGCTTTGCCACTTTGCCAATGTTTTTATTCTTTCTCCCTTTCTTTAGGTTTAAAAGTCTTTAAGGTGTTATGAGCTGAATCTTGAACAATTTCTTATGTCATTGCTTTTGCTTGATAATAAGAAATAAGAGGAAGAACATATACAAGTATATATACAATATATATACATATACAAGCTTTTATGAGAAATGTGAAAATCAATAACAAAAACTTCCCAAAAATTTTGAAATCTGAGCTATGTCTTGGGTTTACAAATGGCTTGTGGAGAACATTTAAAATAAACAACTGACAGCATTTACCAAAACTCTACTGTTTTATGGCAAAAGGGGTGGGGTGTGGGGAGCACTTCACTAGAATGACTTTCCATGAGTGTATTCCATTTGGTCACTCTTCATTGGAAAAATGATAGTCAATTTGTTCCAGAGAATGCTTCCATTAGAAAATTTAGAAGATCTTGTCACAGTCACAGCCTGTACAGTGAAAAATATCCTTTAAACTGAGTGCAGAGTTGAGATGATAATGAGGTAGGAGAGCAGCTTGGTGTGGGATCATTTCCAGGTGTAGAACTGCTTCTATTTTGCCCCTATCAGAGAACACATTAGGAAAAAGTAACAAGCTCCCTTTCCTCCCTATTTAGTAATCCTGTTCATCCCTGGCAACGCTGGTGCTACATGTCATGATTGTTAAAGTCTAGTTGGTTAGATAAAGAGGTCTGAGTGTTGTAAGTTTGCAAAAGAAATCTGTTGTATGGCTGGGAAATCTCAAACTCATATTTTTTTCCCAGAGTCAGGGAATGAGGGAGAGCTGTAGCCTCTGGAGAGGAGTGGAACTAAGGAGTGAGCCTAAAAGAGCGAGAAGAGTGTTGAGAGGAGTTGCCCAAGACATTCCCTTAGAACAGAAACCACTGGAGAAGAGGGATGGTCCACTGGGTGACGAAAGGTCTGGACTGAGAGCTGGGAAATCTATAGCAGCCTGAGGTAGTTCTTGAAAGGTTGGCTGCTTGCCTGTCTGCCTGAGGTATAAGCCCCAGACCTGTCAAGTTCTGCCTACAGCTCTGTGCTGTTCTGTGAGTTGGGACCTGGAGTTTTGACTCTATGCCAAGGCCCTGTATGCTCTGCACCTACTGAAATATTTGGGGTATTGTCAGGCATTGTAAACTTTTTCTTGGGGTGTATTCATACAGAGGTTTTCTTGCATTTCATACAGAAATATAATTTTAAGAGGTGTTGTGAAGAAGATCACTGGCTGAAAATTTAATTTCCTGCCCAAATGGATGACGCCTGCAAGGTAAAATAAATGCATTTAAAGAAATCGGCTATCTAAATCAGTCTCTTTCAAAAAGAGTTTACCTCTGTCAATAAGGCAGAATCTTGTGAATCTACACACTTCATAATTTGCACATAAAGTTGGCAGTTTTCCCCCACTTTTTTGGCAATGATTTAGTAGCTGTAGCAAGGGCTCGGATTACTTGGATTATATTATATTACACAATATAGTGCTACATATCTACAGAAGAACCTTATTAATTTGTATTAATATGAACCCACCCACAGTAGTTTTTGGGTTTAAACTAGTCTACTGTTCTCCTTTTCTTTTCTTTTCTTTTCTTTTCTTTTCTTTTCTTTTCTTTTCTTTTCTTTTCTTTTCTTTTCTTTTCTTTTCTTTTCTTTTCTTTTTTTTTCTTTTCTTTTCTTTTCTTTTCTTTTCTTTTTCTTTTCTTTTCTTTTCTTTTCTTTTCTTTTCTTTTCTTTTCTTTTCTTTTCTTTTCTTTTCTTTTCTTTTCTTTTCTTTTCTTTTCTTTTCTTTTCTTTTCTTTTCTTTTTCTTTTCTTTTCTTTTCTTTTCTTTTTCTTTTCTTTTCTTTTCTTTTCTTTTCTTTTCTTTTCTTTTCTTTTCTTTTCTTTTCTTTTCTTTTCTTTTTTTTTTTTTTCTTTTTCTTTTTTTCTTTTCTTTTCTTTTCTTTATGGCAGAGCAAGGAGGAGATTTCCATCTAGCATCCTGAACAAGTAGCGACATGGTGTGATGGTGGAAGTGTGGAAGGTAGGGAAGGGACCAGATATGAGAAATCTTCCTTTTAGATCCAGATGGCATAATTTTCCTACATGCTATTGGATTAGGAGTCAGAAGACCAGTGTTCAGCTCCTGATTCAGCAATTGATTTTACTGCTCCCCTAAGTCACACATTTGCTGTGTCTTTCATCGTTCTGCAACAATCTGTGAAATGGTGGTAAGACTTTGATACTTTTGGTATCCTTTGCTTTAAGGTCTTGTGTACATTTTGTATGGGGTGGAATTATTTGCTTTTAAAATACATCCAAATACATCAAAAATGCTTATGCAGGAGTTTGTTTGGAATCACTGAAAACTAGAGTGGTTTAAAATACCTTTGCAGAAGGTATAAGAAGAATGAGATTTTTGTTATTCTATCTGAAAGATTGGAATTTGAGACCAAAACCAAGTCAAGTGTTGTTAAAAGCTGTTGACTTTAGCTAAAACTAATTGGTTCAGTTATGAAAAATTTGTGTTCATCTGAACAATGATTAAGAATAGTAAAGAACAGAACCTGGCCATGTATTATACTCCCTAATTTTAACGAGGACGTGATATTTATTCAGTCTAAAAAGGTGTTTCTGGCTAATGACATGATTAAAAATTTGGCTTGACATTATCTGAGCTTGTGCATCAAACGTGACCTTGCATTTTATAGGATTTTAAATAGGATTATCATGAAGGAGGGAGCTACTAATTAGAAGATGGCAGGTTTCCAGTTTCCAGTTGATGACCTGCTGTTGCTGCTGCTTGTTGCTGTCCCCAGAGTGAGCACAGCAATATGATCCTCGGCTTCAGGATGTACAGAATGTTCTGTGGTGTTCAAGTCAGGCGCTCTATGGAAACTTAGCAGGATCTTGCATCCTCAGTGCTTTTCATGCACGTGAGCTGGGGAAATCTGCCAGAAAGCCAAACCAAACATTTTTATGGGTTTCCTCAGGCCCTACCTCCACATCTTGTTGAAAAATTAAAGCGCACAATCATGGGTGGGTCTGTTGAAGCAAACAGGCACTATTATTCCAGGTTTTCAAGGTTGTTTTTCAGGTTATGGATTCCGTCAACTAAGGAAGAGCACGTCTGAATTCTTTTCAATTCTTTGTAGAAAACCCTAGTTCAGAAACACTTTTTGAATAACTCTTAAGTGACTGTAACAAGAAATCATAGGAAGCTGAGATTTTGCTGGAAGCATAAATATCCCAGAAATTAAGCAGTATATTTTTATTGATCAAATAGAGTTTCAGAATAAAACGTCCAGTAGTACTCTCATTTCCCATTCCCCATTTCATTCCCACTGTTTGAATTCACAAAATACTTAGAACAAAGTCTTGTCAGAATTGTTTTTCATTATGACTAGATAGAAATTTAAATCCTACAAATAAAATGTCAGCTGTGGCAGCTTGGTATTCAGTGCAGCTTAACCACCTACATATTTGCACAAATTTTCAGATGAAGTTTTCAGTCCACACTTTGCTCTGTTAAGGCTATATGTTTATCATCACTGGGCCAGCTAGTTGCAGCTTGTGCACACATCCTCAAACAAGCTTTAAGTCATACTTCTTGGCTGCCATGTAGACATGTCTTTAACCTCTGCATAGCAATGCCAAACAGTAAGCTATTTTTTCTGATGCAATTTCATTGCATTCTTTCTGAATCCTCATCTTTGATCTAGAAAGAACATCCTGGCTGGATAGGAAGTTAGTTAAGGGTATATATTTAGTTAACGGTATAAAAATTATTCTTAAACCTTTCAAGACGTGCATACCTAAGACCAATTAAAGGGATTTTATTTCCATGCTCTTTTAAGAGGTCAAACAGTAGATGCCAATTGTGCCAAAATGCTTTTCTAGTACAAGCTATTCAGAAGCCAAAAAATACAGGACGTCTTCATCCAGAGATATTGCCAAGTGCAAGCATTCAAAATAAAGCTGTAGCATGATTGGGTTGCATGCACCTTTTAATCTGAGGACACATTTGCAGAATTTCCTGGCTGAAAGCCCTGAGCTACATAGCTCTGCATGGCACGAATGTCTGAAATTGCTGAGATTTGAAATCCTATTACTTTTTGGGGTGAGTGAGGAAGAGGGCTGGATTTTATTTCTTTTGTACCAAAGCCCCTCTTGAACGTAAATAATATACAGTTCTGAAATGCTCAGGATGAAACATACTCTTTGCACTCTAGTTGTCTTTTACTATGTTTTCCAAAGACAGCTATTTTGACTTGTTTTGAGTCATGGATATCCCTAAAGGATCACAACTGCAATTCACTTGCATGCTGTTAAATCAAGAAGGGTCTCATAATTACGTATAAATACATATAAAAGTATAAAAAAATGCATAGGAGGCAGTGAGAGAGGGGAATAAAATGATTTGGTGAATATTTTAGAACTCTCAGTTTGCAACTACCTAGAGGCTCCTGGAAATATTAAAGTCTCATTTTGTTCCTTCAAAGTGGAAAAAGGAGCCTGGCCCAAATTAAGCAAGGAGTGCTGCTCCCAAGACATACCAAGCTTTATGGGACTTCAAGCATAGTATTTCAAACTCTTAATTCAGAAGTATAAGGGAAAGCAATCACCACTATATCATGCCTCTTTTTCTAAACAATTCAGTATGGTTTCTTTTTGCATAAATGTGATGCAGCTGGTTCTAGTACCATATTTACAGTAAATATCCTTTTTGGTAAACTAAGGGCTTATTGAGGCAGTGCAGTAATAATGTGTTAAAGGATTTAATCCGCTTTTTGAACAGTTACTAAGCATATTTTTTTTTGAATGAATGATCTGAGCATGTTGGACAAAACTTAGATCAGAAGATCAGAAATAAGCCAATGTTTACATTTTTTATTCACTGCATATGAAGGAATTGTGGGTTGTGAAGGAATCCTGACTTTGCTTGAATTTAGTGAAGTAAGATCTAAGGGGTCTTCTGTGATGAATTTCTTCAGGAGTTCAAATGAAAATATGGAACTTTCAGCCAGAACCTATTGCTTAAATTTAATGAATTAATTAGACACAGAAAAATGTTAAAATGTATAGAACGAAAAAGTTTCTTCCATGTTTTAACAGTGTTAAGAAAATGGACTTGTGTTATGGTTTGTATCATTGATGCAATCTGTTTTAAATGTCATTGTATCCTGGTTGACTTTTTTTGCATCTTTTTGTATTAAACAATATTCTTCAGTAGAGATGATGGCTGTTACGGTCTGTTTTCTTCAAAGAGATTTCTTGCATACATCCCACCATGCAGAATCAAGTAAACTTGGAAGAAAATGCCTCTAGAACACTTTTCTGTAAGTCTGCTTATCTATAGCTAAATTCATTTCTATTATTAATCGTGTTTGTCAGTGTAAGTAGAAAACTAATGTTAGCTTACTAAGAGTCTTTAGAATCTTTTAAGGAGACAAAGAGTATATAAAACAAAAAGCTGAGCCCTTAATTAAAGAGTTTGTCAGTATGACTCTTTATTGAAATCTCATTGGGATTTTCAACATCCTTATGAGAGGAATGGGAGGGGCAGGCACTGATGTCTCTTGTGACCAGTGAGGAAACTGCGCATGGAGTGATTCTTGGGACCTCCTGTGCAGAGCCAGGAGCTGGACTCTGTGATCCTGATGGGTCCCTTCCAACTCAGCGTATTCTGTGATTATTGAGTTCACCTTAATTTCTGACATGTCAAGCACTATTTCAAACAGCCTGAGACCAATTTTGGTCCTCAGATTTTAGCTGTCAGGTAGTGGAATTTTAGCTAGGTTAGATGGCAAGGTGGTGTCCTTTCCTGTGTAAGTGTGCATACATATCCCATTGAAAATGGTCAGCCTCTATATTCTTTAATTCCTGCCTCTAATTTACAGATGACTTCTCTGTCATAATGAAAAAGCTGGTTCTGTGATGTAAGTCTTCTCAGAGAAATTGATGAGCGTCTAGAACCAAGAGTTGTGTCCAGCTGGGCATTTATCCTTCCAGATGAATTCATCAGACAGAAACAAAGGAATGCAAACAAAGTCTGGAGTTGCCTGTTCAAGTTTTCTTAATAAAATAGTCGGTATTTTCATAGATTGTAAAGCGTTTTTATGAATTTTGCCTCTTTACTCTGGAGCAGTTCATCCTTCAGAAGTTATTGCTACAATGACTAGACACCCTCTTTCAGTTTCCAGCCTCAATTAATTTCTGACCAGTGCCTGCTGTCTTATTATTGTGCCAGTCCTGTCTGTTGGCTTATATAACTATTCTGATTTCCTGATATTTTCTTGACAGCCCCAAATGAGTTTTATAAAGCTGCTCCAGTGGTAGGTTATTAAGTCCTCTGGCTATCCTAGTAAGTTATTTCATATCTGTGCTAGTGATAAATTCATTTTCCTTGAAGAAAAGCTCTATGTAGTTTTGCAGATGAGGCCCCCTAAATATTGCACAATTGGACACTAAGATTTGCTACTTTTCCTCTAGTGTCATCTTAAAAACATTGCTCTTGTAGACTCCTGCAGTTTTCTGGTGATTGCAGAGCAACGGTACTGGATCTTTTCCAAATGAAAATTTTAGTTCTTAGCCTTCAATGCAAGTCTTGATATTTTCACTGCTGTGTGTGTCATTTAAATTCACAAATATTCAGTTCTTTCAGTGGGTTTTCTTGTCCTCTTGTATGTTTATGTATGCCTCTTTGGATTGCCAGCAGTGCACTCCCATGTTCTAGACACAGAGCATAAATCAAAATAGTAAAAAAAAATCAATCCATTGTGAAATTTTTCATAATGCTAATTCCCTCCTGGCCCTTTGTTTCACTTTTGCATACTACTGTCTCCATTTTTACCTTATCTCCATTTTTATGCATTGGGCTTCATGCTAACATATGCTTTATTTAGACATTGCACTGTTTACTAGACCCAACAATAGAATCAGGATGAGCATCTTTCTCCCTGGCAGAAATCTAGCAAAATAATTGAAAAATCCACTAGAACACATCTTGTGTTCTTAATTATGCCTAGCTTAAGTAGTGCATCAGTTTTCCTGTTAGTTGTAGCAGCAGAGGTGAGGTCAGCGTTCATGGCTGGGGTAGTTGTGGTTTTGGAATGGAGATTTCATTGGTTTGCCCATAAATAATTTGGGGTTTGTGTTTTTAAAATGTCTGGTTTATTTAGCAGTGAGAAAACATTCAAAACACATCTTCTAATTGAAAATTATGCTGAGGCTCTCAACAATATACAGATGTTCCATATTTTGGTCACATATCATCCGAGATTTTGATGGATAGCATAACACTTGACTAAACTGCAAGAATCAGACTATCTTGTCCTATACTGTCTGAGTAGCCAAGTCCAGGGTAAATTGGGTTTTTCTTAGTCTGAATAGAATTTTTTGTTGCTGTTTGTTGGTTGTTGAGAGTTCTTTTAAGGCAGGAGTGCATCACTGAATGACAGCTTAATAGAAAACCTCCAGAATTTGGAATATTGGCTCTGTCACACCCATAATGAGTCTGCTTTGTTTTATGGTCATATCTGTCAGAGTGTACAAACAGCTAGTTGGCTACAGCTTTAGGTCTCTTACCCAAAATCACACATGGAAAAGCACCAAAATTAGGTCTAGCATCTGAAAACAAAAAATTCTTATTACATCATTCTTCACCTCTGGAATCCAGCACAGTGTCTATTTGCTTTCTTTATTAATACCTCAGGCATCCCAAGTAATACAAACAGCACTATTATTGGTCTCATCTAAAAATTATCATAATATCAGGGAGAGCCTCATAGTGGAATCCTGTCTGCAAGGAAGATGCACCTCATGTGGGCCAATGTTCTTAATCCTTCAATCACATAAACCAGCCAGCAGCTCCTCTCTGGCACAAGCAGCATTTCCCACCAGGGCAATGAGTCTTTCAGACTGAGTTTTCCTGCTTACAGTTCAACATTAGCATTTGGATTGAGGCAGCTGGATCTGAGCAGGTTCCAGGGCCCATTAAACTTCATCATCTTGAAGTTCACTGGCATCGCTGTTATTTAAAAAAATGAAGCACACATTCCACATGTGCTAAGTATAACTTTCATCACTACAAGTATTTCCATATTCAAAAAATGTGAATTTATATTTGATTTGTGCTTTATGAAAGAAACTACTATACGAAGTTTCCATTTTGGCTGAGTAAGTGCTGTTTAATTTGTAACTTCTCAGAGGATTAATTACAGAAAGAGAAACAATAATGACAAATGGAAGGATTTGTTTATCCAGATTGATTTAAAAATAAACAGGATAATAGGGCTTGCCATTAATCTGAGCTGGTACTAAAGGACACAAACCCCTTTTTCTGGGTGGGTATGTGGGTCTGGTTAAAGCTAGCATGTTAAAGAAACTGTAGGTAAGATCAATAAATAAACTCGAAGAATTAAAGAATTAATTTATGTTTTAGAGTATCTGTGACTTGTATACAAGACACAGATACTCTAAAGGTGAAGGTGAAGGTGGCTCATTGTATACACAGAATTTGGAGCTCTTCAAAGATATTCTGCCCTTTGCACAACCACTTTGGTATTTAAAAACAAGATAAGGCCATGTTTCTATCCACAAAAGGTGTGGTTTTGAATGAAAATAGGATTGATGTTGGATGTTACTAGCCGAATCCCTAAAGGACTTTTTGAAGTGACATTTCCATGGATTAAATTGCAAAAAGCTTAGGTATGATTTAATTATATTGGTAATAATGATGAAACACAATAATGTTTTTATTCACATCTTTACATTCTACACCATCACCCACCCCAACCTTCCCACCCCCAACCTGGCAAACTGGTTTCAGTTCTGGTCACCTTCCTCTTAACCTTTTCCCTGAAAACTGATTATTAATTCTGACTCTTTGTTTTTGGTTTCTTAGCCTGTTCTAATTCATGGCAGTATTTTACCTCTCACCCCAATTCAGTTGCTGTAAGGTTTTTTTTATGCAGTAAAGCAAATGCAACTTCTGAATTCTGAACTGGAATTGTGAAAGATTCCTAAAGGAAACTTAACAAGTACTTTATTATTTTTTTTAAGACAAGAAGTAGTATAAAAACATATTTGCAGTGTAAATTTAGAAAATAATGATATAATGAAAATATTAAAATTTCTGTGCTGTTTGGAAATGTATCTATAATAGCTCTGGAGTAGCACATGAAACCCTGAAGGTGAAATAGAAAATGAGACTGACTGAGTCTGGGAGTCAAGCCAACCCCTGATTGCAGGGAGTTTTTATCTAAAGGGGAGTTTGGTGCTGAGTGGACATACTAAACATAGTGATTAGAAAAGGAAAGAATTAATAAATACAGAACGTTCATAAAATGAATCTCTAAGGCGATAGGTAGTGCAAAAAGGAAAGTTCATGGGCCATCAGAATTCTTAGTCATTTACACAATCCAGTAAGTGAAAAGATATCATATGAAAAAATGTTACATGACTTCTAAAGCATCATAGATATTTGCAATATTCACAATATCCCTACTTATGAATGAAGAGGATGAAAGACACCTATTGAATGCAGTTTGACATGTGACCAAAGATATGGCACATAAAGATTTTGCACATCAACTGATATTCTTGGACGCAAAAAAGGAATTTTGAATTGGACTTCCTGTGGCACAGGAACTTGGAACAACATGAAAGTAAACGTTTTGGAGCAGCAGTCAATCTAGAGATAGAAAGTGACATCAGTGAGCATGAAGTGGCACACATAAAAGAAAAGGGAAGGTAGGAGGGAGCCATTTTGTGTTCTTACTCCCAACAGGTACAACTGACAAGATGAAGGAGAATGAGACAAAGCAGAGACTGGCTGAAGTTGTCAGCACAAGTATTGACAATGAGCCAAATTGTGAAGGTGACTCATTATGAAGACGTAAACAATCCTGGTCGGTGACTCAGTGGTGAGGAAGCTTGGCTAAGACATCTGTAGCCCATATAAAGAAAACAGGATGATGAGATTTCTCTAGGGTATGGTAAGATAAACTATGGGACAATAATACTGCACGTGCCTATGATAGCCTGAAGAAAGTTGGGACATACTTACCCTTTATAGCTCATGAAGGAATGTACATATCACCAACAAAGGAAGCTTTGATTGGCATTTGCCTGGGGAATCTGAGAGCGGTGCTGGAAATGGATATAGTGTGAATCTTCTGAGAGTCTGTGGAGGAAGGAAGAGGGTGGGTGATGAATATCATCATGTAAGGAATGAACTCTGCAATGCAGAGAATATTACACAGTTTGATCTGTTAATTTCTTATGGCTTGGAAACCAGCATCTGTCAAGAAGGTCCATCTCCTTTCCAATTTTAAATATTGCAGTGTGTGCCTGGGTCAGTCTCAGCAAAGCAAAAAGAATACACATATTCTAGGAGTTATGCTCCATAGATGATGAGGATGATTTTCAGTGAAAGATGAATATTATGGATCTGTATACCACTTAAAAACACACTAAACAAAACAGGAACACTATCATTGAAAAAAAAATTACTTGGTGTCTAAAGCAAAAAACTTTACAGAATTATTAGAATAACTAGAAAGCAAACATATTGCACATTGTTTCAGTCTGCATGAGAAGAAAAAGCTTTAAGTAAATATTTTTTAAAAATCACTTACAGTCTTTATGAATTATATGGAAGTGAAACCTTTCCATTTGTGGTGTGCTAATAAAAAACTAGGAATCAGTGACCACAGGCAAAGCTATAGATTGGCTCTTGTCATTATTTATAGACCCAGGCTTGAAGCAAGACTCTATTTTGATAGATGCTGTGAAAATACACTACAGATCAAAGATCCTTAAAGTATTCTATAACTTACAGATGTACACAACTAAGAGTTTACCTCTGTGAAGACTAACAAACACACAACATCACAGGTGTTCTGCAGTAGATGCCTCTATGAGATACTACTTTTTGAGTAGTTTGAGAATTATTAGGCAGCATTCTTTGATTCTGAAGGCTTTTACTTATTTTCTTTCCCTAGAAATCTTTTAGAGAAATATTGCTTCACCTTCCACTACTATTTTTCAAAATGGCTCCTCACACTGTTGCCATTCTATCACAAAACTAATTGACTTTATTCACAGACATTGCTTCTGCAGGAGTGGATTTAGCTGTTATGTCTGAATTTTGTGGCCAGTGTTGAGGGAAGTGTGTGCGTGGCTCATTCCCACACCTGTTTCCTCTCTGTGTTTCATTGCCAGGGAGGTTCACCGAGGTCTGTGGAGGAGCCTGGGTCAAATGATTCTTCTGTAAAATGTTTTTTTTTTAATGTCTATCTTCCTCTTTATACACATGAGAAAAAGAGAAAGAAAATACAGTTAGGAAGTCTTTAATGAAGGAAAATAGAATTACAAGAGGTATTTCTCTGCTGAGAGGAGAGCTAGTGTTCAGTTATCCCCTTGTCATAACTCTATTTTTTTCTGTTCATTTAAATTGGAATATTTTACAGTTTCTAGGGTACTATTAGGTAAAAAGCTAAAGTTGCAAATGATGCCAAGAATTCCTCTCAAGAGATCAGGAAATGTTACCTTCTTGGCTACTGCAATGAAACCCGAAACTTTTGTTTTGGAGTTGCATTTTACAGAGTCCAATCCGGTTTGGTATTTGATAAATGTATCAAATTGTCAACTAAGCCCTGGCCTTCTGCAGCATTTTCTCCCCATGAATTCCTATTAAAACTAATGCAGGGAGGGTAAGTTTCTGTCCATCATGAATAAGTGTACCAGAGTTTGGTCCTAAATGAGCTGGTGGCTATGTACTTGCAATCCTTCCCAGCTGCTGACAAAGACCTGACTGAGCTGACTAAACCAGCAAAGTAGCAAAGAACTTAAATTCTCAAGAGCCTGAATTATGTAACATAACTTTAAAGGAAAACATTGCCTGGGGGTTTTGAAGGAACTGGGGAGATTTTGACCACTGTTTCTTAACAAATTTGCCATTGTCCGTACTTCTTCTGCTTTTATAGAACATACGGGTTTCTAAGTTATTTTTAAAAATACCTAGATAAAAAGCTACTTTTGGAATTGCAATGCATGCTGCAGAATTACTGATAAAATTCTCTCCACCTTGACTCAGATATGGATTTCAGAGGTGGAGTTATTTTGTCGTCAGTTAAACATTTGGAGCAAAATTAATTTGACTAATTTGGCACAGCCTGAAGTTCTCAGCATCTGAGAATAAAATTAATTGGGTAATTTGAGCGCAGCCCTAAGTTCTGGAAGACCATCCTGCACTGTCTATTCAGTAAAAAGCATTGTCTGGAATGTTACTGCTCTAAGCTGCATGGAACAAAAAAAGCAAAACATCTGGCAGGATTGGGATACCTTAGGAAGGCTTTCTACTTGCGTTCATCCAATGCTGTACCACCTGTAAGACAGAAAAAAACCCAATGAATGCCCTCATTCATTTTTCCCGAAGTAAAATTCCAACAATCTGAGATGATATATTCAAAACAAACCAGGATCATTAGAATTTTCTCTCAAATAAGGTGGTAACTGAAAAGAGATACTGGAATAGCAGTGAAGGAAAAAAGGTGTCTCATTAAAAATAAGAAGAAACTACCTTAATTCTAGAGGTACCCTTTGTGGTTTTAACTGTTCCCAAACACTGTTTCAGTTGCTTTCTTAATCCTGGGAAGCAAACGGTTGTTCATCTGCTGAACAGATTCACACTCTTCAATCTTATAATTAAGAACAATTCTTTTTTGAAATTCAGGCCCAGGATCTCCAAAGCATCTCAATGTCCTTGCTTTACTTTCAGATGGGCTCCCCAGGTATGTTAATAACAAATGAGAGAAAATGTCCAAATTCCTTAATCCCTCCTGAAAACCACACATCCAATGCACATCTGCTTATCTGTAGAGCAAGAGATGTTCTATTCCCATATACAATAGCATCATGATGGCAGCCACACCGGATATGGGACTGTCATGAGTCACCATGACAGCTTCTCAGGGGGCCCAGACCGTGAATAACCCTCAAAAAGCTAAATTAGGTAACAGTGAGGCAGGACCCTTTAACCCAGTCTGTTGCTATGTTTCAAACAACCCAGTGTGTTTCTATGCTCCATGCACATACTGCTTGTTAATGTGCTGGGCCAGCTACATATTTCACAGTTAGCATCACAGAGGAAGCACGCTTACTAATCGGATGTTACTCTCTCTGTCCCTCTTGGGTAGTTGGAAAGAAAGAAAGAAAGAGAGGAAAAAATTATATTGTTAACCCCTGAGAAATTTGAATGCCTGCTTTTAGCAGAGCTTTAGTGGCAATGCATTAAAACCACTAAAAACTATAAAATCATAAACAAATTATAATAAATGAGCCATCCTGGGATTTCAGCTATGGTCCTTTTTTTCTGCATGTGTTGAAAGGCAGGACCTTGTGTGCAGTTTACTTGGAACTCTTTTTTAGTATCAGTTCTGTAATGCCTCCAATGTTTCTATCACCCACTATGTTCTCGTTTGGACTAAATGGAGAACTCTATCCAGTTTTCAGGATTTTATCTATCAGTTTAAAGACTTTTGCATATCTACAGCCCTTATGACAAGGAAAATTAGTATTCTGAGAGCAGATCTTTCCCAGATCATGCAATCTCTATCAGTGTTTAGCTGATCAATTTTGCATTGTTTTCATCAATTTTCAACATTTACAAGGCTGTATTTTAAAACATTAGTATTTGTTTCTCTCTTTCCTGGCCCTGAATGCTTGGTTTCTTAACCTCAGTTTTGTTCCAACCTATTTTTGAATCCTTTTGCATATTTCAATGATATATTACTTATGAGATAATATGAACATGTAGAGTTTTAAAAATATCCCCTCTTACTTGTGGGTCACAAGGGGCTTCTTTTGTTTTACTTTTTGAGGGAAGTTTGGGTTGTGTGTTCTATTAACAGCAATTGACTGAATTGCTGTGCTTGTGCCACATATTGGACTTCACATCTCCAGGCTGACACCTGTTATTTTTTGCAATAGCCACTTCTCACGTTCTTTGAAGTTGTGACAGGTGTTGCAAAACATAGAGGGTTTTTATATCATGTTGGCTTAGTTCTTATTAAAACCAGAAAATATCTTTTTTCAATTACTTTTTGTGCTTGAAAAGGCCTCCTCTTCCCATGGTACAAAGGAAATGGATATTTGTTTCAGGGTTCATATGTTAAAATTAAGAAGAAGCCAGCTCTAATACAAACAGAGAAGTAATGACCCCTACCTTTCTTGTGGTTTATTCCATAAATGAGTTTTTATCACACTGAAACATTAGAGGGGAGACATTGTGTCTTGGTTGAGAGCTCTAGTGGACAACAGTCTTTGGGTTAGTAAATATTTTCCATTTCTTTTACACTGTACAGTTCTGTCACATGTGTCACAGCTCTTGAAAATTCTCCTTGATTAGTGCTGAGCCAATGAGATTCTGCTCAGAAACCTTTCAGTGTTTTTTTTTCCTTAGCTTATCTCATTTTCTTTCAAAATCAGATTGGAAAACAAAGAGGAATGAAGATGTTTTGACTTTATTCCTTCCTCCTCATGATTAATAAAGACTGATTTTCTCCCTCTTTTTTTGAAATCATTATTCTATTTGCTACACATTTGATAGAAAGAGCAGAGTACTAGCTTATGAAGAGGATTGTTACCTGTGGTGTGGAAAAGTTAATAAGGAAAAGTTTCTTACAGATCTGAAGCACAAGTAACCAGAGGTTCACATCCTTGGCTATAAATTCATAAGCAGATCCTTGGGGACTGAAATACATGTGATTTTTTTCTTTGTGATTTCCTCAGAGTTCTACCCTTAAATCCAGCCTTCTCAGAAGCATGGCCTAATGCTCCCTGGGTACATCCCCTGGTGCATTTCCCTTCCTTGTAAGTTTTTGAAAAATCATGCCAGATCATGTTGCTATAACATTTTAACCTTGCTCCACTTGGGAATCAATAGATTGCTCCAAACACCAGCTGACAGACATTGGTCTTCCTGTTGACTTTCTAATATTATGAATTACTCAGATTTCTGTGATAGCTTTTAGAATAATTTCAGAATAATTTGTAGAACAATTGCATGTCTTGCAACTGCAATTTATGTGAACAGTAATGTTCCCGTTTAGCACAGGACTTTAGCATATGCTTTAATTTAAGATTTTGCTTTATTCAACAAATTCAGAAAATGCTTAAATACATGTTTAGGTACTTTACTGAACTAGGGTCACTGGGCGCTATTTCAACTGGTACATTCCCAATATATAGTAGAAAAGGGCAGGATAGTATGTTTAGGTAGTACAAAAACTGTCAGTAAAGCTGTTAAATGTTCTCTGCTTTATTTACTTCTTCCACTCCATTTTATGGCACATATTACAAATGATGAAGGATATTAGAATTAAAAAAGAACACTGGTCACTGGACCTAATTTCTTTTACAAATTCATATTTTTAAAACTCTAGACTAATGCTCAATGAACAGATTTGATCTTTCCTCCCCCGTGGTCAGGGACAGGAACCAAGAGAGTGGCATGAAGCTGTGTCAGGGAAGGTTTACACTAGGTATGAGGAAAATGTTCTTCACCCAGACAGAGATTGGGCACTGGAACAGGCTCCCAGGAGCTGATCACAGCACCAAGCCTGCCAGAGTTTGAGAAGGGTTTAGACAATGCTTTCAGGCACACGGTGTGATTCTTGGGTTGTCCTGTGCAGGGCCAGGAGCTGGACTTCCATGACCCTTGTGGATTATCTATGATTCTCCAATATATTTTTAAGGCCATTTGTATTGCTATACCTGGTGTTATGTTTGCTTTTTTAATGTTTGAAGGAAGTAAGAAAGATGTCATTACTTTCTTCAATTTTATTTCTAAGTGTTCTGCATAGTAAACAGCTTTAACTAAAAGCTCACTTCAGGAGCTATTTGGTAGATTCTCAGCCAGCATGTTTGAAGGCTGACAGTGCCCAAGCCAATAACTGTACCTCTCAGAGAACGTGCTTGTGTAGCTTTTGGGTTGGAGCTGGGCTGCAGCCAGCTGGGACCAGAGACACAGAGGAATTGAGGGAACTGCTTGCACCTGTCTGCACAGGCATATCTGTAGTTTCACTAGGTATAATTCACCTCACAAGGCTGGAAAAAAGCCCACACATTTTTAAACTCCCACTGGAGCCTTACTTTGAGGACTCAAGTGATAAAGAGGTCTCCTGACACCCATATATTCAGTGATAAATTTTACTCATTTATGAATGCATATACTGTGCCTGCAAGTTTTTCTGAGGTGCTACACATAGGTACTGCATTTCTCTGATAGCCAAAGCTATTGGAGTCTTAACCAGCTGAAAAACCCTAGATGCCATTTAAACAGATGTTGTACCTTTCATCAGTAATGCCTACTGTGTTTTCAATCCACTGAAACTTAAGGTGTTTCCTGCAACAGGTGATATAGAGCAATCACAGATGAAAGTTTTATAAACATATACAAGAAAAAAAATCAACATTTTGACATTAAATATCCTAAATTCTGTAAGAGTGTCTGGTGTATTTCCAGAAGGAAAACTTGTCCAAATATGGGTTAGCAGCTTTGGGAACAAAAATTAGGAAAATCATCTTCCCTCAAAATAATCATGTAGGCTGTGAGAACTTTTAAAAAGCAAAGTTATTATGGCAAAGTTGCATGTAGCTGTTTGGGGTTATTTGAGGGGTTTTGAGCTTTTATTGTAAAATGGTATAACACTGATGTTGTGTTATCTATTTTGTTTCTGCTTTGGGAAACTGGTTTACATCTACAGCCTCATCAGAGGAAAACAATGTTTTATAATTTAAAGATAGAAACACATTCTTGTATTCTTCTTGGGAGTGTACATACCTAATGGTTTAAGTTGGTAGTGTTAAAAGCAGACAAATATTTTTTTTAAAGTTGATTTTTGTGTGTTTGGATCCCAAAGTTTCTTTAGAAAGATTAGTACTTGTGAAGGAAAAGATGTGTTTAAAGTTGCCCTTGAACTTAATCCTGTGAGGTGTTGAGCATTTGTAATACATTTAAAATAAGGAGGCTTTCCAGGGTTAGGCTGCCATTCATTATGTCAGCTTTCACATTGCACTAAGGTTTTAGTCAGATATCATGTGTAGGTGGAATTTCTCATGAGTGAATTTCTCCTGCACAGTAACCTGTCACTGCAGCCTGGTTGGGATATTCAGCCAGGAGCTGGAGCAATTTCACCTGTGCCTGGAGGCACTTTCATGCATCCAGACAGGAAACCTACTCAGAAAAGTACCTTTAGCTTTGCCTGGAAACCAAAATTCTTCCAATACAGGAGTCCTTTACTGACACAGGGCATGTATACTGAGAACAAAAAGCACATCTTCTGTTTAGGTGTGTAGTGATCTCCTCTGGCTTTTGCTGGCACAAGCAATGGTCCAGCCATTACAGGCACCTGCTCTTAACCACCACCCATCTACTTCTCATTCCTGGCAGGAGCAACAGTCTTTGCTCACATGTAGCCCCCACATGAGGAAAACTGCTAAAATAATTACAGGCCATTGAAAGCAGAAGCCTCCTTTTGGAGAGTCAAAAGAAGAAAGGCAGGAACTATTTCAACAGCCTTATCTGTTGTTTCATTTAAAAAAAAAATTTCAATAAAGGCAGAAATCTCTGTACCCCAAAACAGTAGCTAGAAATGAGCAGCTTTTCCTACACCCATCCTGTAATGTTTGTGAAACAAAGCTAGGCCTTGTATTTTGCAAACTGTTATGAGTATAAATACCCTTTCATTTAAAAACCAAAATTTTCTAAGGCAATACTTGTTAACAGGAGAAAAGGAGAGGGTCTGCAGGAACAGGGAAGTATTTTCATGCTGTTTTCATTTTCTAATACAATGCACTAGGAAAAAAAAGGCAGAGGATGACATAATAAATTTGGAATTCCAAGGTCACAAACAGGAATTCAGACAACAAATGGGAGGGTTTAGGAATGTACATTGTAAAATAAATCTATCAAATTTAAAAAGTTAGGATTGAAATGTGATATTTCCAGGCAGATATTTGTATGGTAAATTCAGCTCTTTCCCTAAAGAATTATTTGATATATTTTTTGATTTATTTTGTTATAGTCAATGCTGTGAATTCAAATATTAAGAGGTTTTATAACTGATTTTTTTTTTCTCAAAAAATTACCACTGGTCTCTTAATCTTGATATTTATCACTCTGCAGGAATTCTTGATTCAGTTTTCAAGTTCCATATCACACAGTAGAATTTTCTGCATCTGTGTAGGTAGCAGCCAGGGACATATATGTAGCAGTGATAAAACTTTACAGAAAACTACATAACAGGAAACTTTTGAGATGGAATTTTGAAAGTCTTTTCTGGAAGGGATATTAGTAGCTTTTTTTTTCTTTCTCTCCCTTTGTACCTGGGGGTTTGGCATTAGGATGACCTAAACAAGAGCTGGAATTGCTGCTTCTTTAATGAGATTTTTCAACCTCATTTTTTGTATTAGCTTGCCCAGACTAAAATCATAAAAATCTACTGTACTGTATAAACTATTTACTGTTGTTAAAAAGTGGACTTTTACTTTGTAGGCTACCGTACCTATTTGTTCCTGTTTCCTTAATATTGTTTTCTCCAGATGTTGGAAGTTAAAACACCCTTGTTATTTTTTCCAGTGTCACTCTTTGTTACTTTCCACAGGCCATGTTCACCAAAGCCAGGCAGTAGAGGAAGTAACAGATGTGTTACCCTCAAATTATGGGCATAAAAATAACCTTAATAAAATGGGTATTAAGTGACAGCACTTTGCAAAAATCCAGGTCTAATTTACTCTAGCCTAGAAAGCAATAACTTAAGGGACCTCAGCCATGCATCCATGGACTTCAGATAGTTTGCAGCAGAGCGACAGTAGCTTGGATGATGACAATCCCAGCTTGCTGTCAATGGTGCATTCCAGGAGAGGCTGACAGGGTGTGTTTGTGCTAGACACTTTTCTGCCTGTAACCCTATTGTTTGCTTGTAATTAATATTCCATTATAGGCCTTCTAATTCTGCCAGAGAAACCCTCCCTTCTCCTTAATAATAATAGTAGTAACAACATGACTAATAGTAAAAAAATCAGCCACATTCTGACTTTGACTGCAGACAAAATTGTCACCCTGGGTTTACTCTCCTTTTACCAGGCCTTTGGTTCCTGCTGTTCACAGAAAGCTGCAGATGGCTGCCTCAGCAGGAAGCCCTTCCCCCTTCCTTAATGGAACTCGTGGGAATGCGGGGATCCTGGAACCAAAGCCCTCCTTCCCTTCCAAACCTCCTCTCCAAACCCCTACTGAGTAAAAGGAAAAAAATCCCCACATCCCTGGAAACATTTTTGCCAGCCTGTTTTTCAGTAAAAACTTAAATTAACCACTTCACTCCTGATTATAATAAAGATTTGTTATTGAAACAGCTTCTCTTTAATGTACTGAATCATTTCCACCCGCTTATTGAAGTCGTCCATTTGGGTTGAATTATAGCGTCCCACTTCCATTATGTAATAATTTCAAATAAATGAAAACAGGTTTGAATTCTCCAACAATTAGCAAAGTTTTAGCACATTCCCCCTCCCCCCACTCCTTCCCAGACACCCCTCAAAAAGTGAGATTAAAAACCTCAAAATTTTGGCGAAGTCACACCATAAGTTTTCTTTTCTTGTTAAAATCTTCTTCCAGATATCCTCAAAGACATCATATGGGTTAAGTTACTACTTCCCTTAATATTAATTTTCAAGTGAAAAATAAAAACAGCTTAAGCATTGTGATTTGATATTAGAAATGAAAGAGTTAAATGCCTGAACAAAGCACTCCATTTATAATTTTTGTTAGGAGTTCCACACTGAGCATTAGAGTGAGGTGTGTCTTATAAAGAGGGTGTTTATATTGGATTTGATATAGTTAAGAGATTCAGCTTACATATAATAGTCTCCTCTATGAAGAAGCATAAACCAGAATGAGTTCAGTGGGATTTGCTGAAGTATAAAACATAGTATAAAAGTCTAATCTTATAGACTAGTATCAAGCACCAAGGAATTCATCCACTACAGAAAGGGAATGAAAAAAATGGGGCCAAATCTGTAGCTTTTATATTTTGGAGGTCTTAAAGCCTCCGGCAAGGTCCACAGTTGCTCTTTTGACTAAAAGTTACAAGAGTGACTCAAGACAGTTGAAAGGGGTCCATAGTTCAAAGGATTTGATGTACGTTTCTTATTAAAAAAATTCATTGAAAATCACCCATCACATATGTGATGCTCTCACTAATTCAAATGGTTGGCTCAGGCCTGAAGAAAATGTGAAAAAATTACAATGCAGAATGAGAAATAATAGAAAGTTCACACAAATTAATCTGCTGTAAAGAAGGTTGCTAGTGTCTATTGCAGAGCCTTAATAACCTTCAGTTCAGTGCTTGGAAGTTTATAGTAGCTATGCTGTCTAATTAAACAGAAGGGTTTTGGGTTAGATTGGTGAGCAGCCCAAACTCACCAAAGAAATGTCAGACAAGCCTGTTAGTGAAGGCCATTCTGTACAGCTCCACTAATTGAGAAGGTGCTGGACAAATGGGGAAGGATGGAGGAAGAACTGTTCAGCATCTGACTTAGGCAGTCTGGCTTCAGTTCCACCTTCAGTGTGATACTGAATGTTTTAGTTTCCCGACACCCATAGAAAAAGCAAAACCTCTTAAACTGGGATGTTATAAGTACTGCAGAAGTAAGGAAATAAAAAGCACACAAAAAAGAATTCTTAAATAGTAAGGACCATATGATGTACCCTGAAGGCCAGCAGGGATTAAAGCAATGGTTTCATTAGCTTTGCAGTAAGAAAAGTTCAGGGAGGACTGTCGAGTGGAAAAATAAATATACATCTGCACTTGAATACTAGTCTAAAAAGAGGAACATATGGTAACCTCTGGGTGCCAGCTTATCTTAATGAAGGTTGCAAAGCCTGCTACATTTGATATAAAGTCTGAATGAAGACATATAAATATTGCACAGCTTCCTAGAGCTGATGGTATCACACTCCAGGGTTGTTACTTTTGAGTTCATTTGCTGCCAATAGGGCCGTGATTCAAAATACCGTCAAAGGTTGAAAGTTTCCAAAACTGCATCTGTGTATGTAATTGTTAAGGAATCTTTAGAAGTACATATTAGGAATGAGAGGGCTTAACAGGAGGAATGGACAACTTTTGAAAGCAGTTGACACTGCATGTATCAGCTTGGAAAAAACAAAACCAACATTCCTGCAAAGCTAGTGAGCTCTGTTTGATGACATATATTAGGGCAATGCCAGTAGGAAAACAGGAATGAATAGAAACATCATTAAAAATAGAAGCACTGAAAGGGCAAACAGCAGATTATTTTTTTTATTTGCCAAATATGAACACTATTATCTACCCAATAATCAAAAATAAGTGTCAAGTGATCTCGTCACACTGTATTCTTGTCAAATGGTCAGCATTTGGGCTTCGTGGTTTTCAGAGACAGATTTATTGCCCAAGATGAGGGGAAAGTTCTAGAAAATCCACTCCATAAAAAAATGTTTTTGTGCATGATCTCATTCATTATGACTTTTACTATACAGCAGAATGAGACGTGATCATAGTAGAGATACTTGAAAAGTGAAATGTGACCAAATGTTCCTTAAATATAATAGATAAAACATGAATTACATTTCAGGAAAGAAAAGTAGTTACCCTGGAAATACTTTAAATGTTTGCATGTGTAATGGTTCTCCAAGACCCTGAACATTAATGATGGGCCATTGCTCTGAGCTGAAAAGGAAATCCATTCCTGTACACTGCCCCTATCCAAGTCCATTAAGAAATAATGGTTAAAAGATGAAAGTCGTGTTAGGGTTTCAGAGAAAATGTTTGGCACACCAGGATGAAAAGTCAACAATCTGCTTTTAACGAGAGACACTGGAAAATCTTTGGTTAACATACCACTGAAAATATTAATTCTCCTTAATGGCAGGATGCAACATAGCTTTTTATAGTTTTTGATCCATGTCATAAATTTGGCCATGACAAAGGGATACTCCAGCTTTAGCTCACTGGCAGAAACATTAGCTGTTTCCCAACACTAAAAGGTTAGTCCTTTGGATTCTCTCTAAAGTGCCAAAGGGCCAAATTCTTTGCATGGAAATAAAATTGGAAATAAAATGATTGGCCAAAGAATTAGAGTAAAAAAGAATCATAGTCAGTGTGTAAACTATGGCAAATTTAATTCTGAACTTTCCTTTTGCATCCGCTGCCTTGCTAAGGGGTGTAAATAAGATAAAAATAGGAACATATATTTTAAAATGAAATGTAAAGGGATGGTGACAGTATAAATGTAAATGTTCCAGCTGTTTCCCAACTATTTCTAGTCAATAATCTATAGAACTATCTAGGTCTGTGTGCTTTTTTTCTGTGTAATTGGTTATTATCATGTAGTTAAAGGGGAAGTGTTTCCTTTATCAGTTCTGTGAAATGAAGTTTGGAATCCTTTCTGAATCAGAATCTCTCCTCTGAAACAATGTTTCATTTGTTCAGCTTATGGATATAGAGATGCTTGTTTAGTAAAGCTGATGTAAAAACCTGATAATTTATTACTTCAATAGCAAAGGCACCTACAAGCTAATACTACCTTTGGTCCTGGTACAACAGGATCTATTTCCTTTACAATAAATAGGAGAGAACAATAGAAATTACACACCACAGAAAAAGTTCTTGTTCAGCCACCTTACAAGCACAGCATTGTTCCATAAACAGTAAATTTCAAATACAAAAACCTCAAAGTTTGCAAAGTGTGACTGATTTATCCATAGACTAAATTTCCTGTCTAATACGGCTTTGTCTATAACAGGAGTAAGTCTTTATGCTGAATATTACTTTAAAATCTTAAAACACTTTACAGAAATATTCTATTTTGTGATCTAGTTTTTAGATCAGGAAGCTTAGACAATCAAAACAGGTGTTTGGCAGACAAGTGGCTAGAATTAAACTGAGGTTTCCATGAATCCCAGCATAATGCTGTAGTAACTTCTCTTTCCTAGTGTTAAGTGTCTGCTGAAATGCCCTTTTCTATATTCTTCCTAAATTGCCCTCTTGGTTTCCTGTCTTGTTTTTCACCCATAGAATTTTATATCCTCCAATTATTTCCAATCAGTGAACTAAATTATCAGCTTTGTTGGTGCCAATCTATCCTGCAATCTGCTGAAAAGTAAAATACATGTTTCAGAAACTAAAACTAGAAAGTGACTTGGTTGTAGTCAGTGGATTCTGTCCACCACAGGTCTCCAGCAGGAGCATTGTTTGAGACTCCTGTGAATGTGGTTGTTGCTGGAAACCACAAGGATAATCCATGGAAAATCTTACACAATCCTAGAATTTTAATATCTGTGGGCAATTGTCATGATATCAAAAGACGTGAATACTAATGCCATTGATTAAACCATTCTTTAGTTTTTTTTCTTTTTCTGCCCTGGGGCTTGGTAGCACCATCTAAGTCAGCCATTTGTGAAGAGACTGTCATCCCCATGTGTTAAAAGTCTGGGAATAAAGCAAGCTATCATTTTGTGTTTGGTCCTGCAGTCTAGTCTTGATTCTACCCACTGTTTTTTGGAAAAGGCTAACACTGGGAGGCTTTGTGGTTCTGTACTTAGCATAAAAACCCTCTCTTATTTCTCAAAGTATTGGTTCTTAATAACTAGAAAATCCCTGTATTGTACAGAAGTGTGGTAAGTAATATCTTGGGTCACTGATCTTATCTGTTACTGTGAAACTTCTCCGTATTTCAACTTAGGCACAAAATTATTTTAAATTTTCTGTTCATGTTTATTTTCCCCTGTTATTTTCCTTATGAAGTAGCACAATGTTGGAAAGGACTTAAATCTAGTTTATTTTATTAGTTGTTACTTCCTCATATATGTTTTATTTTAACAAATCTCTTTAACAAAGATAGCTAAGGAAACATAAGCATTGTTGTTCTCTCAGAGTAGTGCCAGGTTCATTGGTCTGTATCCTTGGGCTGGAAATAGACGGACACTACTGAGACTTCAGGTACTCTGAAAAATCAAAACAGGTCCTGGAAAACTGCAGATGTCTAAGGGGTTTTGGAAATCTTCCCTTTGGATGGGGCCCGTGTGGGATTTCCATTGGCAGCTTCAACTCCCTGAGGCCAAAGCTAAAGCTGAGATTTCAGAGAGAGGAAGATTTTTAAAACTGTATTTATTTATCTATTTATTTATTTTAAAAAATTAATTTCTTTTTGGTTTAAACAGTGAAATGAGCCACTGGGGTCAACAATCAGCGGGCATGCTTTGGACCTGCCTAGACATTGTAAACTAGGATAGAGTTTGCCTAAGAACTGACAGACCATCATTGGTTTCACAATCAAATAATTTACACCTTATTGTTTCAACATCCTTTCAATAACTGTTGAATTATTGCCTCCTGATCACAAACACAGACTGGCTGACTCAAGTGAGCTTTGCCATGTCCAGGTTCTCTGGTTTAAAGGAAGCAAAGTGAGGCCTGCAACCTGCATGGCTTCGGAGCAGAGAGAGGAGTCGTGTGCCCAGGAGCTTTTTGGTGAATTGTACAGGCACTCTGGCAAAGTGTGTTTTAGAGCAGGCAGGTTGCATCACTCAAAAAATGGAGGAAAGAAAACAACTGTTTTTTACAGTCAGGATCTGTTCTTTAGAGGGGCTTAGTATCCTGTTTCTTTACTTGGCTCTTCAAAAATATCTGGCAGGGATACCTATGTTTTCACTCACTAAATTTCTTATTTCTTTACTTGGTCTGAATACAGTTGCATTGCAAACTTTGCCTGATGACTTCTGCAATCAAGCAAGCCAGTCACTAATCACTGCTACTCTGCAACAGCTACAAATGGACACTCAGCTTTATAAAATGGCAGAATCACCCTGGATTCAGCCCATGCTAAAAACATCCATGGAGGAATTGCTACCAGCTCTACTGCACCTCACCCATTTATGTGGATATGCTTTGACTAATCCAGAGAGAAAATTTCTGGGTTTAGCTCAATTATGTCATTACTCAAAATATATCTTTCATTGTGAGGGACATAAAAGATGTGTGTAAAGAGACAGGGAGTAGACCAGGCAAGGAATTCTTTGACCTTGCCCTGCCAGTGCTGACTGTCATTGATGTCACCTGCTCGCTCACACCAGTGGCACAACATGTTTTCAGTCTCAGGAGCAAAGCTGCATGAAAGAGGAGCTGCAAAACCAGCAAATCATAGAGTCATGGAATATTTTGGGCTGGAAATATTCCTCTAGTTCCAAACCCTTCTCTGGGCTGGAACATCTTCCACAGATTGCTCAGAGTCTCATCCAGCTGTTGAACACTTCCAGGGCTGGGGCATCTGTAGCTCCTCTGGTCAACCCATTCCAGTGCCTCACCACCCTCACAGTAAAGAATTACTTCCTAATATCTAACCTAAACCTACTGTCTTTCAGTATGAAGCCATTATCCATTGCCTTGTCACTATATGTTCTTGTAATGAGTCTGTCTCCAGCTCTCTTGTGGGCCTTGCTAGGTGCAGTAGTGCTGCACCTGAGATGATATAGAATTGATTGGACTGAAACAACCTCGTGACACATAAGGGTTAGAGTGCCACAGGACACTACTGCTGGACACTGTGTTGGGACCCTGAAGGCACTGCCAGGCTTTCCTGTCCCTGATCAGCCTCCCCCAGAGTTCACCCACCCTGCCCATCCCTTGGAAACTCAATACTGTAGTCCCTGCCTTTCTCTATGTTTAATCATCTTCTTAAACTAATTGCCATGTTTAAGAATTGAATTTTGCTGTTAGTGTTGGAGAAATGAGTCCTGCAAAATCCTTGCCAAAAAGGCTGAAAGTCGTCTTCTTATTTTCCAGAATTTCTCCCTGTGTGTGCCTTTAATCTGTGTTTGAGCTTATCTGATAAGCAGCTCTCCTTAAGCCTTGATTGAGAAGACTTGTTTTCCAGGCTCTGTATCATTTCTGTGACCCTCCTTTGAACTTCAGGATCTGATATCCTCCCCAAAGTACAGACACAAGGATGGCCAAGTACTTGCCTCAGGAGTGTTGAGAATAATAGCAGCTGGATTACTCTCTTCTCGTTGCTTAACAGTCTCAGGTTTACCCATCCAAAGTTGGGGTTTTTTTTCTGTCATTGCATAGCACTGACATTAAGCTTTTCAGAATATCTTTTGTGGTAACAAAAAGTCCTACTGATCTCATTAAGGCACAGACTTTATCCATACTATTTATATGCTAGCAAGTCTGCAGTTTTCCAGGTTAACAGTCCCACTTTCACCTGGAGAGTGTTGGAGCTTCTGTTACTTTGAACAGACAATCTCATTAACTATATTTTGAAATCTCTTCAAAATGGATTGAAATGAGAAGTTCCAGAATACTTATCCCAAATCTTCCAAAGGTGCACTCTACTCATAGAAGTATCCTATATTTCAATCATTGCCCCAGGGCTGGAAGAAAAGGGGGTCCTTCACATGCAGGGCTTCAGCAAAATGATAACACATCTGGTGATGTAAACCAGAAAGGTAACTTGATATGTTTGGAGTTTCCCTGCTTTTTTTTTTCTGTATTAATTTCTTACTTTCTTTTCTCCCACTCCAAGAAAAAAAGCCTGACACCCAGTAGATGCAAGAAAAACATAAAACTGAGAGCTAGAAAAATAATCAATATCACAATTCAGTTGAGGTAATTTGGATGAGCTGCCAGGTCAACCACTGTCATACTTATGTGCAAAGGGAGAAAGCAGAAATGGGACTTGATTCCACCTTTGCCAAACTCTGTGTTATGAGCCTGAGGAAACAGCTGATGTATGTCTTAGATTCTCTGTGTGTGAGTGGCAGCTGATAAATTGTTTGTTAAATATCAGGAGAATCAATGACAGAACACACATCAAAAATTTTCTTTACACTATTTTGCCACAGAATAACAGTATTTCTTTATTTTCAACATATCCTTCCAATTTGTTGCAAAAAGGAACATAATTGCAATCTGAACCTCAAGCAAGTCCTAAGCCCCACCAGCAGTTTTGTTCTTCTTTGCAGCATGGCTTTCTTATGGCACCTGTTTTGCCTTTGCTTTGCTGTTTTTATTTTTAATTCTCCCTTGTGCATAATATGGTCAGTATGGTGGGACTGAAAAGAGCATTTCCATCAGTGTGCTGTAATACATAAACAAGGAATAATTTTATATATTTGTGTAGAACTGGGTGGGTCTGCAGTTTCAGAGCTCCAAATGTCCAGGGAACAATACAAATTCTCAGGAAGGCTGCAGATTCACTACATTGCTTCATGTTTAGCTTTGAGATCATGCAAATCTCTGTAGTAACACATTGCTGCTTTGAGAAAGAGGTCTGAATCAGTACTTGCCACCATTGTAGAATTTTCTCCAAGCTGTTATGCGAATCATTTCCCTTCACTTGAACATGTTGCTGCTTTACAATACAAACTATGCTGTATATAATATGCGTTTTGCACAATTTGCTGCAGTTAGAGTTCCCAGATCTTCCAATATGGGGCAGCAGTTGCCAAATCCTGGCACAAGAGAGTCACTTATTTCCATCTGTGAAAATATCGTCCTCTTTCTCTATGTAGGCAGAGAGAAGTTACTAAAATAAGCCACTGGAAATTGGAGGAGATGGAGTTTGTTTTATTCTTTTTTTTTTCTTTAGTTTAATTTGCTGGCAGAGCAGAAGTAATGTGGTCCAGGAATGTTTCCATTTCTTACATTCTTTATTATGGTGAAACCTACACAGTAATCTTTCATGTGAGGTAGTTTCTGGTCAGAACTCTGAATCATCCTTTAATTGCTGGAGGTGTTTTTAACTTATCTGAGTTGTTTTCTAGCTAATTCAGTGCTCAAGACCACATTTGAATTTCTTCCCAATTGAAACTGATGCTTTGCTCACTAGATGCCACTGCGATATTTTGAAAGACTTCTGGAGTGTATAATTTCTCCTCTCTCTTTGTGGAACTTTGCTCCACCCTTGGATCATATTTATCCCACACTTGGAGGTATAACAGATATATATGAGGCTTCTGTATCTGAAAATATTGTTCTTCAGTACAGCAGTTTAGCAAATTTGCTCATTCTTACTGTCAAAGATAAAACAAACAAAATTGACGATGATTTTGGCTGAATCCTTATGGTTTTGACTAGATTGTCTCACTAAGCAAATAGATTGTTAGCTTCAAATTTCTCCTGTTTCCTCCCATCCTCTGACAGTCTTTTCACATATTCCCTTATCTTTTATTTGCTTTGTTTTCTATGTTCAGTTCTATTTCCCTACTTAGCCTCATTCTTAACTGCTCAGTTCTTCCCAAACCTGAAATGCTGTGTACCCCCAGTGCTGCATTCTGGGCTCTCTCTTCTGCTTTGATTACAGAAAAGGGCCTGTCTTGTGCTTAACATTCATACATCGCCTATCAGAGTAAACTATAAATAATAATAATACTAATCCTGACAGAGTGCCCACTTTTGAACAAAGCACTGCTTTGTCTTTTTTTCTCCTTTTTAAGTCTGCAAAACACATTGCCACATTTTCCACAGGCTCATCTTCTGCACCTATCAAACTTCAGCTGTTATACAACCAGTGTCCATTTGGTCAGCCAACAGTAGAAATGTTTTTGCTGAGACCTGCGCTGAACTCAGCATAATAGCAAACAGGTGGTCAAATTAGAAGAAAAACAAGTTTTTTTAAAAAATCAGTGAGTGAAGCAAATAAATGTTCAGGATCTTAAGTGTTGATCAAAGAGTAATTAAAAACTAGCATGCATGGATACGTGATCAAGGAAAGAGTCATCAAAGCAGTTCATGTCTTGTGGGAAGGGACACTGATGACGTTGAGGGGAAAACTCAGCAGATAATTCAGATTAATATTATTTGGTCATTCCTGATTTCAGTTATTGTTGGAAATTATGTAAAATTTGGTAAATGTATGTAAGTTTATTCAGTTGATAAAATAAAATACAAGCTTCAGTGTGCTGTTGGAATTTGGAAACTCATACTGCATGATAGTGTTGCTTCTTGCTGAGTGGCAGAAGAATAGATGGGCTTACATCTACCTTCTACCCAGGGGGGAGGTGTTACTGAAACAGAATATAATCATGAACAGTCTCACTTTTTCAAAACCTTTTACAAAACACTTTTACAATACACATTTCATCTAACTGAGCAAGCTTTAAACTTTATTTTTTATCTCTATGAGTGCTGAATGGAAATAAAACTAGAAGGGAAAAACAAATACTGCACAAAATAGTATTATTATAAATATCATTTATATATCCCAAATAAGCAGATTGCAGAAGCAGAATAAATGTGCCTGTAGCGTATTCAAGATCAAGAAGCAAATCACTTACAACTGAAAAGAAAATGCCAACATTCAGTAATTTCCAATTGCAACTTATAATAAAACATATCCTTTTTACAGTAGAATTAATTATAATTTTGACCTACATGTAAGATTATTCAATAATTGTATATGTTTTTACAAAATGAAAAATCATCCCAAAGGGAGGACCTGAGAAAAATCCTCATTTACTCTAGTATGGAACCACATTAAGAACTTGCCATAAAATTGAACCTTCACAAGGCTTCAGTGATGTTTGTTTACACAAGAAACATCATGAAAAGTGCTTAAACTCTGTGCTTTGGCTGCAGCAAACGGACCTACCCTATGTTCAGGCTGAAAAACTTATTATTTATAAAGAGCAGTGATAAATGCAGTTAACTATTTATTTAAATGTTAACATTAGAAGTGTATAACAAAAGGAGAGGAATCAGGAAGCTCAGTTAAAGTTGCAGATCTGTTCTAAGTCTCAGCATTGTTCCTTTTATTTTTCTCAGCAGCATGGGTTCAGGATGGAGTTGTTAGGTTTAAGTTAGAATTTCCTGGCTTTTCTTTTGGTTTGTGTTAAACCACAGTATTTTTAAACATACTTTCACAAGGGATTCCACTGGTCAATTCTTCTCCCTTTTTCCTTTTCCCCCAAGGTTTTTTTATGCATATGTAATCATTTTACAGATGGCATACAACAATTTGAAAGAAACTCTTTCCAAGCTATCCATTCCAAACTAAAATAACTACATTTAAATATTATTTTCTGTATTACTGTTCCAGTGATCTCTCTGTACTCAAATCATATTGAATATTTTGAGCAAAAATTAAAGAATAAAGAAAAAAGGAAAAAGAAGTGATTTTTTTTCATGCTCTCTGGGATATCCAGCTCCAGGCTAATTTCTGCAGATAAGAAACAGCATCTGGCTTCCCCTCTCTTCTGCTATCTGCCTGCTACTGCTCTAGTATTGTATTCCTCACCTTCAGTGAAAGCATACAGCTGCTGCTTCTCTTTCCTCTGAGATCCACTATTGTGAAAGGTACTAGCTGAAAATATACAAATTATATTACCACATGAGTTTTTAATGCTATTTTCATTTCAACAGAAAATTTATTCTTAATTGTAAGAAAGTGAATATGAGGAGTCAGTACCAAAATGTTACTGTTGAACTTGAGTCAGGTTTTTTTTCCTTTTTGTAACAAGAGGATAACTAAGTTGGATATTTTTTCTTTATTAATGAGGGTTGTTTGGTTGATTTTCTTATCTATTTAGTTTTTCTTTCTCCAACTTGCCAGGACAAGCTATAATGATGAGCTAGAGTTCCCCCACTTTCCTTTTGCCAGCCCAGACCATGCTCCTGTGATATGCTGGGCTCTTGTGGCTGAGCTACCTTCGAGCAGTCTTGCAGTAATTTATGAAATCAAAAGCTGAAGTTTGGGAGGGTGACTCTGAAATTAGTCAGTTAAAAACTTCATTTTTCTTGAATACTGTTTCTTTTTTCAGTCTGTTTCAGAAATCATGTCAAAATAATGGAACATGGCTTTTATGCATACTCTTACTACAAGAGTAGTGTCATTACAGATGTATTTCACAGGCCCCACTTTGAATTACTTGCATGAAGTGTCCAACAGGTGTTGCTTCCTCCATGCTGGTGGAATGTTCCTTGACACTCCCTGGTGCTGTGAGGATGGTTGTCTTCCAAACAAATTCAGGACAGGCCATCTCTGCTTCCCATTCTGGTTCCAGCATTTGTTCCGTTTGTTCTCATCACCTTTTCAACCAGCTGTCCTAAAGTGTAAGAATGAGAGACACCAGTTGTAGTTTTGTGGAAAATCCTGAATATTTTGGACATTATTAAAAAAATAAGATTTTAAAGTGCCTCAATTCTTATGGTGTGGGACATTCAATAATTCACACTACACATTCAGAGTTACGGAACATTCTGTAGGGACTTGGGGATACTCCCTTCTTCTCTGGTACAAGTATGTAGCCACCTCCTAGATGTGGTTTTGAAAAAGTTAATTTTCTTTTCCTAGATAATAGTAAAAATGAAAATCGACCTATTTTTAATGGCCTCTTGACTCATAAGTTATTCTATTATTCCTGTTTTACCAGTATATTAACCATGAACTCTAAAGCCATGCATTATTTAATGTGCCAATATTGTGTAACTTTTACTCCAGAGAAATTTAATGGTATATATTTTTTAGAATTAGAAGTGAGTTCACCATTTTGTTCCTGCAGCAGTTTTCACTTGAGAAGTGTAAACATGTTCTGTGGTTACAGTTTCTTGATAAAATAATATAAATATAAAGCATTCCTTTGTGGAGCCCATTTGTGGAACTTTCTTGCTTTCTATAATTCTGGGGTGTGGGTGCACCATGGGGATCTGTGCTTTGCAAATAGAAATTACCCATCCGATAGATGGATAAGATTATCCCCAATTCCTGTTAAAGGGAGCTAAGCATGCAGATCCTTTGGATGTTTTCAGATATTTCAGCCAAAGTGGGTATGTGGTCTAACTTTATTACTGTGGGAAAGCCACAGGCAGCATTCTTAGTTGTGTAAACTGATCCGTAAATTCAGCTTTGCTGATTTATGTTAACTGAGGATCTGACCCAATGTTTAAAGGATATTAAACATATCAGAGGTACAATAAAGAAATAATTGTTGATGGACTGTTTCTTACAGAATACAAACTTAGAGAATGGGCATTTAAGATTTTTGGAGTCATTCAATATTTTAAATGATGGTTGAACGCAATGGAGCTATTCTAATCTGTGCCAGCTCAGCATCTGACGAGGAGTTCTGAATGCTGCTAAGAGCATTTGACTGTTTCTGTTTACTGCAGTTTAACACAAGAGCAATGGGACAGTTGGCAGACTTGAATGGCAACAAGATTACTATAAATTAAAAAAAAAACAACCCACCAAACATTTTCAGAGCACATAATTAATTATTGGAGAGTATCCTTCCCCCCATTATTTTAAGGCAAGCAGGTCAGGATTATAAAACTGCTTTGTCCAGGATAAAAATAAAAAGCAGTCCTGAATTCTTCTGTTTCACTTCCTGAGCTGACCGCAAGTTTCTGTGTGCTAGGTACATGCTTTTTGTTAGGCAGAGTGTGGCTTTGTTTTCATTATGGATGAGCACAATGGTGGTCAGAGGAAGAAGATTCTGTTTTTCTTTGAAACATATGACACTTTTCCCTGTCAGAGGAAATGATCCTGGCTCAAAGGACTCATCAGTCTGACCAGAATTAGCAATTTCCAAGCTATTAGGTCAATGAAGGGATTTGCTGGATATCAGTTCCTTAGCCTTTTAGGCAGTTTAAAAAGAACTCTGTTCTGGCATTTCTCCAAATTTTATATTGTGCCTGGAATTTCAGCCTCCAGCCTTTCACTCCAGTTCACTGGAGTTTACCCAGTGATCATTTGATGTTGATGTTTTGCTTTGACACGGTGCTAACATGATGTGCTGAGGATGGAGAAAATATCAAAGACCACAAAAAACTCTTTTGCTGTTTAAAAATATTTGAAACCAAATCTAAACTTTGCTGATAGCTGAATCCTTTCTTTTTGTGATTTTTGGAACAGATAGGCTTTTTATCCAAACTATTTATCCTAATCAGCAGTTGGAGGAGAGGAATGTTAAATAAACTATTTTATTCTGATTCTTTCTCTGGATGTTTACCAGGCTGTTGACAAAGGCCAGAGAATGTTTAATGACTTGGTGGGGAGACTTGAAACAGAAGTGGGTATCACACTGGATGCTCCTTATTTGCTTTCTTTCACAGTGCAACGAAAGGGAAATGATGACAGACCACCTCTTGATACCCAGTTTGATTAAGAAAATTTATCATGTTCCTTGTCATGAGTTCACGTCTCCCACATTGAATAATATAAACATTCTCAAACAGAGCCAGAAATAGGCAGATAAGACTCAGATGTCTCTACCAGAGAATCATATTCAGTCTGGAAACGTGAACATGACCTCAAAATAACTCTCATGTAGAACTAGGGAGTATTTAAAAATACTTGAAAGCCTTCTCCCTGTGCAATCAACACAGGACTCCCAGTTTGGTGAAAGGAAAAGTGGTCTCCTCCATTTCTGAAGTCTGTGCATTCCTTGAGCTGACATTAATCAGACACATAATCGGGAACTCATTATTTCCTGGAACTTTGAATTTATTTTCATTCTGTCTGTTCTCATATAGAAAATTATCCCCCAAATTAGAAGAGCATTCTGGCAGTCACGTTAGAGAATGTTACAAAGGAGATAAAAGTTGCATAGAGCAAAAATATATTTCAAGACTGTGTCATCAGATTTATCTCACAAAAGCAAGAAGATTATTTTTTGACATGAAGAGCTACATATAAACAAAAAATGTACACATTTATTATTTAAAGAATTTGCTCTGTTTGTGATTTTGCACACTTCTTAGCTTGCACTGCAGGACATCCCCAGAAATAGATTTCTTTAGAGGGTTACTCACAGAAATCATGCATTTTAGTAGCATATTCTGAATGCATTTACGATAAGGAATAAACACCTTTAAGGAAAAAAAGCTCAAAATTTGTACTTGTATTTATACAAAGTATTGAATTCCATGTTTGTATGAATTTTCCAGGGAAAGAATAAAGAGGAAATCTGACATCAAGTTAGTGTTGATTTTGTGTCATGTGAACTTGGGTTGCTGTAATAACACTGCAGAATGAGGACATCACTGTTCAAGTCATGACAGTGTCCACATGTGACATAAGGCTGAATTTTTCCAGCTGAAGCCAAAAGTTTTTAGACCTTAGGTATAGCCAAACTGTGTGTTGAATTCTGGATAACCAAGAAACAGAGAATGGATTAAATTCAGTGAACAATGTGAAGAGGCAAATGGTTTTTCCAGTCCCAGAATTAAAGCTTAGTGTCCTAGCCCTTCATCTCTGGAGACCTGATTCTCATTCCAGGGTAGGCAATAAATTATGTGCTTGTTTGGTCAAGTGGTTATCTTCCGTTTGGCCACTTTTAGAATTCTTATTGTGTATTGTAGACTGGCTTTTCACAGGTTGATTATATTATGTTTAGAGTAAATTCCCAAGAAGAATTTTCAGCACATTTTGGTAGCAGGATAATCTTTATAGGTGGGTGGTAGAAAAATAGCCTTTATTTCTATACAATACATGTGGTAGACATGTGGCAGAAAACAAAAAAATGACAGGGGATTTAAAACACCATCAGAGCAAATCAAAGGCATAAATTCAAATGAAGCAGATGGGCTTATGGTGTTAGTGAGAGTTGATATGAATCTTTAGGTAAAAATGACATAATAATTTTGCTTACTAGATGTCTTCTATTTTATAAGTAGGATTTTTACAATAAAAGGTATATCTGGTCCCTGAAAATTTCAGGTGCAGTAAAAAAATCACACAATGCTTCTTTAGATGAAGAAAGCTCTGAAGGATGGGTCATAGCTGAAATCTAGGGTATACAATTTGGTCAGTAAAATGACTGATAGTCCATTCATACAAAAGTGTGTAAGAGTATTTGAAAAGGGTTCTTTACACATAATATAGAATTGTTTTGTTTGGAAACTTTTAAATCTGTAACTGTTCAGAACTTTCACCTAGAGGTGAGAGGTCAAACAATAAATATGGTTAAATGGTGGGCCTTTCTGGTCTCTGGATATTTCACCTTGAGATGCTTTTCTTGTAGGAGTACCTCTGTATGTGTATTCTTTCAGATGTAGTTCTTATATTCCTTAATTTAGTATCTGAGCACCCTCAATAAAACCATGAGCGATAACATGAGGTACTTTTTTTCAGATCTCATTCCCATAGGGAAAACTGCATTTAGATTAGTTTTAGTAGAGCTTCTTTTGGTTTGCTCTTTTGTGTTTATAGATACAGTTACAGTTTTACAAGTCCATCTAAAAGAAATGTTCTTTGACCTTGGGGCAAAAGGTGGTGGGATTTCTAAAGTTTATTACTTGGTGAGTGGGCCCATTTCACAGTTTTGAAAGCTCTGTGAGAAAATGATGTCTTTTGCCTAGATAAACACTTTTGTTACTGTAGAGTGCTGCTGTTCCAGACAGCTTTTAAATACAGTCTTCACTCCAGACTTAAAGCAGTTTTATAAATGCCCTGAGACATGGACATTGGAACAGCAAGCCTGAGATTGATGTAATGATTTGAGATAACGAGTTTCCCCATGGTGACTTCATATTCTGTGCCTGAAATTTACCTTAAGCTGATGCTCCAACCAAGGCAGGATTTCTATTGCATATTTAGATTTAGACTGAACTGTATCATCTTTGAGACACTGTTTTGACATTTGAGAAAATGAAAGAATTTTCATCTTCCTTTTGAGCCTGTTCCAATCATCTATATTCCGGTTTTTTTAGTCTAAGCAATTTAGATTCTTAAAGTGTTTCCAAACATCAATGATACAGGCCATAGTGAAAAATCTCATTCCCGAAGAAATAGGTTGTTTTCTGGTAACAAGTATTTCATTAGTCAGCAGTGACTTCTGGGTAGGACAGGAGATAAAAGTTTGGAGTCTAGATTCTTATTTATAATTTTACATTTACTGACAGCTCTTGGTATTTTGAAATGGAATATAGGGGAAAGAGTGTGGTATCATCATGAGTTCAGCTGGAAGAATATCCATCTCTCTTATTTGACATCACAAAAAGTCCAGGCCTATTTGGTATTACAGATTCTGTTGGTCCAACAAATGGGTTAAGGTAAAAACAGTGCTTTTGCAAGAAATGGAAACACAGGGGCACAATGGAAGAAAATTCCTGGTTGTCAAAGCAAATTCACGTTGGATTGAAGATAGATTTGAGGTCCTTATGCATACAGAAATATTGGCGCTTGTGACAAAAATAATTTAGGAAGGTTGCATTTTGAAAAGATCAGATAAACTTTGGAAAAATAGCATCAGTGAAAAGTATTGAACAGATTGTAATCTCACAGTAATTAGCCCAGAACTTGTGGAAAATCATGAAATTATTATCCCTGTTAGTCAGGACCAAACTGATCAACAGGGTTAGACAAAAAACATAGATTTATAGGTTGCATGAAACATTTGGAAACACTATATGTGGATTGGGCATCTGTATTGCAAGTAAATTGCAAGGGGAATAGAAGACCAACAGGAAACTAAACTGTAGAAGACTTCTCCAGCTAAAGATGTTTTCAATTGTCCAATACACTGTACCTACAAAAGTAAACAAACATTTAAGCTTTTAGAGCAGGTAGCAGTGCTCTGTAGACAGAAATTATGTGCCAATTTAAGGTTATTTTGTGCAGTAATTTCACTGGAGGTATGAATATTTCTGACATGATAGTGGTCTGATGACAATGTGAATAAACACATGATCCCATATTCTGTTGACATGCACTTTAAAGACATAAGGCAAACATTTAAATCAGAGATGGAAATGTGTATGGGAACAATTTTCAGCTGTATAACTTCATGCAGATTTGGTAATAGTGTTCCTTGTTATCCATCTGCGTGTAAAGCTACAAGATCTGATACACAACTGCAGCATCAACATAGCATGGCATAAACAATTCCATTTGGAACTTAAGGCTGCCATTTTGACTTAAGTTTTGGGAGGGGTTAATGAATCTAAAATACATAAAATGGGCTAAAGCAAAGTGATTTTGATCTATAACAGGGGGTATACATCAAACACTGAAAACTTGTGTGGCATTAATCATCATGAAACTTTGGGACTGGAAGGCCTGCTGAGCAGTTACACCGAAGTTAATGGGATATGAATATGCATAAATGTCCTTTGCACCTTGGCGTGCCTTTTGCACTGCCATTTGTTTGTATGATGTTTTTATTCCTATTTTTTTTAGCTGGGGACAGAAGATTTAAAAAGGCATTACAGCAATAATGGCATAGACTATAAAACTTATCAGATGTTCACTGCTTATAAACACAATAAACTCCCTCTCTCACTCTTTGATCTTACAATTAGCAAAAAAAAAAAAAGGAAGTGACACTTAGAACCTTTTGTTTAAGGCCTTTAATTTAGCTTTGTAACACACTCAGATTGCATACTGCTGTGTCTACTTAGTAGATCAAGAAACTGTGGGACAGCAATATTAAATGTCTTTTCCAAGTTGCAACAAAGACTCAGTGGCAGAGCTGGAAACAGAAGCCAAATGTCTTACTTTTCAAATCTTTGGTCCAAGACATCAGATTCAAGACTGAAAATCAGACAAGTCTCAGGAGCTTGTCTTCTTAGGAAATGGGTAATTTTATTCAGAGATCCTAAGGCTCACAAGTTTGTTTGTAATTCAGGTGCCAAGATAATGAATGAGATATAAATTTGAATGCAAGTCATACTTTTGTATGATTATTTTTATTGGAAAGTGCAAAAACCAAATCAAACTTTACAGGGAAGCATGCTAGTTTCAATCATTTTTTTTTCTCAAGAGAGGCTTTGCAGGTTCCAGATGGAATTTCTAGTTACAGAAACCCAACACAGAAACACTGGATGTGATGATGGCTAAGTGGTTGGGGTACTCTTGGTTTGGGGAAAAATGGCTCACTCTCTGTAGCATCGATTCAGGATGGTGATTTGGGCCTGGTTCTTTTTCATCTTTTTCTGGGGGACACTGGTTATTCTGGTGACACTTTCTTGCTGTCTTCTCTCAATACTGTAAGAGATGTCTGTTTCATTCAAACACCACATGCAAAAATCTTCAGGACTTTGTTTTGTTTTTTTTTTTTTTTTTTGCTACAAAACTGTCCTTTCTCATGCAGCTTCTAATTTAGATGCTTGAGTAGTCTGGTAGTAACATGTTCAAAGCTCAAAGCCAGTAGTGATCTAAATCATCATTCTACAGCCTATACAAAATATCTGAACCATCAAGACCAGGTGTTTACAACACGAAAACCATTACAGTAAATGCAACACGTTTCCATTAGTTTTTGACAGTTTTACTAAAGCAGCCAAAGCCAGAATGGAGTTTGAGCCAGAATATCCTACTTGATTGTTGAGATTGCCTGTTCTCTTCAGGGCAGAGGTATGTTGCAGCAGAAGGCAGAAGCTAAGCTAAGTTGTGATGTGGAGAGAGGAAGGAGGAGTGGAGCTCTGCAAACCATATGACTGTGTGTGACCCAGGGTTCACGGTGTGCTAAGTGATGCTCACTGGAGGGGAAAAGGAATGAGACAGCATTATATCCCTCCTGAGTTTCCACTGCAGTCTACCCCTAGGAAGAATGCTTTGTGTGTTTAACAAAGAATTCTAGCCTTCACTACTGGTGATTATGTTAATTTAAAAAAAAAAATTTTTTTTAAAAATAAATTAATTGTGCTGCATGCACAAATCCAACTTTGTAGTTAACATATTGGGATGCTTGGACTGGGGCCAAATCTGTATTTTACTTTCTGATTTTTGGAGCATTATGTCATGGTGAAACCAGAGAAAGTGTGTAATAGATCTATCTCCTTGTTATCTGTGATCTTACTAGTTCCACAGCTTGCAAATCCTCCAAATTAGGTTCACATATCAGCACTTCAGTAGTCTTCAGCAGCATCAGCTTGACACAACATAACAAGCTTTCTGATACTGAAATAAATGGCCACCCTTCAGCAGCAGTGGTATAAACTGGATTTTGCTTTCTTTAATGGCTGAGTAACATCTGTTCAAGAATTACAGGAGTTTATTTCAAATCCTCCCTCAATTTTTCATATGTTTGTGTATGTGTATTAAAGTGCCTGTGAATTGAATTTGTCAGTGAATGCTCTCTTTTGCTGCAGAAAGCTTGGGGCAGCTGAAGTCTAATATCAAGTGCAGAAGTCCTACAGATCTGTACACAAAAGAACATAGCAAATGCTCCTATTCAAAAGCACAGAAAATTATCATGATGCTTTTTTAGATAACATGGGCTTGAGTCTCTCCACATGTGAGAACTGCAAGCAGCCTGTTTAATGGCAGGATTGCAGACAGCACTTTGGGGAGGCACAGTGAGCACAGGATGAACAATCCTCTTCCTGCAGCCTTTGCCTCATTTACCGGACACCTTCTAAGTCGTGCAGCGAGCCAGGCCAGGCGAGGGACTGGGGACAATGGGCTCATTCAGAGCAGAGCACTGATTCATTTCTGCATCACCTTTCACTCTGCGCTGCGGATGGAACGGGAGGGGAGAGGGGGGACAAGAGGTGGGGGGAGTCTGTGGAAAAAATAGCGTGCATTTTGTGTAATTAAAGATTGTATAATAATGTACAAGCACAAGAGAACTCCATTACAGTTGAAAAAAACACTCTTGATTTGAGGATTGGTTGCATGTGAAATGTCAAAAATACCAGAATAGGTGTTTTCTAGTAGTTGTGGTTTTTTAAGGTTTTTTTTTTGTAAGGTATGTGTATACACATTTGGAAGTAGCTGTTCTTTACATTCATATAAAGTTGACAGTAATTTTAACATCTGAGATGATTAAACTTGACCAGGATTTTCTCTCACTAAATGTGGCTTTCTCAAAAGAGAAATTTTAATAAGAAAGGATTCTCTTTTTTCTCTTCCCCTTTTCTGAAGATTTCACAGGAGATGGAAATATTTCAGGTCTGCCAGTGTTTAATTCCTGTTTAAGCATAAGCTTAGAAATGACATATAAAATTTGTTGCTTTGGATCTTTTCTTCCTTATAGAAAAGATGCTGTGCATATGGACTATGTTTTCCATGCTGCATGGCAGTTAGTCCCTGGGGATGCATGCTAGCAGAGAGAATAGATCCTTTTATTTCAGTTTGGATTTGACAGATCAGATAAAATACATTGATTCAAGGATATTAAAATAATTCAACTAAAAGCTAGAAAAGAAAATGAAAAATTTTAAACTTTTGTCTCAGTTAATTATAAAAATAAGTATCAGAATATCAGACTTTCCCCTAGGGTGGAAAGTTTTATCATCTATGCCACTTACAGATTAGGCAAAGCAGATGATTATATTGCAAATCCCGATTAAGACATAACATCTTATTTTCATCTTTTTTTTTAATGATTTATATTCTATTTCAGGCTCTGTGTGTGGTCTGGACAGGGCCTCAGTAGAGCAGAGACTTCAAGACTTGTGCCAAGCTGTGCAATGATATGGTGGTCTGATGATACGGGTTGTTGCTATTTTCTATTTTAATAACAACTGTTTTCTTTTAACATTATAAAGCTGGCAGTTGTTAGTGCTTTTAATTGAACTATCCATGAAGTGTGAATGATAGGTGGAGCTGGCACAAAGGATGATCCAGAAAAAATTAATAACATTAATAACAGGGCTGGGGAACCGGAAAATCCCTTTTCTGTGACTGGCCAATAGACACAGCATTTGTGTATATGTGCCTCCTTCACGCCCACAGGCCTTAATACTTTGCATAGTCTGTTTCCCTTTAAATGCTGCTTTAGGCTTGAGTTCACATGTCTTTCCTTAGCTCATACTATTTTTGTAGCAGAGCCAACAGCCTGACAGCACTTTTAAAAAAGAATGAATGGGGTTAAAGTACCCAAGTAGTGATACGTTGTTTTGATGACTGCTCCCTATAGTTTTGACTGCTGAGCAGTCAGCTATTGGTAATTCACAGATTAAAAACAATTGAAATTCAGATTGTAGCTTCTCATGATTGTTGTAGTCTAACAGTGAAATACTTCCTTTAGAGGAGCCCCTCCTCATAATGTCACTGTCACAAAGATTACTCCGGTCTGTGTTGTTCCAGGCTTACTACCTGCCCTAGATGAATTATTTTACAGAGGTGGCACTTGTTTCAAACATCCATGGATCTAGCCTGCACCGTGGTGTGCCTACTGGTACAGCAGCTGCAGCTCCCTGAGTCAACATGTGTGGGAAGAGACTTGGGAACCTTCTCCAGGACAGGCCAATGAGCTCTCATTATCCAGCCATCTGGACCCCAGATTATTCCAGATGTGACATGTGCAGTAAAGGCTGCCACACAAATACGTGTTATGAATTCAGCTCATTTTATTTTGAGTTATAGAGTTTTGAATTCACTCTGTTCCTTCATCTACAATAAACAAACACATGTGTATGTGTACACACACACATCACTGCCTTTATATGCTGTACCTACCTCCTCATCCACTCACACCTCAAAAAGCTTCACTGAACTTGCTCCTATGGAAGTCCATCGTTCAGCTGCTACATGCTCCATCTCTGGGAGATTATTATTTCCACTCTTATCTCATCCTGGTCCTTTTGGCTTGCTTGACTTGCCTCAGTGGCATTTACAATGTTCCAGGAAGATGACTTCCCTGTTTATCATGAGTGCCATGACTATGTCGGGGGGGGGAGAAACCTGGCAGTTCAAGAATGGGAAGCAATTATACATCATGCACCCTGTATCCTTTAAATTTTATATTAATGATTGCTGTGGAATGAGAAGCCAAGTCTTTGAACAAAGAAATATATAACAAGCTGGGACAAGTGTGGTGAGGCAAATGTTCATGTGGAACAAATATTTCTATAAACCAATTCAAGAGCACAGGAGAATTTTTAAGGGACTCATTTGCAGGACATAAATGCTGACCTTATGTAGTCTCTGTGTATAGAAACCTTTTGTGAAAGCAATGTTACAAAGTACAGACTAGAGTTAAGGAATTCATTTATACAGAGGGAGAGTTGACCCCTAAAGTCTTTTTTTACCTTAATGTATGAGGCACTGGAATAAGGGACAGTTGGGGTTAGCCACAGTCTGACTTTGGACACTCAACTGAAGCACCCAGCCTGGAAGACAAACCTTTCCAAACTCCTTACAAGTACTCAATGGAGGATAAAGAAACATTTGGGACCATTTATGAAAAAGTGCCTGAAAACTGCCTGTCCTTCTCTGCTCACTGTAGAAATATAAGGGAGACAGAGAGGATCCTAAGTCAGAAGACAAAGGTATGTGGTATGAAATGCTTCTCTGATCCCATACTGCCTTCTGCCAGTTCCTTTTCTTCTTTACTGACAAATTAAATTATATGAAGATGGAGATTGGCTTTTTTTCAGCTTGGAAATAACTGACATATATGGCATTGAACATATTTTAGGTGAACCCCTCTACAATGCCTGCTGTACAGTTGTCTGAAACTGTGAAGGAATAGATACCTTAACCCATGCATTAGTGCAGGAAGAGCCTGGTGCAGTGCCCTTTACGTGTCTGGATCACCACATGAAAACAATCTGTCACGCTAAGGAAGACACTAAATTTATTTAATTATATTAATTATTTAAAAATTCATACACCTTCAGACTATATCCTTGAATAGTAATTGGAGTTGTTACTGGATCTCCAGATCCTGGCTCCTTGCTCTTTCTCTAAAATAAACACCTTTTGGTTTCTTGCAACAACAATTTTTTTCCATGTAGGCTTTTTACTCGCTTCCAGCTCCTATTCTTTCCTAACCTGGCTTCCATACTTCCTTTTGACTGCAGCACAGTGCTTTGTCAGTTAACCACATTTCCTTAGCATTTGGCCCTCTTTCCAGTTAAGTTGAATATAAATAAGTACAGACTGCCATTCCAGTAACTTGTCTGTGTAGTCATCGCTTCTGGTGTCATGCCATAGTAAGGTCAGATGCTCTTTGAACTGGTATTGTCTCTTCACTTGATAGCTAACCTGGCTGTTTGCTCACGCTACAAATAAAAATAATAAGGTCGGTTTGTAGAAATTCCTTTAAAACATTCCTTGAGTGTCCTGTCTGGTAGTAGAGATGAACCTCTTTCTCTACATTTTGATAGTCTTCCAAATCTCTTTTGTCTCAGTCCTCTTGTGCATTGTTCTGGGAGTTTTCTTCCTGTGGACAGCTAAGCAGATTCATGTGGATCATCTCCAGATCAGTCCCCAGGTTTTGTTGCTTTACAGCTCCTAGTTGAGAAAGATTATAAAAAACAGGGTCATTGTTGTCTCTGTTCCCTCTTGTTCAATTTGGAGAATGTTCTGGCACACAGAGAGCTTCAGTGAATCCCAGCGATCTGGCACTGGGTCTGGGCTTTGCTTACTTCCGAACTTAGGCTTATAGGCCAGGAAAATGTTGTAATGTAGTTTCTCCTCTCCAGTTAGTCCTTGGAGATTCCCCCTCTTCAGATTCAACTGTAGACCTTCATATATTATTTTCTCTGGTGTTTTTTAGCTCAGCAGATTTCTTATAACTTCCTGCCTAATGGATCCATCTCCTCCTCTTCACTCCTTATATGAGCATGAGGTCACAGTGAGGTTGTTTACTTGTAAGTCTGCTTCCAAAAACCTTTGTCCTTTCAGTTTGTAACCTTTTAAACCCTTGCAGGACTTTAAACATTTTCAGCTCAGTTGATTCTTTTCTTCCGAGTTTTCAGTTTATGTGATTAATCTTTATTTTTCAGTGTGTGTACTTGAGTGCTACAAGATTCTTATACAAACACAAAAGACAAGAAATAAATATATTGTACAACAGGCAACTGGATAGGAATGAGAAACAGTAACTTCAGTTTCAGCCTAACAAAGAACAGAAAGAAAAAGAGAAGATGTGATCAGGATAGGAAAGCTCCAAACCTCAGAAACTAAGCACCTGCCATCCTGGTGTTTCGCAGCTGGGATTGATTGATTGATTGATTGATTGATTCCCAAAGAACAGTCCTGAAAGATTGTCACAGTGAAGTTTGACAATTATGCTCTTTTCCCACATCTTTACATTTCCCTCTCCTGTGTTCAAGGAGATCTGGACACCTAGTGTGAAGTAGAGACAGCAATTTAGAAAATTCTGGACATCAATGGGAAAATGTTTCCTGATCTTAAAAATAACTGAATGCTTTACCAGTGGTTAGAAAGCTGAAAGATAACACAAAAAGAGACTGGGTGTGACTATTTACCTCTGGGCATATGCAAAGTAAGCATATGTGGAAGGCTGACCCCTCTGGTACTGGGAGAGAGGAGCCAGAACACAGCACCCTAGTCTATCAAATTATGTTCCCAGATCAAAGGTAGCTAACAGCTGCTGGAAAGGGAAATAGGATAAGGAAACATGCAGACCTTTGAAATTATATGAATCGGTGTAATAAAAAAGATGTCTTGAGAGAAATCGTGAAGCAGCTGATCTTGAAAACCATGGAAAGTGTACAGTTTGTGTAAATTTAAAACCTAATTACCTTTCAGGGTAATACAGATAGGCATTTGGGGGCTTGTCTTCTGTGTGAATTCTAGGTGAGTTCAGCAAATTTTTGGAACTTAGGAGTTAATTAAGCATCCTGTCCAGGACAGCGTAATGCTGATTTTGCTACTCACACAGCAGACTCACTGCAAGTGATTTAGGCAGATTTAAATGAAGAATGCATCTCCTTTCTGAAACAGAGAATGTATCTGAGAGCCAAAATATAGATAATTTGATGGGTCACATGCAAAAAGAGGTTTGGAAGTGTTTGCGAATTGTTTTTTCTCCTATTTAAAGGAAATTGGATTTGAAAAATCTTCTCCCACTTATCCAGAATTAGGTGGAGAATGTAATTTAGAGTAACAAAGAACTCCCACAGAAACTCACAATCTCTACCCTTTAACCCTCACAAAGGTTTGGAGAATGGATCTGTAGGCTGATAAATATGTTGTTTTCTGCACCAAAGTGTGTTTTAATGAAAATATTTATCAAATAGTTTCCTTCTCACTGAAAGTGACTTTAATTTTTAAGACTTTTAAAGTGTTTCAAGAAATATTTTGAGCTTTATAGTTACACCCTCCAACTGAAAAACCCTTCCTAGAAAACCAGGATGTTTCCAACTAAGCATTGACAATTGCCAGTTCTCATAGATCCAAACATGCTGTTTTAGTAATGCCTTGTTAACACTGCATGATTTCATAAAGCAGGTTTTCACTGGAACTGTTCTTCCTTTCTTTTCAGATATATACTGATGTAGAGAAAGTTATTTCATTTAGTTGTAGTCTTTTCATGAACAGTGCAGTAGGATCTGTGCTGTAACCTCTCCCAGAAAAAAATCTATTGTGCAGACTGCTAAAAATTATAACAATGTGTTTGAAATGTGTGTGCATAGCACTGTTCCTCCACTGTATTAGATCAAGTGATAGTATTTAATCTCTTTGCATACTTTGGATTGTGCAAAAAGAATGGAGATTGGTTTGTACACTGTTAGCATCGGACTTTATAGACCACACTGAATTATGGAAGTCCAAGCCAGAGCTTCAGCGTCTGGAGTGATTCTCCAAAACACAGCCACCATTGAGCAACACCCTCCCCTGTGGTACAAGGCAAAGAAAAAAAATGAGGGATGGGACTTTCAAAAATGAGGAATGGACTTTCAAAAATGAGGAATCATTCTTAAGAGAAACGTGACAAGGTGCTGCAAGTAAGATTTTAATAATGGGAGGGTTTTGCCAATAGAGACCATAGAATCATAGAAAATGCTTGGTTGGAAGGGACCCATCCAGGTTCATCAAGTCCAACATCTGGTGCTGCGCAGGACACCCCAAGAATCACGCCATGTACCTCGGAGCATTGTCCAAACACTTCTTGAACTCAGACAGGTATAAAACTGTGACCATTCCCTGGGGGGCCTGTTCCTACTCTTGAGGGAGTTGACAGCTCCTCCACACTTAGCTGTCAGCAAACTTACTTACAAACTTACTTGTATTCCTTTGGGTCCTGTGTCCTGATTGTTGATGAAGACGTTGAAGAAAACTGAGGATGATGCCTTCTGTTGAGATAACCTCTCTTCTCAAGGGAATTTTTAGGGAGGGGGTACTGTGAATAATTTATTCACCTTTTCTTTGAGGACAGAGGCCAGCAGATGTGATTTCTGACACCAGAGTGAGAAATCATTTGGGGAATTGTATAGTAGTGAGAAAAAGACGAAATTGATTTGTCATTGGAGCACTTTCTAAAGTTCTAGGACTTGATGTACCTACTAATAGGAAAGTAGTAAGAAATATGGATGAGTCTAGCAGTAGTAATTTTTTTACTTTTATTCTCATATATCGTCAGTCCACATGTCATTTGCTTTTTATTGATTTATGAGAATTCAGACTTCTCTTTGTTCCCATGAAGTATAACAAGCACAAAATGAACATCAATGGATAGAGTTACTTTGACTATAACTCTACAAACTGCCTTTTCTTTCCTTGATTTTTAAAATGATATTATTGAAGACAGAACTACTCTGAAATGGCCTTTTCAATGACAGGTAAGATTAACTGAGACACATTTACTACAGTCCCTGCATTTGCATTTATTGGTCTTCTAGACATGAACAAGGAAAATCTTACAAAAAATATAGTTATAAAAGGGATGACTTTAGGCATACTGACCACACACAATCAGTTAAAGCAGATGAGGTTCATCTCTTACAGAGCCTTAAACATAAATCTTCACAAGATCCTTCTCTTAGGAATTCTTACATGATAAAAAACCCAAAGTCCCTAATGCTTTACTTTACTATTATCAAACTGTGGCCTAGATTGTAAATAAAAAATGTAAAATAGGACCTTCTGTTCCCATGTTTCCTACTTTAATCAACATGAATTTGAGGATATTCAGGGCTTTCCATCATCAGATATGTTATATGGCATTCATTCTTTTCCCACAGGACTCTGAATAAATACTAATTAAAATGAAGCTAAAATGTTCAGCTTTTTAAATATGTATCTTTTTTTTTTTAATCTACTTTTCTTCTGGGCAACAAATGTGAATACAGACTTGTTTCCTGCCTAACCTACTTTCCCATGCTTCTGTGTTTTCTTCTTTTTTGCCCTTTTTTGTATGAAGGAAAGAAATAGTTTTGAAGAAAGCTGGACTCTCCAAATCTGCTGGGAATTGTTCTGTGTTAGAGATTGCTAAGCATAGTAAGCTAACAATGGGCCAAATACTGTACTGATTTCTCTGGGATAACTTTTGGATTTGGGTCATTGAAGGAGAGAACCTTGCCATAAAGCAGAACACCCAGAATACTTTCCTGAGCCCATTCATCCATCCTATAGCAGGATACCACTGGCCTTTCATCAGGCAAGGTAACGTAGTAAGACCAGATATCTTACAAGATTACAAAAATTCCAATTCTCTAAGCTCTTCTCTTAGGACCCAAGTATCTGGCCAATGTCTGATATTGTTATCTGGAATGCAAGGAAGGAATTTTGCTGATTATGATCAATTTTTGCTCACCCTAAATTCTTTAAACTGGCTGTTAACATGACTCAAATACTTACTTCAAAGTTTACGCTCTTTGTTGTGGGATGTATTAATTGAAATTAAACTTTCCAATGCAGTGGAATGATAGTCAAACACTGAAATATGAATGGAGGATAAATTTTGTGTCTAGTAAGAGTATTTATATGACAGCAGTGCCTACAGAGCTTGTTAGCTCATGGGCTTGGGTCCTTGGTGAAGGGACAAGTTTGAACCAGATGACAGAGATGAATGATGAGATATTATTTGGATAGCAGGAATGATCTTGGACATGAGGAGGAACTCTTTTTTTGGAAAGGATTTGAACACTGGAAATGTCTTCCCAGGGAGGTGATGGAAACACCATTTTGGAGGTGTTCAAAAATCGACTGGATGTGGCACTTAGTGTCATGGTCTAGTTGGCAAGATGATCATTAGTCAAAGGTTGGACTTGATGGTCTTGGAGGACCTTTCCAACGTAAATGATTCTGTGATTCTGTGATAATGTAGTGCATGGTAGAGCTTAGGTCTGGTTTTAAAACTGGTCTCAAACTTCTGGCTAGCTCACATTGTAAAAACAATTTTGTGTAAGGCTTCAGTGTCCTCTGCATGGCTGTGGGGATGGGGGTAATGTGGAGTGCAGAAAGCACTGAAGTTTCTCACAGAACACTTTTGTGCATCTCAGCATAACTCTTCCTTGAAGCCCAGGCCAGAGTTCTCACTTTGCAATTTCTTGGAAAGTACAGCATGGAGTCAGATAGGGGTTATGGAATTTATAACCCTAAATGTTGTTATTAGTAACAATTTCCAGTTGCTGACAAAGGCAAAGCACCACACAGTTGCTCCATAAACAAATATTTACATATAATACATGGAAAGTGTAAACAGCTCTTGCAGTGTTTCTTAAATAATTTCTCAATGCGATCAAGAAGTTAACCTACAAGTGTTTCTTCCTGAACAGGCTGTTACAATCTGTTGTTATCAGATCTACTCACAGAATTAAAGTTTGTCTTGTAACATTGACTTATAATGTAAAGAATCAGTACTGCATTTGGATTTCAGTGCTTTAACAAATGTATATAACGACATTCCTTCCTGTGCAATCTCCATTTCAGAAATTATTTCAGTCTGTGTGGCCTGGAATACAGAGGTGCAACTCAGATTTTTTTAAAGCTGACAAAAAGACTTTCAGTGTTTCTTGGGACTTTCAAAAATGCTTCTCTTGTCAGCAAACAGAGGTTTGGCAGAGCCTTATAACTAGACATGTTCAGCCCTTTTTAATGACTTGCTTGCATCAGCCTGTGTGGGAGGCAGAAAAATCAATTATGCCAAACCTGAGCATTCAAACATTATGAAATTGGCTCCAGAAATTCAGAAATCTTCTTAAAATTAATGAACTTAGGAATATAGTGAACAGAAGGGTCTTTCTGCCTGCTCTGTGATGGTTGAGCATTTTGATTCATGATTTTAAACTTTTCTCTGTGTCCAATACCAACCTGAATCTATTTTAAACAGGGAAATTGTGCTTAAATGTATGTGTCTTTGCAAGTTCCCAGAAGCTGGGCCTTTAGAAACACCACCACATAACAACAGACATCCAATAAAATTATAGTAAGTGCTGACATTGAAACTGTGTACTCTGTAACAACATCATTACAGGTTTTGTGATGAGACCTGGCAGTAACATTATTCTTTCTCTATCCTTCAGCTCATCCTCTAGCCAAGACCCAGTAACACCTCTGTGTGTAACCAGAACTGGGCAGAAAGCAGCAATCCCACTCCACAGGGTATTTTGATATTTCTAGGTTCAGTTTCTTTCACACAAAATGAAATTTAGACATTCCCTTTGAAATAAAGCTGTCTTCAGACTGCTTTGCTTGAAGTCCATAGTCAGAGGAAAAACCTTGGAAAATTGCATTGGCCACATGGCATCCTTCAAGCTCTCAAAAAATTGTTGAGTGCAGGAGTTAAAAAAACTATACTTCACTGGAGTTTCCAAAGAATATGGTGTTCTGTCCAAATGGAAACTTTTAGCAATATATCAGGCTTGTTTGGTTTCATTTGGGAAGCAGCACATAAGAGAAAAATATTTGTGGTCCAGGTTGGAAAAAAAAGGAGGCAGGCCCTACTCAGCTTTTTTTTTCTTGTTGTATGCACGAAGAACTATTCTTTTAAGAATTTGAATCTCTGATGTCCCAGGCTTTTGTAACAACCACCATCTGAGAGAGAGTTGAATTCCTCCAGCATAAATCTGCCACACACACATACAAATTTGAGCAGCTTTGTTTTCATTCCAGTATACAAAACTTTCATGTTTCATTAAAAAAAAAAAAAGAAAGAAAAAAAATTAAGTTTTCTGGGGTCAGTAGTAGTCTGAAAGCCTTGGGAAGCTCTAGCTCCTAGGGAAGTCTGCCTGCCCTGGACCCTATGGGACACGAAATGGGGTAGTGAGGATGCTCTGGCTACTCCTTCTGGCTCCTGATTCACTCAGGGGAACTCCTGCTGGACTGATGCAAACTCTGCTGAACAGGAGCCTGCTCTACCAGTACCTGACACAATACTGAGAGATGGGAATTTTATATCTGTAAGTATTGATGCCTTGAGAGGCTGAACTTGGAAGAGAGACTAGTCAGAGCTAAGACAATAAAGCAGGTATTTATTAAAAGGCCTTAAAGGACACACCTTGGGCAGTACAAGAGCCTGGCCAGGGCTACACCCAAGATGGACGGAAAATGGTTACAAAATGGATGATAAGTTTTGTCTATTTGCATGTTGGAGTTAATTGTCCAGTTATGGCTTTGGGTTATGAAGTCCCATCCTCCTTGTTTGCTCCCCTCAGTTCTTCGATGTTTGTGCTTTTGGACCTGAAGCTCATAAGGGTTGTCCTTGGTCTCAAGCTGGAAAAGGATTACTTTGTCTACCTACCCTGTGAAGAGAGCTTACAAACACTTAATATGAAGCTCAGAGCTACATCCCTAGGCAGCACAGAATCTGAGAATTATGAAAGCTAAAACCTAAGGGATCAGTATACTGATATAGATTTCTCTCAATTTCTGTATCTGTATATACACTTATAGGTATTTATGCATGTAAGCTTCAAGAATTTAATTTTGAAAAATTCCAATAGAAATGAAAATTGCTGCTGAATTTTTGTGACTAACTTTCTCGCTGACCAGTTTCCGGCCTAATTTAGCTCTGAGCCCTCGAGAGTGTAAAAAGTGCTAAACAACCTGCCTGCATGGGTAACTTATTCAGGAAAGACCCCAAAATGTGTGTGCCTAATTATCCTACACCCTTCCAGCTGAAGTCTTCACTTATTCTGTCTGCATGTAGGCAGTCACAGGGTTCAAACAAAACATATTTCTCCTCTCCTTTTTAGAAATAACAAAATGTTGACATTTGACACATCAGTTGTACAAGTAACAAGGAAGCTGAATGAGTGTGTTTTTGAAAAGCATCAGTTTTTCTTTTCCCTCTCTTTGGGAACCTCCCTGAAAATTTGACTTAGTTCCAATTTCTTCAACAATTGGCCAAGACATAATTCCCAAATTTCCCTTTCCATCTCTCCCCACTGAACAATATTCTACTTCCCCTGACATGCCTGCTAACTTTTCTGGGAATCTTTATACAGACCACAATAAGCTCAATATTTTCAAGATGAAAACCCACAGCAGCTTTTCTTTTGCCAGCCTCTAACCATCAGCCCTTTTCTTTTATCTTTT